>NW_027361757.1:11540000-12740000 GCF_039654945.1 Dendrobates tinctorius | reverse complement strand
GGGAAACGTTATTTATGGCACGAAAGGTTCTGGCACTGCGTTGGATGGGGAGCTCATGTCCCTCCCTCAGGACTTGGATTGAGTTGGTGAATGCGGTTATTCCATATGAGCGTAGGCTGTATCGAAATAGAGGGTGCCCGGGCAAATTCGAAAAGATTTGGGAGAGGTGGAATTCCTCTCATCTTACCTTGTAGGAGGGAGACATCACATAATAATTAGCTGATTATGTAGAACGAGGCTGCGAACTGGTAGTTATAGTTTGGTTTAGGAAGTAAAAAAGACTTTATTGATCGAATAGTAATATAAAAGCTTGCATGGTTTACCTGACACTACATTTTATTCTATGTGTAAACTGACATATGCATTTTGTTTTATATCAATACGGTGGAAAGTGTATGTGCTTTATGCAACGCTTATCATCATATATAAGTGTGTATGTTGTTTGTCTTGTTTATGGTTTAATAAACGAATTAAAGAAAAAATAAAAAAAAATCCAGAAGGAGAAGGTCCAGCCATCTGTTCATGAACTCCAGCTGAAGCGCACTTGGGTTATGCAGCAGGACAATGATCCAAAACACACCAGCAATTCCACCTCTGAATGGCTTAAGAAAAACAAAATTAAGACATTGGAGTGGCCTAGTCAAAATCCTGACCTTAATCCAAATGAGATGCTGTGGCATGACCTTAAAAAGGCGGTTCATGCTCTGAAACCCTCCAATGTGTCTGAATTATAACAATTCTGCAAAGATGAGTGGGCCAAAATTCCTCCAGAGCATTGCCAGTTATCACAAACGCTTGATTGCAGTTACTGCTAAGGGTGGCCCAAATAGTTATTAGATTTAGGGGGCAATCAATTTTTCACATGGCCCTGTAGGTTTGGATTTCTTCTTCCCTTAATAATAAAGACCTTCATTTAAAAACTACATTTTGTGTTATCTTTCTGAAATGTTTCAGATCCCAAATTTAAATATTAAAGTGTTATAAACATGCAAAAGAACGGGAAATCAGGAAGGGGGCAAACACTTTTTATGTATGTAAAGTCTCTGTATAGAAAATCTGACAATTAAGACTACGAGTTTATCCATTTTAAGAAAAGTGGACCTCAAACATATAACAAATGGAGCAGGTATTCATCCTCCCTGGGTCCAGTACCGTTTCTCTGCTACTTGTCTAGTCTCAGGCCTCGATTCATCAAAGCGTTTGCTAGAAATCCACCGTAAATTGCTTTTAAAAATCAAAATTTTTTGCGCAATATGTAACTGTGCTAAAATTGTAACTTTCGGTGTTTTCACAGCAGTTTTGCTCAGCTCAACCAAAGTGGGTGTAGCTGGGGTGGGAAGCCACAGCTCCTCTCATTTATGACTAGCTGTGGCGTTCCTGGAGTCCAAAATCTTACTCCAATCCTCAACTGGAGTAATATTGGTGGCAAGTCATATAGGGGGTGCACAAAACTTATTACACTTTCCTGATTTATTAAGACTACATTCACACTCTCTTTTGGTGAGTTTTTGATGTTGTAGAATTTCTGCACCTTTTTAAGTAAACTTTAAGTTACTTGAGTTTTTTTATGAGTTTTTCACATGCGATTTTGACAATGCATTTTTGTCCCTCTTTGGGTTGTCATGTCTTTTATATAAAGCTGCTTTGTTTTTGATACTTCCTGGTATTCAACTTTGACAAAAAGATTTGATATTCTTAGGTGTGGATTGCATGCATTTTTTTTATGCGTTTCCACTGCTGAAATGCACTAAAAGCACTTACTTTTTTTTACCTGCGGATATTCCGCATCTAATGTATGTCTATGGGAAAATCGCACAAAACGCGGCGTACTCACAAGACAAATTATGTTGTGGATCTGAAACGCGCACCGCAGGTCAGTTTACGTTGAGTGAAAAAGAAGCACAGTTGGCAGGAGATTTCTATAAATCCCAACCACTTTGCTGGAACTGTAAGATGCTGAGTTTTTATAAAAGCAAAAATACGCCTTGTCAAAAATTCAACAATGCATTGTGGACACACAGCCCAAGAGGTATATGCCTCTTAATAAATCAGGATCATGTGACTCCAGCACACCCCTTCATCAAGACTATCGTGAACATAGCCGGTCTTAATGAATTGGGCCCTGAGTGTTTTGGCTGCAGCGGTGACAGGACATCAATTGCTAACCTCACTTCTGAAGTCAAACGCTGAGATAAGCAGCTTGGCTGATGAGGTAATGCACACTGTTGATGTGATGCCACTGGCACATCAGCGGAGAACCAGTGCAGGACGTGAAGTGAGTGAGTACCTGCTCTGACATGTATAAAAAAATTTGTGGTTCACTGTTCCAAAAATAGAACCTTTAATTTTAAAAGTTGTTTGAATCCAAAAGTGTTAACTATGATATAGGGATTTCTGTTCTTGTACCCATTCTTGTATAAGCTGATGAGCTATTGCAAACTTTGGAGGAACCCAGACTGGCAAAGTCCCATCTGGTAATTTAGAAGGCAACATCTTTACTCCCAAAGCTTCAATCACTTCTTCCAGGGTGAACCATCTGGCTTCTTCTAGTTCAGCTTTGTTGATATTGAGCTGTTGGAGATAAATTGATCACATCAGCAATCCACCATGTTTGACAATTTCTGGGACAGTCAATCACAAATACGCTACCATTTAAAATTAAAGGGTTGTTCTCAAGTTGTCTCTTGAGCAGAACACAGCTTCCCAGTCTCCTCACTTTCTGGTTTCTGGCAGGGCGTGCTCCCCTCCTTGAGTGACAGTTCTGGTGAGTAGCAGAGCTGTAGTAATAGTAGGGCTGAATGTGCTACAGCAGAACTTGGGCTGAGCTTAATAGTTCTCAGTGGGTTGTTTTGATTCTACACTTACATCACTGTATTTACACAGAGATAACAGGGTACTTGAACAATTACGCAGCTTTGTAAAAGCCATGATTATGACAACTGCTCTGGGAGAAGCTGATGTTGCAGGCTAGTGATTTTGCAAAATTTGAGACCGCAGCTTGTCAGGAATTTTAAGGCAGGTGTATAGAAATGTATGGCCTGAAGACAGATATCAGAAGTTAACCCCGCTACTGGAATGTAGCTACTGTACACAGTAGGCCAGGGTCTGTGCAGGCACAGGTGACCGATTTCCATGAAAACTTGCTGTACACTATGTAAGATAAAAATTCTCATTGCAGGGGAATGACAGTAAGACCGGGGTCACACTTGCGAGTGCAACGTGAGAAACTAACTCACGCAAGTCTCTCGCCTCAATACCCGACACTGCCGCCAGCACTCGGGACCGGAGTGTGCAGCTGCATGCCTTTCTATGCAGCGGAACACTCCGCTCTGAACCGCCGGCGGCAGTGCTGGCTATTGAGGCGAGAGACTTGCGCTGCACTCACAAGTGTGACCCCCCCCCCAGCCTAAGTAGAAAACTCAAGTCAGTTACAAAGTTACTTATTTTCATGCTCTCTAACTTTTAACTAAAGCACTTTACTAACTTGAGAAAACACCTTTACGCATTTTGGGGACTGGTTTTCAAGGAAACTTGCAGTGTTGTAGAAATGGATAAAAAACGTGGTCACACTCAGGGCTGTGGAGTCGGTGAAAAATGGACCGACTCAGACTCCTAACATATATAATAAATTGGGTACAGCAGTACAATGCAGGATGTGCTGTAAATGCTTCCATAAGAATTTGTGAAAGTTATGAAATGTCCTATAAATGTCTGTTCTGTTCCTGATCCAAGGATCTGAGGCTTTTAGTGGAGATGAATCTGTGCTGCACTTTATGCACATGCTCAGTAGTAAGGCACTGCTGTGGAGTCAGAAGTCAGGAAAGTTGAGGAGTCAGTTGGTGGTTTGGCTTACTGACTCCACAGCCCTGGTCACACTATGCATCACCAATAAAATCACAAGGAATACATCCAATGGCATATTTTCATAAAAATAAGGCCTTATTCAGACGTCTGTTGTTCTCACATACAAAAAAACGGACAGATTATTTTGATTGCACTTTGATTAGAGTGTGGTCTATGTGTGACCCTTTTTTCTCATACATTTTGAAAAAAAAAAAAAAGTTCTACACAAACTGTGATAGTTTGTGAAAATTCCACCGCACTCGGATGCCACCCATTCATGGATTTTTCCATGAACCCACAGACTTGCATTGCCGACTTTGAATCTATCCTCAGATTTAAAAAAATGTTGGTCTTTCAAAAACTACAGACATGTGAGTAGCCCCATGGACTGACACATACAAGTGCTCTCCAAGAAAACCATGGATAGCACTCATATGCGAAAATCGGACGTCGAAATGAGACCTGAGACAGATAGTTGATACCTCATCATCCTTAGCTGTGGCCTGACATGCCAGCATTAGTGAACTGGTAGGAAGTGGCCAGTGCTGGGATCCAGAATATCTGACAGTATCCACCACCAAACCAACTTCTTCTGCTACTTCCCTCCGAACTGTCTCCTCCAAAGTCTCTCCTAGGTTTTGGGAGAAGCCAAGCAACAGTGAGAATTTTGATTTTAGAAGAATATCTGCTTAAAACTAAGACCAATATTTCACTTCTAAATACAAGGTTTCATCTTGTTAAGATGTAGGGTCCAATTCATGGATGGTGGAGTTTAAAATATCCGCAACTAGTCAATACTTGACACTACAAAGCATGAAATTTGAGGCAAATACACAACGAAATCTGAAGGCAAATATGCGTATGCAGATTTTGTTGCCAATTTTTCTACCGATTTGCTGCGTACTTTTACACAGCCTATGTGCTTAAATATAAACATACCCTAAGGGTGGGGGTATTCAGATGTGCCCCTGACATGGCCAGTCATTGCAGTGCGAACGACAGACTTCATATGGACTCCATTAGTACTCCTTTGCTGTGATGTTCATCTTTTCAGAGGGGCATAAGATCAGAGTCAGCTAAGTTCTTTTGCACCTCTAAGAAGATGCACAAGGGACGTCTATTTGAACTCGATTGTCTAATTGTAATAAAAGGCTCCATCAGGTGCACATCTGAATCACGTTTTTAAGAAATTCAGATTGAAGTCCCAGATGGATGTCATCAATGGATTGTGCAACCGGCTGAACATGCACAAGAAAGCTCATATTTTCCTTCCTAAAGAATAAGTCTCATCACAATTTGTATTCACTGATCCTCCTAATTATATTTGTAGAGACTCAACTTACAGTTACTGATCCCAGTCCTCCCCGGATTATAGCACCGCTCCAGTCCACTACTGGTCTGTGTCACCTGAAATCTGACTAGCCACTCACACAGGAGTTACGTGTGGATTGGAAGTCACTTTTCCAATGTAACTATGTGTGAGTCGGCAAAGCTGTAGAGCGCTTACGTGGGACTAGAGCAGTGCTGGAAACTGAGGAACACAGCCATCAGTAATTATGTTAAGACGATTACGCACCTTCACTCATTATTACCTATACATAGTATTTAAAGTAACAAGGCAACAGAACAGTAATATTGAGTTAATGTAATAAGGCAACAGAAAAGTGCGTATAGCAAATTCACGTTTGCATTTAGCACAATGGAATCAGTCCCATAAATGTGTCAATTAGCTAAGAATCTGAGCTATAAAATGACTATTGATTGTGGGTATTAGGTAACTGCTTACCAATCTCACAGAAGCCCGCCAGCGCAGTGTACATTCCAGCTGGGAAGGTCTTCTGATGAACAAGCAGGCAGCGGTTTTTGCTGGAGACAAGTGTAATAACCACTGGCGACACCTACCATGTTATAAAATACATTGATAAAAAAGATCTATCATCCACAAGCTAAAGAGGAAGATAAAAGAGAAGAAATGTGGATTACAAGTATTCAGTCTAATCACTAACTCGCGTAATAAAGATCTGACCTACGTTCCTAGCTTGGTATGCCTTTGGGCAACAAGCCCATGTAAAGGACCTTGTGCAGAAATTTCTTAAAGGTCCACTGAGTGGCCGTTTCCTTGTTAGCTGGCGTCCATTCTCTTTGACTATACATTTGCAAAATACAGTAGACTAAATGCTGCATGAAACTGATACAAGGGACCAGAACCACTATGGGTATTATGTTAACAGAAGGATCATTGATGAAAAATGTAAATAAAATCCTATACATTTATTTTCAAAACAAACAATACAAAAGAAATCCTTTAGTGGTAATGTTTATGTCAATCATAGCTAATCAGAGAAAGGGAGTGGAGAGCGAGATCTCTGTGTGTGTAACTCATGCAATCCATGCATCCACATCAATCAAGCCAGGAGGACACCAACAGCAAGGATTGAGGAGGCGCCGAGAAAAGATAAGACGCCCATCAGCCTGGTCCATGCCAGAAGAATTACGAATTATGGATTATCTCTGGATTACCATAGAAGATTGTGTTAATGGAAAACATATTTACATCGTTACACTAATATAACCTTCCTTTCTCTACAGAGCATAAATAGACATTTGCTGGATAGCGAACAACTTTTGTATATGCGCTGGCTCAGTGGGAATTTTTTTGTGGTAGTACCTGCATACTTGGGAATATCGCTATGCTTTACAGAAGATATTCTGTATTATACTTGTTAAAATGTGTTCTACATTAGTGGTTTGGAAGGGTGGAGAGGAGTATTAATTGTATTTCTGCTTAGGTATGGGTTTTATTTGCGGGGATGCTCCCTGTGGTTAAAATCAGCTGTAAACTGTTTAATAAAAATAATCTGAATAAAATAAAGAAGTATATATAGCTGGTGAAATAAGTATTGCACTAGCCACCAAATTTCTAAGTAAAGGTGCTATTGACATGAAATTCTCACCAGATGTCGGTAACAACTAATCCAATCCACACAGGCGAAGAAATCAAACAATAGATGTCCATAAATTCATTATGTATAATAATGAGAAATGGCACAGGGAAAATGTATTGATCACATTAGGAAAGAGGTGTGAAAAGCCATGTAAAGTCATGACACTAGCTGACATCCATTAGTAATTATAAAGCAATCCTACCGCTTAGTGAAAAATAATATCAGCTGGTCTGTACAAGGTGCCACACAAGCAACAGCTCATGATGGGCAAAACCAGTGAGCTGTCTCAGGACATACTCATGGCATTGATTACAGAAGAATTTCTAAACTACTGAAAGTTCCAGTGAGCACTGCTGGGGCCATAATACGGAAGTGGAAAGAAAATCATTTCACCATAAACTTGCCACGACCAGAAGCTCCACATAAGATTTCAGACAGTGGAGTAAAAAGAATTATCTGAAGAGTTGTCCAAGAGTCTAGGATCACCTGTAGAGAGCTACAGAAAGACCTGGAATCAGCAGGTACGATTGTTTCAAACAGAGCTATAAGTAATGCACTCAACCTCCATGGCCTGTATTCACGCTCACCACAGAAAACTTAATTGCTGAACAAAAAGCATGTTCAAGCTCATTTAAAGTATGCTCAACAACATTTAGACAAGCTTGTGAAAATACTGGGAGAATATAGTCAGACCAAAATTGAACTCTTTCGATGCCATAAAAGGCACTCCTTATCACCCAAAATAGGGATTTTTTGTGGTACTCACCATAAAATCCTTTTCTCCGAGACGCTCATTGGGGGACACAGGACCATGGGTGTATGCTACTGCCGCTAGGAGGCTGACACTAAGTGAACATAAAAAAAGTTAGCTCCTCCACAGTATACACCCTCATGCTGGCTCTAAACGAACCAGTTCAGTTCAAAAGCAGTAGGAGACAAAAAAGGATCAACATGTCAAGAAACCCACCTATCAAAAGGAAATCAAAAAAGAGCCATTAGGCTAACAGGGTGGGTGCTGTGTCCCCCAATGAGCGTCTTGGAGAAAAGGATTTTATGGTGAGTACCACAAAAATCCCTATTTCTCCTTCGCCTCACTGGGGGACACAGGACCCATGGGACGTCCTAAAGCAGTCCCTGGATGGTAAACTGACCCAACGTTTTAAGCCATAAGTACCAACTGTCGGTGCGCTACCGCTGCCTGGAGATTGCTTCTGCCCAAACTTGCGTCTGCTGAAGCCTGAGTGTGGATATTGTAGTGCTTTGAAAATGTATGTAGATTAGACCAGGTTGCAGCCTTGCAAGCCTGTTCTGCTGATGCCTGGTACCGAAGGGCCCACGAAGCGCCCACCGCCTGTGTGGAGTGTGCCCTGATCACTGTTGGAACAGGTGCACCCCTGACAAGGTAGGATTCCTGAATTGCCAAACGAATCCACCTGGCTATAATCGACATTGAAGCAGCGAGTCCCTTCCTACGACCCTCGGGGAGCACGAACAACGTGTCTGTCTGACAGGAGGTATGTGTCACGGACGGCATCCTTTCAAGAGCTCTCACTAGATCCAACGGATGAAGGGCCTTTTCCACATGGTGTACTGGTGCTGGGCAAAATGAGGGTAAGACAATGTCCTCGTTGATGTGAAAAGAGGAAACGACATTAGGCAGAAAAGGAGGGGCTGGCCTGAGAACCACCTTATCCCGGTGGAAGGTCAGAAACAGCGCTCGACAGGACACAGAAGCCAACTCTAAAACCCGCCTGATTGATGTTATGGCAACGATAAAAACTACCTTCTATGAGAGGTATATTAATGAGACATCCTGCAGTGGTTCGAACGGAGCTTCCTGCAGAGCACCCCGGACCAGGTTAAGGTCCCAGGTGTCCAGGGGGGCTCTATAGGGGGGTACCACATGGGAGACCCCCTGAATGAAAGATTTTACCTGCAGGTTGGAAGCAATCCTGCGCTGAAATAGGATGGATAAAGCTGAAATCTGTCCTTTAAAAGGAGCTCGGTGCTAGACCCGAGTCCAGGCCGGTTTGGAGAAACTCTGGAAAGGTGGGAATGGAGAAAGTGAGGGGAGGGCGACAGCGGTCTCTGCACCATGCAAAAAAGACATTCCAGGTGCGGTGATAGATACATGCCGAGGCGGGCTTCCAGGCGCTAATCATTGTAGTGACCAGATACTGGGATAACCTGGCTTGGGTGAGGATCCAGGACTCAACAGCCAGGCCGTTAAACACAGGGCCCCTGAGTTCTGGTGGTAGATTGGACCTTGGGAAAGCAGGTCCGGATGATCTGGTAGCCACCAGGGGGCCTCGGCAAGTAGTTGCAGTAGCTCTGCGTACCACGGCCGACGAGGCCAGTCTGGGGCAACTAGGATTACTGGGACCCCCTCTGACTTGACCTTCCTGATGACCTTCGGAAGCAGTGGTAACGGAGGAAACACATACAGGAGGTGAAATTGGCTCCACGGTAGAACTAAGGCATCCACGGCGATGGCCTGTGGATCCCGGGACAGAGCAATAAATCCGGGCAACTTGACGTTTAACCTGGAGGCCATCAGATCCACATCCGTAGTTATCCAACGTTGACAAATTTGTCGTAAAACCTCGGGATGTAGAGACCACTCCCCAAACAAAAGACCCTGCCGACTCTCCGGATTTCTAGGAGATTGATTGGAAGGTCCTTGAGCTATGTGATGATGAAAAACAGCTCCCCACCCGAAGAGACTGGCGTCTGTGGTGACCAACAGCCAATGGACCGGGGGGAAGGATTTCCCCTGAAGAAGGGAAGAATTCCGCGTCCACCACCTCAGAGCATGCCTGACCTAGGCGGACAGCCAGCATGGGTGGTCAAGAGAAAACGGGCTCTTGTCCCAAGATGCCAAGAGAGCATGCTGCAGGGGACGAAGATGAAGCTGGGCAAACGGAATTTCTTCCATCACTGCCATCATTTTCCCCAGGACTCTCATTCCGAAACGGACGGTAGGAGGAACTGGCTGGCAGAGTGCCTAGACTCCCTAACGGAGGGCTAGGGCCTTGTCTCGAGGGAGATTTACCAACCCTCGGAAGGTGTCGAAGATCACTTCCAAGAAGGAAATCTTCTGACCTGGAACAGGGGAAGACTTTTTCAAGTTTACTAGCCACCCTAGGCGGGAAAGCGTATCTAACGTGATATCGACGCATTTCTCGCAAGCTCGAAAAGACGGTCCTTTGACTAGGAGGTCGTCCAATTATGGAAAGAAGACTATGCTCCAAGAATGCAGGATGGACATGATGGCTGCCATGACCTGTGTGAACATCCTGGGGGCAGTGGCTAGCCCAAAAGGCAGGGCTGTGAACTGGTAATGTAGGCCATGGACAGAGAAGCCTAGGAACCTTTGATGTGAGGGAAAAATGTGGTTGTGAAGGTAAGTGTCTTGGATGTCGATAGAGGCCAAAAATTCCCCCTTTTCTGTTGATGAAACGACGGAGCGAAGGGACTCCATTCGAAAATGCCTGTTTCCGACAAATCCGTGTAGGAGCTTTAGGTCCAGAATAGGTCTTGCAGTCTCGTCCTTCTTCTGGACCATGAACAGATTCGAATAGAATCCCTGACTCGATGGCTTTGAAGAAGGCCCGAGCGCGCGCTTCCTCTTTGGGACGATGTGAAAGAAATAATCGTTTCGGAGGTTGGTTGACAAATTCTATTTTGTAACCAGAGGACACCAGTTCTCTGACCCAAGCGTCATGCACGACGGTGAGCCAGACTTGGCGAAATCAGAGCAGACGACTGCCCACTCTGCTCGTGTCCACCAGAAAATGCCTCAAGTCATTTGGTTGAAAATCTGTGGGACCTAGATCCCTTAGATTTGGCCTGGTGGGAACGGTTTTTCCCCAACGGATTGGATCTGTATGAAATTTGACGATCTCTGTCCTGAGTGAAGCGACCTGAACCAGCAGGATTGGTCGATGCGGACCACCCGGGGTTGTGAAAGGACCGAAAACGTGCCTGCAGCTGGTGACAAAATGGTCGTTTAACCCTTTGCTGGGGAAGAAAGTTGCTTTTCCCATCTGTGGTGTCTGCGATGAGTTGATCTAGCCTCTCACCGAATAATCAGCCGCTCTGGTAAAGCGGAGAAGTTAGTTATTTCTTTGATGTTGAATCTGCTCGCCATGTCCTTAACCACAAAGCTCTGCTAATGGAAATAGCATTTGAGGCTGCAAAAGCCGTGCAGTTAGCCGCGTCCAGGAACACATTAATCAAGTAATCTCCGGCCAAGGCGATCTGATTCGTAAGATCAATTACTTCTGATGGCAGGTCAGTACCCTGCAGGGCTCTATTTAAAGACTCTGACCAGGACACCATGTCCTTAGCCACACATGTTGCCGCGAAGGAAGGGGAGAGAGCGGACCCCAAAGCTCCAAGAACTGAACGAGCAAGGCTCTCTATGAGGTGGTCCGTGGGATCTTTGATAGAGGAACCATTAGGTAAAGATAGCAGGGTTTTAGAAGCCAAACGCGACATGGGTGGGTCTACTGGGGGTGATTCTGCCCATTTCTTGTGGAGATTAGAAGCAAATGAGTATCTTGCTTCTACCCTGAGAAACGCTTGTCTGGCCGTTCCCTGTGCCGCTGCATTATGCCCTCAAACTCTGGGTGAATGCTGAACACTCTATGAGGCCGCTTGGCCAGTTTAAATGATGTGGCCTGTGGTCAAGGTGGATTCACGTGGGCGGGACTGCCGGAAAAAGACGCGCCTGGGGGCGGAACATCCAGCCACGACCTAGTGAAGGCCAAAGCCGGGGCCTAAAATTCCGGCACCGGCCGGAAGACACGGGGGGGGGTGTGCCGGAGGATACTGCTGCCAAGGATGGAATGCTTCAGGAGCCCTCCCAGCCCACCCGTCTTTCCCTGCTCTCTGCTAAAACCCCATGGAACACCATATTGCAGATCTGCCAGGTTAGAGGGGAGGGGAGCTGCATAAATGACGGTGCAGGCACCCTTAACCCGTCTTCCTCTATGGGAAATGAGGAGAGGGACTGTCCGCCTCCTTCCATCACCGCAGTCTTAGCATTGGTTATGCAGTGGGGGCCGCACGGACTACATTTTATGCCTCTGTTTCTCTACCTTAGGGTGGTCAGGACTGTGTCCGGCATAGTGTCCAACATCGCAGGAGAGGATACGTGGAGGCGACACTCTACACTCACTCTCGCCTGTTGTTGGTTTGGGGAGATCGGACCCTTTCAATAGGGTCCATCGTCCCCAACTCCTCTTCATGGTAAAAGAGGAAAAGAAAAAAAATATGGTCCGAAAAACCCATGTGCCTCCTACGGTCACCATGCATGAACTGGTTCGCTTAGAACCAGCGTGAGAGTGTATACTGCGGAGGAGGAGCTAACTTTTTCTGTTCACTTAGTGTCAGCCTCCTAGCAGCAGTAGCATACACCCACAGTCCTGTGTCCCCCAATGAGGCGAAGGAGGAAACACTATTCCAACAGTGACGTTTGAAGATGGGAACATCATGGTGTGGGGCTGTTTTTCAGCATACGGCACTGGCAAACTGCGGATTGAAGGAAGGATGAATAGACAAATGTATGGAGAGATTATTGATTAAAATCTGCTTCAATCTACAAGGAAGATGAAGATGAAACGAGGGTGGACATTTCAGCAAAACAATGATCCCAAACACAAAATAAAGCTGCTAGAATGGCACAGCCAAACATCTGACCTGAATCCTATAGAATTTTTATGGAAGGAACTAAAGCTCAAAGTTCATAGAAGGAGCCTACAGAATTTGAGTGTTTGTGTGGAAGAATGGGCCAAAATCACACCTTAGGGGAGACTAGTCGCATGCAATGCTAACAGGAGGTGTCCTGAAGCTGTCATCACTAACAAAGGCTTTTATCACGAACAGACAGAGGTATGTCTGCGGACGACCCAACATATACTTACAATGGGATGATAAAGGGAGAGAAAGGTCCTAATGGTAGAGAGAGGGGGATGGGACAAATCCTGAGACCAACCTGTGCCTGTCCCTAAGCTCCCCTAATGCCCTATACAGGTTCTTCCCCCTGCCACTGTCATGTGCCTAGTCCCTGGCTGTCATCTCTATTAACCCTGGCTAGTGCACTGGCCAACAGGGATGTTAGCCTTGCCACTGCAGGTAATATTACACAGGGAAAATAAACATACAAGGGACAGACAGAAAAAATGCAGCTTGGCTCAGAATTTGCTGCTGAGACCCACAGCAGCAGAGTAAATAGCACCAGTTAAACAGGACTCCTCCAATAGAGGAAATACCACAGTCACAGGAGAAATCCACACACCTAGCTGGTCTGCATTGAAATAGCTCTATAACCAACGAGCAGCTGATGGGTCATGTGACTATTTAAAGGGAGGTGGGAGTGGTTACCAACCAACATCAGCTGACCAGCATAAAAGCTGCCAGCAAGAGACTCACATTAACTCTTGCTTGGCCAAAGTAAAAAAAAACGACATTTAAATTCCAGCAGACCCATAGCTGCCACAAATCCCTTAATGATTTGTGACAACTTTTGTACAAAGTATTAAGTAAATTTAAGCAAGCGTGGTCGATACTTTTTCCCTGTGTCATTTCTGCTCATTACACATAATTTATGGACATGCATGGTTTGATTTCTTTGCCTGTGTGGATTGGATAACTTGTTACCAACATCTTGGAGAATTTCATGTCGATAGCACCTTTAGAAATATATTTGCTTAGAAAATTGATGACGTGATCAATACTTATTTCACTCACTGTAAGGTATTCTTTGGCAAATGCAGGGGGAGTTTGGGGCTTAGAGATAGCTTGATGGTCTGCACTTAACAGAAAAGTTAAAAATGTTGGCTTTAGTTTCTATTGAGAAAATCTGTTTTTGAAAGGGAACCTGTGTCGATTTATGCTGCCCAAACCACGGGCAACATGAATCAGAGCCTGGCTGCACAATTGTAGCTAGGTACATTTTTTCTGAAATGCTTCAGCATCACACGGATATAATACTTTAGAAATCCAGCGCCCAGTTGGCTTCTCCCCAGCTGTAGATGATTGATAGTTCTCTTCAGTGTGTGTACATCTTGAGAGACTTGTCAATCACTTACAGTGTTGCGAGGAGACGTCAAATCTTTAAACTAGGTTTTCTCCAAAAAGCCGGAAAGTTTAAGAACAAAATATACTTGGTACTAAGTCAAAATTAAGAATGTGATTCCTCAATTTAGCGCCCAGTATAGTGAAGGGCAAGGTTATTTAGACATCTAATAATTGAATAATATAATTGGATGGTGAAACCATAAATGAAGTAACAATTTTTGCAACTCACATGCGGGTAGTAGATCATTCCATTAGCATGGCACACACGGTTACTCCCGGACACGTTCTTCTGGGTTGGCTTTCCTGATTTGCTGCAGTATTGATGACAGTCATGCCAACGTAGCAGAGATTGTGCCTAGAACAGAGGAGCAGTAGATGGAAAACCAGGGTTGGTTCTGCTTCCCACACAAGTATTGATCTACCTTTTGACCTTTTCTGTGCAGTTTTGTGATCTCATACAGATGTGGGAGCTGTAGTACATCACTGTTGGTTCTAGAAAGTTTGTGTGTTGGAGGGGAAGCAGCCCCTTCACCTCTCCTGTCCACCCTTACACACACTACAATCCAAAATAAATGTAAGAGGTTTAGCTTAAAATAAGTGATGGCATATCGCTAAAATATATTGACATGAGTCGCAACCCCAAGGACCGTTATAATAATAGCATTTTTACCCTTTCAACCTTTTGTACAAATACATACTTGCTAAAATAAATAGAACAAAATCAGCAGGCACTCACCTTCCCCGGGTCCAACGCCGCGCTCTGGTGATCAAGTATATGCCAGAGTGGTGACGTCACGTTCACAGCGCTGCAGCCTATCACTGAGCTCAAACAGTATGGCAGCACGAGTCGCTGAGCTCAATGATAGGCTACAGTGCTCTAAACGTAACAGCCCGGCAAACATTAAGGCTATGTGCACACGTAGCATTTTAAAACGCTCACTAAAAACCAGACTCCTTCCCAGAAATTGCGCGTTTTTTCCGCGCGATTTCACCGCGATTATGATCGCGATTTTGCCACGATTTTCGCGTGCGTTATTCAAGCACTTTCCAAGCGATTTGAAGCATCGCTTGGAAAGTGATTGACAGGTTGGTCACACTCGTCAAACATAGTGTTTGACAAGTGTGACCAGGTTTTTACTATTGAGGCCGCCTATGCGGCATCAATAGTAAAAGATAGAATGTTAAAATGCTAAAAAAAAATAAAAAAAATTGGGGTATATTTACCTTCCGGCGTCCCGCGCTGCATTCCCGGCCTCAGCGTTCCCAGTAATGCCTTGCGAGACCTGTGATGACGTAGTCTCGCGTTGCTATAGCGATCTCGCCGCGAGACCGCTAGAGTCACGCGAGACTACGTCATTACAGGACCTTGCCGCAAGGCATTACTGGGAACGCTAGGCCGGGAATGCAGCGCGGGACATCGGAAAGTAAATATACCCCGATTTTTTATTTTTTATTCTTTTTTTTACAGGGGTATGGTGCCCAGGGCCTGGAGGACAGTCTCCTCTCCTCCACACCGTGGGTACCAACCGCACATGAGACGCTTAACTTCCCGCATGGTGGGCATAGCCACATGCGGGAAGTAAGCGATTCTCATGCATTCCTATGGGTGCGGAATCGCGGCAATTCTTTGCGATTCCGCACAAAAGAATGAGCATGCTGCGATTTTTTCCGCGATGCGATTCCGCCGCGGAAAAAAGCGCAGCATTAGCACAGCATGTGCGGAATGCCATAGGAATGCATGGGGGGCGTTCTGTACACGATTTTTAAGCGTTTTCGCAAAAACACTTAAAAATCGCTACGTGTGCACACAGCCTAAAGGGGTTTTCCAGGAATTTCAGAATACAGCATATGTGCAGGTGTCACGCTCAGGACTGGAGAGCCGATGGCCAGTCCGAGGATTGCAATTCTTGCACAAGTAATACGGCCGCCTGACTGCACCCCATCACTGACATTGGCACAGAGGGGTGGTGGGCGGGGGTAGGGGTGGATATTTATTTCGGATTTACATACTCTTGACTAGTTACCATCACTGACGCCGATCAGTAAAAGTTTATCGATTGGCGGTCCTATCATGTCGCCGGTCTGTCCATGTAAACAGGTGTATACACTGGGAAAGCAGCACCACAACTCACAATAGGCGCCGTGTGAGCTGGCAACACTGCAGAGCACCAACATTTTTTAATTGTGAAAGACGCTCAACCCAATAAAGTAACCTGTGCCCCATAAGCTTTAAAAACAAAATCATATATAAAAGGCTACAGGTAAGTGATTCTCTTATTCAGAGTGGTGAGGTTTCAATTAGTTTACATATTATTTAAAGATTTTTCTAAGGAAGAAGAATGTGTGATGATACGATGCTGATCATAGTCTTAAGTTTCCAATTTCTTCTTGTATTCGCTCTGTTATATTTTTATTGAAAGGTCAAATAAATATATAAATAAAAAATCCACAAGTAATACTCACAGACGTTTCCATAGATAATTGTAATTTACACCTCATAACAATAGATATAAAAACAGAGGTACCGGTATAAGAAATAGTATGCATGTTTGAAACCATTACTTAATGTAATTTGACATTATTTCACCAATGATCACCCAATGATTGACATTGATTTAACAAACGTCTTTGTTATATTCAGGCAGGTGATATAATGGGTAAATGAACACTGCCAGCCCCTATAGGAGCTGGGGTGATTCACCATGGCTGTGTGGTTGTACTCCAGTTGATCACTGCTCCGCCAGATGTGTATAATGCAAAGGTTGTAATACATTTTGGATTGCTCTTTAAAATAAAATAAAGTAAGCAATGTACAGCCTCTGGCAATATCCTTTACATTACAGTAGACGATGTCTGTCAAACCTGACGTTGACCATTATATATCAGAAGGCAGCAGAGAAAAAAAAGACAAGTCTGGGCAGGAGACTACTACACCCATTGTACAACCACTCCCAAAATTTCTTCCCTAGGTCGTTCTATATTTCTGTTACAGCAAGCCTCTAGACCTAAGGAAAGAATGATATATTCGTAGATATCCTGGAGGCACGCAACTGTCCCCCAAGTTGGGACTTGTAAAACTATTCATCAGACAGGTATGCTAACCTACAAAACAGATTACTCTGCATGACCTGATAATCCATGACTCGATGTAACACACATGGCCATGGTGGTACCTGCTGGTGCTTCTTCTTCTTCATGCAAAATCAAGTAACAATCAAAAAGCATCTGTGGTCCTTAGGTATAATACAGTGCCTTGCGAAAGTATTCGGCCCCGGGAACTTTTCAACCTTTTTCCACATATGCTTCAAATATAAAGATACAAAATGTAAATTTTTGGTGAAGAATCAAAAACAAGTGGGACACAATTGTGAAGTTGAACGAAATTTATTGGTTATTTTAAATTTTTGTGGAAATTCAAAAACTGAAAAAGAGGGGCGTTCAATATTATTCGGCCCCTTTAACTTAATACTTTGTTGCTCCACCTTTTGCTGCGATTACAGCTGCAAGTCGCTTGGGGTATGTCTCGATCAGTTTTGTACATCGAGAGACTGAAATTCTTGCCCATTCTTCCTTGGCAAACAGCTCGAGCTCAGTGTGGTTTGATGGAGATCGTTTGTGAACAGCAGTTTTCAGCTCTTTCCACAGATTCTCGATTGGACTTTGACTTGGCCATTCTAACACCTGGATACGTTTATTTGTTTTTTTTTTAATCAGATCTTTTTTATTAAACATTCAGGAATCAATACAGAAAGAATATGACATCTTATATAGCTAGTAAAAAATTACATTGAGAGCAGATATTATTTAAAGGGTAAAACTCTTCCTGTGTAAGAATAAATAAAAAGAAGAAATCTCAAAACACAGATATTTGCATAAAATTGAGCCTATAAACAACATGGCTCCACAATTAAACAAAAATCAAAATTATACATCAGTGCCTCATTTCAGCGGGAAAACCATCCCCGCCAGCCGCGCCACTCCGCATCATATTTCGCCCCTTCCCCCCGCCCCCCACGGAGGATACGTTTATTTGTGAACCATTCCATTGTAGATTTTGCTTTATGTTTGGGATCATTGTCTTGTTGAAGAAAAATCTCCATCCCAGTCTCAGGTCTTTTGCAAACTCCAACAGGTTTTCTTCAAGAATGGTCCTGTATTTGGCTCCATCCATCTTCCCATCAATTTTATCCATCTTCCCTGTCCCTGCTGAAGAAAAGCAGGGACAGGGAAGAAAAGCCACCACCATGTTTGACAGTGGGGATGTTGTGTTCAGGGTGATGAGCTGTGTTGCCTTTACGCCAAACATATCGTTTGGCATTGTTGCCAAAAAGTTCGATTTTGCTTTCATCTGATCAGAGCACCTTCTTCCACATGTTTGGTGTGTCCCAGGTGGCTTGTTGCAAGCTTTATACAACACTTTTTATGGATATCTTTGAGAAATGGCTTTCTTCTTGCCACTCTTCCATAAAGGCCAGATTTGTGCAGTGTATGACTGATTGTTGTCCTATGGACAGACTGTCCCACCTCAGCAGTAGATCTCTGCAGTTCATCCAGAGTGATCATGGGCCTCTTGGCTGCATCTCTGATCAGTCTTCTCCTTGTTTGAGATGAAAGTTTAGAGGGATGGCCGGGTCTTGGTAGATTTGCAGTGGTATGATACTCTTCCATTTCAATATGATCGCTTGCACAGTGCTCCTTGGGATGTTTAAAGTTTTGGAAATCATTTTGTATTCAAATCCAGCTTTAAACTTCTCCACAACAGTATCACGGACCTGCCTGTTGTGTTCCTTGGTCTTCATGATGCTCTCTGTGCTTCAAACAGAACCCTGAGACTATCACAGTGCAGGTGCATCTATACGGAGACTTGATTACACACAGGTGGATTATATTTATCATCATTAGTCAATTAGGACAACATTGGATCATTCAGAGATCCACAATGAACTTCTGGAGTGAGTTTGCTGCACTGAAAGTTAAGGGGCCGAATAATATTGCACGCCCCACTTTTCAGTTTTTGACTTACCACAAAATTTTAAATAACCAATAAATTTCGTTCAACTTCACAATTGTGTCCCACTTGTTGTTGATTCTTCAACAAAAATTTGCAATTGGTATCTTTGTGTTTGAAGCATGATATGTGGGAAAAGCTTGAAAAGTTTGAGGGGGCCAAATACTTTAGCAAGGTACTGTATATAGAGAACAGCCGGAACAACAAAATTCTTAATCTGTTCCTCACCTGGTCCATAGCTCCAGAAAGAAGGAGCACCATATCAAAAACTAAAATACCGTATACACTCGAGTATAAGTCGACCCGAGTATAAGCAGAGGCACCTAATTTTGCCACGAAAAACTGGGTAATCTTATTAACTCGAGTATATGCCGGGTATGCATTGTCCCCTCATCCATCCCGGACTGGTATGGATAGTTCACCATCCTGTCCTTGTATACATGGCTCCCCCATCCCTGTCCTTGTATGCATGGCTCCTTATCCCCTATCCTTGTATGCATGGTTCCTATAAAAAAAAATATATATTTTACTTAACTTGCCTGCGCGCAGTCGCTGCATCTCGTTCCGGCGCCAGCAGCTCTTCCTGCCAAGCAATCACGTGGCCCCGCTCATTAAGGTAATGAATATTCACTCCACGCCTATGGGAGTGGAGAGGCGTGCATATTCATTACCTTATTGTGTAGGGCCATGTGATCGCTCAGCCGGAAATGCTGCTGGCGAACGAAGGAGATGAAGCGAGGGCACGCAGGAAGGTGAGTAGAATGTCTTCTGGAAGCCGGCGGCTGCGGCTGTCACTGTGCGCTATTACAGAGAAATTAATATTTATTTCTCTTTAGCAGCGGCACAGGCTTTAGCCACAGCCGCTGGCTCCTGCCTCTGTGACTCGCTGCTCCGCCACTCCCCCTCCCTCCCCCCACCAGCCCCATGCCTCTGTGACCTGCTGCTCCGCCACAACCCCTCCCCCCCGCCAGCCCCATGCCTCTGTAACCTGCTGCTCCGCCACTCTTCCTCCCCTCCCCCTGCTGGCCCCATGCCTCTGTGACCCACTGATCCACCGCTCCCCCTCCCCTGCCATCTTTCTGGGACAACTGACTTGGTGGTATGAACAACACCGATCTTAACCAATTAGGGTCTATTGACAGTGAGCTGCTTATCAGAGGAGGGGGTGGAGTCGGACCAGTGCTTAATCACTGCTGTAGTCCAGCAATGTTCTCCTAGTGATAAAACCTTCAATGTAAGTAAACAAAAGCACATAGAGCCAAAAGAGGGACACATCATTCAATTCAGTGTATCAGTTGCTACCTCATGCTGCCCTCAGATTACAAAGGGAAAAAAAATCTGCTGACAAATTCCTTTTAATTATGGAGTTATCTGATGTCAGGATCAATAAGAGCTGCCAGTGATGCAGTCATATCTAGTGATGTGTGCCTAGTTTTGTACTGGTCAGGTCATATGGTCTAATTTTGTTTATAGTGCACCCTGACCACTTTCAACAATAACTAATTCTATGGTGCAAATTCTTGGACTTCTCCTGACACAACAATTATAGGAGAAATATATATATATATATATATATATATATATATATATATATATATATATATATATATATATATATATATATATATACACAAATACATACATACAAACTTCCACGGTTGGGGAATAAGTATTTGATCCCTTGCTGATTTTGTAAGTTTGCCCATAGAGCACTTTTGTTTCTGGTGTTCTTCGACAGCTCTTTGGTCTTCACCATAGTGGAGTTTGGAGTGTGACTGTTTGAGGTTGTAGACAGGTATCTTTTATACTGATAACAAGTTCAAACAGGAGCCATTACTACAGGTAATGAGTGGAGGACAGAGGAGCCTCTTAAAGAAGAAGTTACAGGTCTGTGAGAGCCAGACATCTTGCATGTTTTTAGGTGACCACATACTTATTTTCCACCATAATTTGAAAAATAAATCTTGCCAAATCAGACAACTTGGTTTTATGGATTTGTTTTCTCATTTTGACTCTCATAGTTGTGTTCTACCTAAGATGTCAGTCACAGGCCTCTCATCTTTTTAAGTGGAAGAACTTGTACAATTGGTAACTGACTAAATACTGTTTTCCCCATTGTGTATGTATGTATGTGTATATTATATATACACACACACACACACACACTATTCAAACCTTACTTTTCCTGTAATTAGAAAATGTTTCAGTAGTCATACCCTGCTTAATAGATATCCATCTTCTCCATCTACATGCAGAAAAGCATTCCTTAGGTCAGTAAATTTTCCTGACAATTCATGTTCCAAAGCAGATTTTTCAATAGAGCCTAGAAAAAAAACTTTAAATAATTACCATATTATTTGGGCAATATGTGGCTTCTTTTTGCAAACATCAAAAGGTCTTTGAATCTCCCAAAAAGACTAAAATAAGGCACAAATATCACCTTAAAAATAAAGATAACACATAAACCTTGGGAGAGAGGTTTAGAGTTCTGTTCCCATTATCTAAAGGAAAGAACCATTCTCCTGCCTTCCAGTATCGTTGTTGAGGGGTGGTACAGTACTGCTTAATTAACAGTTCAGACTAGCAGCATCACTGTGCCCCTGGCCCGAACTTAACACTGTCTGATGCTGTAAGCATTGGAAAAGAGTAGGGAAACTAAGGATGGTCGGAATCAGCTTCAGAGCAACGCTTACAAGCTCTACTGGAAGGAGCTTGTAAGAGCTTCTCTTCTTGCCTAGGAGACCGACCAACATTGATAGACAGCAGATGAGCAGCAAACTATAGAATTCAAAATCCCTCTGTTCCTTAAAGCACAGGATTTTTAATAGAAAGTTGTAAAGAATATTGGAGACATAATTCCATGGCAATCATATGTATACTATTTGGCATAGAATTATGTTACCACAGCACATGCTGAAGGGGTTTTTATGGCACCTGGTCAACTTCAAACAAAAGAATTCACACCCCCACTAGCTAGCTGGTATGCAACCTTCTACAGGAAGGCCCCCTGTAGATCCAAGCCATGCGACCTGAGTCATTTGTTCAGCCAGCCAGGATTATATAAAGGAGTTATGGAACTGCTATATGTCCTAGCTGTACATTGTGCATATTTCCGAGATCCCCAGAAAGGGGCAAGCGCCTGCCTGGGTCTTGAGCCATGCTAGCACACACTGAAAGGGAGATACATACAGTAGAACAGCCACTAGCAGCAAAATTGTGTTTAGTCTCTATGAGTAGCAGGGGCCCGGTTGGATCCGATGGTACCAGAATCTCTGCCTTAGGACCACCCAGAAAGGAGTTATGACCTTTTATAGGTTTTGTGAGAATTATCTCCAAACCTCCAGGGGAGGGGATTTAGGTTCAGCCCAGAGGGAAGGAGGGGAGTGACCCAGAGGGTTAAATGCTTGTGTGAAGCATAGCCTATTGCTTTTTTCTCTGGGAGGTCGTGAGGACACATCATGTGAAGAGATGTCACACACAAAGGGGACCACAAGCCTCCCATTTGGCAGCCCCTCCCTCGCAAGTCAGGCCTTTCATCTAACTGGCAATTAACCATATGTTTTGCTTACACCTTTTGTCCTACCACTATTGTATTTGCATATCTGACCATATATATAACCATTATGTATATATAGTGTATTGTCTTGTGTGCCCTTAAGGCGATTAAATATATAATTTAACCTTGGGCTGCTATTTAATCTCGAATCATGAATCCATAAGTCCATTTCTCGGCCTAATCTCACATGCTACTGGGGGCTGGCTCCTGGCCTGATATAACCCTGTTAACGGACCAGTCTTATACTGATCGAGGAACTGGTGGCAGACCTACTGGGCTGATAAGGTTCTGTTTCACTGGTGTTAGTGAAAGGGGCCTCTCAGCTTGTAACTGTTGTGGGCGAGTGTGGTGCCACGTCCGTGACTGCGTGGGCCATCTTCTCTAACTCCCCATTCCTCCCTGGGCCCATGTGGGCAGGGGATGTCTGTGTAAAACTGTGCCACGCTGACCTTACGTGTTTCCAGGGGATGCGGAACGTCACGTTGATCCTGCTGACGTAATATTGTCATGGTGTGGATCCTTCACGTTTCATCACAAAAGTAAATTGCAAAGTTGCTAAATTAAGTTATATACGAGAACATCAGGAGAATAACCCTTCAAGTTTCATATATACAAAAATGAACTTACCAAGATCCAGAGCAAATTGGGTGATAGATGAATCTGAGCAGCCAATCAGAACTGAATCTTCCAAGTTTATCCTGTCTTTTCCATAAGTGCTAAGGGTTTTCAGCAAATCTAAGATTCAGCAGAATGATATTACTACAATGTGTGAATATAATAATTCCTAAAAAGAGTTATCCCACGACAAACAGTTATCATGCATTTATAGGTCTTATATGTAGGAGTGCTGGGAACCCCATTGATCACTACCGGAGGGTATTGAGCCTCTATTCCGGGGGTGTTTGAATGAAGCAGTTGTTACATGTGCATTATGGTCTGCAAGACTGATGGAAATAGCGGTCTACAGCTCAATTACAATTATTCTGTAACAGAAGCATACTTGGGGGGTCCCTGCAGGGAGGCCCCAGTGATCATACATTGATACACTAGATAGTTGATAAAGTTTGTTGTGAAATATCCCCATTAATTGAAGCATCTAATATTTTAATTGCAAAAGACACTCAATAAAGTAACTTATGTGCTATAGTTTTTCATCAGCATTAAAAACAAAATCACATATAAAAGGCAAGTTACTCTCTTTTTCAAAACTTTAACAGGACTACGTGTGGACACAAGTGACCTTAGAGATATATTAAAGCCTAGTTATTCTTTAATAAATTGAACCTCAAGCTCTGTGAATATTACCACCTTTTTTCCATTTATCTCCATATTTACTCTTTTCTAGAAGTCATCTTCTATAAGGAGTGAACTTCATTACTCCCATCTAATTTTTTCCTCACTGCGTTTGCATCAGGATCAAGTATGGTTTGTTTCTTTATGAGGATCAGCCATGTGGCCAGGTCCTCACTTACCAACGAATAACTGGGAAAACAACTCCCCCAATAGAGATGGGCTAACACTGTCCTAGGGAAAGATTATTGGGTAGCACTGAAAACACCTTCACTTGCCTCTTTTTGTACACCCATAACCTCTCCCAGTTTTTCTGGCTAGCTTAATCCCAAACCCTTATTTTTCTTAACAGGCCTCACTACCAAATACGGCCCTAGCCTCTCTCTAGCACGCTCATTCTACCTTCCTAAACCTACCCAGCCCATACCCCTATTCTCCAATATTCCAAGGGGAGAGGAGGTCCTGCCACAAGTCCCTGGTCCCCCGTTGAATGGCTACCTCCATCAACCTCATAGACAAGAGATGGGGAACCTCAGGCCCCAGGGCTATTTACGGCCCTCAATGACCTTTTATCAGGCCCCCGGGCAGATTCTCAGGGACCGCAGCGCTTTGGCAGGGAGCTGTATTTTGATTGCCACAAACTCATTAATTTCTTCTTGCTCTGTTAGCACACACACGCAGTGTTCACTAATGAACACTGAAGGGCATGCAATGAAAGATTACCTCCTGACACCAGTGCCAGAGACAGGATGTAATTTATGGGCGGAGTTTGTACGGACCCCGAAGAATGGTATAAATATCCAAATGGCCCCACCCCTGTCATAGACTATGAATAAAATATGTATGACTAGCACTCTATTTAAACAGGGATGCAGGAGCCCTGTTCGTGTTATTGGTGGGTGTCCATTCAGACATTTATCATCCACCCTATTGATCAGAGTGGGACAAGCTCTTTACATTTTTAGGCTCCATTGGTTAAAGGGAAACTTTCAGTAAGACCAGCCCTCCTAAGTTGTCTATATGGACATGTAAGTCATAAGAATATGAATAAAATGCTACCAAAATATCTCCGATCTGATGTCTTAGTCCAGAGAAATCCACATTTTTATTATAAATAAATGAGCTGTAAAGATCTATAGGCCGGACATAGATCTCCCTGAGAATCTGCCTCCTGAGCTTATCTTATATGATAGGGGGCATTACCAATGTGAGCCATGTAATGACTGACAATTTGCTCTCCTGATCTTAAAGCAGAGCAGTGTATAATTTTAACTAACACAGCACAGCACAGATGAACTTTAGAAACACATCTGTAGTTGTCTTCTCACTGTGCCGAGAGCTCCGCTGAAGAGCTGTTCCTGATTACAATTAAAACTTCTCCAGCTTCCAGTTGAAAAGCAGCCACTGTGGAGGAGAGAAGGACAGCAGAACATTGTATCATAAAAACACAGGAGTCGTCTCATTGTGCTGTCAGCTCTGCTTCCCTTTACACTGGTTGCCAGTGAGATGGAAACTGAAGCATTGTGAGAGCGAGAACTGCAGATGTGCTTGTAATGAGACAATGTTCAGAACTTATATCCTGTGTTAGTTATAGTCGCACTCACCAGTCAAGAAATAGGACTGTTAGTTATTATAGTCATTACATATCACACTGAAATCAGATGTCTTATTAAAGAGAATCCACGTTTTTCTTAATATGTAACTGAGCTGCTACCATCTATGTGCCAGACACAAGGGGGTGTTACCAATGTGAGACATGTGGACCAGGAGAGCAAACTGTCAGTCATTACATGTCTCACACTGATAACACCCCCTTTCATTTAAAATAATATCTGGAGGCAGACTCTCAGGGAAACCTATGTCCGGTCTATAAGACATTGAATTGGAGATATTAGGGTATCATTTTATTCAACTTTTTATCACCTGCATGCACATATAGATGGTTTAGGAAGGTTGACTCTTCTGACTGATGCCTTTTAAGCTTTCCTGCTCCTACTTAAATTATTTTTCTGGAAGCACAACATTAGGGCTGCTAGGAGATAAGAGTCTGCAGTCATCGAGACCAAAAGTGATGTCATATGATTAACATTTGCAGACAGGAGAATATCATTTGGTACAAAGATCATCACACAGGAAATGTAATGGCGGCATTTTAAATGGCATAAATAAATCGGCTACATACAGTTGTGTGAAGAAGTGTTTGCCCCCTTCCTAATTGCCTTTTGCATGTTTGGCACACGTAAATGTTTCAGCTCACCAAACAAATTTAAATAAATAGACAAAAATAACACAAGTAAACAAATAATGCAGTTTTTAAAAGAAGGTCTTTATAATTATGGGAAAAAGAAATCCAAACCTACAGTGCCCTATGTGAAAAAGTGACTGCCCCCTAAACCTAATAAATAAATGGTTGGGTCACCCTCAGGAGCAACAACTCCAATCAAGCCTTTACGATAACTGGCAATGATCCTTTTACAACGCTCCGGAGGAATTTTGGCTCATTCATCTTTGCAGAATTGTTGTAATTCAGCCACATTGGAGGACTTCAGAGCATGAACCGCCTTTTTACGGCCATGCCACAGCATCTTAATCGGTTTACAGTCAGGACTTTGAATGGCTTAAGAAAAAAAAAAGACTTTGAAGTGGCCTAGTCAGAGGTGAATTTGTGGGTGTATTTTGGATCATTGTCCTGCTGCATAACCCAAGTGCGCTTCAGCTTGAGGTCACGAACAGATGGCCGGACATTCTCCTTTAGGATTTTTGGTAGACAACAGAATTCATGGTTCCACTTACAACAGCAAGTCATCCTGAAGCAGCAAAACGGCCCTAGACCATTACACTACTACCACCATATTTTACTGTTGGTATGATGATGCTTTTCTAAAATGCTGTGTTAATTCTACGACAGATGTAATGGGACATACACCTTCCAAAATGTTCAACTTTTGTCTCGTCAGTCCACAGAGTATTCTCCCAAAAGTCTTGGGGATCATCAAGATGCTTTCTGGCAAAACTGAGAAAATCTTATTACTCATAAGGTTTTATTCTTGAAACTCTGCAATGCAGGCAATTTCTGCCCAGTCTCTCTATTATGGTGGAGTCATGAACACTGACCTTAACTGAGGTCTGCTGTTCTTTGGATGCTATTGTGGGGACTTTTGGACCTCTTGGATGAGTCGTCGATGCACTCTTTTGGTAATTTTGCTCTTCCACTCGCTCCTGGGAAGGTTTACAACTGTTCCATGTTTTCACCATTTGTGAAAAATGTCTTTCACTGTGGTTCACTGAACTCTCAAAACTTGAGAAATGGCTTTATAACTTTTTCTAGACTGGTAGATCTCAAATTCTTTGTTTCTCATTTGTTCCAGAATTTCTTTGGATCGCGGCATTATGTCTAGCTTTTGAGGATATTTTGGTCTACTTCACTTTGTCAGGCAGATGCTATTAAAGTAGTTTCTTGGTTGAGAAGAGGTGTGGCAGTAATCAAGCCTGGGTGTGGCTAGGGAATTTGAAGTCAGCTTCCCAAAGACATAATAAACCAAGGTTAATTTATGTTTTAAGAAGACAATCGCTTTTCACACATGGCCCCATAGGTTTTGATTTCTTTTTCCCTGAATAATAAAGACCTTTATTTATAAACTGCATTTTGTGATTACTTGTGTTATCTTTGTCTAATATTTAAATTTGTTTGATGATATGAAACATTTAAGTGTGACAAACATGCAAAAGAATAGGAAATCAGGAAAAGGGTAAACACTTTTTCACAAAACTATGTCGCATACTATTTTTTCACCATTTTATGGCTTTTCCTTCAGATTTATTCAAAAGGGATTGTCTGGTTAAAAAAAAAAAACAATTTTAATAATTGCGCCATGTTGTGCAACAGATTGTCAAAAAAAATTGTAGGTTTTTTTTTGGTCTTGTCTAGGTTTTTGTGTCTGTTACATAATAAATATTTATATTGTTTAAATTTAGGAAATACATCCAATCTTTTGTACATGTCTTCCCTCCCTC
The DNA here is from genome assembly GCF_039654945.1 of Dendrobates tinctorius. Lineage (NCBI taxonomy): Eukaryota > Metazoa > Chordata > Amphibia > Anura > Dendrobatidae > Dendrobates > Dendrobates tinctorius. The sequence continues at coordinate 12,712,261 of NW_027361757.1, read as the reverse complement.
TTTTATAAAGTCACATATGTTTTAGACTGATTTTGGTTAGCACTGCATTAAAGTACAGTTGGTGCCTGCTACATTACTACCTTTAGATTTTCAATAAATTAAATATGTAAATTGTGCCCACAGTGTTAAATCAGTCCATACAGCACTGTGGCCTATTTGTGAAGGAAATGAATGGACTCAGACAATGTGACCCTTGTAAAGATTCATTGTTTAAACTTTCTTTGTGTTTGCACAGAAAGAATTGTTAAAATTTTTATTTACATCTTTAATATATCACAAACATGACACCAATTACGCTTTAAAAATTACATAAATAATTTCACAATCTCTTGCCCACAATCTCTAGACAGCTGTGAAAATAAATCTTACTTACCTGGACAACTGTATGCTGGTACATAGAAGCGGTTTCCAGATGTTCGAACAAGCGGTGAAAGATTGTGAAAAAGGTAAAAAGATCCAGAATTCCAAGCAAGGCGACAGGAATCATCATTTTCTTTAAGTTCATACAGGAAACTGTGAGTGTACATAACAACAATATTAATGTAGAACATGACCTGTATACAGTACATCTCAAATGCACAATAACTCATACTTTTGTCCTGATTCAATCTTAAAGGGAAAACTGACATCCACTGCTAATCAGTTTTGCTGTCACCAAACTCTCCCCTCTCCATTCTTTCCTAAATACAGCAGCAGGGCTCATATTTCTATCCAGCTGCTATAGTGATGTCTCCACACTGTGCCAGTCACTGCACTGGTTGCCCATCCACTATATAATACAATGTAAACTTATTACACTCACCCACAAAGCGCTCCACAGCGCTGCACCACACTATACCTCCTCTTTCTCTGTCTACCACTTTATCTTTATGCTCTCTATTCTGCTAACCTACCCCAATCCGTACCTCCCACTACTGCCCCAAGACATTTCTCATGCTGAACTATCTAGAATGCTCAACTGGAATAAATCAGATTAATTCCCAGTGTTCATAGTTTTAAGTGTGCCCCAAAAACTCATCGTTTTAGGCAGGTATATCACATCATCTTACTCATCTGACTTTTCACAGGTCTCCCTTCCCACATTTTTCCTCAGATTCTGGTCTATTCCCACACATTCCATGAACTCACACTTTGTATCTTGACATACTCTGATACCGGCTGGTGACAAATTTGTGCATCTTTACATGAATATCCTCATTTATTATAAAATATGGCTGTACTGTTCAAAACAAACCCTTCTTACTTATATACCTACAACATTGTCAGGTCTTGAGAGATACAGGTTGGGAACACCTGCTATAATGCCTGATATTGTTTGTAGACAGGGCCGTATTTAGAGTTTATGATGCCCTAGGCACTTTTAGTGCTACCTCCCCCATTGGCGAGTATGACTAATGCAGACACTTAGGCTGTGTGCACACGCTGCAGATTCTGCTGTGGATTTTTCCACGCGGATTTGGGAAAATCTGCAAGTAAATCCACAGGTCAAAAGACTTGCGGTTTATTTGTGGTTTTGCCCTGCGGTTTGACGCCTGGACAATGGAGCAGATGTAAAACCGCTGCGGATTCCGCACAAAGAAGTGACATGCTGCGGATTTGAAACCGCAGCAAGTCTGCGCGGAAAAATCTGCAGCATGTGCACTGCAGATTTGAAATCCCATTGGATAACATTGTACTGTACAATGTCTGCGGAATCCATAGCGTGTGCACACAGCTTTAGGCTACTTTCACATCAGCGATTTTTGCCATTCTCCCTAGTGCAGCCATCTTCGCAGTGCAGCCATCTTCGCAGTGCAGCCATCTCCCCAGTGCAGGCTCCGCTCATTCTCCCCTGCTGCTCATTTTCCCCCCCGCCCCCATTCTCCACCCGGCTCATTCTCCCCCCCGCCGCTCACTCCAAGGCCCCCCCCCCACCGCTCACTCTCCATCCGGCTCACCTGAGTTGTGGCTTTGTCCGTTACCTGCTGCTGCATGTCTCTCGTCTAGCCAGGCGCCGGTATCTTTAGTTCTTCCTGTTTGAGCGCGCGGTCACGTGGTACCGCTCATTAAGGTCATGAATATGGATGCCACGCCTATGAGAATGGAATGGCGACCATATTCATGATCTTAATGAGCGGTACCACGTGACCGTGAACTTACACAGGAAGAACAGATATCGGCGCAGCGCAAGACCATCGGAGCTGCAGCGCAGGCACCGCTGGAGGAGGTGAGTATGATGGGGTGGTGACGAGGGGGAGGCCCGACCCTGGACAAAAAAAGAAAAAAAAAAACCTTGCTCAGGTTCCGGTTGTAGATGATGAGGAAAAAGCTAATATATTAAACACCTTCTTCTCCACGGTATTCACGGTGGAAAATGAAATGCTAGGTGAAATGCCGAGAGACAAAGAAAACCCTATATTAAGGGTCACCAATCTAACCCAAGAAGAGGTGCAAAACCGGCTAACTAAGATTAGAATAGATAAATCTCCGGGTCCGGATGGCATACACCCACGAGTACTAAGAGAACTAAGTAATGTAATAGACAAACCATTATTTCTTATATTTAGAGACTCTATAGCAACAGGGTCGGTTCCACAGGACTGGTGTATAGCAAATGTGGTACCAATATTCAAAAAGGGCTCTAAAAGTGAACCTGGAAATTATAGGCCAGTAAGTCTAACCTCTATTGTTGGTAAAATATTTGAAGGGTTTCTGAGAGATGTTATTCTGGATTATCTCAATGAGAATAACTGTTTAACGCCATATCAGCATGAGTTTATGAGGAATCGCTCCTGTCAAACCAATCTAATCAGTTTTTATGAAGAGGTAAGCTATAGACTGGACCAAGGTGAGTCATTGGATGTGGTATAGCTTGATTTTTCCAAAGCGTTTGATACCGTGCCACACAAGAGGTTGGTGCACAAAATGAGAATGCTGGGTCTGGGGGAAAATGTGTGTAAATGGGTAAGTAACTGGCTTAGTGATAGAAAGCAGAGGGTGTTATAAATGGTATTTTCTCTAACTGGGTCGCTGTGACCAGTGGGGTACCGCAGGGGTCAGTGTTGGGACCTATTCCTTTCAACATATTTATTAACGATCTGGTAGAAGGTTTGGACAGTAAAATATCGATATTTGCAGATGATACAAAACTATGTAAAGCAGTCAATACAAGAGAAGATAGTATTCTGCTACAGATGTATCTGGATAAGTTGGGAACTTGGGCCGAAAGGTGGCAGATGCAGTTTAACAATGATAGATGTAAGGTTATACACATGGGAAGAAGGAATTAATATCACCATTACCCACTGAACAGTAAACCACTGGGTAAATCTGACATGGAGAAGGACTTGGGGATCCTAGTTAATGATAAACTTACCTGGAGCATCCAGTGCCAGGCAGCGGCTGCCAAGGCAAACAGGACATGGGGTGCATTAAAAGAGGTCTGGATACACATGATGAGAGCATTATACTGCCTCTGTACAAATCTCTGGTTAGACCGCACATGGAGTACGGTGTACAGTTTTGGGCACCGGTGCTCTGCTCAGGAAGGATATAATGGAACTAGAGCGGGTACAAAGGAGGGCAACAAAATTAATAAAGGGGATGGGGGAACTACAATACCCAGAGAGATTAGCAAAATCAGGATTATTTAGTCTAGAAAAAAGACGACTGAGGGGCGATCTAATAACCATGTATAAGTATATAAGGGGATAATACAAATATCTCTCCGAAGATCTGTTTATACTAAGGAAGGTGACGGTCACAAGGGGACATTCTCTGCGTGTGGAGGAGAAAAGGTTTTTCCACCAACATAGAAGAGGATTCTTTACAGTTAGGGCAGTGAGAATCTGGAATTCCCTGCCTGAGGAGGTGGTGATGGCGAACTCAGTCGAAGGGTTCAAGAGAGGCATGGATGTCTTCCTGGAGCGTAACAATATTGTATCTTACAGTTATTGTTAGGTTCTTTAGAAGGACGTAGATCTGGGGATCTAATCTGACAGAATTTTATAGGCTGAACTGGAATGACTAATGTCTTTTTTCGGCCTTACTAACTATGTTACTATGTTATATTTTCCCAGAGGAGCATTGCACGGCGAATAAGCCTCCTTACCTTGACAAGCCAGAGCTGGCATGTCACTCTCCACAAGGAGAAACCTTACCCCATTAAGCAAGAGGCACCACTAACCAAATACCACCATGAAGACCAAGGACTGATCTCCAAGCAAGTCAGGGACAAAATTTGAGAAGTACAAGTCAGGGTTGGGTTATAAAAAAAAAACAATTCAATCTCTGATGATCCTCGGAGCACCATCAAGTCCATTATCATCAACCGTAAATAACATGGTACCACCACAAACCTGTCAAGAGAGGGCCGCCCACCAAACTTTTAGCCCGGGCAACTAGGGTATTAATCAGGGAGGCAGCACAGAGACCAAAGGTAACGCTGAAGGAGCTGCAGAGTAGACAAGCAGACAGCTGGAGTATCTGTCCATACGACCACAATAAAATGTACACTCCACAAAGGTGGCCTTTATGGGAAAGTGGCCCCGGAAAAGCATTTACTAGCACGCAAAAATTGTAAGGCTCTTTTTGAGTATGCCAAAAGGGATGTGGGAGACTCCCAAAATGTATGGAAGAAGGTGCTGTGGTGAAATTGCCTGGCGCCAGGCAACAAACTTATGATCAGCTCAAGAACACTATTCCCACAGTGAAACATGATGGTGGCAGAATCATGCTGTGGTGATGTTTTTCTGCAGCAGGGATAAGGAAAATGTTTTGCGTTGAGGGGAAGAAGGGTGGTATAAAATATAGGGATAATCTTGAGCAAACCTTGTTTCAGTCTGTCAGTGATTTGAGACTGAGGTGGAGATTCACCTTCCAACAAGACAATGACCCAAAGAATATTGCTAAACCAACACTCGAGTGGTTTAAGGGGAAATGTGTAAATGTTTTGGAGTGGTCTAGTCAAAGCTCACTCCTTAATCCAACAGAGAATCTGTGGTCAGGTTTGAAGATTGCTGTTCACAAGAGGAAACCATCGAAATTGAAGGAGCTGCAGCAGTTTTGCCTTGAGGAATGGGCAAAAATCCCAGTGGCAAGATGGGGAAAGCTCAGAGACTTATCCAAAGGGACTTCCAGGTGTAATTGCCGCAAAAGGAGACTCTACAAAGTACTGACTTTAGGGGGTGAATACTTATGCACACTGAAATTTTCAGTTATTTTGTCATATTTTTGTTATTTGCTTCACAATAAAATGAAAACCAAAGCCACTGTACATGCATCTTAATGTACATCCTTACAACTCCTTTATGTGCCCTGTAGCCTTTGTAAAATCTGTGCCGAATGGTTCAATGTGCGTCTCTAATATTCTAATATGTACTTGACAAAACCTCTCTGCACACAATCACAGCCCCTCTAACTTTGATTGGAATAGATAATGCCTGAATACCATCTGTAGGATAAATCAATAAAGGCAGACGCAGTGGGTGGCAAATGAGAGCAGAAAGGTAGCGGCAAAGGCACTCATTGCACCACTAAGAACAGATTTGCACACAGTGCCACTAAATTTTAAGACAATTTTTTTTTTTTAAAGAGTGCCGCACTACTGATACAAAAGCGTTGTAGGGACTTGAATTAAGAAACATATAAGGTGGAGGCAGCTGGATATAGTGAGAAATACTGACGACAGGTTCCCTTTACATTATTATCATTAAATCTTCTAATATGTCACAGACTCCTAGGACACCCACTGATCCCAATAAGGCCTTACATTGATTTTATGGAAATATTCAAATCCAGCATCTTGTAATACACCTTTATGACTATTCATTTTCTTTTCACATATTTTTCCATTTTATTTATCTGTTCAGAGAAAATAAACCTCTAACTACCAGTTTATAGATTACTGCTGACAAGAGCTTAATATGACTTTATTTATTACTTTTTATGCCAATTGCGATCGTTAAAGGGGTTCTCTCGAAAATGAAAAAGAATAATGAGTGATAAGATACAATACTATAATAAATTCATAAATACCTTCAATGACTTAGAATTGCTTATCTTGTCTAGGGGCAAACATTGGATGAATTCAATTGGTGCTGTTACACTAATAAACACGAAACCTGTTGTTAAATGGAACCTTAAAAGGGAACCAGCAGGTTTTTGTACCATAAACCAAACACATCCCGGCACAAGGTAAACAATAGGAGATGAGGCAGTATGCCAGACTCCTATCTTCTCCTAATTTTTCTCCTTACCCATTTCTTTTTCAGCGCCATTCCCGTGCAATACAGTTGCTATTAATATAAGCGCGGCCACAATTTTTGAAGGTCCACGGGATCCTGTTGAGTCCATTCAATTTGCAAATTGTTCCACAGGTAATAGCATCTTTCTCTGCCATATAGCTTCCTCATGATACCTGCACACGGTATTAATACCTTATAAGAATTTTGCGACTTTGAAGCCTTCCTTTAAAATTTTTTTTACAATTTCTTTATATTTATTATTCAGTGCCTATCCACTTCCATCAGCTATTAACTGCCAAGCGCTCTGTCATTCAGTTTACAATCTCGATTAGATCCAGGTATAGTACGGTTGCCCTTCTATACATTATATTCATCTTTTTCACCTTGATGAATTGACAACGTTTTTGTGCACGTCTAATAATGAGGTATTCGTTGATACGTAGTCTTCCTTTGCAGCACCACAGGATTCTCATCCTGGACACTTAGCCCATCAGTATATGGGCTCCTCCGCACAGCTCCTTTTCATAGGTATTCCTTTAGGGATTCACGCTACCACCCGGTGGTTACTACCCCACATATGGGATTGCAGACAATTCATAGCCTCATCTTATCTTCGATTATACATTATATCCTTTACTACACTAGTAATTGAATCTCATACAGGTATTCGTTATTGTGCACATTATCGTTGATTTTTTTCCTTAACTACCATCACAGCATGGACTTCAGGTTACTGTCCACGGAATCTTCTCTCACTGGGCACACTTAGACCAGATTTCCGGAGTCTTTAGTCCACATTTCTACCACCATCGACTCTTTTCAATATTGTTTACGCTATACAGCATCTTGTCACATGTGTGCGATTGGAAAATCATTGATGTCATTTTCTTTAGTTGTAACCTTTTGTTTATTTTTGTATATATGTTCTAGCCACCAGCCACGAGAATAATGTTCTGATGAAGGTCCAAATTGAGGACCGGAAACGTTCAAGTTATTTGCTGTCTGGATGCACACAATAAAGGAACTGTTAAATTGCTTCATGTTTGAGTGCCAAGTTGATTTAAGTTATCAAACACATCTATGTTAGTAACATAGTAACATAGTAACATAGTTATTAAGGTTGAAGGGAGACTTTAAGTCCATCTAGTTCAACCCATATCCTATCCTAACTTGCCCTAACATGTTGATCCAGAGGAAGGCAAAAAAAACCCATGTGGCAACAGTAAGCTTCACATTGGGGAAAAAAATTCCTTCCCGACTCCACATACGGCAATCAGACTAGCTCCCTGGATCAACGCAATATTAAGGAGACTAGTGTATATACCCTGTAACATTATACTTTTCAAGAAAGGCATCCAGTCCCTTCTTAAATTTTAGTAGTGAATCACTCATTACAACATCTATGTTAGGTCAGTGTAATGTAAATTAAATCTATACCTTCTTTTCTGCAATTCTTTTTTCAGTTCCAGAGTTATCCCTATCCAATTGTAATGCAAATGAAGCACAAGTGCACTAGGCTTGGCCCTGCACTTTCAGCTCTCCGACGCTCCCTAACTGACTGGTCATTCATATCTCAGAGACCTACCTCCCCTCTCCAAAAATCTCGCACAGTGAGTCATTCTCCCTCTCTGAGCAGACTACCAACAAGGGGCATAATGGACCCTGTGCAACTTTTCGGACAGGGGAGGAAGTTTACTCAGACAAGAGTTACCTATCAGTCAGAGCACTGTGGATGGTGGTGGATGAGGAAAAATAGAAAGAAGACAAAGGAGCAATTGTGCCTAATTTACATAGCAATTGGATAATGTTAATGCAGTACCGTGTTAGCTCTTCTGCTCTGTTTGCTCTGCAGTACTGTGTTAGCTCTGCTGGTCTAGTTCTGCAGTAGTGTGTTAGCTCTGCTATTCTCCTAGGTCTGCAGTACCGTGTTAGCTCTGCTGTTCTGCTAGCTCTGCAGTACTGTGTTAGCTCTGTTGTTCTGCTAGCTCTGCAGTACTGTGTTAGCTCTGCTGTTCTAGTTCTGCAGTACTGTGTTAGCTCTGCTGTTCTGCTAGCTCTGCAGTACTGTGTTAGCTTGGCTGTTCTGCTAGCTCTGCAATACTATGTTAGCTCTGCTGTTCTCCTAGTTCTGCAGTACTGTGTTAGCTCTGCAGTTCTGTTAGCTGTGCAGTACTGTGTTAGCTCTGCTGTTCTGCTAGCTCTGCAATACTATGTTAGCTCTGCTGTTCTCCTAGTTCTGCAGTACTGTGTTAGCTCTGCAGTTCTGTTAGCTGTGCAGTACTGTGTTAACTCTGCTGTTCTGCTAGTTCTGCAGTACTGTGTTAGCTCTGCTGTTCTGCTAGTTCTGCAGTACTATGTTAGCTCTGCTGTTCTGCTGTACTGTATTTATTCTGATCTCACTGTACAGCTGTGTGTGATTATGAGAGCAGACTGTCAGTCATTAGTTGGTTCACACTAGTAATGCAAGGTTTCATGTAAAATAAGCTCTGGACGCAGATTCTAGGGGAGATCAGTGTCTGGTTCTTAGATTTCATAGCTCATTTAAATGTAAGAAAAATGTGTCATTCTCTAGAATTAGACATCAGTGTAGAAATATCAACCTATCATTTATTAAACTTTCTATGACCAGCATGCCCATATACAGTAGATGGCTTAGGCCTGTTTCACACATCCGTCTGTTACAATTAGTCAAAATCCGCCGTTTTGTAAAAAAAAACATGGATCCGCCATTTTGCTTGGTGGATCCGTTTTTTTCCCATTGAGTTGCATTACCTGCGGATCTTGACGGATTGGCCATCCGTTGGATCCTTTTTTTTGCGGAACCGCCAAAATTTTGGCGTCCGCTGACATGCCTGGACGGACAACGCAACGTTTTTTCGGCCGGATCCGCATTTTACATTGCGCATGCCCGGAGGACATGCCTCAGCCGCAAATTTAACCCTAAACTCTGTTCTGGCAGCTGAAAAATTCTCTCTCTCTCTCTGACAGCGGTTCCTTGAAATTTCTTCCTTCGCCGGATCCGTAAAAAAAAACGGTCAGGTGTCACATGTTGATGTCCGTACGCAAGCGGATCCATTTTCCGCCATTTTGGCGGATTACAACTGACAGAAAAAAAATGATGTGTGAAACAGGCCTTAGGAGGGTTGATCCTACTGACAGATGCCCTTTAAAGAGCTATTCGCATACTAACAACAGACTATCAACAGAATAAAAAATAAGATGATAATTGCTGGGTGTCCAACTGCTGGAGCATGAGATTAGGACTCTGGAACCGTGAGAACAAGGCTCTGGAGACCCATCTTGAATAAAGTTGAGTGTACACACCTCTGACTCATTTATTTCCATTGGGAATACCTGGAATAAGCTGAGCACCATACTCGGCCATTTACAGCACTCCTGCAGAGGCTGAGCATGCCACTATTATGCTAGTGTAGGAACTCACCCAGATATTAGGTAAAGCTAAGTACTGCAACTGACCTTGCTGGTTCCTGTACAGACTAAAGATCCTGACGCCGTAGTCACTCATAGTTCCTGTGTGAGAAGAAGTAGCCCTAACCATAAACTAGAAGATAGCAACTTGGACCTATGCTGCCTAAAAGGCCGTAAAGCGCTTCACGTGCCTCTTAAAGTACCAGAGGACAAAGCTCAGTGTGAATTACCTACAAAAGCGAAGTGTGCTAAAACTAGGTAAAAGATCCCAGAGTGAGTAAAACCACTAAATACGAAATAAAGTATAAAGTACGTACTTGTAAAGCTGAGTCACTTCTCATGGCAAGGTTCAATCAATCAATCAAATTTATTATCGCCAAGTACATATTACATATATACAAGAAATTCTTTGTGGCAAAGAGGCAACATAATATATAACAGATACAACAAGTAACATCTAACAAGACAGATACAGTAGTCTACACATGACGATTTAATTGTGGAACAGAGAGTGGATAGAAGCTGTTCATATGGCGGTTGGTGCTGCATTTGGGGACTCTGAAGCGACGTCCTGAAGGGAGTAGTTGGAATGAGGAGTGTCCCGGGTGAGAGGGATCGGATGAAATTTTCAATGCGTGGGATCGAATACTCTTATAAAGATCCTGGATTTTAGGCAGGGGGGAACCTATAATTCTCTCTGCTGTTCTGAAAGTCCTTTGTAAGCAGAGTTTGTCATGCGCAGTGGCTCCCCCATACCAGACTATCAGAGAGGAACAAATCACAGATCTGATGACAGCATTAAAGAATAAGATCAGCAGATTCTTAGACAAACCATATCTTTTCAGCTGACGCAGGAAGAACATCCTCTGTTGTGCTTTTCTTATAACAGCATCCACGTTTTTCCCCCATTTAAGATCATGAGAGATGATAACACCAAGGAATTTGGTCTCTGTGACCCTAAGAACCACTTCGTCATGGATGTAGATTGGAAGTATCTCATGTTGATCTTTCCTAAAATCCACAACCATCTCAGCAGTTTTTTTAGTGTTGAGTACAAGATTATTGGCTTTACACCAGTCACATATTCTTTCCACCTCACTCCGATACAAGTCTTCAGCATCTCCCCTGATGAGACCAATCAGTGTCATATCATCGGCAAATTTCAAGATTTTTACTGAGTCTGCTGAAGAGATACAATCATTCGTATAGAGAGAAAACAGTAACAGGGACAAAACACACCCCTGAGGTGCCCCGATGTTTGTGACCAAGGTGTCCGAAGTGAATGGTCCAACTTTTACACTCTGTATCCTGGCTGTCAGGAAGTTATAAATCCACAAGCATAAGTTGAGAGGGACTCCAAGAGCTACCATTTTCTTATGAAGTAAATTCGGATTAATGGTATTGAACGCTGAGCTAAAGTCCATGAAAAGAATCCGGACATATGAGTGCAGTTCATCTGTATGATCCAAAATGTACTGCAGTGCCAGATTGACAGTGTCGTTTGCCGAACGATTCTCCTTATAGGCAAACTGAAGCGGGTCCCATAGCTTCTGCGTGAATTTTATCAGGTGGGACATCATAATTCTTTCGAAGACTTTCATAGCTACAGATGTGAGTGCTACTGGTCTATAGTCGTTCAACTCAGAGGATCCCACTTTCTTGGGGACAGGGATAATTGTGGAACTTTTCCAACACTGAGGTACAACGCACTCTTTCAGTGACACATTGTATATATTTGTCAGTATAGGGGCAAGCTGGGTAGCACATACTTTCAGACACATTGGAGATACACCATCAGGGCCAGGTGCCTTTTTGACCTTAAGTCCCTTCAGGATGCGTATCACCTCTGCCTCGGAGATCACTACTTGGGTGTTGCACAATGAATGATCTTTATATGAACAGACTGAGGAGCTTAGAGAAGAATAGCCACTGTGTGTAGAGCTTGCCTCAAATCTGCAGTAGAATTCATTTAACTCTGCTGCCAGACTTCTGCTGGGGATCACTATAGTGGGGTGGCTTTTATAATTGGTGACCTCTCTTAATCCTCTCCATGCAGATCTAGTATCTTCTTAAGAGAACCTTTCCTCCAGAATCTTTGCATACTCGTGTTTGGGTAACTTGATCTCTTTAGATAGCGAGTTCCTAAGTTTCTTGAATTCAGTAATATCGCCTGCTTTATAAGCCTCCTCTTTTCTCTTACGGATCAACCTGACTTTATTTGTAAACCACGGCTTGTTGTTTCCCCGAAAGTGGACAGATTTGGATGGAATAAACGTGTCTTCACAAAAACGGATATATGAGGACACTGCATCAACCCATTCATCCACACCCGAGCATGTTTCCTGGAATACCTCCCAGTCCGTGCATTCAAAGCATGCTTGTAGTTGCAATTTTGCCTCCTCAGACCATGTCTTCTTTGTATAAACTGTAGGTTTGGATGTTTTCAACCTTTGCCTGTAGGCTGGAATTAAATGAATTAGACAATGATCTGAAAAGCCCACTGCTGCTCTCCTCACTGCCCTGTAGGCCCCTGTTATGACTGTATAGCGGTGATCAAGCGTATTGTTCTCTCTCGTGAAGCAGTTTATATGTTGAGTAAATTTGGGGAGATCCAGGTTGAGTTTTCCTTTGTTAAAGTCCCCCATTACGATCACAAATGCTTCTGGAGATCCTTTCTCCCATTCTGATATTTTGCAAGCTAATTCACCAATAGCAGCTTTAACAGATGCTTGAGGGGGAATATATACTGCAACCAGAACCATAGATGAAAACTCTCTTGGAGAGTAAAATGGTCTACAATTGAGTGCAAGGTACTCTAGATCTGGAGAGCAACCTTTTCCCAGTATGTTAACATCACAGCACCAGCTAGTGTTGATGTAGAGACATACCCCACCCCCCCTTTGTTTACCTGAAGCTACACAATCACGGTCAGCTCTGTAGATAACAAAACCAGGTAGATCCAGACTACAATCAGGGATGGTCTCATTCAACCAGGTCTCAGTAAAACAAAGAGCAGCTGAATTGGCCATATCAGATCTCATGTTACAAAGTAAGCTCAGATCCTCCATTTTGTTAGATAAGGAACGGACATTAGCCAAGTGGAGTGAAGGAAGAGCTGTTCTGAACCCTCTCCTCCGAAGGCGCGCCAGGACGCCTCCTTTCCTACCTCTCTTGCAGTACACCTCCACAGGTTTCACAGAAGTAATGGATTTTATGTACTCAATTGTTGAATTAGCAATCATGCTCCAAGAAGTGGAGTCCATGAGAAATTGCGGATGATTCCAGAATAATAAATCGCCCCTTGAAATCATAAGAGTAGGTTTACAGAGTGCAGTGGCCATGATTACACTCAGCTTGTAGCTATAAAGACTGAACAGTCACAGCTTAGCAGAGTTAAAAGTACAACTTTCCATAAAGGGTGCGCCCAGCACTGCTGGGGGGGAGGGCATGGGTGCAACAAGGCAGGGACATCAGGGGACATGCCAACAGTCAGTCCAAACCTGCCCAGCTCACCCCTTCAGCTCCACCTGGACCACAAGATCTCCAGAACATCTCCAGCACCGCACACTCCACCAGTTTTCCTATCCTGGGATCAACTGCTTGCTGGAAATGGGTACCAGTTGTAGGAAAGTTGGCAGGCAGCCAGCAGCTTCACTCTCTCCCAGCTGAAACCAGACACGGAGCTCCACGAGGACAGAAAGACACCGGTCCCAGCTGGTCGCAGTCTCCACACTACTCCCAGCTCTGCCGAATCCTGTAGCTACGCAATGGTGAGTGAACCAAAGGGAGAATTAACAATTAAACGGGGAAAAAACAAAAAAACTCAGGAGCCTCATGCCAGAGCAGCCATCTCTCGGTGCTCCTCTCGGTTGTGAGTCAGGATAGTCAAGGAGTCCAAGGTCAGAAGCCAAGAGGGTACATCATAAACAGAAGGAAGAGATAAAGGCATAGACAGGTAATGTTTTGTGGTCAAAATACCAGGAGGATAGCGGATCAGAGCAGAAGGGATTAAACAGACGCATGGTCAGAATGAGGTCCAAGGTCAGGCAACGAAAGATCTACAAACAGAACGCAAGGCACAGAGAGACAAACCACAAAGTAGCTGAATGCATGTCTGGCAGAGGTCTAGTAATAATAGCCTAGTTAAGTATCCTGGCAATCACCTGGGACAATGAACACCTGGAGACCGCCAGAGCCTCCCAGTCTCAGATTAGACCATCAACACATTGACAGCTCAGCACATCCCCAACGCCAGACTGGACGACTGAGCTGTAAATCAATGTACTGACAGCTTTGGCACGTTCTTGTACTAGATTGGACTGCTGAGCTGTCAGTAACTGTATCCCAGACACACTAAGGTGTGGAACCACGACAGTACCAGTACTGATAGATAATATGCTGTCTACTTCCTAAAATGAAACAGAAGATAGGTGCAGAGCAAAGAACAGGAACAGCAAAAGATATAAACAAACCCTAGCTGGAAATTCACTGACTGGCTTAAAACTACAGCAGAATGGCTGAACATCCAAATATGAATATCACCAGAAGCAAATGCCAGCAGGGAAAAAGAATATAAAGCCGCGCTGGAAAGGTGATAGTTAAGACAAATGACATCTGTAATATGCAAAACATACCAGCAGCCAGAATAGCAGAACCTAAGCACAAGAAAAAAAAAAAAAAAGGCGTGGCATGACAGCCACCTTCCCTCTACTTAAGTGTATGATTTTTAGGGTCTTGAAGTCCCATCACTCAAAACCTCCAAAACCAGTGGATAAATTGATTTGTTTGGGATTATCCTTTTTACTGTGGGGTTTGGTCTGACGTCTAAATAAGTCTGGCTTGAAGTCTGAATTAATTTACTGCTTAATTAATTTAAGGATCTGGTATGTGGTCTAATTAGTTATGGTCTGCTCTTTCATCTATACTAATATAGAGGGACTGGGGTCTTATTAAATTAGAGAAGTTTTAGATGGGATTGAATTTGAGTGTCTAGTTTGAAGAACAAATTCACTTAGGATTCTTGTCTGAAGTGAAAATTAATTTAGGGGGTCTAGTCTGGAGTCAGAATTTGTGCATCTACAGAGGGTGGGCATGAGTTGCAAAAGTAAAATAAGTCTGATCAGCAAACTCTGTATTCTTTACGTGCAATAATCATGGTGGCCTGGGAAGGATGGCTAAATGTCATGTACAATGTTCATATTACAGTTTTAGAATTTGACACGCCAGTATGTCCAGATCCGAAATGTCAATTATCTACTTTTCTAGAGGCCCAAGTGTCCATGTACATCAGCTTGATGTCTGATCCATATTGTCCTATTTCACTCCTGGATCTCAAAGTTTGTTTTGGAGACTAAAGTGCCACATGTATGGTCTGTACTAAAGCAGTATTTTGTGAAATTCCAAATATTAGATTATCAATTCTAGAAGCCAACGTATCATTGTATTAAGCGTCGGAATGCTATTTCTTCAGCATCTGTGCTTCTAAACACGGAAAACAGATTTAAATCAGTTCAAAATTTTATTCTGATATGTTCCTCTGATTATTGTTTACATACCACAGACCTTTTACATCAGGCAAATCAGGAACCTCAAACTACCTAAAATATGTTGTCTATATCTCCTGCCAAAAACCACTGTACTCAACCAACCGGCTCCCGAAATTACTTTCCGCAGCTCTTTCCACTGGAAGGCAGAGGGAAGGCACAAGGTTACACCCTACATCATAAAATGTGCTCAAATATTTGTACATACTGAGAAGTAGCAGAGCGTCTTGAAGTAGTACTTCTTCATGTCCTGCTGCTATCATTATGGGTTTTCTTACAAGTGGATTTTCACAGCAATGAACAAATAAATGCTTCACCCCATTCCACTTTTTCTTATTTTAATCCACCTATGTGCTTTTCAAAAAGCCTAGTGAAACATATTATATATTCTGACTCCTATGTCAGTTTTAGTTGCAGACTTATAAAACTAATGTCACATCCCACGGCCAAAGTGCAGCTGACCATAGGACGGGAAGTGGGGTTGTCCTTTACATATTGTCATTTACAGACACACCCTTACACTCTGCAATTATGTTCTAAAATAAGCCTAGGAAGCTCTAACCAATAATATAAGGGCCTGTAAAAGCACAAAATCCAAAAAGAGGAAGAAAAGGACCCTTTACACAAATGCATATAAAGGACTCAGTCTTGCAGCATGGGTGCTGTGAGGCACCAGGTCACCCATTCTGCTGGTGGAATGCTGCTGCGATGGTGATTAGCGCACAGCGCCGCTCCTTTAAAGCCATAAAAAGTTAGGACCCACTGAGAAATCCTTTTTGACAGGGCAGTGAGCTTTATATAGTCTGATCAGAATGATAAACTAAGACCCTCATGTTCAGTTATGTGTATTTTTCCTTAGTGCCATTACATCAACATATGATTTTTGGAAGTGCGGGACATGTCCATTTTTAAGCATACAAACATATACACTATAACCAACTTTTGTTTGAACAAATATTTATTGCAAAACCAGTAAAAGTGGAGATAACGTCAATACAAAAGACAAAAAATAGAAAGCTGACAATAGTGTGCTCTAACATACCTACTAGCAAAGGAGTACACTGATAGCGCCTCAAAGGAGCATTCTCATTTCCAAGATCCTATCCCAATATGTACAGTGGGGAAAATAAGTATTTGATACACTGAAGATTTTGCAAGTTTTTCCACCTACAAAGAATGGATAGGTCTGCAATTTTTATCGTAGGTACATTTCAACTGTGCGAGACAAAATCTTAAAAAAATAAAATAAAAAAAAATAAAAATCCCATTGTATGATTTTTACATAATTAATTTGCATTTTATTGCATGAAGTATTTGATACAATAGAAAAACAAAACTTAATATTTGGTACAGAAACATTTGTTTGCAATTACAGAGGTCAGACATTTCCTGTAGTTCTTGACCAAGTTTGCACACACTGCAAAAGTGATTTTGGCCCACTTCTCCATACAGATCTTCTCCAGATCTTTCAGATTTCAGAGCTGTCGCTGGCCAATATTGAGTTTTAGCTCCCTCCAAAGATTTTCTATTGAGTTCTGTTCTGGAGACTGGCTAGGCCACGCCAAGACCTTGAAATGTGTCTTATAGAGCCACTCCTTAGTTGCCCTGGCTATATGTTTGGGGTCATTGTCATGCTGGAAGACCCAGTCATGAGCCATCATCAATGCCCTTACTGAGGGAAGGAGATTGTTGGCCGAAATCTTGCAATACATGACCCCATCCATTCACCCTTCAATACGGTGCAGTCTTCCTGTCCCCATTGTAGAAAAGCACCCCCAAAGCATAATGTTTCCCCCACCATGCTTCACGGTTGGGACAGTGTTCTTGGGTTTAAACTAAAGTGGAGTTGAGACCAAAATAGAACTTTTTGGTATCATCTCACCACATGACCTTTTCCCATGCCTCATCTGGATTATCCAGATGGTCGCTGTGGAACTTCAAATGGGTCTGGACATGTGCTGACGTGACCTTGCATGCCCTGATTTTAATCCATGATGGAGTAGTGTGTTACTAACGGTAATGTTTGAGACTGTGGTTGCAGCTTTCTTCAGGCCATCAACCAGATACTTCCATGTAGTTCTGGGCTGGTTCCTGACCTTTCTAAGAATCATCCTTACCCCACGAATTGTTGCATTCTCATCAAGCTGCTTGCCTATTATCCTGTAGTCTATCCCAGCCTCGTGCAGGTCTACAATTTTGTCCCTGGTGTCCTTAGACAGCTCTTTGGTCTTGGCAATGGTGGAGATGTTGGAGTGTGATTGAGTGTGTGAACAGGTGACTTTTATACAGGTAATGAGTGCAGAGTAGGAGGGCTTCTCAAAGAAAAACTAGCAGTCTGTGAGGCAGAATTCTTGCTGGTTGGCAGGTGATCAAATACTTATTTCATGCAATAAAATGAAATTTAATTATTTCAAAATCATATAATGTGATTTTCTGATTTTGTATTTTTAGATTGTGTCTCACAGTTGAAGTGTACCTATGATAAAAAAAAATACAGATCTCTCCATTCTTTGTAGGTGGGAAAACTTGCAAAATATGCAGTATATCAAATACTTTTTTCCCCATTGTAGTACACACGTGGTCAACATTGTTGGTACCCCTCGTTTAATGACAGAAAAACCCACAATGATCACATAAATAACTTGAATCTGACAAAAGTAATAAATAAAAAATCTATGAAAATGAACAAATGAAAGTCAGACATTGCTTTTCAACCATGCTTCCACAGAATTAAAAAAATAAAACTCATGAAATAGGCTTGGACAGAAATGATAGTACCCTTAACTTAATATTTCATTGCAAGACCTTGTGAGACGTAGAGGATATCCTCTTGTCCCCGTCACAGGTCTAAGAGTAAAAAGATCATTAGAAAGGTCTTTGTACTGTCCTCTCATATATTTATACATTGTAATAAGATCACCCCTAAGCCTTCGTTTATCCAAACTAAATAACCCATCTTGGTATTGCAGACCCCCCAATTCCCTAATAACCTTGGTCGCTCTTCTCTGCAACCGCTCCAGTTCAGCTATGTCTTTCTTATACGCCGGAGACCAGAAATGTACACAGTATTCTAAGTGTGGTCGCACTAGTGACTTATATAGAGGTAAAATTATGTTCTCCTCATGAGCATCTCTGCCTCTTTTAATGCATCCCATTATTTTATTTGCCTTTGCAGCAGCTGCCTGACACTGGCTACTAAATGTGATTTTGTCGTCCACCCATACACCCAGGTCTTTTTCAGTGACCGTTTTGTCCCATGTTTTACAATTAAACACATAATTATACATCTTATTTCTTCTACCCAAGTATATGACCTTACATTTATCCCCATTAAAGCTCATTTGCCATTTATCAGCCCAAGCTTCTAGTTTACGTAAATCTTCCTGTAATATAAAATTGTCCTCCTCTGTATTGATTACCCTGCAGAGTTTAGTGTCATCTGCAAATACTGAAATTCTACTCTCTATGCCCCCTACAAGGTCATTAATAAATACGTTAAAAAGAAGCGTGCCCAACATTGACCCCTGTGGTAACCCACTGTTAACCGTGACCCAGTCTGAGTGTGCTCCATTAATAACCACCCTTTGTTTCCTATCCCTGTGCCAGCTCTTAACATTACATGAAGAAATGCCAGGTAGGAAGATAAATTGTTGGAAAAGCACACAAATTATACTGAAATGCTGTAAACCCACATTAGTATGCTAGAATGAAGAAATGCTGAATAGTGTTGGAATTCCCAGTTTAATACTGAATAAAAAAGAGATTCATAGAATCGTAGAGTTGGAAGGGACCTCCTGGGCCATCTGGTCCAACCCCCTGCTCAAAGCAGGATTCGCTAAATCATCCCAGTCAGATGTCTGTCCAGCCTCTGCTTGAAGACTTCCATTGAAGGAGAACTCACCACTTCTCGTGACAGCTTGTTCCACTCATTGATCACTCTGTCAAAAAGTTTTTCTAATATCTAATCTGTGTCTCCTCCCATTCAGTTTCATTCCATTGCTTCTAGTCTTTCCTTGTGCAAATGAGAATAAAGTTGATCCTTCTACAATGTGACAGCCCTTTAGATATTTGTAGACAGCTATTAAGTCTCCTCTCAGTCTTCTCTTTTGCAAACTAAATAATCCCAAATCCTGCAACCTTTCCTCATAAGACAGGGTTTGCAGACCGGTCACCATTCTGGTTGCTCTTTTCTGAACTTGCTCCAGTTTGTTGATGTCTTTTTTAAAATGTGGTGCCCAAAACTGGACACAATATTCCAGATGATGTCTGACCAAAGAGGAGTAGAGGGAAATAATGACTTCACGTGATCTAGACTGTATGCTTCTGTTAACACATCCTAGAATTGCAATTGCCTTTTTTGCTGCTGCATCACATTGTTGACTCATATTCAGTCTGTGATCTATTAGTATACCCAAGTCTTTTTCACATGTGCTGTTCCTTAGCCCTATTCCTCCCATTCTGTATATGCTTTTTTCATTTTTATTGCCCAGATGTAGTACTTTGCATTTTTCCCTGTTAAAAACCATTCTGTTAGTTGCTGCCCACTTCTCCAGTTTATTTATATCTTTTTGAATCCTCTCTCTCTCTTCTCTAGTATTAGCTATCCCTCCTAGCTTTGTGTCATCAGCAAATTTAATCAGTTTACCCTCAATTCCTTCATCTAAATCGTTGATAAAGATGTTGAACAATACAGGGCCCAGGACAGAGCCCTGTGGTACCCCAAGATTGATGCTTTAGGGGCCATTACATAAGGTGCTCAGTGCTAAGATGTAAAGCCAAAAGTACCACTTCAATCTGTAGCAGAAATACTGCATGCTTGTAAAACCAAACAAGATAGCAATGCATAAATCATGGTGGAAAATATATATTTCCCTGTTAACAGACCAAATTAGTATACCCCTTGACGCGCGTTTCGTCAACGCTTCTTCCCTTTAGGGGTGTGTCCAGAAGAACGAGGTAAACATGAGTTGTGGTGGAAGGACATGGTGCTAGTCTCCGTTCATGGCCACAGCTAAGTTTAAATCTACATGTAATACCTTTATTACCATACAGTATGCTGGGTTATGTACCGTATTTTGCAGATTATAAGATGCATCGGATTATAAGAAGCAACCCAAATTTTGAAGAAAAAAAATAGGAAAAAAAACCTTATTTTTAATAAAATGGTGATGCCTCTTATAACGATGCATCCTATTGCTTACCTAGGGGTGGTGGCTGCGGTGAAGCGGGGTCCCAAGGCTGCTGCTGGAGGAGGCAAGAGTGGGGCATTGCTGCAGGCCACAGGCTGGGATGAGGGGGGTGTTCCTATGTGCACCGCTGTGGTTGAAAATGGCTGTGGTTCTCTGTGGTGCTGGAGTGGCACCGCCGGCATTTTTGTGAAAGCCCAGAACTGCCCCCCCCCAATGCGGTGTCCTCCGGGAAAATGGCGGCACATGCTCAGATTGAGATCTTTGCAATGGTTAAGCAAGTTGAAGATGAAATGATCTCTAAAAGTGCTAAAGTAAAAGATGACATAGGAGATATATATATATATATATATATATATATATATATATATATATATACACACACTCACTGGCCACTTTATTAGGTACACCATGCTAGTAACGGGTTGGACCCCCTTTTGCCTTCAGAACTGCCTCAATTCTTCGTGGCAGAGATTCAACAAGGTGCTGGAAGCATTCCTCAGAGATTTTGGACCATATTGACATGATGGCATCACACAGTTGGCGCAGATTTGTCGGCTGCACATCCCTGATGCGAATCTCCCGTTCCACCACATCCCAAAGATGCTCTATTGGATTGAGATCTGGTGACTGAGGAGGCCATTTGAGTACAGTGAACTCATTGTCATGTTCAAGAAACCAATCTGAGATGATTCGAGCTTTATGACATGGCGCATTATCCTGCTGAAAGTAGCCATCAGATGTTGGGTACATTGTGGTCATAAAGGGATGGACATGGTCAGCAACAATACTCAGGTAGGCTGTGGCGTTGCAACGATGCTCAATTGGTACCAAGGGGCCCAAAGAGTGCCAAGAAAAAATTCCCCACACCATGACACCACCACCACCAGCCTGAACCGTTGATACAAGGCTGGATGGATCCATGCTTTCATGTTGTTTACGCCAAATTCTGACCCTACCATCCGAATGCCGCAGCAGAAATCGAGACTCATCAGACCAGGCAACATTTTTCCAATCTTCTACTGTCCAATTTCGATGAGCTTGTGCAAATTGTAGCCTCAGTTTCCTGTTCTTAGCTGAGAGGAGTGGTACCCAGTGTGGTCTTCTGCTGCTGTAGCCCATCTGCCTCAAAGTTCGACGCACTGTGCGTTCAGAGATGCTCTTCTGCCTACCTTGGTTGTAACGGGTGGCAATTTGAGTCACTGTTGCCTTTCTATCAGCTCGAACCAGTATGCCCATTCTCCTCTGACCTCTGGCATCAACAAGGCATTTCCGGCCACAGAACTGCCGCTCACTGGATTTTTTTTCTTTTTCGGACCATTCTCTGTAAACCCTAGAGATGGTTGTGCGTGAAAATCCCAGTAGATCAGCAGTTTCTGAAATACTCAGACCAGCCCTTCTGGCACCAACAATCATGCCACGTTCAAAGGCACTCAAATCACCTTTCTTCCCCATACTGATGCTCGGTTTGAACTGCAGGAGATTGTCTTGACCATGTCTACATGCCTAAATGCACTGAGTTGCCGCCATGTGATTGGCTGATTAGAAATTAAGTCTTAACACACAGTTGGACAGGTGTACCTAATAAAGTGGCCAGTGAGTGTGTATATATATATATATATATATATATATATACACACACATATACACACACACACAGTGTATACTCGTGAATAAGCAGAGATTTTCAGCACGAGTCATTGTCCAGAAACTAGCGGGGGAGGGGGAGCGGCGGTAGGAGCAGGTGGCTGGGACATCATACTCACCCTCCTGTGCAATAGCTGAACGTCCCCTGCATCCTCCGTTGTCCCAGGGCTGACAGCTTCTTCCTGCATTGAGCGGTCACATGGTACCGTTCATTAAGGTCATGAATATGGACGTGACTCCACTCCCATAGGCGTGGCGTCTATATTTATGAATCTTAGTGAGCAGTACCATGTGACCGCTCAATACAGGAAGAAGCTGTCAGCCTTGGGACAACGGAGGATGCAGGGGACAACAGAGGATGCAGGGGATGTTCAGCGATAGCACAGGAGGGCGAGTATGACTAAGCAGGACGGGAGGGACGCGGTCATGATCCATGCTGGATCAGGACTTATAAAAAGCACAGGCAACCTTTTTTTTCTTAAGCTGTACTTGGGGTTGGTTTTTGCCCCCGGTGGCCATTAGGATTATTGCACTGTGGTGTCGTTTGTTCTAAGTTTGCCCCGGTGGTGGTGAGTGTCATTGCACTCTAGTTTCTTTAGTTAAGTGCACGTTTCTTATGCAGGTGTGATTGCTGGCTCTGCTATAAAAGAGTCACAGGTGTTGCAATCAGTGTTGGTGATAGTGTTCATTTTAACCATCCTGGGTGGAGGAAGGAGCTGGAGAGCGATCCTTGTAGCACGGTCTTAGTCTGGTGTGAAAGGAGTCATATGGGATTTCCTTGTAGCTCTGACAGAGCTTGGTGGCAGCGATTCAGGAGGAGAGCTGCATTCTGGTGGTGGACTCTGTTGCCAGGAGCAAGTGCAACAGAGTAAAGCTAAGTGGTGTCTCCCTGTTCGTGTTTTTCCATAGTGTTTATTAGTACAGCGGTGGGGCCAGTGCCTGTGCCACCCAGTTCCCTAGCAAGGGATACGTGTAGGGTGTGCTAGGGCGACAGGTTCCTGATCGGCGCCCGGTGCGGAACCGGCATAGGGAACGTTAGGAGCGTTAGGGACACTGACTCAGGGGAGTGCAGGAGGTCTCCACGTCCCCTGTCCCAATCGCAGGGCCCACCGTGGTAACCGTTTCCCTTCCCTTTGTCTTGTTGTTTTAGTTACCAGCCTGCGAGCCGTGGCACACAGGACAGTATCACGTGCCGCGTCCTGTTGTTTTAGTTACCGGCCTGCTGGTCGCGTCACACAGGACGGGTCATCGTGACAGGTGCACTGAGGACGGGGGGGTGCACTGAGGACAGGGGGGTGCATTGAGGAGGACATGGAGCCAAGCCATACATACTGGGAGGGGGGAGAGCCACACATACTAGGACACGTATGAAGGGACAACTCATGCCCGGCTTATACTCGAGTCAATAAGCTTACCCAGTTTTCCCGTGTCAAAATTAGGGGCCTCGGCTTATACTCGGGTCGGCTTATACTCGAGTACATATGGTATATATATATACACACACACACACACAGTGCGTACACAAAGTATTCAGACCCCTTTAAATTGTTCACTCTTTGTTTCATTGCATCCATTTGGTCAATTCAAAAAGTTATTTTTTTTTTTTTCGTTAATGTACACTTTGCTCCCCATCTTGACTGAAAAAAAAAAAAAAAAAAAAAGAAATTTTTGCAAATTAAAAAAGAAAAACTGGGGGGGCGTGGCTTGCGTATGGCTGTGTAGGAAGCAGAGAGACAGAGCTCCAATGTTCTTTCAGCAGAAGGAACCTATAGAGACATACAATTAGAAGCAAAACTCCGGAATGGTATGTAGAAAGAGATCCTCATCAGCAACAGCACTCTTGGAAAAGGAAACAGGCGACATTACCCACTTTTTTGAGCTCTCTGTGTTCAAGCAAGCAGGGGACATTGCTTCCAAGATGGTGCCTGCCAGCGCTCCTCATACGCAGCAGGAGACCGAGATGGAGACTCAGGGCGGTGGTGAATCAACAGGTACCGGGCAGGGGAAGGGAGCGGGAGCCGGCCGGGGAGGCACCGCTCATAAAGACACCTCACCCCCTTCACCAAGACAGGAGCAACCTCCAGGACACTATGGGGAATGCCCATCATCATCACCCCCCCCCAGCTTCTACTCAGGGCATGAGCCTGCCACATCGGTGCCATTAACAGGTGAGGAATGGGACTGGAAGGCACACATAAAGGCCATCCCAACTAGGCGGGAGATGGATGCTTTGCTGAGCAAATTAGAGGCTTCTCATAAGGCATGTTTGTCTTAAAAACGGAGATATAACATGTGGGACAACGCATGGCAGACATGAAGGCCATGCAGTAGCAGTTTTATCAGCAGCTGGACGCACATCAACAGGTGTTGCAGGATCACTCTCTGCAGATAACTGATATTCTCACTCATCTAGAGGACACTGAAAATAGACACAGGCACAATAACTTATGCATTCGTGGCCTTAGTGCGGAAGTGGAGTCTGCACAGCTTGAAAAATGGGCCCAAAAATCCTTCAGTGATATATTGCAGAATAAAGCACAAGACAGTGTTGAAATTAATCGGATACATAGAGCTCTTGGGCCCAAA
Organism: Dendrobates tinctorius; assembly: GCF_039654945.1. Taxonomy (NCBI): domain Eukaryota; kingdom Metazoa; phylum Chordata; class Amphibia; order Anura; family Dendrobatidae; genus Dendrobates; species Dendrobates tinctorius. The sequence continues at coordinate 12,687,646 of NW_027361757.1, read as the reverse complement.
TCCACCGATCCAATTAGACCTAGGAACATTATAGGATTCATTTCTTCAAGGAAAAAGAGGCAATCCTGAGGGGAATCAGTGATAAAGGCCCACTCTCATATAAGGGTACCACTCTTATTGTACTGTCTTACCTAGCACACAGAACATTACAACTCCGCCGGGCTCTGAAGCCTTTGGTGAGCTCACTTAAAGACAGGGATATCCAGTATCGCTGGGGTTATCCCTTCAAACTCATTGCCAGAAAAGGAGGGAAGACAGCAGTCTTCTGTGAACTGGGTGATCTTCCGAAATTTCTAGGAACATCTGAAATACCTATGGTGCGACTTCCGGATTGGCAGTTATTGAATTACCCGAAACCCTTACCTCCCAGAGAGCAGTGGCAACCAGCCTCTTCGAGATCAAGCCAAGCAGGGGGTGGTGGTTCCCCGGCTGTCCCGTGAGAAGATAACCATTTAATCTGTGCAGGACGTTATCTCTCTTTTTTTTTCTGGGAGCGGCGCTTTCAGAGTGAAGTTGGGTCAGGGATGATAGAAATGGACCTTGCCATTTTGATACATTCTGGTTTGGTTTACATTCCTTTTTTATTCTCCTCTCTTGTCACTATGCCTGTTCTGTCCTTACTAATGAACTTGGATTCATGTAGCTTATACAGGCAGCTAATCCGCTATACCGGGGGTCCAATAAGAAGACTGTAGGTTGAATCTGTGCTTTATTGAACGTGATGGTATATTAGCGCAGTGAAACTACAAGAAAACATAATACAAGTCAGTATGGGTACATAGGAATACATAATAAACATTACATGGATTACCTGCGCTAATAGCTAACCAGGGGAGAGCTAACTAAGGAGGGTGATCTAGGATAGGGACTAGATGTGGGGAGCGTGATTACTTGCTGACGCAGGGGGAGAAGAGGGATGAGGTGCTTCTAGTATGCAAGCAGAAGGAAAATGGTGGACTGGAGGGAAAATGGGCTGAACTAACTACAATCCCTTGCATATCTACCCAGGATGCATTGGGAATTGGAGGGAAATCAAGAACGAAACCAAATAGAAATAACACTGTAGTTATTACTTTGGCCACTAGATGGAGCCGAAACAGTGAACATCAAAATATATAGCAAACTGAGCATTGTCACTGAATATATGTTATCAAAATAGACAGTCAAGAGTCATTAATTATGTCGGACAGAACACTCCCCGTCTGGCATAGGAACGGATGCCACCATTCCTATCCTCTGAAGACAACAATAGGACCAGCTCAGTCACTGGTCTGGAGAATGTCTTAGGTCCATCTTTTTGCCATCCTGAGTTCGACTTTGCGGACATTGCCATCTTTACTTGGGAATGTAGCAGTCACTAGACCAAGTGGCCACTGGTTTCGATGGGCCTGACAGTCTTTCACAAGGACGAGGTCACCAATCCTCAGATTAGGCCTGGTAGATTGCCCCTTCATCCGTGGCTGCAGGGTATACAAATACTGTTTGTGCCACCTGTCCCAGAATGTATTGGCGAGACTTTGTACCTGCCTACATTGGCGCTTGTAGAGGTCTTTGGCGTCGAATCCTCCTGGAGGGGCACGGGATAGTCCTGTTTTCTGGGCGAGGAGAGTAGCTGGAGTCAATGTATGAAGTGTAGACACGTGAGGGTGGATTTCAGCACCTGAGTCCTCTCTCACAAGTTCAAAGGTGTCTGGGCAAGGTTCCTCAGTGTACAATAGTTTTGGTCCTGAGAGCCATGTTGTGCTCTCTAGTCGACTTGCGTCAACTGCTCTAGTTGCATGATCTGCTGGGTTTTGGTCCGTGGGGATGTAATGCCACTGTTTTGGATGAACTGATCTCCTAATTTGTAGCACTCTGTTGTTGACAAACGTAGAACCGCCTTGTTTCATTGTGGATGTATCCCAGGACTACTTTGCTGTCTGAGTAGAACTTGGCCTGTGTCAGGTTGATATCCAGCTTAGATGCGATGAACTCTGCTAACTCAATGGCTAGGACTGCAGCACAAAGTTCTAACCTTGGTATGGTGTGCTCTGGTTGTGGAGCAAGTTTGGCCTTCCCCATAACGAATCCGATGTGGCTCTGACATTTGGAGTCCACAGTTTTGAGATAGGCAATAGCAGCATTTGCTTTGACAGAAGCATCTGCAAATACACACAGTCTTTGGCTCTGTATCTCTGTAGACGGCACAGGGGTGTATGGCCTTGGAACATTTAGGTTGGAGAGAGCTGATAAAGAGCTCTTTCATGCTTCCCACTGGATTCTCTTGTCAGGTGGCAGAGGAACATCCCAGTCAGAAGTCTCCTTAGTTAAGTCTCTCGGTATAGCTTTGCCTTGTATAGTAACAGGAGCTGCAAAACCCAAGGGATCGTACAGACTGTTGATGGTAGACAGGACACATCTGCATGTGAAAGGCTTTTCTTCCTGGCTGACCTGAAAGGTGAAAGTGTGACTGTAGATTTCAGAGAAGCCCGAGGCTGCGTTGCATTGGTGTGGGGTCTGACCCCTGGTCCAGGTCTCTGAGACCGTTACACAAGTCTTGTGAAGGGAATGCTTTCATGAGTTCTTGGCTGTTTGAGGCTATTTAGTGAAGCCTGAGGTTGGAGCAAGCAAGCATCTCTTGGCTCTCTTGAGAAGACTGATGGCAGTCTCATTTGAAGGCATGGCTTTCAGACAGTCATCAACATAAAAGTCTTTTTCTATGAATTGTCTGACATCTGATCCATACTCTGTTTCTCCTTCTTGGGCTGACCTTTTGAGTCCATAAATGGCGACTGCAGGAGGACTATCGCCGAAGATGTGCACTTACATGCGATACTCTGTGACCTCTTTAGTAGGATCATTGTCTCTGTACCAGAAGAATCTTAAGAAGTTCCTGTCTCTCGCTCTCACAAGGAAACAATGGAACATTTGCTGGATGTCTGTGATGAAAGCAATGGAATCCTAACGGAAGCGCATAAGTACTCCCAGCAGTTTGTTATTGAGGTCTGGTCCTTTCAGTAGAACATCATTCAGGGAGACATCAAACTTAGCACTGGAGTCAAACACCACTCTAATCTGGCCCGGTTTCTTAGGGTGGTATACTCCAAACATGGGTAGGAACCAGCATTCTTCAGAGTCTTTGAGAGTGGGAGCTAGTTCTGCATGGCAGTTCTCAAATATCTTTGACATGAAGGAGAAGTGATCTCTCATCTCTGGTTTCCTTTGCAGATTATGTTTGAGAGAGAAGAAACGTTTGAATGCCTGATCTCTGTTGTTTGGTAGACGTGGTCTGTGGGTTCTGAAGGGAAGAGGTGCGACCCAGCTGTTGGTCTCATCTTCCATTACCTCCAAGAACAACTTGTCCTCTACCGACATTGCTATTTGGTTGTCTTGCTTAGTTCTCCGGAAGACTGTGCATCCCAACTGATCCTCATAGCATCCTGACACCATACTGCTGTCATGAGTAAAGTCTATTAAATGATTCGGTAGTTGGATGCGGTTTGGTAGTTCCTTGATATGGAACTCATTGTTGCAAGGTTGAAACAGAGATGGGCGCCCTTTCTCCAATGTATTTGTTAGCATACTTGTCACAGAAGATGGGACGTGCATATGTCCCAAGCATACGTTTTCTATTATGACCCATCCTAGATCTAGCTTTTGGGCATAGGGAGCATTGTTGAGTCCATTGATGTGAGTTCTCACTTTATGAACTTGTAGGATATCTCTTCCAAACAGCAGTATTATCTGTGCCTGAGGGTCGAGTTCCAGTATAAGGTGTGCTATGCGTTTCGAGTGAGCATGATGGATTGCCACATCTGGCGTAGGGATTTCAGATCTGTTGTCTGGGATCTGATTACACTTGATGATTGTAGGTAGTGGTAGGCAGAATTGTCCATCTAAGGACTCAATTTGGTAGTCAGTGGCTTTCCTACCTACTGTTGTCACAGTACCTGCACATGTCTTTAATGAGTAAGGAGTGCTTGGTCCTTTGATGTTGAATAGGTCAAAGAATGTTGATCTAGCCAGGGATCGATTACTTTGATCATCCATATTGTCATTTACAGACACACCCTTACACTCTGCAATTATGTTCTAAAATAAACCTATGAAGCTCTAACCAATAATATAAGGGCCTGTAAAAGCACAAAATCCAAAAAGAGGAAGAAAAGGACCCTTTACACAAATGCATATAAAGGACTCAGTCTTGCAGCATGGGTGCTGTGAGGCACCAGGTCACCCATTCTGCTGGTGGAATGCTGCTGCGATGGTGATTAGCGCACAGCGCCGCTCCTTTAAAGCCATAAAAAGTTAGGACCCACTGAGAAATCCTTTTTGACAGGGCAGTGAGCTTTATATAGTCTGATCAGAATGATAAACTAAGACCCTCATGTTCAGTTATGTGTATTTTTCCTTAGTGCCATTACATCAACATATGATTTTTGGAAGTGCGGGACATGTCCATTTTTAAGCATACAAACATATACACTATAACCAACTTTTGATTGAACAAATATTAATTGCAAAACCAGTAAAAGTGGAGATAACGTCAATACAAAAGACAAAAAAATAGAAAGCTGACAATAGTGTGCTCTAACATACCTACTAGCAAAGGAGTACACTGATAGCGCCTCAAAGGAGCATTCTCATTTCCAAGATCCTATCCCAATATGTACAGTGGGGAAAATAAGTATTTGATACACTGAAGATTTTGCAAGTTTTTCCACCTACAGAGAATGGATAGGTCTGCAATTTTTATCGTAGGTACATTTCAACTGTGCGAGACAAAATCTTAAAAAAATAAAATAAAAAAAAATAAAAATCCCATTGTATGATTTTTACATAATTAATTTGCATTTTATTGCATGAAGTATTTGATACAATAGAAAAACAAAACTTAATATTTGGTACAGAAACATTTGTTTGCAATTACAGAGGTCAGACATTTCCTGTAGTTCTTGACCAAGTTTGCACACACTGCAAAAGTGATTTTGGCCCACTTCTCCAAACAGATCTTCTCCAGATCTTTCAGATTTCAGAGCTGTCGCTGGCCAATATTGAGTTTTAGCTCCCTCCAAAGATTTTCTATTGAGTTCTGTTCTGGAGACTGGCTAGGCCACGTCAAGACCTTGAAATGTGTCTTATAGAGCCACTCCTTAGTTGCCCTGGCTATGTGTTTGGGGTCATTGTCATGCTGGAAGACCCAGTCATGAGCCATATCAATGCCCTTACTGAGGGAAGGAGATTGTTGGCCGAAATCTTGCAATATATGACCCCATCCATTCACCCTTCAATACGGTGCAGTCTTCCTGTCCCCATTGTAGAAAAGCACCCCCAAAGCATAATGTTTCCCCCACCATGCTTCACGGTTGGGACAGTGTTCTTGGGTTTAAACTAAAGTGGAGTTGAGACCAAAATAGAACTTTTTGGTATCATCTCACCACATGACCTTTTCCCATGCCTCATCTGGATTATCCAGATGGTCGCTGTGAAACTTCAAATGGGTCTGGACATGTGCTGACGTGACCTTGCATGCCCTGATTTTAATCCATGATGGAGTAGTGTGTTACTAACGGTAATGTTTGAGACTGTGGTTGCAGCTTTCTTCAGGCCATCAACCAGATACTTCCATGTAGTTCTGGGCTGGTTCCTGACCTTTCTCAGCATCATCCTTACCCCACGAATTGTTGCATTCTCATCAAGCTGCTTGCCTATTATCCTGTAGTCTATCCCAGCCTCGTGCAGGTCTACAATTTTGTCCCTGGTGTCCTTAGACAGCTCTTTGGTCTTGGCAATGGTGGAGATGTTGGAGTGTGATTGAGTGTGTGAACAGGTGACTTTTATACAGGTAATGAGTGCAGAGTAGGAGGGCTTCTCAAAGAAAAACTAGCAGTCTGTGAGGCAGAATTCTTGCTGGTTGGCAGGTGATCAAATACTTATTTCATGCAATAAAATGAAATTTAATTATTTCAAAATCATATAATGTAATTTTCTGATTTTGTATTTTTAGATTGTGTCTCACAGTTGAAGTGTACCTATGATAAAAAAATACAGATCTCTCCATTCTTTGTAGGTGGGAAAACTTGCAAAATATGCAGTATATCAAATACTTTTTTCCCCATTGTAGTACACACGTGGTCAACATTGTTGGTACCCCTCGTTTAATGACAGAAAAACCCACAATGATCACATAAATAACTTGAATCTGACAAAAGTAATAAATAAAAAATCTATGAAAATGAACAAATGAAAGTCAGACATTGCTTTTCAACCATGCTTCCACAGAATTAAAAAAATAAAACTCATGAAATAGGCTTGGACAGAAATGATAGTACCCTTAACTTAATATTTCATTGCAAGACCTTGTGAGACGTAGAGGATATCCTCTTGTCCCCGTCACAGGTCTAAGAGTAAAAAGATCATTAGAAAGGTCTTTGTACTGTCCTCTCATATATTTATACATTGTAATAAGATCACCCCTAAGCCTTCGTTCATCCAAACTAAATAACCCCAAGTGTAATAACCTATCTTGGTATTGCAGACCCCCCAGTTCCCTAATAACCTTGGTCGCTCTTCTCTGCAACCACTCCAGTTCAGCTATGTCTTTCTTATACGCCGGAGACCAGAACTGTACACAGTATTCTAAGTGTGGTCGCACTAGTGACTTATATAGAGGTAAAATTATGTTCTCCTCATGAGCATCTCTGCCTCTTTTAATGCATCCCATTATTTTATTTGCCTTTGCAGCAGCTGCCTGACACTGGCTACTAAATGTGATTTTGTCGTCCACCCATACACCCAGGTCTTTTTCAGTGACCGTTTTGTCCCATGTTTTACAATTAAACACATAATTATACATCTTATTTCTTCTACCCAAGTATATGACCTTACATTTATCCCCATTAAAGCTCATTTGCCATTTATCAGCCCAAGCTTCTAGTTTACGTAAATCTTCCTGTAATATAAAATTGTCCTCCTCTGTATTGATTACCCTGCAGAGTTTAGTGTCATCTGCAAATACTGAAATTCTACTCTCTATGCCCCCTACAAGGTCATTAATAAATACGTTAAAAAGAAGCGTGCCCAATATTGACCCCTGTGGTAACCCACTGTTAACCGTGACCCAGTCCGAGTGTGCTCCATTAATAACCACCCTTTGTTTCCTATCCCTGTGCCAGCTCTTAACATTACATGAAGAAATGCCAGGTAGGAAGATAAATTGTTGGAAAAGCACACAAATTATACTGAAATGCTGTAAACCCACATTAGTATGCTAGAATGAAGAAATGCTGAATAGTGTTGGAATTCCCAGTTTAATACTGAATAAAAAAGAGATTCATAGAATCGTAGAGTTGGAAGGGACCTCCTGGGCCATCTGGTCCAACCCCCTGCTCAAAGCAGGATTCGCTAAATCATCCCAGTCAGATGTCTGTCCAGCCTCTGCTTGAAGACTTCCATTGAAGGAGAACTCACCACTTCTCGTGACAGCTTGTTCCACTCATTGATCACTCTGTCAAAAAGTTTTTCTAATATCTAATCTGTGTCTCCTCCCATTCAGTTTCATTCCATTGCTTCTAGTCTTTCCTTGTGCAAATGAGAATAAAGTTGATCCTTCTACATTGTGACATCCCTTTAGATATTTGTAGAGAGCTATTAAGTCTTCTCTTTTGCAAACTAAATAATCCCAAATCCTGCAACCTTTCCTCATAAGACAGGGTTTGCAGACCGGTCACCATTCTGGTTGCTCTTTTCTGAACTTGCTCCAGTTTGTTGATGTCTTTTTTAAAATGTGGTGCCCAAAACTGGACACAATGTTCCAGATGATGTCTGACCAAAGAGGAGTAGAGGGAAATAATGACTTCACGTGATCTAGACTGTATGCTTCTGTTAACACATCCTAGAATTGCAATTGCCTTTTTTGCTGCTGCATCACATTGTTGACTCATATTCAGTCTGTGATCTATTAGTATACCCAAGTCTTTTTCACATGTGCTGTTCCTTAGCCCTATTCCTCCCATTCTGTATATGCTTTTTTCATTTTTATTGCCCAGATGTAGTACTTTGCATTTTTCCCTGTTAAAAACCATTCTGTTAGTTGCTGCCCACTTCTCCAGTTTATTTATATCTTTTTGAATCCTCTCTCTCTCTTCTCTAGTATTAGCTATCCCTCCTAGCTTTGTGTCATCAGCAAATTTAATCAGTTTACCCTCAATTCCTTCATCTAAATCGTTGATAAAGATGTTGAACAATACAGGGCCCAGGACAGAGCCCTGTGGTACCCCAAGATTGATGCTTTAGGGGCCATTACATAAGGTGCTCAGTGCTAAGATGTAAAGCCAAAAGTACCACTTCAATCTGTAGCAGAAATACTGCATGCTTGTAAAACCAAACAAGATAGCAATGCATAAATCATGGTGAAAAATATATATTTCCCTGTTAACAGACCAAATTAGTATACCCCTTGACGCGCGTTTCGTCAACGCTTCTTCCCTTTAGGGGTGTGTCCAGAAGAACGAGGTAAACGTGAGTTGTGGTGGAAGGACATGGTGCTAGTCTCCGTTCATGGCCACAGCTAAGTTTAAATCTACATGTAATACCTTTATTACCATACAGTATGCTGGGTTATGTACCGTATTTTGCAGATTATAAGATGCATCGGATTATAAGAAGCAACCCAAATTTTGAAGAAAAAAAATAGGAAAAAAAACCTTATTTTTAATAAAATGGTGATGCCTCTTATAATCGATGCATCCTATTGCTTACCTAGGGGTGGTGGCTGCGGTGAAGCGGGGTCCCAGGGCTGCTGCTGGAGGAGGCAAGAGTGGGGCATTGCTGCAGGCCACAGGCTGGGATGAGGGGGGTGTTCCTATGTGCGCCGCTGTGGTTGAAAATGGCTGTGGTTCTCTGTGGTGCTGGAGGGGCACCGCCGGCATTTTTGTGAAAGCCCAGAACTGCCCCCCCCAATGCGGTGTCCTCCGGGAAAATGGCGGCACATGCTCAGATTGAGATCTTTGCAATGGTTAAGCAAGTTGAAGATGAAATAATCTCTAAAAGTGCTAAAGTAAAAGATGACATATTTCCTTTGTATCGGAGGAGATTATATATATATATATATATATATATATATATATATATATATATATATATACACACACACACATACACACACATATACACACACACACAGTGTATACTCGTGAATAAGCAGAGATTTTCAGCACGAGTCATTGTGCAGAAACTAGCGGGGGAGGGGGAGCGGCGGTAGGAGCAGGTGGCTGGGACATCATACTCACCCTCCTGTGCAATAGCTGAACGTCCCCTGCATCCTTCGTTGTCCCAGGGCTGACAGCTTCTTCCTGCATTGAGCGGTCACATGGTACCGTTCATTAAGGTCATGAATATGGACGTGACTCCACTCCCATAGGCGTGGCGTCTATATTTATGAATCTTAGTGAGCAGTACCATGTGACCGCTCAATGCAGGAAGAAGCTGTCAGCCTTGGGACAACGGAGGATGCAGGGGACAACAGAGGATGCAGGGGATGTTCAGCGATAGCACAGGAGGGCGAGTATGACTAAGCAGGATGGGAGGGACGCTGTCATGTTCCATGCTGGATCAGGACTTATAAAAAGCACAGGCAACCTTTTTTTTCTTAAGCTGTACTTGGGGTTGGTTTTTGCCCCCGGTGGCCATTAGGATTATTGCACTGTGGTGTCGTTTGTTCCAAGTTTGCCCCGGTGGTGGTGAGTGTCATTGCACTCTAGTTTCTTTAGTTAAGTGCACGTTTCTTATGCAGGTGTGCTTGCTGGCTCTGCTATAAAAGAGTCACAGGTGTTGCAATCAGTGTTGGTAATAGTGTTCATTTTAACCATCCTGGGTGGAGGAAGGAGCTGGAGAGCGATCCTTGTAGCACGGTCTTAGTCTGGTGTGAAAGGAGTCATATGGGATTTCCTTGTAGCTCTGACAGAGCTTGGTGGCAGCGATTCAGGAGGAGAGCTGCATTCTGGTGGTGGACTCTGTTGCCAGGAGCAAGTGCAACAGAGTAAAGCTAAGTGTTGTCTCCCTGTTCGTGTTTTTCCATAGTGTTTATTAATACAGCGGTGGGGCCAGTGCCTGCCTGCGCTACCCAGTTCCCTAGCAAGGGATACGTGTAGGGTGTGCTAGGGCGACAGGTTCCTGATCGGCGCCCGGTGCGGAACCGGCATAGGGAACGTTAGGAGCGTTAGGGACACTGACTCAGGGGAGTGCAGGAGGTCTCCACGTCCCCTGTCCCAATCGCAGGGCCCACCGTGGTAACCGTTTCCCTTCCCTTTGTCCTGTTGTTTTAGTTACCGGCCTGCTGGTCGCGTCACACAGGACGGGTCATCGTGACAGGTGCACTGAGGACGGGGGGGGTGCACTGAGGACAGGGGGGGTGCATTGAGGAGGACATGGAGCCAAGCCATACATACTGGGAGGGGGGAGAGCCACACATACTAGGACACGTATGAAGGGACAACTCATGCCCGGCTTATACTCGAGTCAATAAGCTTACCCAGTTTTCCCGTGTCAAAATTAGGGGCCTCGGCTTATACTCTGGTCGGCTTATACTCGAATACATATGGTATATATACACACACACACACACACACAGTGGGTACACAAAGTATTCAGACCCCTTTAAATTGTTCACTCTGTTTCATTGCATCCATTTGGTAAATTCAAAAAGTTATTTAGTTTTTTTTTTTCGTTAATGTACACTCTGCTCCCCATCTTGACTGAAAAAAAAAAAAAAAAAAAAAAAAAATAGAAATTTTTGCAAATTAAAAAAGAAAAACTGGGGGGCGTGGCTTGCGTATGGCTGTGTAGGAAGCAGAGAGACAGAGCTCCAATGTTCTTTCAGCAGAAAGAACCTATAGAGACATACAATTAGAAGCAAAACTCCGGAATGGTATGTAGAAAGAGATCCTCATCAGCAACAGCACTCTTGGAAAAGGAAACAGGCGACATTACCCACTTTTTTGAGCTCTCTGTGTTCAAGCAAGCAGGGGACATTGCTTCCAAGATGGTGCCTGCCAGCGCTCCTCATACGCAGCAGGAGACCGAGATGGAGACTCAGGGCGGTGGTGAATCAACAGGTACCGGGCAGGGGAAGGGAGCGGGAGCCGGCCGGGGAGGCACCGCTCATAAAGACACCTCACCCCCTTCACCAAGACAGGAGCAACCTCCAGGACACTATGGGGAATGCCCATCATCATCACCCCCCCCCCAGCTTCTACTCAGGGCATGAGCCTGCCACATCGGCGCCATTAGCAGGTGAGGAATGGGACTGGAAGGCACACATAAAGGCCATCCCAACTAGGCGGGAGATGGATGCTTTGCTGAGCAAATTAGAGGCTTCTCATAAGGCATGTTTGTCTTAAAAACGGAGATATAACATGTGGGACAACGCATGGCAGACATGAAGGCCATGCAGTAGCAGTTTTATCAGCAGCTGGACGCACATCAACAGGTGTTGCAGGATCACTCTCTGCAGATAACTGATATTCTCACTCATCTAGAGGACACTGAAAATAGACACAGGCACAATAACTTATGCATTCGTGGCCTTAGTGCGGAAGTGGAGTCTGCACAGCTTGAAAAATGGGCCCAAAAATCCTTCAGTGATATATTGCAGAATAAAGCACAAGACAGTGTTGAAATTAATCGGATACATAGAGCTCTTGGGCCCAAATCCACCGATCCAATTAGACCTAGGAACATTATAGGATTCATTTCTTCAAGGAAAAAGAGGCAATCCTGAGGGGAATCAGTGATAAAGGCCCACTCTCATATAAGGGTACCACTCTTATTGTACTGCCTTACCTAGCACACAGAACATTACAACTCCGCCGGGCTCTGAAGCCTTTGGTGAGCTCACTTAAAGACAGGGATATCCAGTATCGCTGGGGTTATCCCTTCAAACTCATTGCCAGAAAAGGAGGGAAGACAGCAGTCTTCTGTGAACTGGGTGATCTTCCGAAATTTCTAGGAACATCTGAAATACCTATGGTGCGACTTCCGGATTGGCAGTTATTGAATTACCCGAAACCCTTACCTCCCAGAGAGCAGTGGCAACCAGCCTCTTCGAGATCAAGCCAAGCAGGGGGTGGTGGTTCCCCGGCTGTCCCGTGAGAAGATAACCATTTAATCTGTGCAGGACGTTATCTCTCTTTTTTTTTCTGGGAGCGGCGCTTTCAGAGTGAAGTTGGGTCAGGGATGATAGAAATGGACCTTGCCATTTTGATACATTCTGGTTTGGTTTACATTCCTTTTTTATTCTCCTCTCTTGTCACTATGCCTGTTCTGTCCTTACTAATGAACTTGGATTCATGTAGCTTATACAGGCAGCTAATCCGCTATACCGGGGGTCCAATAAGAAGACTGTAGGTTGAATCTGTGCTTTATTGAACGTGATGGTATATTAGCGCAGTGAAACTACAAGAAAACATAATACAAGTCAGTATGGGTACATAGGAATACATAATAAACATTACATGGATTACCTGCGCTAATAGCTAACCAGGGGAGAGCTAACTAAGGAGGGTGATCTAGGATAGGGACTAGATGTGGGGAGCGTGATTACTTGCTGACGCAGGGGGAGAAGAGGGATGAGGTGCTTCTAGTATGCAAGCAGAAGGAAAATGGTGGACTGGAGGGAAAATGGGCTGAACTAACTACAATCCCTTGCATATCTACCCAGGATGCATTGGGAATTGGAGGGAAATCAAGAACGAAACCAAATAGAAATAACACTGTAGTTATTACTTTGGCCACTAGATGGAGCCGAAACAGTGAACATCAAAATATATAGCAAACTGAGCATTGTCACTGAATATATGTTATCAAAATAGACAGTCAAGAGTCATTAATTATGTCGGACAGAACACTCCCAGTCTGGCATAGGAACGGATGCCACCATTCCTATCCTCTGAAGACAACAATAGGACCAGCTCAGTCACTGGTCTGGAGAATGTCTATGTCATGGTCACGTGTGTCCGGACGCAGATGATGTCGCAAGGCGAACCCATAACACACGTGACCCTGGATACACCGCCTCCAGTGGGGCGAATTTAAACTGGGGCGACTCCAAGCCATGCCAGTCCTTCCTGCAGACACCATTAGCTGGCACTCATCCTCTCTGGCTGACTGCGCAGGACTCCTATCCCGCTCCATCCTTCCACCAGGCTCTCCAACAACTCAGAAAGAAATATCACCAGCGGTGAGTGAACCCCCTAAGCACACCTTTATAGGGAGTCACACCTGATCCCTAATTAAGTGAACATTAACCTAAACCTAAGGTGCGATACCGCTAACTACCACCGGGGACAGTCAAAACACCTTTGAACTCAACCAAAGTAAAAAAAGTTCACTTTGTGCTTTAAATACCGCCAGATCCAACACTGGATCATGACAGTCTTAGGTCCATCTTTTTGCCATCCTGAGTTCGACTTTGCGGACACTGCCATCTTTACTTGGGAATGTAGCAGTCACTAGACCAAGTGGCCACTGGTTTCGATGGGCCTGACAGTCTTTCACAAGGACGAGGTCACCAATCCTCAGATTAGGCCTGGTAGATTGCCCCTTCGTCCGTGGCTGCAGGGTATACAAATACTGTTTGTGCCACCTGTCCCAGAATGTATTGGCGAGACTTTGTACCTGCCTACATTGGCGCTTGTAGAGGTCTTTGGCGTCGAATCCTCCTGGAGGGGCACGGGATAGTCCTGTTTTCTGGGCGAGAGGAGTAGCTGGAGTCAATGTATGAAGTGTAGACACGTGAGGGTGGATTTCAGCACCTGAGTCCTCTCTCACAAGTTCAAAGGTGTCTGGGCAAGGTTCCTCAGTGTACAATAGTTTTGGTCCTGAGAGCCATGTTGTGCTCTCTAGTCGACTTGCGTCAACTGCTCTAGTTGCATGATCTGCTGGGTTTTGGTCCGTGGGGATGTAATGCCACTGTTTTGGATGAACTGATCTCCTAATTTGTAGCACTCTGTTGTTGACATAAACGTAGAACCGCCTGGTTTCATTGTGGATGTATCCCAGGACTACTTTGCTGTCTGAGTAGAACTTGGCCTGTGTCAGGTTGATATCCAGCTTAGATGCGATGAACTCTGCTAACTCAATGGCTAGGACTGCAGCACAAAGTTCTAACCTTGGTATGGTGTGCTCTGGTTGTGGAGCAAGTTTGGCCTTCCCCATAACGAATCCGATGTGGCTCTGACATTTGGAGTCCACAGTTTTGAGATAGGCAATAGCAGCATTTGCTTTGACAGAAGCATCTGCAAATACACACAGTCTTTGGCTCTGTATCTCTGTAGACGGCACAGGGGTGTATGGCCTTGGCACATTTGGGTTGGAGAGAGCTGATAAAGAGCTTTTTCATGCTTCCCACTGGATTCTCTTGTCAGGTGGCAGAGGAGCATACCAGTCAGAAGTCTCCTTAGTTAAGTCTCTCGGTATAGCTTTGCCTTGTATAGTAACAGGAGCTGCAAAACCCAAGGGATCGTACAGACTGTTGATGGTAGACAGGACACATCTGCATGTGAAAGGCTTTTCTTCCTGGCTGACCTGAAAGGTGAAAGTGTGACTGTAGATTTCAGAGAAGCCCGAGGCTGCGTTGCATTGGTGTGGGGTCTGACCCCTGGTCCAGGTCTCTGAAACCGTTACACAAGTCTTGTGAAGGGAATGCTTTCATGAGTTCTTGGCTGTTTGAGGCTATTTAGTGAAGCCTGAGGTTGGAGCAAGCAAGCATCTCTTGGCTCTCTTGAGAAGACTGATGGCAGTCTCATTTGAAGGCATGGCTTTCAGACAGTCATCAACATAAAAGTCTTTTTCTATGAATTGTCTGACATCTGATCCATACTCTGTTTCTCCTTCTTGGGCTGACCTTTTGAGTCCATAAATGGCGACTGCAGGAGGACTATCGCCGAAGATGTGCACTTACATGCGATACTCTGTGACCTCTTTAGTAGGATCATTGTCTCTGTACCAGAAGAATCTTAAGAAGTTCCTGTCTCTCGCTCTCACAAGGAAACAATGGAACATTTGCTGGATGTCTGCGATGAAAGCAATGGAATCCTAACGGAAGCGCATAAGTACTCCCAGCAGTTTGTTATTGAGGTCTGGTCCCTTCAGTAGAACATCATTCAGGGAGACATCAAACTTAGCACTGGAGTCAAACACCACTCTAATCTGGCCCGGTTTCTTAGGGTGGTATACTCCAAACATGGGTAGGAACCAGCATTCTTCAGAGTCTTTGAGAGTGGGAGCTAGTTCTGCATGGCAGTTCTCAAATATCTTTGACATGAAGGAGAAGTGATCTCTCATCTCTGGTTTCCTTTGCAGATTATGTTTGAGAGAGAAGAAACGTTTGAATGCCTGATCTCTGTTGTTTGGTAGACGTGGTCTGTGGGTTCTGAAGGGAAGAGGTGCGACCCAGCTGTTGGTCTCATCTTCCATTACCTCCAAGAACAACTTGTCCTCTACCGACATTGCTATTTGGTTGTCTTGCTTAGTTCTCCGGAAGACTGTGCATCCCAACTGATCCTCATAGCTTCCTGACACCATACTGCTGTCATGAGTAAAGTCTATTAAATGATTCGGTAGTTGGATGCGGTTTGGTAGTTCCTTGATATGGAACTCATTGTTGCAAGGTTGAAACAGAGATGGGCGCCCTTTCTCCAATGTATTTGTTAGCATACTTGTCACAGAAGATGGGACGTGCATATGTCCCAAGCATACGTTTTCTATTATGACCCATCCTAGATCTAGCTTTTGGGCATAGGGAGCATTGTTGAGTCCATTGATGCGAGTTCTCACTTTATGAACTTGTAGGATATCTCTTCCAAACAGCAGTATTATCTGTGCCTGAGGGTCGAGTTCCAGTATAAGGTGTGCTATGCGTTTCGAGTGAGCATGATGGATTGCCACATCTGGCGTAGGGATTTCAGATCTGTTGTCTGGGATCTGATTACACTTGATGATTGTAGGTAGTGGTAGGCAGAATTGTCCATCTAAGGACTCAATTTGGTAGTCAGTGGCTTTCCTACCTGCTGTTGTCACAGTACCTGCACATGTCTTTAATGAGTAAGGAGTGCTTGGTCCTTTGATGTTGAATAGGTCAAAGAATGTTGATCTAGCCAGGGATCGATTACTTTGATCATCCAAGTTAGCATACAGTCTCACAGCTTTGTCTCTATGACCCTTTGTGTACACTCTGACGAGGCATATTTTAGAACAAGACCTACTGTCTATTGTCCCTTTACAGACATCAGTAAATTGTGAAGTGATCTCTGGAGTAGCTGCATCAGTGCTCTTTTCCTCCCCGCCATGCTCACTGTCAGCTGGCGTGTTTTGTGCACTCCATGGAGCTGGGCCAGGGTGTAGGGCAGTGTTATGATCTGTGGTGCCACATTCTGTGCATTTTACACTAACCTTACAATCCTTGGCGAGATGAGCGGTAGATGAGCAGCAATTGTAGCAGATACCGTTCTCTTTCAGGAAGCTTCTGCGATCTGGCATAGATTTTCCTCTGAAGGCTCTGCATTTCAGGAGAGGATGAGGCTTCTTATGAAGCTGGCACTGCTTGTCAGGATCTTGTACCTTTGTCTCTGAAAGCAGCCAGCAGACCTGTATTTGGAACTTGGAGAAGAAACATTAGTCTTGTGCACTGCCACAGATGTTCTGCATGGGTTTGCAGATGGTGGTGCGGCATATGACATTGCAAAGTCAAAGCTGGGATCATTTCTGATTGTCGTTTGTTCGTGTATAAAGTCTACAAAAACGGAGAAGGGAGGGAATGAAACACTGTGTTTGTATTTGTACGTGGAAGCACTTCTCCTGTAGATTGTAGGGCAACTTTTGGACTATAGGGTTAAGACCTTTGGCTGTGTCAAGATATGCAAGTCCTTGTAGGTCACCTTCACATTTGGCAACTAGGACCTCTTGTAGCAGGTCACCTAGCTCTCTTAGTTTTGGGAGACCTTTGTTAGATGTTTAAGGAAAGTCATCAATTCTTTTGAACAAGGCTCTCTCTATGACCTCTGCAGAGCGGTAACACTCATCTAGCCTCTTCCAGATCTCTTTAAGGCCGATTTGAGGGTGGTTTATATTAATGTCTCTGATCCTGTGTGTTTGACCGACTCTTCTCCCAGGTATTTGACTAGGAGGTCTATCTCTTCCCTGTGTTGTAGCCCCAAGTCTCTAGTGACATTTTGGAAGGAAGCTTTCGAAGCTCTGTAACCTTCAGCGTGGTCAGTGAATTTCATGAGTCCCTTGGTAAACAGATCACGTCGTGTGAAGATCTTAGCAAGTTCTGTTGTGAACCAGTTGTCAGCAGAGTATACGGAATACGGAAACCTGGAGGTGCACGAGAAGGGAGGGGGTGGGGGATACACATAGAGGCTGAATGATACATAATCTCATGAAAGATGAACTATGGCAGACATTAAGAGAGCTATTGATACCTTTCCAATAGATCATTTTAATGACCCCACACCAGAAGCTATCAAATGGGAGGCTATACAATGTATATTAAAGGGAATTTTCATAACTCATGGATCTAGACTGGATCCCTTACGGGAAGCCCCCTGTTGCTCGGATGCCCGATCGGGAGGTTCCAGAGGTTTAGAAAAACTGGGTGCCAACCTAAACATCTGCCTACACTGGGGCCGCTCCAACCTTCGCTCAGCAAAGCGAAGGTCTATACGGGTGGAGATGGTGATAAGCTCCTCCAGTGTAGCGGGAATCTCCCTGGTGACCAGAGCGTCCATCACATGGTCAGCCAAACCTCTCCAGAATGCCGGTATGAGGACCAGCGTACGGAACTGGATGGCAAAGTGGCTGACCATGGACGAGCCCTGTGACAATGCCAGCAGCCGGAGCGCTGTGTAATGGGTGACTCACGGTCCCAAGAAGACCTGCTTCAGAGTGCCCAAGAACTGCGAGGCACTCTGCACCACATGATCACCTCGCTCCTAGAGCGGTGTGGCCCACTCCAAAGCCCTGCCTGACAAGAGGGAGATAATAAATCCCACTTTAGCCCGCTCGGAGGGGAATCGTGCTGCCAGCAGCTCCAGTTGTATAGAGCACTGGCTCACGAAACCCCTACAAAAAGCACTATCGCCCGAAAACGTCTCGGGCAGCGGGAGGCGGGACAAAGTCGGGGCAGGAATGGCAGTGGTCACATGGGAGATAGCCTCCGTGGCTGCCTGAACAGCGACCGCAGTAACATCCGCAGCTGAGGCTGAACGCTTGAGAGCCGCCGACCTGCTGGATGTACTGCAGCAGTCGCTGTTCATCCGCCATTACTAGCCAGACCCTGGCGCTAGTATAATGTTAGGGCCTGCGGATTGCACCAAGTAATAAAGAGATAAGAGGTGCGCTCGCAGCCCGGGGTCCAGCGTGCAGAGATGGAACCTGCTGCTGAGCAATGGCGGAAAGAGATGGATAATGAACGCTAGCTCAAACGTGGGTTAACTTCACCCAGTGTGAATGCAAGCGAACTCTGTTGCTTCACAGAGCCATAAGGACAGACGCCGGAGCCTGTTAAACTCACAGGACTCAGCAGAGTGAGCGCTGATTCAGGTCACAGAACTCTGAGCCCGAGACACAGGACTCGAGTCCCTCTAGACCAGTGTTTCTCAACTCCAGTCCTCAAGACCCACCAACAGGTCATGTTTTCAGGATTTCCTTAGTATTGCACAGGTGATTGAATTAATGCTTGAGCAGGTGTTGAAATCACCTATGCAATGCTAAGGATATCCTGACAACTTGACCTGTTGGTTTGGTCTTGAGGACTGGAGTTGAGAAACACTGCTCTAGATCATCAGTGTTCTACACCGTGGCTGCGGTGCTAGCAAAAGGACATAGTGTGATGGCGCCAAGTACACACAGGACCGCTTCGGCGGACGCCACTAACCACCCAGAGAGGGGAGGAAAGCACTGGAACTGCGCCGCTCTGGCGTGTAGTGCTACCTGGCGCGGTACGACAGTGCCCTACAGTGGGCGACACCATCGGACGCTAGTGTGCTAAGGAGTGGACCGCACTGTGGCGTATATACACAAGCCACTGACTGGCACTGACTCTAACCTCTAAACCCTAACCACATTCGTAATATCAGAGGGAGGGGAGTCATAATGAGTCAGTCACCAGTCTCATACATCCATCGTCACTCACACACATAATAACAGTCTATACTAGCGCATGGCCGTGCGGCCATGCGGCTCTTTTATAGCAGCGTCCTTCCGGGACCTGCCTGACCCTCCTGATGGTCCATTCCGAGCTGGAGAAGGACCTGAGCATGTGACCTCCAATCTCCAATGAGATCGTCCCACGGGCATGCTCAGTGGACCGAAAGGAGGACTTAGTCCCTGGAGTAGCTCACGGCTGACCAGCATGCGTTGCTATAGGTGAAGCAGAGGTGGCAGCAGCAACCAAGCCTACAGAGCTGGTCTGGGCAAAGCACCTGGATCGACGAGTCTGCTGAGCAGCTTCCTGTGCGGCCGGAGAGGAATGGGAGACCGCCGAATGCAAGGCTCAGGATTCCTGCTGTGCAGTGCCCGGAACCCGACGCCTAACACAGATACTAGGAAAACTGTTCTAATTGTTTAATGAGAATATATTGATCAAGTATTTAGACCCTTTGCTCAGACACACATATCTAAGTCACATGTTGTCCATTTCCTTGTGATCTTCCTTGAGATGGTTCTACTCCTTCATTGAAGTCCAGCTTTGTAATTAAACTGACAGGACTTGATTTGTAAAGGCACACACCTGTCTATATAAGAGCTCACAGTGCATGTCAGACCAAATGAGAATCATGGAGGTCAAAAGGAACTGGCCAAGGAGCTCAGAGACAGAATTGCGGCAAGGCACAGATCTGGCCGAGGTTACAAGAGAATTTCTGCAGTACTCAAGGTTCCTAAGAGCACAGTGGCCTACATAATCCTTAAATGGAAGAATTTTGGGACCACCAGAAAGGTTCCTAGACCTTAATTAGCCTATTTGGGTTATGGCTTGTTCACTTTCATCTTTAGGAAAGGCCAGATTATGAAAACCCAGTCTCCTCTAACCTTGTGCCAAAAATGACAACTATGAGTTCTTCTAAGCAGCTGCCCAGCACTCTGAAAATGGTGGAGACATTCAAAGCAGGAGAAGGCTATAAGAAGGTAGCAAAGAGTTTTCAGGTTGCCCTTTCCTCAGTTCAAAATGTAATTAAGAATTGGCAGTTAACAGAAACAGTTGATGACAAGATAAGGTTTAGAAGACCAAGCAAAATTTCAGTATTAGCTGCTCGTGCAAATCATAACCCCCACTTAGCTGCAAAAGACCTTCAGAAAGATTAAGCAGACTCTGGAGTTGTGGTACATTGTTCTACTGTTCAAAGACACCTGCACAAATATGGCCTTCATGGAAGAATCATCAGAAGAAAACCTCTCCTGCATCAGAAGTATTTAAAAGAACATCTAAACAAGCCTGATGCATTTTAGGCCGATCAAGTTAACCCCTTTACCCCCAAGGGTGGTTTGCATGTTAATGACCACTGTCCATTTATGAGGTAATATCTCTGGAATGGTTCCATGGATCCTGGCAATTCTGACAATGTTTTCTCATGACATATTGTACTTCATGATAGTGGTAAAATTTCTTTGATGTGACTTGCGCTTATTTGTGAAAAATTTTTAAAATTTCACAATTTTCCAACTTTGAATTGGCATGCCCTTAAATCACAGATATTTCACACAAAATACTTAAGTAACATTATCCACATGTCTACTTTACATCAGCACAATTTTGGAACCAAATTTTTTTTTTGTTAGGAAGTTATAAGGGTTAAGAGTTAAACAGCGATTTCTCATTTTTACACCACCATTTTTTTTTTCTTTTTTAGAAATTATATGATAGAAAATACCCAAAAGTGACACCATTATAAAAACTGCACCCCTTAAGGTGCTTAAAACCACATTCAAGAAGTTTATTAACCCTTTTGGTGCTTCACAATTTTTTTTTTTTTTTTAAAAACATTTAACTTTTTTTTTTCACAACAAAATTTACTTCAGATCCAATTTTTTTTTTTTGCAAGGGTAACAGGAGAAATTGGACCCCAAAAGTTATTGTGCAGTTTGTCCTGAGTACACTGATACGCCATATGTGGGGGGGGGAACCACTGTTTGGGTGCATGGCAGTGCTTGGAAGGGAAGGAGCCCCGTTGACTTTTTCAACACAAAATTGGCTGGAATTGAGATTGGACGCCATGTCGCGTTTGGAGAGCCCCTGATGTGTCTAAACAGTAGAAACCCCCCACAACTGACACCATTTTGGAAACTAGACCCCCCAAAAGGAACTTATCTAGATGTATGGTGAGCACTTTGAACCCTTAGGGCTTCACAGAAGTTTAGAACATAGAGCCATAAAATTAAAAAATGATATTTTTTTTCCACAAACATGATTTATTTTTGGGTCCCCATTTTTTTAATTTTCCCAAGGGTAACAGGCGAAATTGGACCCCAAAAGTTGTCCAATTTGTCCTGAGTACGCTGATACCCCATAGGTGGAAGAAAACTACTGTTTGGACACACGTCGGGGCTTGGAATGGAAGTAGTGACATTTTGGAATGCAGACTTTGATGGAATGGTCTGCGGGTGTCATGTCACGTTTGCAGAGCCTCTGATGTGCCTAAACAGTGGAAACCCCCCACAAGTGACCCCATTTTGGAAACTAGAACCCCCAAGGAACTTATCTAGATGTGCCTTAACAGTAGCAATTCCCAATAAGTGCCCCCTTTTTAGATCTAATCTACTGTTTCCTGGTATGTGAATTTTATAAGTGACGCCGGATCTCACTGCAGCTCAGCCCAGCTGGGAACGGAGCTCAGTGACCGGAGGTAACCTCTATGATGTCACCCCCGGTTTCTAACGCTGCGTGGATGGTCGCATCTTGGCACCGTCCAGGTTGAAAAATAGAATTAGACTTACTGGTAATTCTGTTTCTAGGAACCTTCCACGACAGGAACACAAAGAGGTTAAATAAACCTCCCCTTCCTCCTACCTCAGTGTTTTTTTCTGAACATACTAGCATGAATAGTTACCGCCAGTAGAGCAGGAATCATCAGGTAAATATATCATATAGGGAGGGAAATTAGTGCTGTCGTGGAAAGTTCCTAGAAACCGAATTACCGGTAAGTCTAATTCTATTTTCTCTAGTCACCTTCCACGACAGCCACCTTGGAGTCATGCCAACGTTAACTTTTTAGGGAGGGACTACGGCTTGCAAGACGCGTCTGCCGAACGTCAGATCCCTATTGAAATCTAGTCTATAGTGTCTAGTAAAGGTGTGCAAAGAGGACCAGGTGGCCGCTCTGCATATCTGCTCCGAAGACGTATTTCCCCTTGCTGCCCAGGACGTAGTGACTGATCGAGTGGAGTGGGCCTTTAACGACTCCGGAGGAAAGAGATGTCTTGCAGAATATGCCAGAGAGATGGGCTGCTTGATCCAGCCCGCTATCGTGTTCTTTGCTGCCTTCTTCCCTTTATTTCTTCCTGAATACTGAAGGAACAGGTTCTGATCAATTCTCCAATCCTTGGTTGCTTCGAGGTAACGGAGAACTACCCTGCGAACAACCAGGGTATGAAATTTCGCTTCCTTCGGGTTAGAAGGATTTGGGCAGAATGAGGGCAACACGATATCCTGGCTTCTATGAAAGTCTGACACCACCTTGGGCATAAAGGAGGGGTCTAGGCATAGTACTATACTGTCTGAATTGAGTAGGAGATAAGGGTTCCTGTACTGAAAGGGCCTGTAGCTCCCCCACCCGTCTAGCTGATGTGATCGCCACAAGAAACACTGTTTTGAGTGTGAGCATTTTTAATGGAACTTCTGACAGGGGCTCAAACGGGGCCTGTGTTAGGCTATTAAGCACTAAATTAAGATCCCAGGGGGAACCCAGCTAGGGAGCGAAGGGCGAATCCTGCCTGCTGCTATCATGAACCGCTTGACCCAGCGGTGTTTGGCTAGGTCATGGTCAAAAAAGGCACTTAGGGCAGATACCTGTACCTTTAACGTACTCGGAGTAAGCCCTAGATCTAACCCTCTGTAGGAAGTCTAGTATTTGGGCAATATTTGGATGGGCGGGGTCAGGGACCTTTGGGAGGCACCAGGAGGAAAATCTTTTCCATATTTTCCCGTAGATTGCATTCGTTATCGGCTTTCTACTCTTTTGAAGGGTCCGGATTACCTCATCCGACAACCCTTTGGCCTTCAGAATGTTGGCCTCAATAACCAGGCTGCTAAGGATAGCTTGGCTGGGTCCGGGTGTAGCAATGGACCTTGAAAAAGGAGGTGGGTCTTCTGGGGTAATAGCAAGGGACCTTCCTGGCCCAAGTCCAACAGAGCGCTGTACCAGCTTCGTCCTGGCCACATCGGAGCCACCAGGATCGTCTTGACTCCGTCTGCCCTGATCTTTTGTAGGGTCTTTGCCAGCATCGGGATTGGTGGAAAGGCGTAGGCCAGTCTGAAGACCCATGGATGGGCAAATGCATCCGTCCCCCTGGCTCCGTACGTGGGACTGAGGGAGAAATAGGTCGTAGCCTTTGTATTTTGTGCATTCGCGAACAGGTCGACTTCTGGATCCCCCCCATCTTGAGGCTAGAGCCTGGAACACCTCTTGGTTCAGACACCATTCTCCTGGATGGACGTCCTTCCTGCTCAGGAAGTCTGCCTGGATGTTTTCCGACCCCTTCAGGTGTACCGCGGAAATGGATAACAGGTGCTTCTCTGCCCAGAGGAAGATCCTTGCTGCTACTTTCTTTAGGCTGGCATACCTTGTGCCCCTTTGATGCCTGAGATATGCCACCATGGTCACGTCGGAGTAATCCGGACATGATGGTTCTTGACAAGGGCTGCTGCGGCCTTCAGTGACTCTTCCACTGCCGTCAGCTCCCTTAGGTTTGAAGATCCAGCCTTTATGTTCTGGGGCCATTGTCCCTGGAAGTATGAATCTTCGACCACGGCTCCCCAGCCCCTCAGGCTGGCATCGGTGCATAGTATTTTTAGAGGAAGCTGATCCCAGCTTTCTCCTCGCCTCAGGTTTCGGTAGCTCAGCCACCACCAGAGGGCCGATTTTACATGTCCTGGAAGTAGAACCCTTTTTGACAGGTTGTTTGGATATTTTTTCATATTTGTCAGGACATACGACTGGAGGACTCGCGTGTGAGCTTGTGCCCAGGACACCGCCTGAATGCACGCTGTCAGAGAGCCCAGGATGGACATGGCGTCCCTCAGCGTCGGCGCCCTTTGGTCTCCGAACCAGATTATTTTCTGCCGAAGGTCTTTTTGACGATCTTCAGGAAGAAAGGACGTCCTGTTCTCTGAATCCAAGAGGATCCCCAGGATTTTTTTCCTCGGGGAAGGACAGAGGGCTGACTTCTGGAGATTTGGTATCCACCCTAGAGTTTCAAGAATCTGTAGGGTCCTTGATACATCCTGGTTCAGCCGGTTTATTGATGGGGAGACGATAAGCAGATCGTCCAGATACGGTACAATGCATATCCCCTGAAGGCGAATGAAGATGACAGCCTCTTTCATGATTTTCGTGAACACCCTTGGTGCTGGGGATACCCCAAACGGCAGGGCGTTGAACTGAAGGTGGCTGATTCCTCGGTCGTGGGTGACCGCAAACCTCAGAAACTTCTGGTGGTCCGGATGAATGGGTATGTGGTAATATGCATCCCTTAGGTCTATTGTCGCCATCTGCCAGCCTCGTCCGATAAGAGGAATCGCTGATCTTACTGACTCCATCTTGAATCTACGGTACCTGATGAAGTGGTTCAGGGGTTTTAGATTTATAATGAGCCTGTGCTTTCCTGAGGATTCCTTTATCAGGAACAGGCAAGAATAATGTCCCCTGCCCTCCTCCTGAGGAGGTACATACGAGACCACTTGTTCCCGTAGCAGTTCTTCTAACTGAAGCCACAGAACTTTTTGCAGACTTGGGGAATGCGCTGGGGTAATCCTTAGGGCATGCGGGGGGGGGGGGGGGGGGTGCTCGAACTCCAGTTTTAGCCCAAATTGTATAGTGTGCAGGACCCACTGGTTCGAGGTCGTGGCCTGCCATTGGGCGAAAAACTGTGTGAGTTGACCCCCTACCCGGGAGTCACTGCTTTTCCGGGGGCTGCTGCTGTTTCGGCACAAGGATGTTTCTTCCTTTACCCCCTTTCGGTTAGCTCCATCGACCCATTTTGCCCTTCCCTCTGAACGCCCTTTGAGAAGTCTGTTCCCTTGAGGGACGAAAAAAAACTTTTTGTGGGTTTTTGTTCCGGCAGTGACTGGGCAGTGACCTATTCTTGTCAGAAGCCTTCTCAAGGATGTCATCGAGGACCGGCCCGAACACGTGGCCGTTTTGGAAGTGATGTCGCCTCCCCATGACTTCAGCCACAAGGGTCTCCTGGCCGCGTTTGAGAGGACTAGGGACCTTGCTGCCACCCGTACCGTTTCTCCCGAAGTGTCAGCTAAATAGCCTGTTGCCTTTTGGAGGATTGACAGGGAGTCTAAGATTTGCTCCCTTGGAGTTCCCCCCGACAGGTGGTCTTCCAACGTACGTAGCCAGAAAAACAACGAAATGGCTACGCAGGTGGATGCAATATTTGCTTTGAGCAGGCTCGTAGAGGCTTCCCAGGACTTTTTAAGATGGCTCTCTTTTTTGCAATCCATCGGATCCTTCAATTGGGAGGCATCCTCAAAGGGCAAGGACATCTTCTTAGTGACTTTAGACACTTGGACGTCTATCTTAGGGATCTCCCAAATGGAACTATCTCCTTCTAGGGGGAACCGATTTTTTAGCTCAGAGGGCACTGTAAGTGCTTTCTCGGGGGAGGACCACTCCTGAGTTATTAAATCCTGTATAACCTCATGAACCGGGAAACCCTTTCTACCTCTGTGTTTCAACCCTCCAAACATCTCATCCTGGACTGAGAGCCTAACCTCCTCCTCCAATCCCATGGTATTTCTTACCATGGAAACTAACTCCTTCATATCCTCTGAGGAGAAATAGTATTTGATGTTTCATGACTGGAGGTGGCCGTGGAGCCCTCATCTTCCCAAATCTCCTCCGACCCCGAGGAACGGACCTCTCCTGAGTCTGAGTCGGCTTCTATAGGTGCCCTTTTCCTCTTTTTTGGGGCAGGGCCCTGGGCCGGGGTTAGGGCTGCTATGGAGGTCTGAACCTCCTGTCTAATGAGAGTCTT
Source organism: Dendrobates tinctorius (assembly GCF_039654945.1). NCBI lineage: Eukaryota > Metazoa > Chordata > Amphibia > Anura > Dendrobatidae > Dendrobates > Dendrobates tinctorius. Next base: position 12,661,411 of record NW_027361757.1, on the reverse strand, counting down.
TATGCTGTCAAACAGGGAGGGTTGCTCAGTACGCAGTATATTTTGCATACATGGCTGGCATAACTTCTTTCTGTAATCAGAAGGGAACCTGGCACCACATATACCACACTTGCGGTGGTTTTTAGGGGCCGAGGCTTTGTCTTCCTGCAAGAGAAGAGAAAGCTTACTCAGACCTGTGCCACCAGTTCGTCTGACAGGCAAGGGACCGGCCCCGCTACTCACTGTAGGAGGGGGGGACACTGGGCTCCGCAGATGCTGCAGTTGAGGGCTTCTCACCGTCCATTCTGCTCTTACCTGGAGCTGCTGCACCCTTTTAAGGGTGATTGGGGCGTTCATTCCTGGTGGTCCTCCCTCGTCCTTGGGGAGGATATGCTCGACCCCCGCCGCCACTGTGATCGTTTCCCGGGTCTCCCCTGGAGCCGGCGCACGTTTCCCCTTCCTAGGGCGCAAACCGGAAGTGCGCTTCACTGCCACTTCCGGTCGACTGCCTGCCCCCTCTGACCCGCGCGCCCTGGCTCCAATGTGGCGCTGGGAGGAAGGAGGAAGCCGGGGAGCTGTGCAGGACCCCGGCAGGCACCGTACCGCTTTACCCCAGAGGGCATGGGAGGGGCGGCCATGTCCCGAGTCACACCACGGTGGAGACGGGAGCAGCGCATGGATGAGGAGAGGCGAACCCCCCGACCTCGGCTGCCCAGCTCTGTACGTATATAGGGGCTCCGCTCGCTGGCCACGGCAGCCCCTTGTTACCCCTTCATGCCCCGATAGGGGACAGGAAAAACACTGAGGTAGCAGGAAGGGGAGGGTTATTTAACCTCTTTGTGTTCCTGTCCCCTATTAGGGCAGGGAGACAACCTCCAAGGTGGCTGTGGTGGAAGGGGACTAGAGAAACGGATGTTTTTCTGTTTGGCTGCTGTCACACACTAAAAGACACTTTTATTTGTAAAAAATAGTTTTTGCATCACCACATTTTGAGAGCTATAATTTTTCCATATTTTGGCCCACAGAGTCATGTGAGGGCTTGTTTTTTGCAGGACAAGCTGACGTTTTTATTGGTATAATTTTCGGGCACATGTTATTTTTTGATCGCTTTCTATTCTGATTTTTGGGAGGCAAAATGAGTAAAAACCTGCAATTCATTTTTTTTTTTTTTTTTTTTTTTGGGGGGGGGGGGTTACTACCATTCCAGGTGTGTGGTAAAATTGATAAGGCAGTTTTATTCTTCGGGTCAGAACGATGACAGCAATACCTCATGTGTATATTGTTTTAATGTTTTAGCGCTTTTATACAATAAAAACTATTTTATAGAAAAAATAATTGTTTTTGCATCGCTTTATTCTGAGAGCTACAACTTTTTTATTTTTCAGCTGATGGAGGAAGCTGTATGGCGGCTTGTTCTTTGCGGGACCAGATGACGTTTTCATCGGTACTATGTGTATTTATATCCGTCTTTTTGATCGCGCGTTATTCCACTTTTTGTTCGGCTGTATGATGGTAAGCATGGAGTTCACTAAAGGGGTTAACTAATGAGACAGTTTAATAGGTCGGTTCGTTATGGACGTTGCAATACCAAATATGTGTACTATTGTTTTTTTTTCATTCAAATATTTATTTAGAGATAGAATATATATGGAGTTTATTATTTTAATATTTTTACTATTATTTAAAAAAACATTATTACTTTTCACTAACTTTTTTAGTTTGTCCCATAGTGAGACTATCATTTTTTGCAGGCTGATCGCTTCTATGGCATGCAGATTGAGCAGCATCTGCATGCCATATAAGCTGTCAGCGCTGGACTGACAGGGAGAGACTTGCTGATCATGCATTGCACATGATCAGCAAGTTTACTTAGCTCTGGTGACTCGGATGTCGTCATGACAACATTCGGCTCACCATGGCAGCTCCCCCCGTGAGCGCAGCCGATCGCTTAGATGTATAATTCTGTCCATGGTCAAATTGTGTCAGGTCACATGGATGGAATAGTATTTCTGATGTCAGAAAGGGGTTAAAATAGAAAAGCTTGGCCACAATGATCAAAGTTATGTGTTGAGAAATAAGGGCACAGAATTTCAGGGTGAATCAATCATGCTTTGGGGTTGTGTTGCAGCAAATAAGATGGGGGAACATTTCACGGGTGGGGGAGAACGGATTCAATGAAATTTCAACAAATTCTTGATGCAAATCTAAGATACCCAAGTGAAGTAGTCGTGGGCGAGCTTCTGTTCTCACTCACTTTCACATCCTACATACAGCATGTGTCCCAGTCCCGGAGTGCATCACACTTACTTCAGGGCCCAGGCCTCTTCTGACTCCAGGAATCCCTCTTCTGGAATCAGGGCAGCAATCAATCCAGTAGCCACGAGGTTCATAAAAACAACTAAACTTTACTTGGTGATTGGCAGTATTTACAGGCAGGTATAGAGGATAAGGCCCAACAGATTGACATCTTTCCCACAGGTACCTGACAACTTCAGCCTTTTATTCTCGGTATAGGTAGTACATTCATTTTACTCTCTTCTCTGGCTCTAGGGAATCTTCTCCTTTTCTAGCAGTACATCTGGATTCCACTCCACCTCTTAGTGTTTGAGGCCACTTTCTCCTGCAGCTACACAGAAAGAGTATGCCCCTGGGCCCGACATCAATCTCGTGGTTCCCAGGTTGGCAAAAGGGGACTCGTGCAGAGGGGTTCTCTGGAAATCCACCGCCCAGAGATTCTGGGCTCATGCTGTTACCAGCAGCCCCTGTCCTGAGCCTGTTGCTTGTCACTGCTCACCACTCACTAACTCTGTCACTTCAGGTACCTGAAACAAACTCTCAGTTCCCCCTCTCAAACTGGGCCGGCCCTTACAGTTAACCCTATCTAAGCTAACTGCATTCCCAGTGAGTGTCACCCTCTTATAATATGCATAAACGTCAAATACATTTAACCATTTAGAGTGTCAGGGAGCAGACCATCAGCTGCACTACTCCTACTCAACATAACACCCTCTGTAAAATAAAGCTGAAAGGAGGATGGCTTCTACAAATGGATAATGAGCCTAAACACACGTTAAAATCCACAATTGATTCACAGTCCCATGATCTGAACATCATTGAAAATCTGTGGCTATACATCAAAATAGAAGTGCATCCCTACGACCCAGGAATCTCACAGAACTGGTAGAATTGTCCAAGGAAGAATGGATGAAAATGGCTCAAACTGAAGGACTCTTGGCTGACTACAGAAAGTGTTTATAAGCTATGATGTTTGCAAAATAGGATGCTACTAGATACTAATCATGCAGTGTGCCCAAACTTTCGCATGTGCCCATTTTGTTTTTTTTGTAAATTTTTAAAATGTAAAAAAATGACTTTTTTTTAGCAAAAAAAAAAAAAGAATATAAAGGAAATGTGTCATCTTTAACTTTAGGCGTCTTAAGGCCCCGTCACACAGCGACGCACCAGCGATCCCGACAACGATACAACCTTGTCAGGATCGCTGGTGCCTTGCTACATGATCGCTGGTGAGCTGCCAAACAGGCAGCTTCACCAGCGATCAGGACCAGCGAGGACGCTGGTATCTAATGTTTATATCGGGTAACTAAGCGCACGCATCACTTAGTTACCTGCTGTGTACCTTAGATACCTGCGTGCTCGCACTAAGACGCTGGTATCTAAGGTAAATATCGGGTAACTAAGCGCACGCATCACTTAGTTACCTGCTGTGTACCTTAGATACCTGCGTGCTCGCACTAAGACGCTGGTATCTAAGGTAAATATCGGGTAACTAAGCGCGCGCGTCACTTAGTTACCCAATATTTACCTTGGATACCAGTTCCCAGCGCCAGCACGCAGGTATCCAAGATAAACAGTGGGTAACTAAGTATGCTATTTTTTTTTTTCTTTATTCCTCCTAGTGTACAACCAACTGGCACCTCACAACTATGTAATGGGTGGGCAATGGGGAGACAGTGTCTAACCACTATGATAAATTGCAGAGTTCAAGGAGTTAAACTGCCACGATCAGATGCTGAACTTCATCACGACTGATCTTTCTTTCAACACACACATCTCCCGCTGGATGGAAATTGCAGTGCAGGCTCCTAATGGAAAAGTGTCAACATAACCTGATGCGTTTATCAAACTTCCAATTGAGCTACGTGTAAAGCTATGTTCACATTTCCGTTTGTACAATTAAATCTGTCTTTTCTGTTTACAGGATCAAAAGTAATTCATGTGCGAAATAGATCCGTTCTTTAAATGGTGCAAATAGAAGCAGAGGGCTGGGGTCTGTCTGGGTTCAGCTACGAGTCAGGTTTTAGAACAAAAGAAAACAAAAACTTTTTCTACTGTTCTGAAACACTGGGGCATAACGACACCGGTACCCACACTGCCTCCATAATCATCTCTGGGACCCCTCTGCTTCTCTTTGCATTAGGTATTCTAGATTTCCATTTTGACATTGAATTCCGTTTGTTTCTCTGAACAGAACAGGCAATCAGAAAAGTGAAATGTGACCCTTGCACTCCTCCCGTTAACCTGCATGTGTTCTCAACCAGTTCTACTTGCCCATTCAAATTGTAGGCTTGCAGCCCAGGAGAGACGTTTGTCCATTATAGTAGGTTTTTTTTAACCAGAAAGTGGCATATACAGTAGGATATGGAAGGGTTTAGACAGGACCCGTCAAGAGAAGTGTCACCTTGCTGCGGTTGACGGGCACACATGAATTGGCCAAATCATGTGCTAAGAACCTTCGCTTTTGTAGTACATCTTGCTGAGGGCCAGAGCGTTTGGAAGTTGTTGTTTCCATTGACATCATATGTCTTGGCATTCACAGGGTGCTGCTGTGCCTTTTTCATTTATGTTTTGAAGTCACTGCAGCTTGCACCTAGTCACACTTAGGAGGTGCTGGTCAGGTTTTTTGTATAGCTATATATATTTGGGTTTTCATCCTCTAGATGTATAGAAAAATGATCCAACTTACAAACAGAACATGACACACTGACAATATTAGCTGCAGAACTATTTCATTTCCAATTATTAATGTGGTCACAAGAAATGCAAAATGTCCTAAAGAAGATATCATAAAAACTCATTGAGGGTTAGCACCAAGGAAGATGACGTACCGTGTCTGTTTTACATAGGAGGAGCAACATCGGACAGTACGGGCTGTATGGCTAACAGCAGCACTAAGCATCTTCTGCATCTATTTATCACTACCGCAGGGAAATACCTAAAAGCAACAAAGGCAAAACTGAGATTACAAAATGTGAACGTTTTTTAGCAGATATATCAACAGTAATTTTCATCCAGCTTTCCGGAACCTCACTGCTGATAGGTGCTGCTCGACCCATGGGCAGCGTGTATCCGCCATTGAATGCATGATCTCGGCCAGGAGTGTGACTCTGAATTGCTGCGTTGTTCCAAAGAAAAAAAAAAAAAAAAAAAAAAAAAAATTAAAGCAGATGGGGACCAAGCTGCACAGGAGACTAGTCAGACAGGTGAGTACCAGGCTGCTTCTACACGCCCGCTGCCCTGGAGTGTTGGGTTTCTCCCTGTGTGTGAATAGGGGGAGACCTGTCAGTCATTGACAGCGGGAGGGGAGATGCTGCCGGGAACCCGACTATCAGACTAGTCCCAGCGACTTTTAAAGCCTGTTTTTCTTTGAACAGTTGCAGTGTTTCAGATTCAAACATGCCTGGCTGAAATCATAGTCAGAGCCTGTAGGTCCGGCTGAATGTGTCAGGTTTGCTTGGATAATGAATGTACTATAAGGCACTGTTCCCATGATGAATTTTCATTACATTTTTTCTTACAGTTCCAGCAAAGTGGATGTGATTTATAGAAAGTGTCATCTGACCTGCGGTGCGTGTTTCAAGTCTGCAACATGTCAATTTCTCTTGTGGGTACGTTGATGCAGTAAATCCGCAGGTAAAAAAACCCCACATATGTTATTAAATAAAAAAAAGGGGAGAAGCCAGCGCTGCTTATGGTCAGAGCACAATACATGAAGTGCATATGCAGATATTGATTTCTAACTATATTTCAAAGTGAGACATATAGCAAAAAATTGATTATTTGAGCCACCCCGCCAAGGTATTCTCATATGGGGCAGTCCTACTCTACGGTTGTTTTTTTTTTTATATTCGCTGTGCCATTGCGGCCTCCTAAATGTATTAAAAGCAAGACCACATTAAATGCAAACTGTACCTGAAGCGTTTCTGAATCACTCCCATGGAGCCAGAAAAGGCAAGCGCAGATAAAGGTTGACAGGTCCAGACATGGATATTTCAGATCTAACCTCCACACATGCCTGACCAGCACCACAGATGAAGGGTGATACAGGCCCAGACACAGGTGCACAATCAAACTGAGACTAGGGCAGGGCTGCTGTGTGTGCACAGCAGCCTAGATCAATCACAATGAACACAGAAAGAACGGCGAACATAACCCAGCGCACTTGGCAACAGTGGTGATCAGCCACAAACCAATATCAAATTAAAAAAAAAGGGAGAAGCCAGCGCTGCTTATGGTCAGAACACAATACATGAAGTGCATATGCACATACTGATTTCTAACTGTGTTTCAAAACGAGACATTTAGCAAAAAAATTGGTTATTTGAGCCACCCCGCCATTCTCATATGGGGCAGTACTACTCTAAGTTTTTTTTTGTTTGTTTGTTTTTTTTTTGTTTTTTTTTTTATATTCGCTGTGCCATTACGGCCTCCTTATGTGCAGATTTTTCCCATAGATTTGCAATAGATGCAGTAAATCCGCAGGTAAAAAAAAAAACCCACATATGTTATTAGCGCATTTCCCCTGCAGAAACTTCAAAAACGCATGTTATTTACACACGTCTATATCAATAGAGTTTTGTCAAAGCCAAATATCAGGAAGTATTAAAAACAAAGCAAATTTGTTCAAAACATGACATTCCAAAAAAAGAGACAAAAAAAAACATACTGGATGTAAAAAAAAAAAAAATGCACTGAAAAACACAATGGAAAAAAAAACGCAAGTAAACTAATTTAGCTAATAGGTGCAGAAAAGTCTGCAATATCAACAACTCACCTAATACTCATCATGGGAACATAGCCTAAAAGTATAGGACCAAGCTGCATGAAAGACTAGTGGCAAAGGCGGATCTCCAGTGGCTTTTCCCCTCCCGCTGCCAGTAACAGACAGGACTCTCCCTATACAGGCATGCAGGGAGAGACTCCTCACTCCAGGGCAGCGGGCGGGGAGAAGCCTGCTGGGACCCACCTGTCCGACTAGTCACCTTCTTGTAATGCATGTCCTTCTTTGGAACACCGTAGCGTTTCAGTCAGCCATACCTGGCTGAGATCATACAGTTTATCAGTGTCTGATAAACGCTGCCCATTGTTAGGGTAGCAAGTATAAGTGGTCATGTTCCCCGTAACAACAAAAAATGGCATCATAAACCAGGATAACAAATATACATATGAATGCAGCCTAAAGTTGGCCATAATCATCCGATCCAAGTCAGCCAAGCAAGCACAGTAATGGGAGGACTACGCACAATAACCTAACTCACACATTTGCCTAATGAAAAATCAGACATGGTTTTCAAGGAAAAAAAAAAAAAAAAAAAAAACCACACAACAAATTAAGAGGGTTTTTTTGTTTGGTTTTTTTTTTTTTTTTTACACTTTTTCATTATTTTAAATGCAGCCTTTAGGCTTCAGGTTCACTTTCGGCAAGGAATCCACATCAAAGTAGTAACGCCATTTTTACCCCCACAGCTTTCTTTTAAAACCTTCTTGATGTATGAATAGCAATGTAGGTTTCTCATTGAAAACCTGTAGAAAGCTTATTCAGCATTATTAGAAGTGCTTTTTACGTAGATTTTGGAGCAAAATCCGCTGCAATATGAACATTAAAGAAAATTAAGATGCATGAACATACTTAAGAGGACAGCAGTATTTGTATAATACAGACTGTGCTTTTACTGACATTTTCTCCAAATTTTGTGAAAGTCATTGCAAAAAAAATAAGTATGCAGTTCAGAAGTGTGATACGAGATCTTTGCAAAATATTGATAACATAATGAACAATGGTAAGGATCAATTTTTATCCCAAAATTTGAATTTCACCAGACATGACAGTCATTGCATAATAATTAGCGATGAGGTTTTTTTGAGATTGTAGAAAACATATCGAAGAGTACGGAATGATAAAAAGTTCATTATTTACAGGTGGATTCTTCCGCTGATCCAGCAAGACCACTCTTATTATGTCCCATGCAACTTTCACGTGCAGCGAATCACAAGCCTGAAGAGTGACATCTGTATGTTTGGCCCGTGACTACTGAGAATAATAAGAGAACAGACCAAGCAAAAAAGTGGTATGCACACCTAATAAATCTATGAGAAATGCATATGTAAAAAATGCTTTATTTGGAAAAGACAAAACACACAATTAAAACAAGACAATCAATGTCCCAATAGCACACTCCTGTATCCAAATAACACATGTAACCTAAAATAGGAATATAAGTCCCCTTATGCCAATAACAAACCACTGCAAGCAATAAAAGCCTGTCAAGATGGACTATGGGCAATTGCACAAAATCCATCAATGGACTGAAATCCTGTCCACTACAAACCATGTGGCGGGCCAGGGGCAAAGGCACCGAAGTGTAATGGCCAGCAGAGCCGATAAGACAAATATCGCATACTCACTGCATGTGAAGAGTGTTAACCGAGCCCTGGAGACCTGCCTAACCCAAGAGGGTGGAATAACAGCCGCCCACCAAACTCCTGTTGGAGAAAGAAAAAAAAATAGGAGGCTGCAGGAAAATATGCCTGTGGAAAGCCAAAATCGGCTAAAGCGGCAGGGAGGACATGGAGCAAGGGTGTGGAGTGTGACCCCACGCGTATCGCTTGCTTAAAGCAGCTTCGTCAGGGGAAGTGTGCTTGCTTACCCAAAGAACGCATCTTAAATATCATCCAATTAGTGTCATAATCACTATCCGGTGTGTGAGTATTGAAGGAGGTGGCCCCGGACATGTTTCATCCCCAGACGCTGGCCGTCCTGCCGCGGTATTGCGAGAGTATTGCTAGAGCACGCTTCTCACAGGATTTCATGTGGATGGTTCAGGTGCGCGTGCGCAGTACATCAGACCGGACGGTGGCCGTCCCGCCGCGGTATCGTGAGAGTACCACTAAAACGCGCTTATTGAGTGATTACGTATGGATGGTTCAAGCACGCATGCGCAGTACATCAGGCCGGTCTGAAACAGCAACTCTTGTTGTTGTGTATAAGAGAACGCACACGCGATAACAGGGTAGGCACACAGAAAGAGAGACATGAACAATGCCCAAAAAGATAGAGAATAAACATGCATTCATATGCTAATGTTATGTATATATAGCTAATGACCATCCATAGAGCCATAGTGGCCAGCATATGTAGGAGGCACAGAAAGGCATAATGGTCAATATATATATATATATATATATATATATATATATATATATATATATATATATATTCAAAACCCGCATGAGCGAGCATGGGATGATAAAAATATACACATATATCAACAATGAGAGTATAACCTGCACCTAGAAAAAAAAAACAAAAAAATCCCCCCCCCCCAAAAAAAAAAAAAAAAAACTACTGAGACCTGTAATTGGCTGCAGCTCTCAAGTGTTTGCAAGATGGAACATACATTATCACTGCAGGATCGGAAGAAAGCACTGGAGAGGCGCGGTCTTCAAATGGTAAATAATTATTTCTTACTTGACTTTGACAATTAGAATGAATGGAGGATAGGTGTGCATGCTCAATCTTGGCTCCACTCAGACAGGGCTGTACACAGACTCATTTTCGGGATTTATGGGGGTCCAAATGGTCTGATCCTCAGTGATCAGGAAGTTGAATAAGGGACAATTTCCCTGCTTGGCACAAATTCTTTAACTACCAAAACTTTACTATAACTGAACATTAAAAGGAATCTGTCACCCCATTTTTGGACTATAAGCTGCGGCCACCGCCATCAGGGGTTTATCTACGGCATTCTGTAATGCTGTAGATAAGCCCCTGATGTAGCCTGAAAGAGAAGAAAAATTAGTTAGATTATACTCACCGGGGGGTGGTCCGGGTCTGGTTTTGGTCCGATGGGTGTCACGGTCCGGTCCGGCACCTCCCTTCTTCTAATGGTGACGTCTTCTTCTTTCCTTCCCGTCGCGGCTCCTGCGCACTGCAGTATTTTGTATTCAACAGGGCAGAGCAGTGCGCCTGTGCAGGAGTCACGACAGGCAGCAAAGAAGAAGACGTCACCGTTAGAAGATGGGAGGCACAGGATAACAACACCCATTGGACCAAGAACGGACCGCCCCCTGGTGACTATAATATAACTCGTTTTTCTTATCTTTCAGGTTACATCAGGGGCTTATCTACAGCATTACAGAATGCTGTAGATAAGCCCCTGATGGCGGTGCGGGCTGCTGATACTCGAAAAATGGGGTGACAGATTCCCTTTAAAGGGAATCTGTCATCAAGTTTTTGCTATCACATCTGAGAACAACAGTATGTAAGGACAGAGACTATAATTATAGCGTTGTGTCACTTACTAGGCTGTTTGCTGCAGTTTTCATAAAATCACTGTTTTCTCTGCTGCAGATCTAGCAGTGTTGTGAATGCTGATTGCTGTATAACCCCACCCACTATACTGATTGGTCGGTTTCTGCGTACATTGTACATAGGCAAAAAGCTGCCAATAAGTGGTAGGGTGGGTTATTCAGCGCTCATGGATATGAAGGACCACATGGCAGCAGCTTCACTAATCCTCTAGTGATAATCTCCTGCTGATAAAACAGTGATTTTATCAAAACTACAGCAAGCAGCCCAGTAAGTGACACATCGCTCAGGGTCTCTGTCTCTATATTATGCTGCGATTACAGTAGATGGCAAAAACCTGGTGATAGATTACCTTTAAAAATTACAAATTGTTACTAGTTTTATGACAGGAATTTGCACCAGGTTATATATCTTAAAGGGAATCTGTCGCCATGCCAAGGCAGTCCATTCTGCAGGGGTAGCAGAGCAGACTGATATATTGTTTGGTGAGAAAACATTCAGTATAACCCGAGTTTTCATCATTTCTTTCTGGGGTTTTGAGTCCAGTGGACGGTCCTATCAGTGATTGGCAGCTTTCTTTTTATAAGTGTGCATAGAGAGAACTGTCAATCACTGATAGGACTGCCCACTGGACAAAACTCCCAGAAAGAGAAGGAATAAATGATTAAAACATAGGTTATATACTGAATCTTTTCTGACAAAACTATCTATTAATCTACTTCGGTCCTCCTGATCTATTACATGAAACCGCAGATTGGACTGCATTTTCCTGGGGACAGGATCCCATTAAACATATATCTGCCCCAACCCATTTTTACAGCTGCTTGACATCTTACTGTAATCCAAGGGAATCCATGGTGAAAGATTACAGTATAAATTTAAGAAAAAAAAAAAAAAAAAAACATACGGTATACAAATATTGTCTAAAAAAAAAAAAAGTAATTTTTTTTGTTTTCAGGTCCTATGACAGATCAGAGGAACAGAAAACCAAACTGCAGACATGAACAGACTCTGGCAGATTTTACAAGTGCTGACCTTACGTGTGACCTACAAGAGAAGCCTCCACAGAATATTTAGTCAGTGCCCATTGTCCTCCAGTCACACGGCATTCGTTGAGATTCCAATTATCTGTGTCCATAGTTAAAACTCACTAATATGAACTATTCACTTGTAATTTCCAACGCTCTGCTCGCCAAGCCGTGTAGTAATGGTCTAGATTATTCAGCGCACAAATGAAAATCAGATGTTCCCATCTGTGGAAAAGTCTAAGGCTGTGTGCACACGCTGTGGATTTTGCTGCGGTTCCGCAGCGGTTTTCATTCCCTATGGGAATCAAAAACCGCAATGCAGACGGTGCGGAATTTTCCGCGCGGATTATCTGCGGTTTTTAATCCGCAGAAAGAATTGACATGTCAATTCTTTCTGCGGATTCCGCTGCGGTTTGCCATCTCCTCCATCGAGGAGATGAAAAACCGCAGGGCAAAACCGCAGAGCAATCCGCAGGTAAAACCGCAGGTCTTTTGACCTGCGGATTTTACAAAATCCGCGGGGATGAATCCGCACCTAATCCGCAGCGTGTGCACATACCCTAATACCAGGTCACTCCGTCACTAACACAGGCAGAATCCTTTTTGCCAATCTGGGCACAACTTCATATTTTTCGATGAGCAAGAAAATGGAATCCATTCCCAAGCAGATTAAAGCATCACAGGAAAAGCCACCACATCTCCAGTCTCCTTCGCCAATATGATCCCCACAGAATACTTTCTACATGGGAAAGATCCAGCAGCAATCAAAACAATTCATTTGTGGGGTCATCAAGAAACTCAATCAAGACACGATCAGTAATGACCTGTACACGTTGTCTTGACTCTAGTGCCACTTTACAAATAATCAATTGACATTTATGATAAGAGTTTGGCGGAACATCTAGCAAAGGAAAAACATGAATCAAGGAAGCAAATATTTAGACACTTTCGGTATACATGATAAAGATTCATGCAACATTTAGACTCGGAGGCGAGATCATTGTTACAGTGCCTTGAGAAAGTATTCGGCCCCCTGAAACTTTCAACCTTTTCCCACATATCATGCTTCAAACATAAAGATACCAAATGTTAATTTTTGCTGAAGAATCAACAACAAGTGGGACACAATTGTGAAGCTGAACGAAATTTATTGGTTATTTTAAATTTTTGTGGAAATTCAAAAACTGAAAAGTGGCACCCACAATGCAAGTAATGTATGAAATTCCATCCATATATTGAAGAAATTGACCGGAGCTGCATATCTGGAACCAACATATTGTCAATTTCCACTGCGATGCACAGGGTGAAAGCTGTGGCAGATCTGTGGCATCTCTGCAATAAAACCAGCATGTTTTGGTGTGGATTTTGCTAGTGCAGATTTATTTCCACTATGGCAAAAACGCAGAACATAGATCCAGAGGGCACATACATCTTATTGTTAGGAGTGGCGGAAGGCACTAAATAAAAAATATAAAGTGCCTTCGCCACTCGGGGTCCACCGTGCAGTAGGTGTAGAACCACTGCTAGGGGGTAGCAGAGCACTATGGCGGTAATGTGCACAGGGTTCAATATCACCCAGGTGCAACAAGCAGTCTCTGTTGTAGGCACAGAGCTGCTATAACCAATCATGAATAAAGTAACGCTGAGCCTATTAACAGCACAGAAACTCAGCGGCACACACACACGGTAGTTGGTCACCAGAGTAGTTAAATATACAGTCACTATCTCCGAAGGACCTACCGTAGTACTTGTGTGCGAAGCGTCGCAACCGTGGACACACTAATAGGCTGCAACTGCAGCGCGGCGAGGAAGATGCCGCAGAGAGGCACCGCTAAAAACACAGGCACAGTGACAGGCTCTAGCAAGTGTTGCTGTGGAGCAAGGCGCGCTGGCGCAATTACTGGCTAAAACACATTCCCTCACACATGCGTATTATCAGAGGGTAGGGGTTTCCAATGAGTCATTCACCAGATCATGCATCCATCACCAACCACATAGCAGCAAGTAAGACTATACTAGCACAAGGCGGAACAGCCATGCGTACTTTTAATAGCGAATGGGACCTTCCGGAAGTCTCCAGAACCCTGAGCAGAACCAATGGAATCAGGAGCAGGACCTGAGCACCTGACTCCTGAACTCCAATGGGAGATCGTCCCAGGAGCATGCTCAGAGAACAGAATGAAGGACTTAGCCTCCGGAGAGAGTTGCTGCAAAGCAATCCCCTCTGCAATCTCTTCTGCAGTGGACAAAGAGCAGGAGACTGCAGAATGTGAGGGTCTAGATTCCTGCATAGTCAGGGCAGAAATCTGACTCCTAACACTTATACAGTAAGTGCATAAGAAACATAGAGAGTTTAAATATCCTTGTAAGGCTATGTGCACACGTTACAGATTTTGTTGCGGATCCACAGCGTTTTTTCTGCCAGATTTGCACCAAATTTGCAAAGGGTAGCTCAAGCAATGTTAATCAATGGGAATCCAGAATTTCTGTGCACATGCTGCGGAAAATTCCGCACTGATTTGCAGCGTTTTATTTTCCGCAGCATGTCAATTCTTTTTGCAGATCTGCAGCATTTCTGCACCCATTGACTTGCATTGAGTCAATCAAATCTGCAGCAAAACCGCAGGTGTAAAAAGGTCTGCGAATTAGCTGCGAATTTGCATGCCAAAAACGCTGAGGATAGGGAGGAGGAAGAGTGTGTGAGCGGAGAATATGTGTGAGTGAAGAATATGTGCGGGTCTGTCTGGGGGTGTCTGTGCCTGTCTGCGGGTGTATCTGTTCTACATGAGAGTTCGTCATGGGACACTCGGTAAATGGACTCCATCGGGCAGGAAGTACTGTATTTTTTGGACTATAAGACACACTGGACCATAATATGCACCCCAAATTTTCAGAAGGAGAATAGGGAAAAAAATAATGTGTCAAATGAGGGTACGTCTTACAGTCCGAATTCAGCTTACCAGGGTCAGGTTTTAAATACATTGGTTAGGACTTCTCTGAAGGATATACCTTGGCGTTTGGTAGGGCGGCTTAGCATACATTTTTTGCAAAAGACGTGTCAACTAAATGCGCTGTTTTTTGTCATCTTTTTACTAGCACTTGCTGCTTATTGTTAGAAGGGTTTTTTTACAGCGGAGTGTTTTTTCACGTTTGTTGTACTGTGTTTCTCTGTGCAGAAGTCTTCCTAGACCTGGTCATCCCGTCAAATTGAGAAGAGCCTTGGTGAGAGCGGTAAAGAAGAACCCCAAGATCACTGTGGCTGAGCTCCACAGATGCAGTAGGGAGATGGGAGAAAGTTCCACAAAGTGCACTGCAGCCCTCCACCAGTTGAGCCTTTATGGCAGAGTGGCCCAACAGAAGCCTCATTTCAAGACACATGAAAGCCGGCATAGAGTTTGCTAAAAAACACATGAAGGACTCCCAGACTATGAGAAATAAGATTGTCTGGTCTGCTGAGACAAAGATAGAAATTTTGGGTGATAATTCTAAGCGGTATGTGTGGAGAAAACCAGACACTACTCATCACCTGCCCATTACAATCCCAACAGTGAAACATGGTGGTGGCAGCATCATGCTACGGGGGTGTTTTTCAGCTGCAGGGACAGGACGACTGGTTTCAATGGAAGGAGACATGAAAACCTCTTCCAGAGTGCTCTGGACTTCAGACTTGGCCGAAGGTTCACCTTCCAACAAGACAATGACTCTAAACACACAGCTAAAATAACAAAGGAGTGGCTTCAGAACAACTCTGTGACCATTCTTGACTGGCCCAGCCAGAGCCCTCACCTAAATCAATTGAGCATCTCTGGAAAGACCTGAAAATGGCTGTCCACCAACGTTCATCATCCAACCTGACGGAACTGGTGAGGATCTGCAAGGAAGAATGGCAGAGGATCCCCAACCCAGGTGTGAAAAAATTGTTGCATCATTCCCAATAAGACTCATGGCTATACTAGCTCAAAAGGGTGCTTCTACTCAATACTGAGCAAAGGGTCTGAATATTTATGACTATGTGATATTTCAGTTTTTACTTTTTTATTAAATGTGCAAAAATTTCTATATTTCTGTTTTTTTCAGTCAAGATGGGGTGCAGAGTGTACATTAATGAGAAAAAAAAGAACTTTTTTGAATTTACCAAATGGCTGCAATGAAACAAAGAGTGAAAAATTTAAAGGGGTCTGAATACTTTCTGTACCCACTGTATTTATTGCCATCTTTATATCGTTCCTAACCAGCCCTTTTTATTGTCTTATTGATGACTACATATGAAAAAAGCTATTTCATAACTGTGAGGGCGAAATGCTAATTAGTGGGTGACTAATCGTGAGGGCGTTGTTTTCCCAGACTAATCGTCCCACTAATCAAACTCTTGTGGAAATCAGTAACATAATTTGGAAGAGTAGCGTCACCACTGGCTCTTTGTAAATTTCTGCCTTCCTGACAATGCGCAGCATGCCTGGTGTGGTGTACTCCAGCTTCATCGGAGCTCTGCGCATGCTCATGGAGACAGCGGTGAGGTGGAACACAGACAGCAGCGAGAGCCGGAGGTAATGGCAGGACGACCCCGCGTCAGCTACACCTCCCTGGGCTTGTGCAGTGCAAAGCTGAAGACATGGAGCGTAGGCTACTTTCACACTTGAGTTTTTTTGCGCTGCGCACCGTGCGCAGTGCAAACGCACATAAAAAACGCATCATGCGTTTGTGTGCGTTTTTTGCGGGTTTGGGTGCATTTTTTAAAAAGCATGCGTTTTTTGCGCATACGTGCGCATTACCATGCGCACGTATGCGCACCCATAGACTATAATGGGTGTTTGGCTGTAAAAAAACGAATTGCGTGCGCATGCGTTTTTTGGGGGCAAGTCGGACACACACAAAATGCAACAGGATGCATTTTGTGCGCCCGAGCGCACACTGCAAAAAAACGCATGCGCATACAAACGCGTACAAACGCATGTGTATGCGCACCTATGCGCACCCATGTAAAAGATAGGGGGGAAAACACATGCGGTTTTTTTGCACTAAAAAACCGCAAAAAAACGCAAGTGTGAAACCAGCCGTACACCCAGCTTACAGCGCATTGTCAGGGAGGCAGAGATTTGCAAAGAACTAGCGGTGATGCACACTGACGCGCACAATGGCGGTGATAACATGATTAACGGGATGACAAGTCTGGGGGAAAATAACGCCCCAACTAGTCACCCATTAATTAGCATATCGCATCCACCACAGTTATACAATAGCTTTTTGGTATATGCAATCATCAATAAGATCATAAAAAGGGCTTGTGAGGAAGGGTGTAAAGATATAAGGATAGCAATAGATAATGGTAGCAACTTGGACCTGGGGAAGCTGAGAAGTTTCCTTCTGTTCTGGTTCCCCAAAAAAACCAAACTACACTTACTACGTGCCACAAATACTCTGGTTTTAGACTTTGTTGCAACCTTCGATGAAAAGTGTCTTAAAAAAAAAGCGCAAATTCACGACAGAACGCCATTTCTTTGTGCAAAATACTAGAAAACTAAGACACTAACATGTCTGGTGATTTGGCGCATAGTTCTCACTCCTGATGCAGCATACATTCTGCACAATATGCAACACTGTAGGAGCTCCTAGAACGACGTCTGTAATGACAACGTTGGTAAATCTGGTTATAAGGCAGCATATGAATTCTCCATAGTTGCTGCAGGAGTCCATGAGATTGCTGGGACACATTATTGACCATCAAGACCGACAAAACAACAGCATAGAAATACAAAGAGTGCAGAGATCCTGAACGGCCCCGGATTCTGCAGCACTTACTTACTTTCACTTGGAACTATCAACCTTCAGCACGAATCGGA
Source organism: Dendrobates tinctorius (assembly GCF_039654945.1). Classification (NCBI taxonomy): domain Eukaryota; kingdom Metazoa; phylum Chordata; class Amphibia; order Anura; family Dendrobatidae; genus Dendrobates; species Dendrobates tinctorius. The sequence goes on along the minus strand of NW_027361757.1, from coordinate 12,643,958 downwards.
CGACAAAAGGGAACTATGGGAAATGGAGTCTCCGGGCGCGCAGGTTGAGTTCGAAATGAAGAGAAAAGCTATCGGATAAAGACTACATTTCCCACAAACGCTCTCGGCACCCCTGTCACTCAGCAGTGTTAGTGAAAATGCATCATGGGAAATATAGTTCTTATGTGTGAAGTATTGGCATAGTGTTCCAGGCAGTCAGAGGGAGAGAGACGGCTGTGTGTCCTGTCCTGAGCACCTGCGTCACTGCAGTACAATCCCACAGCCCTCTCCTCTGACTGGAAAAGTCACACTTTACAGTACAACCATCCCATACTTATTAGAGAATGAAATGTGCAGATATTCCATATACTATAAATGGTTTCCAGGCTTCTCGCCGTTTCATGGTGGTTTAGCACTCAATGGATAATTCCAGAAACTCGTTTTTCATGGTGTTTTCCTTTGACTTTCCTTTTTTTTCCTTACAAAAACTCACCCAGATGTTAGCTAAAAGTACTAAGGCTACTTTCACACTAGCGTCGGTACGGGCCCGTCGCAATGCGTTGGGCCGACGTACCGTCGCACATTGTGAACGTTTTGCATAACGGGGGCAGTGGATACAGTTTTCCAACACATCCGCTGCCCCATTGTAATGTCCAGGGAGGAGGGGGCAGAGTTTTGGCCGCGCATGCGCGGTCGAAAATGGCGGACATGACGCTCAAAAAAAGTTACATGTAACGTTTTTGTGTGCGTCGCGGCCGCCAAAACACGACGCATCCGTCGCACGATGGATGCGACGTGTGGCCATACGTCGCAGTGCGTCGCTAATGCAAGTCTATGGAGAAAAAACGCATCCTGCGGGCAACTTTGCAGGATACGTTTTTTCTCCAAAACGGCGCATTGCGACGTACGTCACACGACGCTAGTGTGCAAGTAGCCTAATTATGATATCCAACGCTGTAGAAACAGTGCTCTTCATGGCATTTTCTGCTGCGCGTTTTTTTAAAGATTTTCGATGTCTTTAAAATGCTGTAGGAGTGGCAATTCTTCAGAACTTTTCCAATGCAACTCACTATTGGATGTGAAAAACAAGGGGCATGTAATAGAAGAAAAGTGCCACCGAAATGTTTGTAAGCTTTGTGACGTTTACAAACGCAAGAAGATATGTGTGGAAGAGGAATTAGAAAAGCCTGTGTCGGCTAAGGCTATGTTCACGACACAATTATTTCAGGGGTTTTTTAGCGGGTCAACACAGAAAATGCTTGGATGAGTCTTCTGTAAAGCCGCTTTATTGAACGCTCAGGCTTTGGAGGGTCTTTTCTGCTATGAAGCTGCGCCATACTTCACAATAGAAGTCAATGGAATGGCTAATAATCTCCCTGGAAGATGCCTGCGCGTCATTTGAGCATTTTGACAGCTTTTTTGGCTCAAAAAACTCTTGCAAGTGAACCTACCCTATCATACTATCATACTACCCTCTGGGTATTCCAGGTTCTTCACCTGCTCCAAAGACATACTGGTAGGGAATTTAGGTACTCAGCCCCAATGAGGACAGTGAGGATGAGGTCTGGAATTAATGGTGCTATATAAAAGCCTAAAATAAAAAAAATGAGCTGGTTTCCTCCTCAACTTTATGCCAGGTTCACATATGGGTAGCACCAGCTTATCTTTTGTGCCCTTCAGAGCCAAACTGACAGCATTATATGCTGCAGCATCACCCTTGGGTGAAAGTGCCCTAGGAGAGGGTAAAATTGGTCACAATAGTTTGGAAAAATTTAGCTGCACCATGTGGACAGTAGGTTCACGTGAGCATATAAAAAAAAATCATTCAGAGTTTCATCCTGAAAAGTGTAACTGTTTTGTTCTCGTCATTCGTGTGCAATCGTTTTTTTTTTCAGCAGTTATTAATCATCTACGAGACCATTTACAGTTTTCTATGTAGCCGCCCGTAAAAATCAAATGTTGTACTCTGAGTCCGTATGGCATCCATATTTTCTTTTGCGCACCCATAGACTTAAAAGAAGAGTCTTATCCAATTTACTAAAGAAAGTAGTGCATGCTGCGATTATTGTAACAGAATCGCTCAGTGAAAAGAAACGCTCTTCCTCACTCCCCCATTGAACAACATTGCTCAGAGTGAGGCCTGTTTTTTCCACAGACAGCGCGCGGTCCGAAAACACGGTCGTCTGAACGAGCCATAAGGTAGAGAGAGTTTGCATGTAGTAGAATAAGTGTGTAATTTTCACATTCTAATTACCCCAATTTCAGGTAAATTATATTTCTTTCAAAACCATATTCACAGTTTTGCAGAATGAGAAGAGCATCTTTCTGATGGAGTCAGAGAGACAGCAGTTGGGGAATCCATCACTGTAGCTTTATATTTTGGAGATGTCGAAAGAATCCAAGGTACCCAATGAAAGCCCATAGGAAACACATGCAAACTTCATATAAGTTGTGCAAGTCAAATATATTTTCTTCTGCTACTGTTTATCTTCTGCTATGCTAATGAGACATAACACAATGTAGGGGTCTATTAATTAGGACCTTCACAAATCATTAAAGGGATTAGCACATCTTGCTAAATGGGTGCAGTTGGAAAGTGTCAGTAAAAACAAGAAACTTCACAATTTACTTCTTATTAACTGAGAGATTTTTGTCTCTATAGTTGATTACTTGTTGACTAATTTGCCAGCCACCTCTGCAGTCTGTCATGGGTGGTTTCTTCCTCAGGAGAACATGGTTACGAGCTCTTTGCTTTAGGCCTTTTTCACACGTCCCTTTATTTCCGGTACCAGAAAAAAACGGTAACGCAGATATCTGTGTCCGTGTGTGTACTACGTGTGGCAACTGTGTGCCGCATCAGTACCACACAGACAGCCGCTGGGGAAGAAGCGCTACAGTAAGCGCTGTTCCCCTGCGGCTGGTGCTGAAGCCGGCTGTCATCATTCTCCCCTGCTCTGCCAGCGAGCAGAGGAAAATGATCAGCGTTATATTAAAGTCCGAACAACAGCAGGTGGGGGCTATGGAATATCCCAATCATCCACACCTACTGTCACTGTTATTAGAGGCAGCAGGTGTCGGATGATGGGGGTAAGAGTCCCAAAAGACTAGTCCCCCAGACTAGAGAGCCTCTCCCAGCCTCCTAAATGTTGTGATTGATATCTCCCATGGCCTTTAGGGGGTTAAGTAGCCGGGGGTGGTACAGGTACTGCTCTTGGCTGTGAGAGCCAGGGCTCCACTGTCACATAAGCCGAGCTTCCGGGAGCGTTCTTACGGGCACAGCTCCTATGCCGCACACGATCGCCATGACTTTTATGTCATCGGTCGGGAATCCCTATCCGACCATGACATGCAGGTACTTCAAACGTCGTGAAGGGGTTAATGTGAACATATAGATACGATAACTATCCGTGATCAGCTAACTGTTCATGTTTATTTCAACAGGTACAGAAGACGAGAGGAAGGCATAAACCATCCAACTTGTAGTATTAAAACCCTGCCAATCAGCTACTTGTTTCCTCTTTTCTTATGTGCACAGAACAAACAGTAATAGATCGCTTTGTGTGCATAGACTGCTATTGGTCTTGGAACTACATGTCCTGTTTACAAAAGATGATGTAATGCCAAGTATACTGATTTTTATGCCTGATTAAAATAATTTCACTTGATAAATGAGAGTTTTGATGAATGTATCATATGTACCTGTGCTTTTCAAGTAAAAATTGGACTGTACACCGACCGATGTAATTCAATTTGGGCTGTTCGTATGACTGTTTTCATACACTCAGTCCATATAAAAAAACTTTCTCAGCATGCACTCATCTCTTCTGAGTGTCCAATGAGAATCGCCTAGACAAGTTTACGGGTGAGCAAAAAACAATTTTATTCCATATAAATCATCTGTGTAGCATCTGATTTTTATGGATAGATTGTTATTATTAACCCAGGAAACTATATATTTGATTATGCACATTTTAAAATGCTGATGTATTCAAAAGTATTCTGTCACGATTCCTCCTATCTGAGTGTCTGGACGCAGTGAAAGACAGTTCTACCGTCCAATCTAGAAATGGGGCGTGCTGAACTAACAGTGTGGTGATGCACAACTCATCTGTTCAATTGGATGCTGGGACGCGCTGAGCTGTCAGCATCTAAAGTGACAGTTTAGCTGTCCAATCAGGACCAGGGTGTGCCGGGGCTTCATCCAGTTGTCTGTTATCCATAGTTATTGTCACAGGAAAACTGTGACAGAGAGAGGCCAGAAGACTGCAGTGTCTGGTTTCCTGAACTCCTGCACTGGTTAGAAGTGCAGTACTTTTCCTTGCTAGCAGTGCAAGGGTTAACCTGTTCAGTTGAAGCTACTGGAACTTTCCTACTTGGATTGTCTCAGCTGTTCAGTGTTGGACATTCCCCTCTGCTATATATGCAGCCTCTGGCACTTAGGCATTGCCAGTGTTCTTACTTCCTGGTTCTGGAGTTGGAGGTGTAGTTTGTGGTTGGAGTTGGAGATTGTTGCTTGGCAGTTTTTCTGTGTGCACATCCTTATCTATTTTGTTTTTCCTTTCTTAAACTCCTGTGTCCCACTTTGTTATTTGGTGTGTGAATTTTGTATGGTTGGTATTTTCATTTATCCCTATCTGTCTTTCCTTGTTTGTCTGGTTAGTCTGTTCCTATAATCTTCAGCTTCCCACTACCCTGGGCAAGTTAGGGGAAGATAAGGGTTCATACAGGAGCATAGCAAGGAACATGAACCCGGCATCTCCACCTTTAGGAGTAATCCGGGGAACAAGAATAGACTAGGGTGCTCCTAGTTCTAGGAACCTGGTTAGCGCCTATAGTCTCAACACCAATGTGATAGTTATTTCCTGACCAATTGTAGCTTTGCCCATGAGGTGTGTGCTTGCTCTGTGCTCCTTGTCTGGTATTCTGATCTTTGTCTTGACTATCAGGTTGCCTAGGCCTTTTGTTGTGATCCGCTACCTCCTTCAAATATTAACTTCAGACACTTTCATGACTCTGCCTTCAAGAAGAAGGAGAAAATTGCACCTCGTGCGGATCAGCAAGGTAGGAGCGCTATTAACAATTAAAATTGTGCTCACCTATGGAAGATGTGCAGCTAAGGCACATCACTGGTTAAAACTGGATGAGAGTTGTGTTACCGGCATATCCACCTGCAAGATCCCATTGGGGTCCAGAACATAGTCGGTAGAAAAAAATGTGTTTGCAGGTGATACATGGAGCGCTGCCCAGAATCCTCAGTGTCCAACCATGAGAGAAAAATCCAAGTAATGAAAAAATATTTTTAAAATTTTATTGCTACGTGTTTTGGAGCAGAACTTGCTCCTTCATCAGGCAAAATACAAATATGCCATATACAATGACTCCAGGGCATTATATATACCCTTGGGTGTCTACTGACAAATCAGATGTTAGAGCATTCAGGTGGGAATTAAGTAATCAATTATCTTTGAATATCATTCACATGGATTGTTACAATGTTGAATTAACCATTTACAATGTTTACAATAAACATCTGTAAGAAAAACAAAGTGTATATATATATATATATATATATATATATATATATATATATATATATATATACTAGCTGAAGAGCCCGACGTGGCCTGGGCATAGTAACTAACTGTGATTAATTATAACAATTTATAATGATTATATTGCACATAAAAACATTTCACATCATATTTTCAACACTACAGATTTGCAACACGAATTAACTAAATGATTACCTAAGTATTGATAGTATTTTATTTTCAACTTATTCAAGAGCCTTTTGATAAACAACATTTTTGTTTTTTCCTTTCGGTGCAAAGATGAACAGATTTTTGGCAGTTCCAACTCTTGAACAGACCACGTAAAGTTGACCATGAGAAAAGCATGGAGATTGCAAATCAATCCTTACTACTTTCAAGTACTGTCCCTGAGCCCTATTAATGGACATTGCAAATGCCAGTCAAAGTGGAAACTGGAGGCGCTTAAAATTAAAAGGCAAATCAGATGGAATGAGTGGAATTCTTGGAATTGGAATGAAAATATCCTCTTCCTTTGGTACATCCTGTTGCTGAGCTGTGTATCTAATTCTATCCTGTGTGATACCATCTGTGAGCTGTATATCTAATTCTGTCCTGTGTGATACCGTTTGCTGAGCTGTGTATCTATCCCTATCCTTTGGGATACTGTCTCCTTAGCTCTGTATCTAATCCAATCCTGTGTGATACTGACTGCTGAGCTGTATAGCTAATCCTATCCTGTGTGATACTGTCTGCTGAGCCGTGTCTCTAATCCTATCCTGTGTGATACTGTCTGCTGAGCCGTGCATCTAATCCTATAATATGTGATACAGTCTGCTGTGCTGTATATCTAATCCTATCCTGTGTGATAGTCTGCTGAGCTGTGTATCTAATCCTATCCTGTGATACTGACTGCTGTGCTGTGTATCTAATCCTATCCTGTGTGATACTGTCTTCTGAGCTGTGTATCAAATCCTATCCTGTGTCATACTGTCTGCTGAGCCGTGTATCTAATCCTATCCTGGGTGATACTGGGCTCCCCCTGCAGTTTGTGTCAGAGGGTAGTCTGTATTGGCATGGTAATAAACTGTGTAATTTCCAGCTTTACAGAAGGACGATAACACCATAGAAATGATAAGAATAACAGGCCTCAGTTACCACAACTGTCTACAAGGAAAACTGTTGCTCATAGCAACCAATCACAGCTCAACTTCTTTTAAAGGGTATCTGTCACCCTATTTTTCGCCTATCAGCTGCCGGCACCGACATCAGGGGCTTATCTACAGCATTCTGTAATGCTGTAGATAAGCCCCCGATGTAACCTGAAAGATAAGAAAAATGAGTTATATTATACTCACCCAGGGGCGGTCCGGGTCCGATGGGTGTTGCGGTCCGGCGCCTCCCTTCTTCTAACGGTGACGCCTTCTTCTTTCCTTCCCGTCACGGCTCCTGCGCAGGCGCACTGCTCTGCCCTGTTGAGGGCAGAGCAGAATACATTACATCGGACCCGAAGCGGACCCGGACCGCCCCTGGGTGAGTATAATATAACTCATTTTTCTTATCTTTCAGATTACATCGGGGGCTTATCTACAGCATTACAGAATGCTGTAGATAAGCCCTGATGTCGGTTCCGGCAGCTGATAGGTGAAAAATAGGGTGACAGATTCCCTTTAAACTGCTCTGGTGAAATGAAAGATGCTTAGCGATTGGTGGCTTTGTGGAGTGGGTGTGGCCGATACATACACACATACAGTCATTTTTATAGATATATACAGTATATGACCTGAGATAATGAATGAAACATTATAAAACCATTGATTGTTTAACATGAATGTGTAGGTCCATGAAAACTTACAAAAATTAGTTATTGATTGTAAGATAAAAACAATCCATTTTCTCCTTGCTTATGCTTGGTTTGAGAGACCCCACCCCTCTCTTGTGTGACATGCACATAAAAAGCTGCCTTACACCACGTGCCCATACTATGAAGCGCCTGTCTGGGTCCTGTTCATTTAGACACTGTTCACATGTTCAGGTTTTAAATACATTAGCTAGGGACTGTTCCATTAAGGCCTCTTTCACACATCCGGTTTTTGTAATCCGGCACGATCCGGCGAAATTTTTAATAACCGGATCCAGCACCGGATCCGGTTTTGTCCCATAAGCTTTCATGGTCGCTGCATCGTGCCGGATGGTTATGCGTCGTGTCCGGTTGTTGCCGGACACGGCATAAATTAGCCGTCCGGCATCTGCAAAAAACATTCCCTGCAACGTTTTTTGTCAGCGCCGGACCGGCTTTTTCCACAGCGCATGCCCGGACTCTGTGAATGTTAACCCCACAAGTGCCCGGCGAGAGAGATCTCTCTCTGTCACCCGGACACTTGTGAGAGGTCTCTCTCGCCGGGCACTCGTGGGGTTAACACTCACAGTGTCTGGGTGAGAGAGATCTCTGTGGGGTTAACCCCACAAGTGCCCGGCAAGAGAGAGATTCTCTCGCCTGGACACTAAGTGTTAACCCCCCATGTCTCTCTCTCTCCACCCCCCTCTCCCCTCTCCCCTCTCCTATCCTCCCCTCCCCTCACCTCCCTTTCAGCAGCTGTCTATCATCGGCTGCCTCTGTCCACCTCGTCCTGCGGCTCCTTTAAATAATGTCCGAGCCGTATCTCTCGCCGCATACACATCCGGTGTCACCGCTGCAGGCCGGATCCGGCGGCCCGGCTTTTCGCCGCACGCCGCCGGACCCCACACACCGGATGTGTGAAAGTAGCCTAAGGGTTACCTTGACGTGGTGGAGCAGCTTGGTATACATTTTTTTGCAAATAAACGTATCGACTACCCTGTATTTGTTGCCATCTTTTTACCAGCACTTGCTGATTACTGTCATATTTGTTACTGCAGGGTATTTCTGCACATTTGTCATTCTGTGTTTTCTTTTTGTGTTTCAGTCAGTGGGTGGTGTGAACACTGTCCGATCGACTTGTTCACATTTGTGCATGTCACATGTGTTTTTAATCCATTTTCTCCTTGCTTATGCTTGGTTTGAGAGACCCCACCCCTCTCTTGTGTGGCATGCACATAAAAAGCTGCCTTACACCACGTGCCCATACTATGAAGCGCCTGTCTGGGTCCTGTTCATTTAGACACTGTTCACATGTTCAGGTTTTAAATACATTAGATAGGGACTGTTCCATTAAGGGTTACCTTGACGTGGTGGAGCAGCTTGGTATACATTTTCTTGCAAATAAACATATCGACTAAATACCCTGTATTTGTTTCCATCTTTTTACCAGCACTTGCTGATTACTGTTATATTTGTTACTGCAGGGTATTTCTGCACATTTGTCATTCTGTGTTTTCTTTTTGTGTTTCAGTCAGTGGGTGGTGTGAACACTGTCTGACCGACTTGTTCACATTTGTGCATGTCACATGTGTTTTTAATTTAGTATATGACCTGAGATAATGAATGAAACATTATAAAACCATAGATTGTTTAACATGAATGTGTAGGTCCATGAAAACTTACAAAAATTAGTTATTGATTGTAAGATGAAAACTTTCTCCCAAGGTGCACAAGACTCCCCATCCCCACAGTATTACCCTGTATTTTCTATATACTCATTCAAGTCGTCTGGCTTGAGCGTGGAAAGTCACAAAGGCTGATCAATAGGAAATCATATTGAACTTTCAAACTTTCCCCACTCAAGCCAGACAGCTTGAATGAATGTATTGTAAATGGTGTAACAAAAATCAAAACACCAGAATTAAGTTTTTTATGGTCGCCGCAACATTGCAATAAAGTGCAATCACATGCGATCAAAATATCATATATGAACACCAAAATGGCATCTATAAAAATGTCAGTTTGGCATGCAAAAAATAAGATCCCAAAAAATGGAGATGCTACGGGTCTTGGAAAATTGAGCTTTTTTATATGTTTGGTATCTGTAAACTCGTAATGACCTGAAAAATCATAATGGCAGGTCAGTTTTAGCATTTAGTGAACATTGTAAAAATAAAAGAAAACAATTGCGGAATTGCACTTTTTTTTGCAATTTCATTGCACTTGGAATTTATTTCCCGTTTTCCAGTACACTATATGGAAAAACCAATGGTGTTGTTCAAAAGTACTGTACAGTACAACTCGTCCTGCAAAAACAAGCCCTCACACAGCCATATGACGGAAAATTTTAAAAATTATTGGAATAAGGGTAGCCAAAAATGAGAATGCAAAAATGAATAAGTTGGGGTGGTAGAGAGGGCAATGATGGGGTGTGGGGGATTGGGATAGAAGGGGGACTTATATTGGACTTATGAACAGGGAAGAGGGAGGAGGACGTAAGATATGAACGTAAAATTAATTGGGTGGTGAAGGAGGTTGATAAGTCAATGATAGCGTCCTCCTACATCTTACAATTCATTGTGATGCTATCGGGGACTTAAAATTAATTGGGCATTGGGAGAGGAGGGGGTAAGGTGCATAGAACCCTTTATAAAGAACTGAACGGAGGGAGAAGATGCTGTCAGGGACTTGTAATGACTTGTAATGAATTGGGAAGTGGCGGATCATGTTCAGTACCTTACGGCGTCTTCACTCACCCCCAAATTCATTATGATGCTATCAAGTACTTATAATGAATGGGGGGAACACAGGACAAGGACTAAGGCTATGTGCACACGTTCAGGAGTTGCAGGAGAAAATTCTGCTGCATGTCCTAATGTGTTGGCAGGAAGAATGCTGCGTAAAACATTAATAATTTTTTGGCCACGTTTTTGCTATGCTTTTGGTGCGTATTTTCCCCCCACTCATTAATATGGGTGAAATACGCAGCAAAAATTGACATTATGCAGATTTCAATCTGCTGCAAATCTACAAGAAATAAATGTGTGCATAAGACTTCAGGGACAGGGCCGCCATCAGGGCATGACAGTCCTTACAGGTGTATGGGGCACGGTGATTAGGGGGGCCCGAACCCCTACATTTTATTCAGGATTCTCCACTCCCCCCACCCCCACATGCACCATGTTCCAGCGTCGCCCTCACTTGATGTCACACGCTGCTCTGCTTCACTTCCTCATTCCGGAGCAGAGCGGTGTGCGTGCGCCACGCGGGACTGGGAGCAGGCGCAGTCAGCAGGCAGGCGCACAGCTATACATAGTGGCTCAGCTGTCTCAGAGCCGTGCCCACCCAGGACTGCCAGACTTACCTCTGGTCCTAGCCACAAGGAGCAGTAGGCAGCAGCACACAGGCAGCCTCGTGGTGTCGGGGATGGTGGTCACACACATCTTTCAGGTTGGACCCCCGGAGGTCACGTGTCCCGCACTGCTGCAGCACTAACACTGAGGCACCAGGAACGAGCTGCAGGAAAGTTTCCACCCAAACAGCTCCAACTCCTCTGAAGTTCGCAGCCCGCTCCTAGACAGTGGTGACTGTGCACTATATGGCAGCACAGGACTAGAGATCCCTCATAGCTGTGTGACTGTGCACTATATGGTGGTACAGGCCCCTCATAGCTGTGTGACTGTGCACTATATGCCGGTACAGGCCCCTCATTGCTATGTGACTGTGTACTATATTGGGTTGCAGGCCCCTCACAGCTGTGTGACTGCACTATATGGTGTACAGGCACCTTACAACTGTGTAACTGTGCACTATATGGCGGTACAGGCACCTCATAGCTGTGTGCAGGGCTGCCATAAGGGCATTACTGCCCTTACTGGTGTGTGGAGCCGGATGAGCAGAGGAGGTCCGCATCAGGCCTCGTCTCATCCGCTCACCGGGCCCTAGCAGCAGGATTCTGCCGGTGCAGAAACTGAACCTGCGTTGAAGACAAAGGTTCAGTTAAACTCTATTGCCGTGTGGGGCCGAATGGCAACAGTTAAAGGCTGTCAGCCAATCCGAGGCTGGTAGCTGGGTAGCTGATTTCAGCGCGCATGTCACTGGCGTATGACGTCATTGTCACATGCCGGCGACTGCGCACTTGAAATGCCTGGAGGGAGCATTACCACAGAATGCGGCCAGGCCCAAAAGAGGCTACCATGTCGTGGTGGTGGCTTAAAAAGTCTTTTGGCCAAAACAAAAGCTGCTGGCTATATGTGTGATCTGTTGATGGGAACTGTTAATGTGTGATTGGTGAGAATTGGAGTTTTTCCAAGAGAGAGAGGTGGGACTGTGGACAGTTTGAGGGGTGGAGCCTGGGCAGAGTCTCAAGGGGGCCCCAAGAATTTTGCCAGTATGGGGCCCCTAAATTTCTAGTGGCAGCCCTGTTCAGGGATCTCATTCACTTTGCTTGTACAGTAAAACCTTGCCCATTTTCCGTGTGCGCATAGCCTTACAGGTAATTGGGGAGAGTCACAGACTGAATAATTTATATTATTGGGTGGCGGAGATTATAGTTAATAATCTCTCTCGATAAGTAGCTTTAGCTTTGTCTCCATAAAAAGAGGGGGACCAGACACATTTCTTGAACAGGGGCCCCAAGCTGCCAATGTCCGCCCCCAATTAGAGAAAAAGTATAATAGAAACACGCCACCACTTCCGTATTATTCACCCACTATAGTTTTGGCTTACAAATACTGATGTAAAAAACTGACTAAATACTGAACGTGTGAATGTGACCTGAGGATATGTGCCTAAGGTCAGTGAACGCTGCAGGTTGGACGCTGCGTACATCCACAGCGTACAGATGTTACAGCATAGTGGATGGGATTTTAACAAATCCCATATCCACTGTGCATGCTGAGATTCCCACGGCTTCCCTGCAGAGACGGACATGCGGCGCGTCTTTCCAGACCGCAGCATGTCTATTTATGTTGTGGAGATGTAAGGAGCTGACATTGCTATGGACAGCAGAGACACGCAGCCCCTTTAAGAGACAGCACCCCCTTAGCTGATGCAATGGTACATTCAATTCTACCCTTCAATAGACTGCTTTAGTTTGCTCTTCCAGCTATGGAGAGGGGAGGGGCTGTTTTCCCAGTGAGTGTTTGGTGCTAGAAGTCTGCAGGAGACTGACGTGAGGAGAAAAACGTGCAGCTTAGAACTGACTGAATCTGTGGGATTGTGTATACCCTTCTGGGGATAACGAAGGTGATTTTCCTGTGATACTGCGAGGAGCCACGAAAATCTACAAGGAAGGAATTCAGAAGAGGGAGGGAGTTCACTGTTTCTAGGAACAGGTTTGGAATCGTCACACAAGGACAGGACCACATTGCACAGAGCTTCCAGGGAGGATGTCCCGTCATCTTCCAGAGATCTGCAGGGGGCCCCCAGGAGGGAACTGAGACACCAACTTTACCGTGAGTGTTAACCCCGTGTGCGCACATGTTTAGGGCTTAGGATAGGCTGCAATAGACAGAGCACGGTAACCGTGCGGCAGAAGTAGCAGCGGCCAGATAGGTTATAGTTAGTGTAGCAGCCACTGTACTTTATTGTATTGTTTGGCCTTTTGAAAGAATACACTGATCTGTAATAGTTGGTGCACCGTGCCATTTGTACGGCCCAGCTAGAAAATATCACTTTTGTAAATTGTTTTGTCATTGCATACCCCTGTTTACACTTTCCTAACACTGCATTCCTTGCCTGTAAATAATTTAACCCTTTGTTGTTTGCACCTCATCTTGTGTACTGTAGTCTCCCTGCATTGTGGTGGTCCCCCGGCCATCGCTTCAAGTGGCGCTGCAAGCAGGGTGACTATCACCGGCAAGAATGCTAGTGTTAGTGGGGATGCAGTGGGCATTGGTGGAACCCCTGCAAGGACACTCCCTATGGACACCATATTTAGTGTGCTTTCAAAATTTGATGGCAATAATATGCCCCTGTCTGATTGGGTGTCCCGGCTGCAAAGCACCCTGAAGATTTATAACATCAGCACAGACCTTGAAATGGACATTGCATGGACTGCCTTGGAGGGAGAGGCCCGTAAAAACATCTGTCTACAGCCGGAACCCACCCGTACTACCTGAAGGAGTTAGTGAAATTCTTGGAAGAGATCTACGGCGAGACTGCTAGCGCGGGACACCTCCGCGCCAAATTTTTCTCTAGACTGCAGCAGGAAGAAAAAGGGATCTCTCAGTATGCGACAGCACTGCAAGAAGTGTTGGCAGAAGTGCAAAGGAAAGAGACTGATGGGCTCAGTGGCATGGGCTCTGGGACTGCGCAACACATCCTTGAGGAGAGCACTGTCAGAAAGGGTCCATGTAGATCCGACTCTTTCATTCCGTCAAATCCTGTCAGAAGCAGTGGCCCAAAGCCAAGAAGACAGTTACGCGTCTGGTGTGATGCGTGTCCAGGGTGCCAATACCAGAGGAGACCCAAATCATCAGGAGGCGCTGGTCCAGGTAGTGCACGACTTGCAGCAGTCTCTTGTCAGTATGCAAGACAAATTAACCCGGATGGTGCAAGGAATGGGAGAACAACAGTCTGTCTCAACGCACTCATATAACCATCCTTCGGCCCGATCTTTAAGGGGTCAGTGGGTGCAAGCTCTCCCCACCAGGCATCAGAGGCATGAAGACAGGCTCAGGGTTCCCCTCGGCGAAGAGGAGGCATTCAATGCTGGGAATGTGGAGGACAAGGGCACCTTGCCAGGGACTGGCGGAATTATGCTCAAAGCCAGCAACAGCCGCCGTTAAACTACCAACCCACGCAGTAATGCGGCATTCTGTGGGGGAAGCAAGAAGAGAGGCCGCTCCTTATCATAATGAACACCTGATTGCTGGGATTCCCATCCTGCGTGCTGAATTTGAGGGCGTTCCAGTGGATTGCTTGATAGATACCGGTTCACAAGTGACAACAATGCCATAATCATATTTCAAACAGCATTTTCAAGGCCCGGCAAAGCCAGAGAAGGAGACATTGATCTGGTGGTTTGCTGCCAATCAACAGCCGATCCTGGTCACAGGGGTTGTGTGGATGAATATTCGAATCTGTGGGCAAGAAGTAGGAAAGAAAGGGATCCTGCTAGTCCCTGATCCCATCAAAGAAGATGTGCCTGTAGTACTGGGAATGAATATCCTACGAGAACTCAATCAGGTAATGTTCACCAAACGGGGACCCAGTTATTCGAAGAAGGCTGCCACACGCAAGCCTACTCAAGAAGCCCTTCAGCGATTGATCTGTGTCTGTGGGACGCAGAAGAGTGTGCCATCTTATCAGGTGGTAAGGGTCATCAGGGCCCCTGGGAAGGAGTCTGTAATCCTGCCTCCCGAGCAAGAAAGTATATTACACCTTCCACTGGGGACTCATCGCAACCTTGACGTGCTGGAGGTGTTAGGAACAGCGGAACGCACTAAATAAATAATAAAGTGCGTTCGCCACTCGGGATCCACCGTGCAGAAGATGATATCACTGCTGCTGAGTAATGGCAGATGCGCTATATGGCGGTATAACACGCACGGGTTAAACGCCACCCGATGTGCACTGAGCGGACTCTGTTAGCTCACAGAGGTGCTGTAACATAAACATGAACATGAACGCCGATCCTGTTAGCCTCACAGGTCTCAGCTAACTTGCACGCACAGTATACGGTCACAGGACACGGACCCAAGGCTGAGGTCGTGTCCGTCTAGACATACTGTGTGTGCGGCGCCGCTACTGCGGACACCGGTAAGTGCTGCTGACTGCAGCGCAGCGGTAACCACAGCCGCTATACGATAGTGCCGTGAGACGTGACACAATCGGACGCTAGTGTAGAGGTGCGGTGTGCACAGTGACCTATGGCTTGCCACTGACTGGCGCTGACTATCTCTCTGGTTCCCCTATCCACATGCGTAATATCAGAGGGAGGGGAATCATAATAAGCCAGTCACCAGAATCATCCATCCATCACCATTCACACATCTAGCAAGTAAAGTCTATACTAGCGCATGGCCGAATGGTCATGCGCGCTTTTTATAGCCGGGACCTTCCGGTAGCTTCCAGATCTCCGAGATGGACCAATGAGATCTGGAGCAGGACCTGGGCACATGACTCCTGATCTCCAATGGGAGATCGTCTCGTGAGCATGCCCAGTAGGAGAACAGTGGAACTTAGTCTCTGGAGCGATCTGCTGCAAAGTAATCTCCTCTGCAGTAGATAGACAGCAGAAGACCGCAGAATGTGAGGCTCTGGATTCCTGCAGAGCAGATGCAGAAACCTGATGCCTAACATTACCCCCCCTCCTAGGGCCACCTCCCCTCTGAGCCTACCAATCCACCACCTTGTGCCCATCAGAGGCATAGGCCTCAGACTCGTCCAAAGGCAAGTCTGATGTCCCGGCAGGTGACGCGGAAAACCGGGACACGTGGAAGGTATCAGAGGCAGCAAGATCGCCAGGTTTAAGAAGGGACACGTTGGAGACAACAGGAGCGGAAAAATCGCCAGGAGCAGAAGTCGAACGCCGCAGTGTGTCGGCGGGCGTCATCACACTCTGTTTAAGGAAGCCATTCCGAGCACAAGAGGCACATGCCCGAATATACTTTTTAGTGTCCTGAGCCCTGTGCGGCCACCAATAAGACCCTGCCAGGAGTTTTGTGGTCTGCATGTAGCCACAGTGACCACCCGCCCTGGACGCGTGTGCCCACGCGAGAACCTTCGGCTGAAGGCAAGGGGGGACAAAGGTCCTGCTCGGCGGCACCATGTTTGTCCATTGTGGGGCCCCGTTATCCTGGGGAACCGAGTGCTAACAGTGGTAACCGCGAGTGGAGCTTAGTGCCGGACGCGCCTCGAGACTGGCGCGCAACACCTCCATGGGCTCTGGGAGTGAACACTCTGGCTCGGGTAATTCTGGAGGTTCAAAAAGATTGGAAGCCGAAGTAACCTTCCGTCTGGTTTGAGCCCGCACCAGCCCGCGCTCCGAAAAATGGAGATCAATGCGGGTGGCAATGGCAATCAGCTCCTCCAGACTTACAGGCACCTCTCTGGTAGACAGAGCATCCTTAATATGCTCCGCTAAACCTCTCCAAAACACAGGGATGAGGGCTTTATCAGACCACTCCAGCTCGGAAGCCAGTGTCCGAAAATGAACGGCATACTGGCTAACCGAGAGAGATCCCTGAGTTAATGCAAGTAGCTGAAGAGAGGTATCGTGCGTGACCCGTGGTCTCAGGAAGACCTGCTTGATAGATGTTAAGAACTGAGCAGCGGTCCGAACCTCTAGGTCACCACGCTCCCAAAGTGGCGTGGCCCACTCCAACGCCCAGCCCGACAGTAGGGAAACAATAAACCCCACCTTAGCCCATTCCGTAGGGAATCGCGCAGCCAGTAACTCCAGCTGGATAGAGCACTGGCTTACGAAACCCCTACAGGAGGCACAATCGCCAGAAAATTTATCGGGCAACGGGAGGTGGTAAACTGTCGGTGCAGGGGAGGACGTGGACATACGTGAAACCGCCTCTGCGATTGCCTGTACAGCAGCCTCAGTAGACTTTGCAGCTGAGATAGCACTCTCAAGAGTAGCCAACCGGCCCTCTAGCTGCCAAATGTACTGTAGGAGTTGCTGCTGATCTGCCATTACTAGCCAGACCCTGGCGCTAGTATAATGTTAGGAACGGCGGAACACACTAAATAAATAAATAATAAAGTGCGTTCGCCTCTCGGGGTCCACCGTGCAGAAGGTGTTATTACTGCTGCTGAGTAATGGCAGACACGCTATATGGCGGTATAACGCGCACGGGTTAAATGCCACCCGATGTGCACTGAGTGGACTCTGTTAGCTCACAGAGGCGCTGTAACATAAACATGAACGCCGAGCCTGTTAGCCTCACAGGTCTCAGCTAAATTGCACGCGCGGTATACGGTCACAGGACACGGACCCAATGCTGAGGTCGGTGTCCGTCTAGACCTACCGTGTGTACGGCGTCACTACCGCGGACACTGGTAAGTGCTGCTGACTGCAGCGCAGCGGTAACCACAGCCGCTATACAATAGTGCCGTGAGACGTGACACAATCGGACGCTAGTGTAGAGGTGCGGTGTGCACAGTGAATTATGGCTTGCCACTAACTGGCGCTGACTATCTCTCTAGTTCCCTATCCACATGAGTATTATCAGAGGGAGAGGAATCATACATCCATCACCATTCATACATCTAGCAAGTAAAGTCTATACTAGCGCATGGCCGAACGGTCATGCGCGCTTTTTATAGCCGGGACCTTCCGGAAGCTTCCAGATCTCCGAGATGGACCAATGAAATCTGGAGCAGGACCTGGGCACATGACTCCCGATCTCCAATGGGAGATCGTCTCGTGAGCATGCCCAGTAGAACAGAGGAACTTAGTCTCTGGAGCGATCTGCTGCAAAGTAATCTCCTCTGCGATAGATAGACAGCAGGAGACCGCAGAATGTGAGGCTCTGGATTCCTGCAGAGCAGATACAGAAACCTGACGCGTAACAGGAGGTGATAGTTCAGCCTGTGGTAGGCGGAGGAGCGGACCAAGAAGTCATAATAGCTCGTACGATAGCTGTGGTCCAGCGAGGACATGCCCCCATAAGATTTGAACATGGGCCCCGGGGAAGTCACCTTGCCCCGGGGGACAGATCTGGCCCGGGTGCACCTACACAAGGGCGAAGATGTTAGTCAGAAGGAGATGTCTTTATTGCCGATCGAAGGTGTGGGGTGGACCCTGGCAGTCGCTGTGGGGCCCGAAGAGAAGCCATCCCCAGAGTGGAATGGGCGGATCATCCTTGACCAAATGGAAGTGGATTTGAAGGCTCTTGGCCCTGAGCGTGTGCGGGCGATAGAAGCTATGCTGTGGGAAAATCAGGCCGCATTCGCCCATCACTCCGAAGATTTTGGCTGTACCGAAGCGATCACACATGAGATACCGACCGGGGACGCTCGTCCAATTCGAGAACGATACCGGCAAATCCCACCCAAGATGTACCAAGAGGTGAAGACATTATTGAGGCAGATGCTGGATTCAGGAGTCGTGCAGAGTAGTCAGAGCCCTTGGGCGGCACCGGTGGTGCTTGTCAAGAAGAAGGATGGGACCATCTGATTCTGTGTAGATTACAGGAAACTCAATGTTTGCACTGTGCGAGACTCATATCCGTTACCCGGCATTGAGGAATCCTTGACAGCGTTGGGGAAAGCCAAGTACTTCTCCACCTTGGATCTAGCAAGCGGATAACGGCAAGTGGCCGTGGCCGAGAAAGACAAGGAAAAAACTGCCTTCATCCTCCCTATGGGATTGTTCGAGTTTAACTGGATGCCCTTCGGGCTCTCCAATGCTAAGGGCATGTTTCAATGGCTGATAAAAAAGTGTTTGGGAGACTTAAACTTTGAGGCTACCCTGATCTACCTGGATGACATCATTGTGTTCTCTGCCTCGTTCGAAGACCATCTTGGCCGGCTTGGACAGGTACTCGGAAGACTGCGGGCTCATAACCTGAAGGTGAAGCCAAAGAAGTGCCACCTCTTCAAGAGAGAGATCGAGTACCTGGGCCACATAGTGTCACAAGAGAGAGTTCTGCCTTCACCAGAAAAAGTGGCTGCTATCCAGAAGTGGCCAGTTCCTCGAACTCTGCGGGAACTCCAGGCCTTCCTTGGACTCGCCGGGTACTACCGACGGTTTGTTAAAGATTTCGCAAAGGTGGCGGGTCCTCTTAATGAACTGCTGAGGGAGACCGCCAGATTACCGAAGACCCAGTGCATCACCTGGGACTAGAGGCGAGAAGAGGCCTTCCAGGCTATAAAGAATGATCTTACTTCAGCCCCGATTTTGGCCAATGTAGATTTTGATCAACCGTTCCTGTTGTACACAGACGGTAGCCTTCATGGACTCGGTGCAGTACTTTCCCAAATACAGGATGGACATGAGAGAGTCATCAGGTATGCCAGTAGGTCCCTGCGAGACAATGAAAGAAACCCCCATAATTACAGCTCTTTAAGGTTAGAGCTCCTGTCCCTCGTGTGGGCCATGACAGAGAAGTTTGCGGGCTTCCTGGCAGGGACCAAGATTCAAGTTCGAACGGACAATAATCCCCTGGCCCACCTTGAGAATGCTAAATTGGGGGCCTTAGAACAATGGTGGGTGGCTCGCCTGGCCAAGTTTGACTTTACCATCCGTTATCGCTCTGCTACTGAAAATGCAAATGCTGATGGCCTGTCATGTGTGATGGTGGAAACTCCAGTGGGGGATCTCGATTAACATCTTGAAGAGGAAGAAACCTCAGACTTCCGTAAGTTCAAGACCCCAGTGGTGGCGGTCCAGTCAAGTAGGGAGGTCTGCGCACTACACCGATCTCTGGGGAGAACCAATGAAGAGTGGGGAAATGTTCAAGATGAAGACGGAGGGCTAAGACAGATGAAATGCTGGGTAGCGCAGAAGCGGAAGCCATGCAAACAAGAGAGAGATAGTCTGGACGCTGAGATGAAGAGTGTCTAACACCAGTGGGATAGGCTGGAGGTGCGAGAATCGTGCTATATCGCAAGAGGCAACAGCCGAAAGTTACTGAAGTAAGGTTGCAGGTGGTCATCCCAGGAGGATTGGCCCAAGAAGTGGCTAAAGATGCCCACGAATTCGGAGCCCACTTCGGGTCCACAAAGACCTACCAGTGGTTACAGCGGCATGTGTACTGCCCCCGGTTGGAGTCCATGGTAGAAGCGGTTTGCCAGCAATGTCGGGTATGCGAACTCATTAAAAGTACTGAACAAAGGGCACCCATCCAGACCATACATACTAAGGAACCGCTAGAAGTCTTGATGATCGACTGTCTCCTCATGGGACACTCAGCCCGGGGTCCACAGTACTGTTTGGTGATGACCGACCATTTCTCCAAGTTCACAGTAGTCACCCCGACTAGAGATCAGACTGCCGAGTCGGTGGCACGGGCCATCTGTCAAGACTTCATCAGAGTGTATGGGTGCCCAAAGCACATCCACTCTGACCAAGGTGCATGTTTCCAAGGCAAGGTGATGAAAGAACTGTATCGTTTGTATGGCATTGAGCGGTCCCGGACCACCCCTTACCATCCTGAAGGCAACGGAGCATGTGAACGCTTCAACCGAACCTTACTTCAAATGCTGAGGACATTGGAAGAGGGCAAGAAGGCATGCTGGCCAGATTTCCTGCCAGAGTTGGTCTGGACCTACAACAATCGAGTCCATTCCACCATGGGTTACACCCTCTATCTGCTGCTGTTTGGAAGAGCTGGACGAGAGATCATTGAATTGAAGTTGGAACAGCCAGAGGAGCTGATGGAGCGAAGCATCACTTCATGGGTGAAAGAACATCGGAAACGACTGCAAACAATTCGGCGGTTGGTGAGTCAGCAGCTACAGGACAAAGAACATACCGGCCATAAACCGATTCAAGAGATACCACTCCGGCCCGGGGACTGAGTATTAGTCAGGGAGAAACGCCCTAAGGGTAAACTAAGGGTATGTGCACACTTTGCGGTTCCTGTTGCGTTTCTGCAGCGTTTTTGGCTCTGCAGAAACGCAGCAGATTCTGCTGCGTTGTACAGGACCTTTATTTCCTATGGAAATAAAAAAAAGCTGCACATGCTGCGTTTTTTTCCGCGCGATTTTGCTGCGGTTTTCAAAACGCAGCATGTCAATTGTTTGGTGCAGAAACGCTGCAATTTTACACCTCATCCATTATGAGGTGTAAAACCGCAGGGCAAAACCGCAGAAAAAACGCAGATAAACCGCAGGTCTTTGTCCTGCAGATTTACCTGCGGTTTTCTCTACAAAATCCGCAGAGACAAAAAACTATGTTTGCACATACCCTAAGCGAGAGATGGGAAGTACAGCCTTACAAAGTCATTGAGCGAGTGTATGCTGACGGTCCGGTCTACAAGGTGCAGGATGAGAATGGGGCGTCCGCCCCTAGAGTGCTCCACAGAAATATGCTCCGGCCATGCCGGTCTGAGGACCATTCTGTACCATTGCCGCCTTAAGGCACTGCCCCACTTCCTAAACTTGTCTTGCCTGCTAATGAAATCAATGATGAATGGTGGACCGGTCCTGACACCGTGGGGGGTCCTCAGGCGCACAGAGAAGGTAATCTTCTGGATGTACCACTACCGCCACGTGACGACGAATCCCGAAAAGAACCTACTACAACTCCTGCAGCAAGTGTTCCTCTGGAAGATAGTCAAAAACTCCGGAGATCCCAGAAGTCTACAGCAGGGGTTCCACCAGCTCGAAACATAGAACAGTGTTCTCTGTCTGTTTTACCGATTTTGTTGCCTCCTCTATAGGTGCTGTTCCCGCTTTGCAAGCTTCTTCATTTCACTGCAACCTTGATGCTGTGATGGCCGAGGACAACCGTCTTTAACCCCTTAAGCCCCAAGGGTGGTTTGCACGTTCATGACTGGGCCAATTTTTACAATTCTGACCACTGTCCCTTTATGAGGTAATAACCCTGAAACGCTTCCATGGATCCCAGTGATTCTGACATTGTTTTCTCGTGACATATTGTACTTAATGATAGTGGTAAAATTTCATTCAAATAACTTGCGTTTATTTGTGAAAAAAACGGAAATTTGGCGAAAATTTTGAAAATGTCGCAATTTTCCAACTTTGAATTTTTATGCCCTTAAATCGAACAGATACGGCACACAAAAAAACTTGATAAGTAACATTTCCCACATGTTTACTTTACATCAGCACAATTTTGGAACCAAAATTTTTTTTTGTTAGAAAGTTATAAGGGTTAAAAATTGACCAGCGATTTCTCATTTTTGCAACACCATTTTATTTTTACGGACCACATCACATTTGAAGCCACTTTGAGGGGTCTATATGATAGAAAATACCCAAAAGTGACACCATTCTAAAAACTGCACCCCTTAAG
The DNA here is from genome assembly GCF_039654945.1 of Dendrobates tinctorius. Classification (NCBI taxonomy): domain Eukaryota; kingdom Metazoa; phylum Chordata; class Amphibia; order Anura; family Dendrobatidae; genus Dendrobates; species Dendrobates tinctorius. The sequence goes on along the minus strand of NW_027361757.1, from coordinate 12,621,673 downwards.
GTGCTCAAAACCACATTCAAGAAGTTTATTAACCCTTTAGGTGTGTCACAGGAATTTTTTGAATATTTAAAAAAAAAATGAACATTTAACTTTTTTTCACAAAAAAATACTTCAGGTTCAATTTTTTTTTTTTACCAAGGGTAACAGGAAAAATTGGACTGCAAAATTTATTGTGCAATTTGTCCTGAGTACGCTGATACCTGATATGTGGGGGGGAACCACTGTTTCGGCGCATGGCTGAGCTCAGAAGGGAAGGAGCGCCGTTTGACTTTTTCAATGCAAAATTGGCTGGAATTCAGATCGGACGCCATGTCACATTTGGAGAGCCCCTGATGTACCTAAACAGTGGAAACCCCCCACAAGTGACCCCATTTTGGAAACTAGACCCCCACAAGGAACTTATCTAGATATGTGGTGGGAACTTTGAACCCACAAGGGCTTCACAGAAGTTTATAACGTACAGCGGTACAATTAAAAAATCATATTTTTTTCACAAAAATGATCTTTTCACCCCCAATTTTTATTTTCCCAAGGGTAACAGGACCCTAAAAGTTGTTAAATTTGTCCTGAGTACGCTGATACCCCACATGTGGGGGTAAACCACTATTTGGGCGCATGGCAGAGCTCGGAAGGGAAGCAGCACCATTTGACGTTTTTGGCTGGAATTGAGATCGGACTCCATGTCGCGATTGGAAAACCCCTGATGTACCAAAACAGTGGAAACCCCCCACAAATGACACCATTTTGGAAACTAGACCCCCCAAGGAACTTATCTAGATGTGTGGTTGGAACTTTGAATCCCCAAGGTCTTCACAGAAGTTTATAACATACAGCCGTACAATTATAAAATCATATTTTTTCCACAAAAATGATCTTTTCACCCTCAATTCTTATTTTTCCAAGGCTAACAGGACCCTAAAAGTTATTGTGCAATTTGTACTGAGTACGCTGATACCCCATATGTGGGGGTAGACCACTATTTGGGCGCATAGCAGAGCTCGGAAGGGAAGCAGCGCCATTTGACATTTTTGGCTGGAATTGAGATTGGACACCATGTCGTGTTTTGAGAGCCCCTGATGTACCAAAACAGTGGAAACTCCCCACAAATGACACCATTTTGGAAACTAGACCCCCCAAGGAACTTATCTAGATGTGTGGTGAGCACTTTGACCCCTCCAGTGCTTCACAGAAGTTTATAACGCCCGGGCGTGAAAAAAAAAAAAATCGTATTTTTTCCACAAACATGAACTTTTAGTCCCCAATTTTTTTATTTTCCCAAGGGTAACAGGAGAAATTGGACCCCAAAAGTTGTTGTCCAATTTGTCCTGAGTACGCTGATACCCCATATGTGGGAGAAAACTACTCTATGGGCACACGTCGGGGCTCGGAAGGGAAGTAGTGACGTTTTGGAAAGCAGACTTTGATGGAATGGTCTGCGGGTGTCATGTGCGTTTGGAGAGCCCCTGATGTACCTAAACTATTGAAACTCCCCACAAGTGACCCCATTTTGTAAACTAGACCCCCCACAGAACTTATCTAGATGTGTGGTGAGCACTTTGAACCCCCAAGTGATTCACAGAAGTTTATAACGCCCGGGCGTGAAAATAAAAAAATCTTTTTTTTCCGCAAAAATGATATTTTTGCCCCCAATTTTTTATTTTCCTAAGGGTAACAGGAGAAATTGTTTTGCAATTTGTCCTGTGTAGGCTGATAGCCCATATGTGGGGGTAAAACACTGTTTGGGCGCATGGCAGAGCTTGGAAGGGAAGGACCACCATTTGACTTTTTCAACTCAGAATTGGCTGGAATAGAGATCAGATGCCATGTTGCATTTGGAGAGCACCTGATGTGCCCAAACAGTGGAAACCCCTCAATTCTAACTCCAACCCTAGCCCCAACACACCCCTAACCCTAATCTCAGCCCTAACCCTAGCCCTAGCCCTGGCCCTAACCCTAGCCCTAACCCTAATGGGAAAATGGAAATAAATACATTTTCTTTTAATTTTATTATTTTTCCCTAACTAAGGGGGTGATAACGGGGGGTTTGATTTACTATTTATGGCGGGTTTTTACGTTTGGCAGCTGTCACACGCTAAAAGACGCTTTTTATTGTAAAAATAGTTTTTGCATCACCACATATTGAGAGCTATAATTTTTCCGTATTTTGACCCACTGAGTCATGTGAGGTCTTATTTTTTGCAGGACGAGTTGACGTTTTTATTGGTACCATTTTTGGGCACGTCACATTTTTTTATCGCTTTTTATTCCGATTTTTGGGACGCAGAATGAACAAAAACCAGCGTTTCATGAATTTCTTTTGGAGGGGTGCGTTTACACCGTTCCGCGTGCGATAAAATTGATAAAGCGGCTTTATTCTTCGGGTCAGTACGGTTACAGTGATACGTCATTTAGTCGTTTTTTTGGTTTTATGCAATGAAAACTATTTTATATAAAAAATAATTATTTTTGCATCGCTTTATTCTGCGAGCTATAACTTTTTTATTTTTTCGCTGATGATGCTGTATGGTGGCTCGTTTTTTGCGGGACAAGATGCCGTTTTCAGTGGTACCATGCATATTTATATGCGTCTTTTTGATCGCGCGTTATTACACTTTTTGTTCGGCGGTATGATAATAAATTAATTTTTTTTTGCTTCGTTTTTTATTTTTATTTTTTAAGGGGTTCGCTAAAGGGGTTAACTAATGGAATAGTTTTATGGGGCAGGTCGTTACGGATGCGGCGATACCAAATATGTGTACTGTTAAGCTGGAGTCACACTAACCTGCGCAAAATACGGTCCGTAGTTTACTTGCGTAATACGGATGAATGACCACTAAATAGTGCTCCGTAGGTCATCCGTAAGCAAGGTGAGGTCGCGTATTTTGCGCATGTGTGCATCCGTATGTAATCCGTGTGGCATCCGTATGCAATCCATATGGCGAGATTTTCTCGCAGCCTTGCAAAATGGACATTTAACGGTTTTGAGGCCTGCAATCAATTTAAATCATTAGCCTGCACCCTATTTAGACACTCAGAAACAGGTGGATGCCTACATTCTGTACATTTGTCACCTTGCTTTCACGAGGTGTGTTGGTGTTCTTTGTGCAGCATGGCAGAGGGTCTGCGATTCAATACAACTGAGCAGGTTCTCTTTACCTGGCTTTTGTCACGGCGCTTTGGTCAACCATATCCTGTGATAGTGGATCCGCGGAGGAGGAGATGCATGTGGGTCCATCCACTTTTGAGGCAACGACTTACAAGAGGTCATTTTCACCGCCTCTATTCTTCTCTGCGGGAGCATCCGGAGAAATTTTACCAGTACTGTCGCATGAGCATTTCCACATTTGAACGACTCTTGGAGACAGTGCACCCTGGGATAACCTTTCAGGACACAAGGATGCGCAAAGCCATATCTGCAGAGGAGCGACTTCTACTCACAATACGGTATGTACTACACAACCACATTCTCTATGTTCATAATGTGTGTGCTAATTTATGTTTTTTGGCCTTCTTGGACAAAGTTTAATGCCCTCATCTTACTCCAAATATGTTTCACCGGACACAGCAGAATGTTAGATGTAATATGTCCTGCATATCACTTAGTCATTGTGCCACCAAATATGTGTGTGTTCTTCTCTCTCATTTCCTAACAAGTTTGGTCGGCATGTAACTGATTTTTTTTACTTTACACATTCTAAACTTTACTATTTCTGTTGTTCTACAGCTTCCTGTCCACTGGCCTGTCTTATGCCACCCTCCACCATGAGTTTCTCATTGGAAAGTCAACCATTTCAGGCATAGTGAGGTCTACATGTGCACAAATCTGGACAAGACTCCATCAAGTGGTCATGCCCGAGCCCAGGATGGAAGACTGGTTAAGGATATCAAGAGACTTTGAGGAGGACTGCCAGTTTCCAAATTGTATTGGGGCCCTGGATGGCAAACATATCAGGGTGCGTAAGCCGCCGAACTCAGGCTCCCAATTCTTCAATTATAAACAATACTTTTCTGTTGTATTGTTGGCTCTGGTAGACCCTCAATACAAGTTTATAATTGTTGACATTGGGGGCCAATGGAAGGACGGGAGACTCTAGAGTCTTCAATACTTCCATAATGGCTCGGCGGCTACGCAGCAACCAGTTGGATCTACCACCACCACGCCAGCTACCAGGCTCCCCCGAACAATCAGTCCCTTATGTCCTTGTGGCAGATGAGGCCTTTCAGTTATCGCGCAATGTCATGAGGCCATATCCCCGGTGCAACCTTGACCACAGGCGCAGAATTTTTAACTTGCGCCTATCACGTGCTAGGCGACTGGTGGAGTGTTCCTTTGGGATTCTTTGTGCCAAATGGCGGGTACTCCAGTCTGCCATTCAGTTGAGTGAGCAAAATGTGAATGAAGTTGTGAAAGCCTGTGTTGTTCTGCATAACTTCACCAGGATACATGATTGCTCCTCCTCTGATGGTGTTGTGCGTAGGCCGGACAATGTGCGCAGGGTGAGACCACCTATGAACCCTCAACGTAGACCGCTCTCTGGCCTAAAAGTGCGTGATATTTTCACTAATTACTTTATCTCACCTGAGGGGGCAACTTCTTGGCAAGAGCATGCTGTGTCTATGTTATAATTTGTTGCTTTAAGTGTGTCTAAATATATATTACTCAAGCCTTTATGATTCTATGAGTGTTTCATTGCATTGGTTGGTGTCTGTTAGTATGTTGTGTGGGATTGTGAAAAATCACACAGAGACGTTAACTAGAGTAGACAAATTTTTAGTTTTGCCTTTTTTTTTTTTTTTTCGCTTAAAGGCAAACATAATTTTGCCATAAGACAAATTTGGCAATGGCCAAAATGACCCTTTGTGCCTTCTTTAACTTGTTGTAAAATGAACATTACATAACAAAACAGCAACAAACATTAGCCAAAAACAACATTGCTGCATGACTAGATTAACCTAGATTTGCCAACAAAAGGTGAGTTCCATCACCAAAATAAAGGCAACAAGATAACACTCACATTTCCTCATAATGTTATCCAATCATAGAAAGATTCCACCATGACAGGCAAGGCTATCTCACAGCTTTCACACAGATATTACCTGTCTGTAGAACAGACAATATTTAAGCATGCTATACTGGAAAGGATGAAAATACAAAACTCACTTGTTAAGACATAGAGAGAGCGTGATATTCTGAATGCTAGTCGCCTTGAAATTTTGTACTAGAGATTGCTAACAAAAAAGGTGACTACTTAACTAAGGCGAGCACGCCTTTCTTAGGCGTTAGCAAGTGAGTAGTGTATTTTCATCCTTTCATTTTACAGCATAGCGCATTTAAATATTCTCTGTTCTACACACATGTAATATCTGTCTGAAAGGCGGGAGGTAGCGTTGCCTGTCATGATGAATTGTTTCATGTTTGGAAAACATAGTTTAAAAATGTGAATGTTAAATTATGTTCTAAATGTTGGTGAAGGAGAACACCTGTTTTTTTCAATTAGATTAGGAGCACCAGTTACATCTCACAGGACATCTCCACCCATCAGAATCATAAATCCTCATATGTTGGGGAAGGGGAACGTGGAAGACCAGCCTGTGGGTGCTGCTGGACATTGTGGCCAACATCGCCCTGTGTGGGGCCATACTGTTGCCCATGATGCTGGATTTGTCCAGCCTCCTGGGACTGTTGGGGATACTGGCCAGAGTAATGATGATGGTGAGGGGCTTCTTGTTGGCTCTGGTAGGCCCGTGGCTCATACCCACCAAGATAGCCAGATCGTCCCCAACCAGGTTGGGACCAGCCTCCAACACTGGGTGGGTACAAGTGGCCATATTGGTGGGGTTGGCTTGAGGAAGACATTTGGGGCTGCGGAATAGACGGTTGGGTAGGGGGAGGAAGGGGTTGAAGTGTTGGCCCACGTATTAGGGGCTGTTCAGACCCTGCTTGAGCAAGCATCTGTGTGGATGGTCTCATGCGCATTAAATTTCGTGGTGAGAGCTGCCACCTCTCCAGAAATTCAAAAACCTCATATGGGGTATTGGGGGGGGTGCTTGCATCAAGCAGGATCTGAATACATCCCCTAATACGGAGCCTGACCTCACGGGTAAGGGCACGGAGATAAAGGGTGAGGCTACGTGCATAGGCCTCCTCCCCATCATCTGTAGTTACTCTGGACAAATAATTGAGCACCCTTGTGTCCACATTGGTCCTGCTATCTTGAATAGTGACCTGGCGCCTTCTTCTTGTTCGCCTTGATGCTAGAGCAGCCTGTGGGGAGGACCTGATCTGGGCAGTTGGACTTCTGCTCAAGTTGCCCGGCTCTTCCAGGATGGGTGAGGTGGCAGCAGCAGACCGTCCTGGTGGTGTGGTGTGTAGGTCAGCCATTGAGTGGTCTTGTGATGCCTCATCTTCAGCCATCCTTCTTGTAGGGGGAGAAGATGGGCCAGCCACCTCATCCCCTACAGGATCTATAATGGGCTCTGCCTCTGAGGCCGTTCCTCGATCCGTAAGGTTGGATTTAGTTCTGTTATGAAATAGAACAGAGGCAAAAATACAATATTTTTGTCCCTGTAAAGTATTTGTGTAATGTGGTGTAAGGCATGTACTTACGGTCTCAGATCCAGAATTGGGGCGAGGAAGTTCAGCCGGTCATAGTATATATATTTTCTTTTCACATGTCCAGCATCCCCACTCCTGGACCGCTGCTGGCGTTCCTGGCGGAACTGGTCCCGGATGCTTCGCCAGCGTTTCATCACATCTTCCACTGCAATGTGACAGGAGAGATTGTCAAAATCACATATTTGAGAGGTCACATTTTCTAACAGTAGTCTAGGCATGGGGCCTTCTGGGGTGTGCTTTCTACCCATGGTGGCATATGTAATTGGGCCGATACACAGGGTCTCATTAGCTACACTTAAACTAATTTTATTGGCTAGGAGGATGAGGAGCTTGTGGCCTAACCCCTAATTATGGCTGTGTAAAGCCACGTGTCACATCCACATTTAACGGTCTCATGAGGCTACTAAAATTACATGCACAGGAAGGGGGGTGCTGATTGTAGAATCATTTTTTAGCGTGAGCTAAGGTTAATGATCTTTTTATGGTTGCACTTACGAATTTTATGCTGCTCATCACGTGGTCTGTCACCAAAGTCATGGTACATCTGGCGACAGATGCGCCTCCATGACGCCTCCTTTCGTGTCCGGTTCGCATAATTTGCATCGCGTGGGTCCCATATTTCGGGACCCTCCTGCACCAGCACAATTAGCATCTCAACATTAATGTATGTGGACGCCATGCTGCTGTACTCCATGGAGGCGTACTTCCTGGATGTCTGGAGCGGTTTTTGAGCTCATTTGCATGTCTAGGCTTCCTGTCACCAGCCAAAAGACCTGCGTATTGCTCGCAGGTCACACGTGTGTTCCGTGTGTAATCCGTATTTTTTGCGCACCCATTGACTTGCATTGGCGTACTACGGGCGTAGTACGCTGACAATTGGCACGGAGCGTAGGATACGGATAAGAAATATACGCCTGGTGCGAGTGACCCCATAGAAAATCATTTGTCCGTGTCTAATGCGTGCTTTTTGCGACTCTCACTCGCCCGTATTCCTCGCCAGTGTGACTCCGGCCTTGTTTTTTTCTTATTTCCAAAAAATTAATTTTTGGGGGAATATTTTTTTTTCTAATTTATTTTAACACCTTTTTTTTTTTTAAACTTTATTACATTGTCCCAGGTGGGACATCACTGTCCTGTGACAGATCGCTGATCTATCACATCACAGATCACTGTGACAGATCAGCAGGCTTCCTCGTGCCTGTGCTTTGCAGGCACTGAGGAAGCCGGATCCCTGCAGGCCCCCGAAGGTCCCCGTCACCATCTTGGATTCGGAAGCCTGCAGGGAATGAGCCCCCCGCAGCAGTGCTGCACGTTGCGCTGCCGTGGGGGGCTCAGGGAAGCACGGAGGGAGCCCCCTCCCTGCCGATGCTTCCCTTTAACCCCCGGTACACCGCGATCGTGTTTGATCGCGGTGTGCAAGGGGTTAACGTGTCGGGGCGGTCCGTGACCGCCCCTGACACATTGTGTCGGGTGTCAGCTGTGATAAGTGATAATCAGCTGACACCCGGCCGCGATCAGCGACGCTCACCAAGTGGGCGCCGCTGATCGCTATGACGTACTATCCCGTCCCTGGGGATTAAGTCCCAGGGCACATGGACGGGATAGTACGTCATATGGGATTAAGGGGTTAAGTAGGGAGGCATGTAAGGGGCTGACATTGCTATGGACAGCAGAGACACGCTGCCCCTTTAAGAGACAGCACCCCCTTGGCTGATGCAATGGTACATTCGATTCTACCCTTCAAAAGACTGCTTTAGTTTGCTCTTCCTGCTATGTAGAGGGGAGGGGCTGTTTTCCCAGTGAGTGTTTGGAGCTGGAAGTCTGCAGGAGACTGACATGAGGAGAAAAATGTGCAGCTTAGAACTTATTGAACTGAGACACCAACTTTACTGTGAGTGTTAACCCCGTGTGCGCACATGTTTAGGGCTTAGGATAGGCTTCAATAGACAGAGCACAGTAGCCGTGCGGCCGAAGTAGCAGCGGCCAGATAGGTTATAGTTAGTGTAGCAGCCACTGTACTTTACTGTATTGTTTGGCCTTTTGAAAGAATACACTGATCTGTCATAGTTGGTGTACCGTGCCATTTGTACGGCCCTGCTAGGGAATATCACTTTTGTAAATTGTTTTGTCATTGCATACCCCTGTTTACACTTTTCTAACACTGCATTCCTTGCCTGTAAATATTTTAACCCTTTGTTGTTTGCACCTCATTTGTGTACTGTAGTCTCTCTGCATTGTGGTGGTCCCCCGGCCATCGCTTCAGAGACGCGAGTCCCTGCAAGATAAATTTCCCCCGTCCAACGTATAGGGTGCGGTGATTCTGCACGGTTCAATGAACACAGAGGATTCACCTGCGTTCCAAAGCCAGCAGCACTTTGGACGGAGCAGACATGTGCTGTGTCCAAAGCATTGTCGATTACTGACTGAGGGAACATACCCTTAGGCTGTGTTCACACGTAGCGTTTTTTTTGAGGCGCTTTTAAACGCGCGATTTTGCTGCGAAAAATGCAAAAAATAAATATCCCATGCAATCCTATGGGATTCCGCAATGCTGTGCTAATGCTGCGGATTTTCCCGCAGCGGAATCGCATCGCGGAAAAATACGGAGCATGCTCATTAATTTTGCGGGATCGCGGCGATTCCGCCCCAGTGATGCATTGCGAGACCGCGACGTCATCAAAGGTCATTGTCGCAATGCATCGCTGGGAATGGGACCTGCCAGGAGCATCGCGATGATCGGGAACGCTGCGTGGGACGCCAGAAGGTGAGAAAAACACGATTTTTTAAAATTATTTTTAGCATTATATCTTTTACTACTGATGCCGCTTAGGCAGCCTCAATAGTAAAAAGTTGGCCACACTCGTCAAACACTATGTTTGGCGAGTGTGAATAACCTAGATAAAAAAGACAGCGCCTCAGACAATGGTGAAAAAAAGGCTTACATTTTATTCTGCCTCCTGTGGCGACGTTTCGGTCCGAAACGTCGCCACAGGAGGCAGAATAAAATGTAAGCCTTTTTTTCACCATTGTCTGAGGCGCTGTCTTTTTTATCTATTGTTATGGAACTTGCTCCAGGATGGGCTCCCTGGTTTTGACGTGCGCCTCTACAAATCTGTCTTAAAGACTTTTGATGCTTATAGGGTGCGGTTTAACTTTTTGGTATGAGTGTGACCAACCTGTCAATCAGTTTTCCAAGCGATGCTACAGGTCGCTTGGAAATCGCTAGCAATTCTGCAAGCTAATTACGCTTGCAAATCGCTAGTTTTTCTGCGGGAAATAGGCGGGAATTAAAATGCGGTTTTCTCGCATATTTCCTGCGGAATGGAATTACGGAATTCCCACGGAAATTTCCGCGGCAATTCCATAACGTGTGCACATAGCCTAAGAAGTGAAATGGATCTGTACCTGTCGGATTAAGTCCATATGTCATCTGTGTCTGTTAAGGCAATCATTGAGTATAAAGGGAATCTGTCACACCATTTTTCGACTATCAGCTGCTGGCACCACCATCAGGGACTTATCTACAGCATTCTGTAATGCTGTAGATAAGCCCCCGATGTAACCTGAAAGATAAGAAAAATGAGTTAGATTATACTCACCCAGGGGCGGTGCGGGTCCGGTTTTGGTCCGATCCCATCTTCTAGCGATGACGTCCTCTTCTTTGCTTCCCGTCGCGGCTTCGGTGCAGGCGTACTTTACCTGTCCTGTTGAGGGCAGAGCAGAGTACTGCAGTGCGCAGGCACCAGACCAGGTCAGAGAGGTCCGGCGCCTGCGCACTGCAGTACTTTACTCTGCCCTCAACAGGACATGTAAAGTACGCCTGCACCGGAACCGCGACGGGAAGCAAAGAAGAGGACGTCATCGCTAGAAGACGGGAGGCGCCGGACCATGACACCCATTGGACCAAGACCGGACCCGTACCGCCCCCGGGGAGTACAATATAACTCGTTTTTCTTATCTTTCAGGTTACATCTTTCAGGTTACAGAATGCTGTAGATAAGCCCCTGATGTCGGTGCCGGCAGTTGATAGGCAAAAAATGGGGTGACAGGGGCGAGTCTGATTTGAAAAATGGGGTCAGAGTAGAGCAACGTGTGGTGCGTGACCCACGGGTGTAATCACATTCATGTGACTTTTACCACTGACCTGCATGTTCTTTGTCCTGTCAGCTATCCTTCTCCATATGGTCAGCACATGGATGGAAATTACACTTGTCTGAACAGGAGCTTAGGAGGCCAGAAATTCGAATGTCTTGCTAAGAAAAAATATTTAATCAGTTAAAAATGATAGTCCCAATAGGTAATGTGTAGTGAAAGCAGTGCAAGGATAAAGTGCAGGCTTCCAATGACAACCCATCACATTTAGTTCACTTTGAAAATGGTGCCTGAAAAATGACTGCAGGAACCGTTGCTATGAGCAACAGCACCACTTTCACTTTGCACCACTTTCTTTGCATTGCCGCTTATGTATGAATTCAGTGCAGGTCTCCATATACACCGTTACATTAGGTGCAGTTTCCAGCTCCTGACCACTTTTTCTTCTTATGGAGCCAGTGTCTCTCTAGCGCCTCAGCTATGTGCAGCCCCGGAGCCGAGCAGCTTCGTACATACTCGGAGCAGCTCGAGTTTGCGCATGCGTGGTGTGTAGCTGCTTTGCGCCTGCGCTGGATATGCGGGTCAGTGTGAGGAGTCTCACGTACTAGAACGGAGAGAGGGGGAGCCGGAGAAGCTGCGGAGCGGGCGGAGGGGCAGGAGCCTATAAAGCACGGGCCGGGGCCTGCGGCTGACACTCAGGAAGAAGCGGACACAGCGCTGGGCGGCAGCCGCAGGACTGAGGGCTCTGGACTCCCAACTACAGGTAGAGGGAGGAAACTTTTACTAAGTTTCTACATTGGAGCCGGTCAGTGCTGTCAGTCAGTGCTGGGCTCACGTGCGCGGGTAGGCATGGTAATGAGCAGAAACCGCCACCTCACTGGACTGTGTTCACACTGTGGCTGAACATGCCTGCTGCGGTTTTTCCACTGTTTTTCGTCATCCTGCTGGGGAGCAGCTGTGCCGCCTGCATCCCTGTGGGGCCAATACGATCGTCTGAGCGGTTTTGTAGGTGAAAAAGCGGATTCGTTGACTGCAGTCACCGGTGGGAATCCCGCAGCGCCTGGGGCTGTAGTGGTTCTCAGCTGCAGTGTGAACACGGCCTTACATGAGATCACAGGGATCGTAACGTTCTATCATCAGCCCAGAGATTATTGAATTAGATCCTTTTTATTCCAAGGATATGTAGTCTGTAAGGTGTGATCTCCAGTCCGCGCAGGGTCCCCACACTGGACCATCCCCATCTTGGGGTGAACATGGGACCCTCATTTTGTCCCAGTGTGGGGTCCCTCAGTTCTGGCCCCCTGTGTAATCCCAGTGCAGGACCCCCCTATTTAGTCCCAACACAGTCTAGTGTCCCCATATAGGTCCAGCACGGCCCCCTCCTGCTGTATAGACATAGTGCCATATACCTACATCTATACATGTGCGTCCCACCTTCTCGCTGTCATTAGGGGACGCCTACGTTCTCCTATGGGGTGACCTGTCAGCCCCCCATTATTGCAGCAGATGCCGGTGACTTCTCTGCAGCCCCCCCCCCCCCCCGTTAGTTGCACTCTTGCAGGGGTGGGTTACTGTACAATGCAGAAGCTGTCTCTCTCGCTTCTTCTCCATGTCTCATAAAATAAGGCTTGCCAAGCATTTAACCCCTGGCGAGGCTGGCTGTTTTACTCCTTGGAATGTGAACAGCAGCAGCAGCCTGCTAGAAACTTCTAGTGTCATCATGACATTTTCCTCTTGTGATTTATTTGGGAAAAGGGGAAGTTTTCGGAGGCTGGACGGCAGCAGCTGGAGCAGCTACAGTATAGGGCTGCTGGGTCTGAGAAGAGGGGTCTGTGCAGGATGACATTCCCCAGTGGGGGGAGGGGAGTATATACGTGGCAGAGCCTTCCACCTTCCATCCCTCTCCAGCATCCCCCCCCTGCTGCTTCCACTTTATTTACTCTAAGTTTTAAGACTTTTACTTATTTGGTGAAAGTCCCAGATTTCTGCAGTAGTCTCGAGTATTGCCAGTTACAAGTCATTCTCACTTTTATAGTTATTTTTAATCACTTGCTTATTTCTTATTCCCAGAGTTTGCATTATTATTATTAGTGGAGACCCCACTATGTAATAACCCTATGCTTTTGTGTTCTGCTATACCTTTCCTTCTATACAATGCTTTCTTTGCGCACTGCACCCTTCAGCCTGACACCTGACTCAGTATGGGGATGGGTTGCGTTATATGTGTATTTTAGGAGTCTTTTTTTTCCCCATTAAATTATTGACTTGTCTCGATTATATAATTTTTTGGCAGAAACGACCGCTGTCTAAAACCTGCACATCTGTGAAACTCAAGCTCCGTCGTATTCCAAATTTTCAGTGAGCACCCCCCCACCCCACCAACAAGGGGTGGGATGAAACACTGACTCCCCATGAGTACGTGACTTGTGTCATTCCAGTAATGGTCAACCGGGGTATGCTGAATGGAGTGTGGTGGGGAGGGGGATTAATGCTTTCTATATACTTAGTTACATCCTGTCTATAACTCAAAGTGAATACCTAATTTAATTTTTATATATTTTTTTCTTTTTTTAAAAAGCTGTTGCAAATTAATGATTATATTTTCTTTGACGATTTCTGGGATATTTCTGTTTTCTATGGATGTGAAAGTGATGTTCCAGATGTTCAGTGCTGAGGTGGCTGACTAGCTGCCACACTCCTCGTGTCTAGTGCGCCTCCTCATCCTCTCCCTCGCCGTCAGGGTCCATATGGCAGATTTCAATGAAGATTTGAGGAACGTTGCGTTGACATTTAGTGGTATTGTGTCAAATACATGTGCGTCATTGATGAGTGATGGTGGAGCTTTAAGAGCATTTTGCAGAGGACGTCCAATTTTACATCTGATGTGACGTGAGCCTTGAAGATGCTGGTTTATTTGAAGGAAAATCAGAATAAAACTTGTATGCATCGAAACAGGGCTGTGGAGTCAGTAAGCCGAACCTGACTCCCAACTCCAACTCCCCAGCCCTGGTCACTACTGAGCCTGTGCATGAAGTGCAGCACAGATTCATCTCCACTAAAAGCCGGGATCCATAGATCAGGAACAGAACAGACATTTGTAGGAAATCTTATAACTTTCGCAAATTCTTATGAAAAAATTTAAGGCACATCCTGCATTGTACAGCTGTACCCAATTTTAATATATATTTTTTTGGGGGTTGGCGTCGGGTCTATTTTATTCTGACTCCACCAAAATAGACCCCGACCCCACAGCCCTGCATAGTAACGTAGATGAGGTCAACACATCTTCAATATGCAGACCCCTAAATCCAACAAATGTGACTGAATAAGGGAGAAAAGAGGCTACCAGAGCCTCCTGACGGCAGCTTATCACTCCACATAAATACCAGGTATGTAGGGTCTCAGATTGTGGTATACACTTTGATAAGTCATCCAGACCTGACTATTTCAGTAGGATTGCCCAATCATCTAATGTGTATGGAGTGGCTATCTAATCTCCCCGCGCAGATGATGGGAAAGAGGGTCATCAAGCCCTGTTGAGTTTCTCCCCCGATTCTGTTCTGTGCAGAAATAAGACCTGTCGGTCAGCCAGCTCTCTCCAAGACAGAGCTGTCAGCCAAATAATCATTTGGCTGACTGTTATCCAACGTATAGAAGAGTCATTGGGCAGACCTAGGATTTGTTTGGGGTTCTGCAGAAAATAATTTTGGCCTCATTTTTGATCATCTCTTGCAAATTAGGTGGAGCTAGGACTCATGAAGAGTAATAGCATAATTTTTGCCTGGCTGGAGTAAAATTTGTGGCGAGGCATGCACCTCTTGGTGATTCGGGCACCTCGCACTCCACCCTGCCCCTTGTCAAGACATCAATTAGTTAGCTTTTGGACATGGACAAAATTGCTGGAATGCTTCTGTTAAATTTTAAAAAAAACAAAACAAAAAACTGAAATAACTTTTTAACTGTCAAAAGTAATATTCAAATTAAATTTACTGAATGTCAACTCGTTAGTCAGACATTGCTTTTAAATTGTGCCTCAACAGAAAAAAAAATAATGAAAATGGCTTAGGCAAAAATGATGGTACCTTTTTAAATGTAATTTTTTTGCATAATATTTGGGGGTAATCACAGGTGTTTTGTCTCACTCCTTGTAAGTAAACTGCTCCAGCTATCTCAGGTTTAAAGGGTGCCTTCTCAAGACTGCATGTTTATGCTCCTTCCACAGATGTTCAGTAGGATTTTACATCAATGCTTCTGGAAGGTCTCTTCAGGAGAATCCAATGTTTTGCTCTTAACCAATCTTGGATGCTTGTTGTTTTGGGCCATTATCCCATGACCTATGATTCAGACCTAGTTTATTAACACTGGGCAGAACATTTCACTCCAGGATACCTTGATAGTCTTGAGATTTAATTGTACCCTGCACAGACTCAAGACTCCCCTTTGCCAGATGCAGCAAAGCAGCCCCATGACATATCTAAGCTGCCTCCATGTTTAACAGTAGGTATAATGTTCATTTCATTCTATGCTTTATTTTTGTCTGTGAACATAGAGCTGTTTTTAGACTTGACAAAAAGCTCCAGTTTTGTCTCCTGTCTTCAAAGGACATAATCAAAATAGAATTTACAAATGCCAGTCTCAATTTTTATGATTTGGTTTCAATCGTATAAGGTGGGTTTTCCTTTGTATTTTATGAAGTTTACTTTGACCAAGACAGCAGTGGATGGTGTGATGTACCTTAAGCTTGGTGTTTACCTCTTGGCTCTTTGGCTGCCATTTGTATTACCTGTTGCTTCAATTTTGCTCTTGTGACCTAGTCCACGGAGGGTTGCTACGGTCCCTTAGACATTAACCCCTTAGTGACTGGGCCAAATTTTTAAAATCTGACCAGTGTCACTTTATGTAGTAATAACTCTAGAATGCTTCCCAGTGACTTTGAAATTGTTTTTTCGTGGCACATTATACTTTGTGATAATGGTAAATTTAGGTCAATATGTTTTGTGTTTATTTATATTATAAAAAATATCAGAAATTTGACAAAAATGTAAAAAAAAAATGCAATTTTCAAACTTTCATTATTCCTTTTAATCCAGATAATCATCCACACAAAAACATTAATAAATAAATAACATTTCTCTCGTGCCTACTTTAAATAACGCCATTTGTAAAATGTTATTTTATGTTTTTAGCATTTTAGGCGGTTTAAGAATGTAGCAGTAATTTTTCATAGAAACTTACAAAATGTATTTTGTTTTAGGGACCTATCCAGGTTTGAAGTGACTTTAAGGGTCCTATATATTGGAAAAACCCCAAAAGTTATACCATTTTAAACCGCCTGACATACAGAAAACTGCTATCAGGTAGCTTATTAACCCTTCAGGCTCTTTTCAGGAATTCATACAAAGTGGCATGATAAGGAATGAAAATGTGATTACCACCTAAATGTTGGTAACTTTTGAACAGGTTACTGTAGCCGGCAGCCTCTAAGGCTGCTATTTGGCCGTGAATTACCATTGCAAACATCAGGACCACACACAATCATGATCTTAGGGTGCCAATGGGGATAAATAATAATAATAATAAATTTTATTTTTATAGCGCCGACATATTCCGCAGCACTTTACATTTCAGAGGGAATTTGTACAGACAATAGACATTACAGCATAACAATAATCACATACAGTAGATTATAACAAATACCAAGAGGAGTGAGGGCCCTGCTCGCAAGCTTACAGTCTATGAGGAAAGAGGGAGACACGAAAGGTGGGTGGTAACAGTTACCCTGATTGTATGGACCAGTCATAATGTTAAGTGTGTAACAGTACAGACACAGAGGGCTAATGGAGGCATAAAGCATGTGGGAACATGATGCGGGGAACCTGGTTATGGTAAAACTTTTGGCTCTGCCACACAGGGATAGATTAGGTTAATGTGTTGGGGTGGTAGGCCAGTCTGAATAAATGCGATTTCAGGACACGCTTAAAATTGTGGGGATTGGGGACTAATCGTATTGACCTGGGAAGTGCATTCCAAAGAATTGGCGCGGCACGTGTAAAGTCTTGGAGACGGGAGTGGGAGGTTCTGACTATTGAGGATGCTAATCTCAGGTCATCAGCAGAACGGAGGGCGCGGGTAGGGTGGTATACTGAAACAAGGGAGGAGATGTAGGGTGGTGCTGAGCCATGGAGGGCTTTGTGAGTGAGGGTAATAAGTTTATACTGAATTCTGGAGTGGATGGGTAGCCAGTGTAATGACTGGCACAAGGTAGAGGCATCGGTGTAACGATTGGTGAGGAATATGATCCTGGCTGCAGCATTCAAGACAGATTGGAGGGGGGAGAGTTTGGTAAGAGGGAGACCGATTAGAAGAGAGTTACAATAGTCGAGACGAGAATGAATAAGAGAAACAGTAAGAGTTTTTGCAGAGTCAAAGGTAAGAAAAGGTCGAATTCTAGAAATCTTTTTGAGGTGCAGATGACAAGAGCGAGCCAGTGATCGAATGTGGGGGGCAAAGGAAAGCTCGGAATCAAGTATGACCCCAAGACAGCGGGCCTGTTGCTGGGGAGTAATAGTGGAACCACACACAGAAATGGCAATGTCGGGTATAGGTACATTAGTAGAGGGAGGAAACACCAGGAGTTCAGTCTTTGACAGGTTCAGTTTCAGATATAGTGAGGACATGATATTAGACACAGCGTTTAGACAATCGCCGGTGTTTTCTAGAAAGGCTGGCGTGATGTCAGGAGAAGAAGCGTATAATTGGGTGTCATCAGCATAGAGATGGTACTGGAAATCAAATCTACTGATTGTTTGACCAATAGGGGCAGTGTACAAGGAGAAGAGGAGGGGACCTAGAACCGATCCTTGGGGGACCCCAACAGTAAGGGGAAGATGAGAGGAGGAGGAACTGGCAAAAGATACAGTAAAGGAGCGGTCGGAGAGATAGGAGGAGAACCAGGAGAGAATGGTATCCTTGAGGCCAATGGAACGGAGCATAGTGAGGAGGAGCTGATGATCCACAGTGTCGAATGCTGCAGAGAGATCCAAGAGAATTAGCGTGGAGTAGTGACCATTTGATTTAGCTGTTAGCAGATCATTAGAGACTTTAGTGAGGGCAGTTTCAGTGGAGTGTAAAGAGCGGAAACCGGATTGGAGAGGGTCGAGAAGAGGGTTTTCTGAGAGATAGCGGATAAGACGGGAGTGGACCAGGCGTTCCAGGAGTTTCGAGATGAAGGGAAGATTAGAGACAGGTCTATAGTTAGCGGCACAGTTTTGGTCGAGGGATGGTTTTTTTAAGTAGTGGATGTATGATGGCATGCTTAAATGAGAAGGGAAAAATACCAGAAGAGAGAGAGAGGTTAAATATTTTAGTTAGGTGAGGGGTGACAGCAGGGGAAAGGGACTGAAGGAGCTGTGACGGAAATGGGTCACTGGTGCAAGTAGTTGGGCGAGAAGATGCAAGGAGCCTGCTTACTTCTTCTTCTGTGACTGGTTCAAAATCAGAGAGTGAGTTTGATGCAGTGGGGGAGGGAGGACAGTGCATGGTATGAGGTGATTGGGAGATAATTTCCTGTCGGATCTGGTCAATTTTTTCTTTGAAGTAATTGGCCAGATCGTCAGCTCGGAGCTCCGTGGTTGGGGCCTGTACTCTTGGATTGAGTAGAGAATGAAAAGTGTCAAAGAGACGTTTCGGGTTATTGGACAGTGAGGTGATGAGGGTGTTGAAATAGGTTTGTTTGGAGAGGTGAAGGGCAGTGTTGTATGTTCTAAGCATAAACTTAAAATGGATAAAATCTTCGTGTAGATTGGATTTTCTCCACAGACGTTCGGCGCACCTGGAGCACCGCTGCAGGAAACGTGTTTGCACCGTGTGCCAGGGTTGTCGCCGTCTGCGTTGTGGTGTTCTATTTATAGGGGGTGCAAATTCATCCAGGGCACTTTGAAGTGTTTCATTGTAATGCTTCAATGCAGAATCAGGACAGGAGAGGGAGGAGATAGGGGCCAATGAAGACTGCAAGTTCTTCATAAGTTTCTGGGTGTTAATGGCCTGTATGTTTCTATAAGTATGGACAGTGGGGGTGACCTGAGCAGCATGGCAGTTCTTGATAGAGAATGAAAGAAGATTATGGTCAGAGAGCGGGAGAGGGGAGTTTGCAAAATCATCCACTGCACAAAGCCGAGAGAAGACCAAGTCGAGGGAGTTTCCGTCTTCATGCGTTGGAGAATTAGTAAGCTGCGAAAGGCCAAATGAGGAGGTTAGAGATAAAAGGTGAGTAGCAGATGGGGAGAAGGGAAGAGCAATGGGGATGTTGAAATCACCCATGATGAGGGTAGGGATGTCACAGGAGAGAAAATGTGGAAGCCAAGTGGCAAAATGATCCAGGAACTGATGGGAGGGGCCGGGAGGACGATACACCACCGCCACTCGCATGGAGAAGGGGGTGTAGAGTCTGACGGCATGGACCTCAAAAGAAGGGAAGACAAGTGAGGGTACTTGAGGGATAACCTGAAAGGTACATTTTGGTGATAGGAGCAGACCAATGCCTCCACCAGCTCTATTGTCTGATCTTGGGGTATGAGAGAAGTGAAGCCCCCCGTATGAAAGAGCAGCAGCAGCGGTAGTGTCTGACTGCTGGATCCAGGTTTCAGTAAGAGCCAGGAGGTTAAGAGAATTAGAAAGGAAAAAGTCATGAATGAAGGAGAGTTTGTTACACACTGAGCGAGAATTCCAAAGTGCACAATTAAGAGAGACAGATGGCATGCAGGGAATATTAATAAGATTAGAGGGGTTTCTGAGTGTAGCAGTCGGGAGGTTTGACTTTCTATAACATGGGGGACCAGGGTTGGGAGCAATGTCTCCTGCGACTAGGAGAAGGAGGATAGAAAGAGTGAGCAGATGGTTAAGTGATTTGTGAGAGCGTCTCTGATGTTGAATGGTGGGACTGACTGGATCTGTGCAGTTTAACGACGTGAAAAGAGCATGAGTGCTATACATAGGAGAGGAAAGAAGCGAGGGGCCAATGTGGATGGAGTGTAGAGAGTTAATGCCAGGGCGGTGGATGTGTGTGAATGCAGCGGCCAGGATATAAATTACACAAATGCATATGGTATATATTTGTTGTACTCCTAATGTACAGGGAGTAGATGTATATAAATGTCTTACCTGTCTCCTGCCTTGTCTAACTGCCATGTTATAACTGCCAGTACTTTGATAAACTGTACTTGGATAAAGTGTGCATAAATGCCCCCTGCATAAATGCTATCCCCAAGCTATGTCTGAATATATAGGAGGATAAGACTTAGAACTTTTTTTTTTTTTTTTTTGGGCTCTCTCTCTTCTCATTAATCAATCACACTAAATTAAGACACCAGGACCCAATAAAATGTTGTGGTCAAATAAACACATGTCCAGCACTACATGGATCATAAAGCACTTTGAAAAGTTTCTTGACCTCACAACATAAGGGGACAAGCAGAGTAAGTTGAAAAAAACTATATACCAGATATAAGTTTGCAGAGTTGAAAACACAGAGATAGCATTCAGGATTAACTGCTTGCTGACATTGAATGGAGACACAGGAGTGGATTCAGAGCAGAGATTGGAAAAGCTGGTAAAGAGGAAGCCCCCACACTCTTATAACCATTTATATGATATATTTATTATGGACAGCAGCATCTAAGGGGTTAAACAGATATGAACGGTGTCAACACTGATCATTTGTGATACAGAAAGTTGTCAGCTATAGTGTACAGTCGACAGCTGCTGGATTGTCACCGGTATGTGGAGGCTATTCTCTTATATCTCAGGTCAGTTAAAAGACGTGTTGACGGTCATTAAGGGGTTAAATTTCTGAATAATATGTTCAACTATAGTAACGGGAACATCAAGCTCTTTGGAGATGATCTTATAATCCTTACTTTTTAAACGATGCTGAAGTTTAAGAAACCAACTTCAGCTTCACACCTTTTAACATGTTTGCCTAAAATTTTGCATGATGCGTGTTTTGCATGCGTTTGGTATGCGCACGAGGCGCAGCGCAAAAATGCTAGTGTGAAACTAGCCTTAGATCGCTTACATTTTTTTTTTTTTTTGTGGTGGTGTTACACATTTGAGTCAGTGTCTCAAAAAAAGGACTTGTATGCATATGGAGAAATGGTGGTAAATTATACATGAGTATATCTATATTGCTAAACATGTATATTTGTGTTTAATAAACTAAACTGCGTCATTCACTAATGTGCATAGAGGGAATATGCCATTTAAATCTGTAGGTTTCAAGTCCTTGGGGTGGGTCCTCTCTCTCTCCATGGTGCTGTTGTGGGTCTGGAAAAGCCAATTACTGGTAAATTATCAATTTCATGCCATCAGTCTAGATTGTGCATTAAAGGGAATCTATCAGTAAGATCAAACCTTTTAAGCTGTCTATATGGGCATGCAGATCATAGTCAAATAAAATGATTCCTTGATGGCCACGATCTATTGTGTTATTCCAGAGAAATTCTCATTTTTCTTAAAATGTAAATGAGCTATTAAGAGCTCTGAGTTGGATATGGATCTCCCCTGATAACCTGTCTCCAGAGATTATTTTAACTGAAAAGGGGGTGTTACCAGTATGAGACATGTAGGTCAAGAGAGCAGTCTGTCGGTCATTACATGTCTCGCACTAGGAGTGCTCACTTCCGTTTTAAAATAAGCCCTGGAGGCAGATTTTCACTCAGATCTATGTCCGGCCCATAGATCTTAATGGCTCATTTACATTTTGTGAAAAAAGTGTCTTTCTCTGGAATAAGACATCAGGTTGCAGATATCCAGGTGTCATTTTATAAATGAGACTCCGTTGCACATCATGTAAGTCCCATATTGTCTTGGATTTCTTCAAAAAATGTCTGCAGACCCAAAATGACATACTTGTAAGGCTGAGTTCACACGTGGCGTTTTTTTTTTCGCGTTTCCGCGGCGGTTTTGCCACGAAAAATAAGCATCCCATGCATTCCTATGGGATTCAGCAATGCTGTGCTAATGCTGCGGTTTTTACTGTGACGGAATCGCTTTGCGGTAAAAAACGCAGCATGCTCATTAACTTTGCGGAATCGCGGCGATCCCGCACCCATAGGAATGCATTGTTCCGCTTGCTTCCCGCATGTGGCTGTGCACACCATGCGAAAAGTAAGCAGAACAATTGCGGATGGTACCCACGGTCCGGAGGAGAGGAGACAGCGGGATTTAACTAGTTTTTAACTCGCTCCTATTGCGGGCACATGTCAGCTGTTGAGAACAGCTGACGTTGCGGCTTTGAGGTGGGCCAACCTCAAAGCGGGGGATACCGGTTGC
Source organism: Dendrobates tinctorius (assembly GCF_039654945.1). Lineage (NCBI taxonomy): Eukaryota > Metazoa > Chordata > Amphibia > Anura > Dendrobatidae > Dendrobates > Dendrobates tinctorius. Next base: position 12,599,637 of record NW_027361757.1, on the reverse strand, counting down.
TGACGCAGTAGTACATCAGCGGTTGTTAAGGGTTTAAAGAGGCAGTTCCATCAATATTTTTAATCTTAGTTTTGCCACTATTTTATCCTTGATGACCTGTCCTTATAATGGGTCATCAATGTCTGATCAGTCAGGGTCTGATATCCAGCTGCTCTCGCTGTCGGCGGTGGCCGCCGGATGGAACTGCTTAATGGGAATCTGTCACCCCATTTTTCGAGTATCAGCTGCCGGCACCGCCATCAGGGGCTTATCTACAGCATTCTATAATGCTGTAGATAAGCCCCCCCCCCCGATGTAACCTGAAAGAAGAAAAATGAGTCAGATTATACTCACCCCGGCGTTCGGTCCGGTCCGATGGGTGTCGCCGTCCGGTCCGGCACCTCCCATCTTCTAACGGTGACATCCTCTTCTTTACTGCCTGTCGTGGCTCCTGCGCAGGCGCACTGCTCTGCCCTGTTGAGGGCAGAGCAGAGTCCTGCAGTGTGCAGGCGCCGGGAGAGATCCGGCGCCTGTGCACTGCAGTATTCTGCTCTGCCCTCAACAGGGCAAAGCAGTGCGCCTGCGCAGGAGCCACGACAGGCAGCAAAGAGGACGTCACCGTTAGAAGATGGGAGGCATCGGACCAAGACCGGATCGCCCCCCGGTGAGTATAATCTAACTCATTTTTCTTATCTTTCAGGTTACATCGGGGGGGGGGGGGGGCTTATCTACAGCATTACAGAATGCTGTAGATAAGCCCCTGATGGCGGTGCCGGCAGCTGATACTCGAAAAATGGGGTGACAGATTCCCTTTAATTGTAGCTGCAGAGCTGCTCCGACTTCTGCAGGGTACTGCACATCGGCCTCAATGTCTTGCCACATCCGGCAATTAATGAAGGCATGGTTGAATTAGACACTGCCATTCTAATCCAATGAGGATAAAAGTTCCCTATGTATCTTGACTGTTGGCGCTTAACCCAGCAACAATTTATGACCAGACAATCCATTTATTGCATATATAATGAAGACCAAAAGCTTAACTTTTTTTTTTCCTTTTGTGTGATTGCTTCTGTCTGGTTGTTGTGATGCCATTTTCCTGGCGATGAATAGAAAATGCATGAAGTTGTCTTGAGGCAAGACCTTAATTTTAACCAACATGCTTTAGAATATAGGTATGGTCATTTAATTAAAGAAAACTGACTGCCAGAAGTTTTTTATATACTATTTATTGATCACAACATAGAGAGTAATTCATTGTTTACAATGTCATAACTTAGTATTTTGTAGCATAACCTCTTAGTTTAATTACTGCACCACACCGATAGGGCATTGAAGCCACAAGGGGATTCATGACATCATGAGGGATCTTGCTCTATTCAATTTGCAAATCTGCAAACCATTCATGTTTATTGCTATAGGTTCGGTCCCCGTCTTGTCACCCTAACTCATCCTAAAGGTGCTCTATAGGGTATAAATCAGGTGATTGGCTTGGCCATTGCAACAGGCGAACATTTTTTCTTTACTAACCAATTTTTTTTTTACTTAATTGGATGTGTTTTTAAAATTATTTTCTTGCTGAAATTTCCAGCCCCTTTCTACTTTGGCATTACCATGTGGTAGCATTACACTCTCCAGTATATCCTTGTACATGGTAGCATTCATATTTCCAGCAATTCTATGCAGAGGGCAGATGCAATGCAGAAAAGCAACCTCAAAACCATGACATTGCCACCACCATGTTTCACTGTAGGTGTTTGGTATCTTACATCATTATGTGTGTATATATAGATAGAGAGAGATAGAGATAGATATATATATATATCTATTAGTGCTTGCCATCACTACCAAAGAGATTGAACTTGGATTCATCTTACCGCAAAACTTTAGACCAATCTTACTCTTTCCGTTGGCTGTGTTTGGCAAATTCAAGTTGGACCTTCCGGTTCTTTGCTGAGATGAAAGTCGTCTTGACTGTAACTTGTGCATTCAACCCTACTGTTTTAGCCGTCGCACCAGTTTCGCGATTCACTTTGACCCCATATTCTTCTTTCATTTCGTACGGAATCTGTACAGCACTTTGATGGACATCAGACACTGATTTTTTTTTTCATTAATAATGTGATCAACTTTGTAGGAAGTTTTCTGTGGTCATCCATTTCTGTGTTTGTCAGCTGTTACATAACCTTCACTTTCTTTCTTTATTATACGTGACACTTGACTCTGAGAGAGCAGTTGAATTCCATAGCGAAATCTTTTTGGCTTTTGCTGAAAACTAACACACAAAGGGATAAAACAATGTCAAGTTCAGTTTTCATCCTTATAGCTGACAACCATTTGCTTTCAGTTTAGTAAAATCGCCAGAAAATTGGCATCACAACAACCAGACAGAAGTAATCACACTTACTGTATAATACTTTAGATATCTCTGTTCACGACTGAACTCCAGATTCAACAAGCGTAAACCCCTTTGACACTCTTCATAGAGTTTTTAATGGAAACCTTTTTCAACACTAAAATATTTCCGATGATATGTGAAAATGTTGCCTCTGTGTAGTGAGCCACATCTGACACACTGTAGGACTCCAGCCAAGCATTCTTTGTCTTGTCTTTATGTATTTCTGGGCACCTGCAGATATTGTTGTTTTTCTGATTACAACAACCTGTATTCTGACAGGAGGTCACTTTGAATGTTAGTGTGCATAATGCTGTTAGAATACAGATTTCCATGTTCTTTGTGGAAGAGGTTATAACCTTGCCAAAAGCATATAGCTACTGTAAACATGGCTTTCCCTGTCATTCTGCATGTGAGATATTTTTTTATTTTATTGTACAGTAATTTATTTATATTTTTTTTACAACTCTTATTTCTCCCCCCAAATTTTATACTTTAAAATGTAGAGAACACAAATGCAATGGTTTGGGAATGTCTTCTAGCCATCCTAGAGCATAGATCAGAACTTGAAAGTTAGGAGTTATTTTTTTTTCTAGTGAAATGGAAAAATGTCTTTTAGGAAATGATGGCAGCAACACTTCTCAAAAAAAGGTTGGAAAGAGTAATCAAAAGACTGGAAAAAAATGGTACTAATGAAAAAGAAAAGGAGGGACCATTTACAACCAAGTAGTAAATGTGTATAAAAAGAGCATGTTAGAGAGGCAGAGTCTCTCAGAAGCAAAGATGGTCAGAGGTTCACAAATCTGAAAATCTGCGTCTAAAAACTGTGGAACAGTTTCAGAAATTTTTTTCTTCAATGTAAAATTGCAAAGACTCTGAATGTTTTGATGTTAGATTTGATATTCAGGGATTCTGGAGATATCCATCCAATTTCAACAGTCCATATTGGATGCTTGTGATCTACAGGCCCTCGGGCAACCATGGTTGTGGAGTCTGTAAAGGTACTGTCACACTTAGCGATGCACCAGCGATATGACGCGGTCAGGATCGCTGGTGCATCGCTAAGTGGTCGCTAGTGAGCTGCCACACAGGCAGATCTCACCAGCGACATCGCTGGGAACGGGGGTCGCTACTTACCTGTCACACTAGGCGATCCTGCGTCCTCCTGCCCGCGTCCATGCTCGTCTCTCCACAGGAAGCGTCGTAGGAAGCTGACGAACGTCACAAGTTATAGCGATATTGCTAGAGATATCGCTTAGTGTGACAGGCCCTTAAGCCAAACCACTAACTCTGACTCCAAATCCTCAATTTCCCTGACTTCCGAATCCACAGCACTGTCTCACTAATGAGCATGTACATGGAGTACAGCACAGATTCATTTCAACTAAAAGCCAAGATCAGGAATAGAACAGACGTTTATAGAACGTCTCAACTTTCCCAAATTCTTATGAAAACATTTCCAGCACATCCTACACTGAACTACTGTACCCACTCTATTGTCGGAGACAGTCCATTTTATACCAACTCCACTGAAATGGACGCCCACTCCAACTCCACAGCCCTGCCGGCACCACTGCATTAAAAACTCACGAGTTAGTTGTGCAAATCCATTGCATGTGCTCGGGAATGCTTGCAAATATCATTCTGTGAGCATAGTTCTGTGCAATCTACAGATCCGAGTTAAAATTCTATCATGTAAAGCAGCAGCTATATAGCAACACAATTCAGAAATGCTTCAGTCTTACCTGGCCAAAGCTTTAAATTGGACTGTGGTTAAATGGGAACACTGTTGTAGTGATGAACCAAAAAGAGATTCTGTGTCCTGCAGACTCCAGAGGGATGGACCATCAAACTTGTTAACGGCGCACTCTTCAGAAGCCTCCATCTCTGATGAGATGCATTGGCAGCTTGCATATCTTGAAGGCACCATCAATGCTCAGCGTTATGTAGAGGTTTTAGAACAGAAGCGCCCGTTCAGGCAATGTCTGTTTCAGGAAAATCTTGCATATGTTTAGCAAGACAACGCTAAACCACATACTGCATCCATCACAGCAGCCTGGTTTCATAGAAGAAGCCTTCAGATGATGAACTGGTCACCTGCAGTCCAGACCTTCCACCAATAGGAAACATTTGGCCCATTATGAAACTATAAAAATCCCAAGCTGGTGAGCTGCTGGAATCCTACATCAGACAAGGATGGGACAACATTCCTCTCCCAAAACTCCAGCAATCTGTTTTACTCCCCTGACATTTACAAAGACGGGATGATACACAATGGTGGACATGACCCTGTCTCGACGTTTGAAATGTTGCTGCCAACAATTTGTAAATGAAATGAAAAAATGTCTACAGTTTACTTTCTGATCTGTGATCTTTGGTTTTGTTGTGAATAAAATATGGCTGTAAGATTTCCAGACCAGTGCATTTTTTTTTTTTTTTCTTTATATTTTTGCGCAGCGTCTCAGCTTTGTTTGGATTTGGGGTTGTACAACGCGCAAATCATTCCACTATGTCAAAAGCAAAGTGACACATTTTGCTATCCTGACGCTATCAGCACTTTTTATTCACAGACCATTTAGTCATTAGTATTGTAAGTGTCGCTTTGTTGCGATGAGATTAGGGCCACATGGTGGTTGATGCATATGGACTGAAATGTCTGTCCTGTGATGGTATCACACTTAGCCAATATTGCCACATTAAGGTCTCTGGCAGGACTGTCAGTTATTTATGGCACTGTTAAGGTCTTGGTGCGGATTCATCAAAACATAGCACAAAGTGGTATATTTTTAATGTTTTATGTACGTCTGTGGAATACTAGGCAAAGAATAGGACCTGTTCAGTTTTAACATGCCGAAAACTTTCCCACAGAAAATAAACTGCCACTGAGTCTGGCAGTGGCCCTTTCCCCTCTCGCTTTTGAGAATATATGCAGTATTTGTGTTCTTGTACAATGAAGTCAAAAGAAATGTCTTTTGGCAAAACAAGTGTTCCGCCTTCAGGTTTCTTAGTGTTTGATCACCTCCAAGGGGGGTTGTCTGAGCTTATGATACTGAGGACCTAACCTAAGGATCGGTCATCTGTATTTGGTGTGGGGGGCACACTTCACACGAACACCATCAGCTGTATCTGCTCTGACGGAGACTGGATGTAAGCAGTTGACAAAGCTGAGCTCTATTCTCTTGGTAGTGGCCAGTGTCAAACCGCATCACTACTCTTATTGAATTAAGCTGGAAACAGCTGATGAGTGAGGGGGCTACATGTTGGACACCCATTGATTTGCAATACCTGGCCTATCCTGGGCTCAACAATATCATACACCCGGACAATCAAACTATCCAAAGCAAAGATGGCCGTTCTCGCACCTCCGATAAGGTGGGCAGTAGAGCCTGCCACCACTGAGCAGTACTCAGCAGTTTCGGCCATTGGGCCTCAAAGTGACACCAGGCAGAGATTAGTGGGGGGGGGGGGGGGCTTCTATTACAACATATAGAAAAGGAGAGGGCTGGAGGTGATGGGGGGAAAACCTTTTGGTAGTACAAAATATAGCTAGAAGTGTCTAAGGTACTTTGTACAGAAGTTTATTGATGAGTAGTAAATAGACCATTGGCTGATGTGCATTGGTGCGTCTGGCTCCAGATGAAAATAATCTGTGAAGCCTTCCATTATAGTAGCAAACAGACTTCAGAGTTCCTAAAATATTTGGAAGCCTGACATTTTACAGATTTAAGTAAGAAAAAATCTTGGGCAGTGTCCAAATCCGAGAGCAGAGGATTTACCGGTACAGTTTGTTCAAAATTTATATACTCCAAGAAAACTGTCAGCTACTTGGCCATGGTGCAAATAACCTACTTCTCTGCTCTATGTAATGGTGCACTTATTGGCCATGAAATGCAGTTAGAATACATGGCCATCAGGCATAGAAGACCCTAACAAATGTACCTATGCAAGCCAGCAGTCATCAGCTTACACCCTATTGTTTAATCTGGGCTTCTGGATATTGCACAATAAAGTGTGATTATTAAAGGGAATTTGTCACCAGGGTTTTTTTCTGGGTCCCCAAAGAAGCCAGTAGTGCAGGTGGGGGATGCACGATAAAAACAAACCATTGTTCAACGGCATCTTTAAACAAACAGCAGGCCTGAATTCCTGAAATCACATCCACTTTTCAAGGCCTGTTAAGGTACTGTCACACTAAACGATCGCACCAGCGATCACGACAACGACACGACCTGGGAGAGATCGTTAGAACATCGCGATATGATCGTTAGTTAGCTTCCAAACAGGAAGATCTCATAAACGACACATCAGCGATCTGTATAACTACCTCGGCGGTCGTTGGGACCTGTCACACAGCATGTATTGTTAAAAGACCCCGACCTAGATAGGCGTAATTGAGCGCATCATTTTCCACTCCCCTCAACACAGATTGGTCGTCACTATATGGCACGGTATGGCATGACTGTTGATGTCGCAGCTCTGGCTTTGTGATTGTCATAAAATCGATGTCGCTTTAGCGATATCGCGAGCGATCTCGCTTAGTGTGACATGGCCTTTAGACACAGGACACACTCTGCAATAAAAATCAGTGTTCACGCTATGTGGGAACATGGGCTTATATCACTCTGGGTAGCTACGTGGGAACATGGGCTTATATTACTCTGGGTAGCCGGTGTTTAAAAACAAAGCGAAAAAACTCCTTAATCTGCATAAAAAGGAGAGTGTGACAAAAACACGATAATCAGAGCAAATTGCTGCATCACATACTTTTGTCTAGACCTCTGCAAAAAAAATAAAAAATAGCAATTTTTAGATGTGGGAACATTTCCTAAAGGGTTTGTCTCCTATCTTCAGGAGCACACTGCTCCCCAACCGCCTGTATTTTCGTTTGCCAGGGTCAGTGTGTTCCGGAGTCAGACAGTGTTGGTGTGAACTGAGCCCTCTACCGGAAGCAGCGTGGGAGAAGCGTAGAGGCGTCGGAGCCAGTGATGGAGCCCACTTCAGAGCAGCACTTGCAAGGCTCTAAGGCACAGAACTTGAGAACACACGTGCTCCTTGCCCAGGTTACCAAGAGGTATATTACAAAGTTGCTGGTTTTTACAAGTACTTTGCAATTTTACCATTCTGTAATGATTAGATATTTTTTTGTCGTACTGATGACCTGTGCTTGGATTGGCCATCCAGATCAGTGGGAGTGTGGCACCCCCACGGTCAGTGGCTGGATGGAATCATGTACGCAGTGATCCCACAGATCTGTGCAATGTTTAGTGGATAACTCCTTTAAATGGAATCTGTCAGCAGCAGAGCAGCATAATGTAGGGGCAGAGACCCTGATTACAATGATGACACTTACTAGGCTGTGATTTGCTGATTCTATACAATGTGCTATCCTCCCTAATAGCAGGAAGATCTATAAAAGACACCCCAGCACGACCTGTCTGTGAGAGCTGCTCACCGAAGACGGCAAAAAGGAATATATGCCCTGCTATATATAAAAGTAATGCATATAAATATAGTACTTTCTAAACACTGGTTTTGTCTGAACAGAAAAAACAAAAAACATCGCACCACCTGTCTGTCCGAATGGCACTTGAATAAATCATTACTGTTAGAAACTCTGCTTTAATTGATTTGCTGTTAATTAACAAGGGCCAAAGTATAATCGCACAGCTCAGGGAGGATGGCACAAAGTCAGCTATATTTTTTTTTTTTTTTTCTTTTTTCAGCACTGGCTGAAGTGATTGGATAGTCTAGTTCTTGTGTTCCTCCTCCTGGTATAAAGCATACAGGTACAGCCTTACTAAGCCATCAAATATAATGGGCTTGTGGGGAAGGACGGCTTTTGTTCTCCATTAGAAGTCAAATGCACATAAATCATCCTCAGTGTCTAATGTAGCAGAAAAATATTCAGGATTGAGAGTCCTCAGTAGTTGATACCTTTTAATGGCTAACTGAAAAGATGGTAATACATTGCAAGCTTTCCAGACTACTCAGAAGGGAGTAGCAGAAGGGAGTTAGCTAAGCTATGGGCCACTTTATAATTGATAGCTCTTTTAAAGGGAAGTAGTTCACAATGTAAACTGAGAGCAGCGTGTTGTAAGGGAGGAGACCCTGATTAAAGCAATGTGTCACTTACTAGGCTGTGGTTGCCTGTTTCAGTACAGTCAGTGTTATGTTCAATCTATTTTATTGAGCATTTTACAAACAAAGAATATATTATATGTAAACAGATAATATATAGAATCATAGAAAATATCTAGTATTCAAAAATGAGAATACAACCATCTATCAGTTAATCAAACATACCATGGTAGACAATAACAGTAGCCATATGGCGAACGCCAACAAGGTATTCAAGAGAGGAAGTATCCTCTATATTATGCAGAGGACAGACATAGGGTAAAAAAGCGGGAGTACAGTCAGTGTTATATCAGCAGGAGATTTTCATTGCAGGACAACTGACCTTGTGACTCCTAGTCCAACCCCAGCAACGATTAGCAGCTCAGTCGCTGGACATTGTGCACAGAAAGCTGTGGTGTGGGCGGGAGAACACTGGGCTTAAAAACTCAGTTCTGCTAAATCTGTATCAGAAAAAATTGTGATTAACTACTGCACCCAGTGCACTCAACGATAGAAACCCTGATTACAGCTATATGTCTTTACCTTATGCTGCTGTCAGGCTCAGGTGACATACATGAGTTTTCTTTTTTTTCTTCTTTTTCTATCAGTGTCTACATTAAAAGAACAAATGCTCTTGGCTTATCCTTGATATATTCCTGAGAATCCTTTTTTTTTTTTTTCGCTATGGGCTTGAATTTCTGCCAAGTGCTAGTCATGAATAATGTTTTTTATTTTCTTGGAAACTGTCCTATTGTGTAAAACATATTGGCATGTTATGGATAGAACCTATAACTTTTTATCTGAATGTGTATATTTTACATGTCTTGCAGTTGGTTTAAACCAATTGTATCTGGCTGTAAATTTTGGCTTTGAAAGGGTTTTTGTGTTTAGAAAACCCCTGTTCCACAACTGCTGTTTGTCTGCAAATGGTTAAATAAAGGGATTAACTTCACCTTCCCAGGTCCGTTGCTGCCACTGCTCCTAGTGTATGTCATTGTCTGCATTACTGACGTCCTGATGATGGCGCTGCAACCAGTTGGTGAGCTCAGTGACTCTGAAGGGTTCATGCCATCAACTTGGGCAGAGACGTTGAGTTTCCTGGTTGCAGTGCGATCAGCGAGACTTCACCACTGCAGACAATCACACACTAGGGGCAACAGGATAGACTCAGTGCTGGAACCAGTGACTATGAGTAAAGTGCAAGGTTTTTGTATTTAATTAAAAAAAAAAACAAAAAAACTTACAGCTGGAGAACAGTCTTCCGGAACCAGAAAACCTTTTGTAAAATAGGGAGGGACGTCTAACCTCCTTAATGGCTTGTGACGTGCTATGTCCGTCATAAGTAGTCTCAGTGCCTTTGATGCAAGCCAATGCCAGCCATCATCTGCCTCTAAGGGTAGGTGCACACGTTCAGTGTTAGGCAGCACATGTCCGCTCCGTCTAAAGCGCTGCCGACTCTTGAACGCAGATGTTCAGAACCATGCGGGATCACCGCATCCATTACATTGGACAGGTGAAATTTATCTTGTGGAGACTCGTGTCTTTGCAAAATAGACATGCTGCGGTCTGGAAAGATTCACCGCATATCCGGCTCCGCAGGTAAGCCGCGGGTGCCGGTACATGCATAGTGGGCATGGGATTTCTTGAAATCCCACTCACTGTGCTGTAACAGCTGGACCCCGCAGTGTTTACTGACCATGGGAACATGCCCTAACCGCTATGGGCGATCTGTGCAAGCAGCACTAACAGCGCAACGGCAGGTTGGCGTGCCGTTCTATCCCATCATCAGCGCTTACGTGCCAATGTGTTACCATGACAGCCAGGGGTCTGCTGAAGATGAAGACTCCTGTGTCTGTCATCACTTTAAATAAAAAAAAAAAACAACTGGTGTTTATAGGAGACCGTGATTTACTATATACAGCAACGCCATCAGGTGATCGCAGGTTTAGTTCCCTTGGGGGACTAACAAATTCTGTGAAAAGTGTAAAAGTTCAAATCGACCTCCTTTTTACTCCTTTTACTTTCTTTGCAGGCACTCATCCAGTAATGGCCATGCAGATCCTCAAGGTTTTGCCACTATTGGTGCTATTTTCCTTGTGCCAAGCACATAAAGACTTCTTTACTTCAATTGGTAAGCTTGTGTCTAAGCACCTCTGTGTTTTCCTTATGGAGGAAGTGGTTCAGGATCTGAATAAAATAAACCATGAGCACTTGGATATTATTCATTTGCATTAATGCAATACAACTTTTAACATCCAAAATTGACTAGAAATGTATTATAAAGGGGTGTTGCGCCTTCACTATCACGCTAATTATGTATTAAATGTTTGTTGGGTGTTTTTTCACCCTTCTTTGTAGAATCCTCTATTCTCGTTTGTTTTACTTACTTTTAAACATCACTAAAGTATATAAAAATTTCTGGTAAATCCTGTTATATATTCTATGCAGGTATATTCAGCTTTTACACTTTTTATTGCAGGTCACATGACCGACTTGCTGTACACCGAAAAGGATCTCTTAACGTCACTAAAAGAGTACATAAAGGCTGAAGAGCTGAAATTGCAGCAGATTAAACAGTGAGTCCATGCCAAGCTCACGTCTGATTTATTTATAATGTGGATCCTAGTATTCATTCACTAAAGTTGAGCCTATGCTCTGCAAGAAGTGTATCACTGGATGGACCTTTTTAGAAGGAATCTATCAGCAGCAGTTTCCATTCAATGAGTGTTTTATCAGAAGAATATTATCACTGCAGGACTAGGGGTCTCTGCTTGCTAGAAGCGCTAATCTGTGTAACCCCGCCCTTACCACGGATGGTCAGTTTAGTGACTGGCAGCCTCCTGTGCACACTGTGCAATCAGGACAGCACAGCGTTCATAGCACTGCTACATCTACAGGATACAGCTGAGAAAATGGGGAAATTGCACCAAGCAGCCCAGAAAGTGATACATCACTGAAATCAGGCTCTCGGGCCTAACTTTCAGATTCCTTGGCAAAACCCTGCTGACGGATTCTATTTAAAGGGTTTGTCAAATCTTTGGAAGGTATCACTAATCAATAGGATGCATTATAAACAGCTGACTGGAGGGAGGGCAACCCATGGAAGCGCTACAAATCTATAAAATGGGGCATTGAAATGCCCTGTCTCAATGAAGTGGTGTCAGGACATGTAGCATTCTCTTTTAAGACTGATGGAAAAAGCCCAAGCACTTGATAGACAACCTCTAAAGATGGGAATGGCCCCTTAGCGTGTTGTACTAATAAGTGGCACTAATTGGGCCTCTGCAGCTGTTGGCTGATGTAGTGGCGGTCCAAAGAGTCGTAATACTTAAATTAATTAGCTTTCTTTAGGGTATGTGCACACGCTGAGGATCCACAGCGGATTTGTCCCTGCGGATCCGCAGCAGTTTCTGCCGCGTTGTACAGTACCATTAAAATCAATGAAAAACAAAAAACGTGCACATGCTGCGGATTTTTCCGTGTGGATTTGCTGCGGTTTCAAATCCGCAGCATGTCAATTCTTTGTGCGGAATCCGCAGCGGTTTCACACCTTCTCGATTGTACAGGTGTCAAGCCGCAGATAAACCGCAGATCTTTTGACCTGTGGGTTTACCTGCGGATTTTGCCAAATCCGCAGCACAATCCGCAACGTGTGCACTTACCTTTAACGACTATAAATTGGTTTATATCTTCACCCACTGAATCGTTCATTCAGTGGAGACATGTAAGGTTTGGAGCACAATCCTGACGATATTCCGCGATTACTTGACTGTACAAATCGCAAATTTAAAGTCTGCAACAAATCCCAAAGGAACTCGTGCAGGTTTCCACATGGGATTTTTATTTACATGCCGTGTGGATGTACATGAAGACCATACACTATTTCAGATGTGTTGGCCATTCTCCAAATGTGTATTGTGCCTCCCAAGATGGTCAGGGGAGGGAAGGACCCAGCACATTGAATTTCAGCAACTCCTTCTTTTTGGGGTGGAGATAAACTACTGCCGGAGGAGTCTCTGATGGACCACACAGGAATGCTCCGCAAAACGCTCCCGTGTTTGGGGGACTTGGAGGGAGCTGTGGACCAACCAAATGACCATTCAGATAACAAGCGTCTTAAGTGGAGACTTTGATTTCCTTAGTGGTCATGTTATATACTAGTTACGCCATATATCTGGTCTGAGATTGGAATGATTTTGTCATAATGAATCTACTAGATTTCTTATTAAAGCACCACTCCATCAGTTTTTTTTTTTTATTGCAGCTCTGGAGTGGTGCTTACTAATGTAAGGTCCCTGCACTTGGTGTTCTGCTCACCAGTTGTTGTCTCTCGACGCAGCTCCAGTAGTCTTCTGTTGTGTAATCTTCCGGATCGCTCTAGTGTTGGCTCGATGAGCTGGAGGTCACTATTCAATGTAAATCTATGAGGTCCAGAACCAGGCCACAATGAGGCTCTCATAGACTTACACTGAGCGCGTGTGACCGTTGCCTCTGACTTCTGGTCAGTCAGAAGTTGGGGTCATAAGATGGCGGAGTAGCACTGGGAAGAGCCGAAGACCGTGACAGGCGAGTATGACGCTAGATGCAGGGAACTTGCATTAATAGCACTGCGCCCGCACTGAAATAAAAGGAAAGAAACAATGGAGTTTTGCCTTTATTGTGCATAACTTGTTTGCATTGTAAATATTTTCCTTCCATTGCTATGGGCTAGAAATGCTTCCTTTTGGCAGGATGGATTACTGTTCCTTTGTTTAGTTTAATCCCTTTCATTAATTAAATGCACTTGTCTTGTACATCGTGCACGCACCTTTTGGGATGGAGTTTGCTGACCTCTGTTTCCTTTTTATTAGCGCTTAAGCTAATGAAATTTCCTCTCTGGTAATAACTCTGATTCTGCTGCAGTTGCTAGCTTGTAAAAATCACATTTTATTTATTTATTTTTTCCAAGATGGGCAGAGAAATTTGATTCACTGTCAGAAGCTGCTACAAAGGACCCAGAGGACTTCTTGGGTCACCCAGTCAACGCTTTCAAATTAATGAAGAGGCTCAATACCGAGTGGCTGGAACTGGAGAATCTTGTGCTGAAGGATATGTCAGATGGTGAGAACCTGATTCAGCTACAAATGACACGGGCTATCTTTCATCTGACTTCACAAGGCATAGATAACATAGTTTGTTTTCTGTTTAGTGGATGTCTTTGGTACTGATTAAACATTAATGGAATACCCATGTCATAGTAACATAGTTTTGAAGGCTGAAGGAAGACCTTATGTCCATCTAGTTCAGCCTATTTTTAGTGCAGCTGTTCTGCATTGTTGTTCCTGGGGAAGGCAAAAAACCCACAGAGTAGAAGCCAATTTTCTCCATAGGGAAAAAAATTCCTTTCCCTAAGCTGGGTCAACCATCTACCTATAATATTCTGTTATTCGTAACTTTCTATACTGTTACTCACAAGAAAAGCATCCATTCCTTTCTTAAATTCATTCAGTGAGTTGGCCATCACCACTTCCTCAGGAATTGAATTCCAGAACCTCACTGCTCTTACCGTGAAGAACCCTCTTCTATGCTGGTGCAGAAATTGTCTGTCTGCCAAACTAAGAGAATGCCCCCTTGTTCTTGTCACAGTCCTTGGTACAAACAGTTCATTGGAGAGATCTCTGTATTGCCCTCTGATATACTTGTACATATATATTAGGCCTCCCCTAAGTCTTCTCTTTTCTAGAGTAAATAGACCTAATTTTGATAACCTTTCTGGGTATTGTAGTGAACCAACTCCATTTATCATTTTAGTAGCCCGCCTTTGAACCCTTTCAAGTTCAGTAATGTCTTTCTTGAGCACCAGCATCCAAAATTGCACACAATACTCCAAGTGTGGTCTGACAAGTGATTTGTACAGAGGGAGAATTATGTTTTCATCTCGTGTCCCCAGACCTCTTCTAATGCATCCCATGACCCTATTTGCTTTGGTGGCAGATGCCTGACACTGGGCACTCCAATTTAGCTTCTTATTGACTAAGATGAAGTCTTTTTCCATGTCTGATTTCCCCAGCAGTTTCCCATTTAGTAAGTAATTGTAGCATCTGTTTCTCCTTCCCATGTGCATAACCTTACACTTATCTGTGCTAAACCTCATTTGCCATTTTTCAGCACAATTCTCAAATTTACTCAAATCTGTCTGTAGTTGCAAACTGTCCTCCTTTGTGTTAACTACCTCACATAGTTTTGTATCATCTGCAAATACTGATATTTTACTGTGTAAGCCATCCACTAGATCATTAATAAATATATTAAATAGTAGGGGGCCCAATACAGAACCCTGTGGTACCCCACTAGTAACCCTGGCCCAATCTGAGTATGCCCCATTAATAACCACTCTTTGTTTTCTATCACTAAGCCAGCTACCTACCCATCTACACACATTTTCCCCTAGCCCAAGCTTTCTCATCTTGCTTACCAATCTTTTATGTGGGACAGTGTCAAATGCTTTAGAGAAGTCGAGATAAATGACATCCAATGATTCTCCTTGGTCCATTTGAGAGCTTACATCCTCAAAGAAGCTGATCAGGTTAGTTTGACAGGAGCGATCCTTCATAAATCCATGTTGATATGGAGTTAAACATTTATTAACATTGAGATATTCCATAATGGTATCCCTTAGAAACCCTTCAAAAATTTTACCCACAACAGATGTTAAGCTTACCGGCCTATAGTTTCCAGGTTCCCTTTTACACCCCTTTTTGAATATTGGTGCCACATTTGCTTGCCGCCAATCAAAAGGAACAGACCCTGTTTCTATAGAGTCTTTAAGGAATAGAGGTCTGTCTATCACATTACTTAAAGGGCCTGTCACACTAAGCGATATCGCTATAACGTCACTGGTTTTTGTGACGTTATAGTGATATCGCTATGTCTGATACCTCCGACCGCTCTCCCGCTGGTTATCGCTGATCGCGCGAGAACGTCCAGGACCGTTTCTCGTCGTCAGCTTCCTGCTGTGACGACGAGCGACGCGGGCGGGAGGACGTCGGGATCGCCTCGTCTGACAGGTAAGTAGCGACCCCCGACCCCTGCAATGTCGTTGGTGAGATCTGCCTGTGTGGCAGCTCACTAGTGACCACTTAGCGATGTACCAGCGATCCTGACCGCGTCATATCGCTGGTCGGGATCGCTGGTACATCGTCAAGTGTGACAGTACCTTAACTCCCTTAATACCCGAGGGTGAATGCCATCAGGGCCTGGTGATTTGTCAATTTTAATCTTACTAAGGCGGTTCTGCACTTCTTCCTGGGTTAGGCAGGTAATACTTAATGTGGAGTTTACATTATCACTCTGCATTTCCCCTGGCAAATCCTTTTCCTGTGTGAGCACTGTTGAGAAAAAAGTATTTAAAACATTTGCTTTTCCCACATCACTCTCTATAATTTCACCCTCCTTGTTCTTTAAAGGGCCGACACCATCAATTTTAATCTTTTTTCTGTTTATATAATTAAAGAATAGTTTGGGGTTTGTTTTACTTTCCTTAGCAAGGAGTCTCTCAGATCCACTTTTGCTAAATTTAGCAAAAGTGGAAACTGAGAGACTCCTTGCTAAGGAAAGAAGCATTAAAAAGTTATAGAGAAAAAAATAAAATGTGTAAAAATAAAATGTGTAAAAAAAAAAAAAAAAAAAAAAAAAAAAATACATTTATGTATTTGTTTTTTACACATTTTATTTTTTCCTCTATAACTTTTTAATGCTTTTATATTGCCTTCTTGTTTTAGCTTCTTAAATGCCTTGTTCTTGTTATTTATTGCCCTTTTTACATCCTTATTTACCCACATTGGTGTTCTCCTGCTCCTAGCCCTTTTATTTCTGTACGGTATGGCTAGCTCGCAGTGGGTGTGTAAAACTGATTTAAATATTTCCCATTTATTTTCTGTGCTCCTATTTTTGAGGACATTGTCCCTTTTTATTTTTTCACCTATTTTTCTTCAATAAATTTTTATTGCATATTTTCAAAAAAGAAAACATATAAGTAACAACACCCCCACCTATTATTTTTCTTGAAAGGATTCATTTCCAACTTGACAATCCAGCGTCAGTACTTTCCTAATGATGAGGATCAGACTGGTGCGGCCAAGGCTTTGATTCGCTTACAGGACACTTATAACCTGGACACAGAAACCATTTCCAGAGGAAACTTGCCAGGTAATGTAGTGACAGCTACATTTACACTGGTTTTAAATGACCTTGAAATGCAGGTTGTCAAGTGCTTTGAGGTCATAATTTCCTGACTACAATTAGATTTTTCCATCATTGACAAAATAAACTTAAAGGGTGTTTTCCCACAAAGTTTATTGTAATCAATAGATCTTTGAATAATAATTTCCTCAATTTGATGTGTTTAAGTAAAATGTTCCTGTGTTGAGATAGGGGCCCGTTACACATAGTGATATCGCTAGCAATATCGCTGTAACGTCACCGATTTTGTGACGTAGCAGCGATATTGCTAGTGATATCGCTACATGTGATACTTACCTCCGACCGGCTCCCCCGCTGGTTATCGTTGATCGCGCTAGAACGTCCTGGACCATTTCTCGTCGGGCGCTTCCTGTGGCGCCGACGAGCGACACGTGGGCGGGAGGACGTCCGGATCGCCTCGTCTGACAGGTATGTAGCGACCCCCGACCTCTGCAATGTCGCTGATGAGATCTGCCTGTGTGGCAGCTCACTAACGACCACTTAGCGATGCACCAGCGATCCATATCGTTGTCGGGATCGCTGGTGCATCGCTAAGTGTAACGGGACCCATAATCTTATAAATGTGCCCCCGCTGTGTACTGTGTAATGTCTGTGTCTGACAGTACAGGATCATGGTCTGATCATACCACAGCTCCTGGGCAGGGGAGGAAGCAAAAGAGTATACAAACAGGACAGGATGGGATCACAGCTGAATCTTTCTTTCAGGTAAAACATTGCTTAATAAAACAGGCTGTAAAATGATTTGTGATCCCATGCTGTCCTGTCTGAATACCCTTTTGCTTCCTCCTCTGCCCAGGAGCTGTGGTATGATCAGACCATGTCCCTGTACGGTCAGACGCAGCCATTACACAGTACAGATCAGGGGCACATTTAAAGATTATCTCAGCACAGGAACATTTTTAATACATCCAAATGCTCCTTTGCTATGAGCGCAGACCACACCGGGCGGTGCTCATAGCATTCCGGCAGTGACAACCAGAGGTCTGCTGCAGACCCTGGGTTGTCATGCCAACCCATCGGCAACTCATGGTCATGTGACATGAGTCAGAATTAGTATCGCGCTTCCGGCGCAATCACATTAAAAGCCGCTGCCCAAGATTGACAGCGGCATTGAACGTGTTGACAGTCGCGGGTGGATCGTGATTCCACCCGTGGCTGTAAGGGGCACATGTGAACTGATTAAAACAGTTGATATGTCCCGGGAAAGGGAGGAACACTGCATGCGCATGACGTGAAGGGGTTAAATTTACTCCTTCTCTGCATTACTCTCTACCAGCACAACAGTCATTTGCTTGAATGATGTCTGCAATTAGCTGTGCTGAATTGACACCCATGAAGTACATGGGGGCTGTGCCAGCCACGTGATCCTCTGCGCCCTCAGTGCTATTGTAGGATCATTTGCATAAAAATTGAAGTTGATTTTTCTCTGTACTGCAAAATCCGTTTCCAGCTGGTAAGGGGTGTTTTCAGAATGCCCTTTGATATTCTATCCAGCAATATAATTAGGTCGGTAACCCTAAATCTCTTGAAAGATTGCCTTTTTAAAAATAATGAAGAGAAACCCTATAAAATAAAGAATTCACTTTATAAGGGTCTCTAACCTGTTGGTTATAGGTGTAAACAACAAAGCAACGCTGACAGCTGAAGACTGCTATGAATTGGGGAAAATTGCATATACGGAAGCAGACTATTACCACACAGAGCTATGGATGGAGCAAGCTCTGCGGCAGCTGGATGCAGGAGAGAAATCCACTATTGATAAGGTCTTGGTTCTAGATTACCTCAGCTACGCTGTATACCAACAGGGAGACTTGGAAAAGGCCTTAATGTTAACCAAAAGGTTGCTGGAGCTAGGTAAGCCTCAATAGCTGTTCATGGTGTCCTGCGGATAGAACTAATATATCTATACACATTTTTGGCTGGGGGGGGGTTGTGCATGTACTGCTGCAGGGAGGGCATTATAGGTATTCCCATCTCCAAGATCCTATCCCACTATTTAGTAGGTGTGTTAATGTTGTAATATACCTCCAATTATAAATGTAGTATAGTTTTTCTGATTTGCCATCTTACCCCATGTGCAGGGATTACAGGACCTCAGGTATCCATGGATGCAACGACTTATCTAGCGACAGTTAGCTGGTTGCTAGTGGATGTAACCATGGATACCTAAGGTCCTGAAATGCCTGCACATAAGGAAAGAGAAATGGCGAATCAGAAAAACTATGCATCTATAATTGGAGGTAGTTGTTGATTATGATAGTAGTAAATATTATCTACTATATATTGGGATAGGATCTTGGAGATGGGGATTAACCCTTTTAATTATTTATGTCTCTGGTACAGCAGCAGTCCCCAAGATCAGCACCTAGGGGAAAGCATTTTTAGCCCCTTGTATCCTGCAGTATTACGCAACTGCTCATTTTAACATGGCCTCAAAATATATAAATATTTCAGTGTGATTTTTGAGCCGTACAATCCTTGTGAGCTCTGAGGATAAACTGATAAATCCATAACTAGTTCATCCTATTTAACATGAACCCTGCTCTGATCCGACAGCTTCTTATAATAACTTGTGCTACCTGTGGGGAAAAGCGGCTCCATTGCAGGAATATGAGCCGTCACCGTTAATTACAAGCTGGCCACGTTCTTGATGATGTTATGTCTCCATACATTCATGTTGTGCTGCTAATAAATGAGCACAGATCTAATAATTTTAACTAATTGAAGGGGCTCTGTTTTTCTCTTTTGGTTGAGGGGATGGGGGAGTAGTTTATCCCTCTTATGGGCACATATTATGTATTCATAGATCCACTCTTTGTTGGAACTAGACTTGTAATTTTAGGCATGCAGAATTTTGGTAGAAAACTTGTGGTTTGTGTCAAAATTACTCAGGAAGCTACATGCTGCATTAGATCTCCAAGTAAAACCACTGATTTAAATTAACGTCTCTTCTTGCAATTCTAACTCTTTATGAATTGTGCGCCCCCCCCCCTCCCAATTAGAACCCAAATGTATGTCCCAATTCTGTGAGTTGGTGTCTTGTACTGTCACCTTACAGTTTCTATTCAGGTGTACAGTGGTAATTGACAGCCAGCGCACTGTAGCTGCTATAGGGGGTTGTCAGACAACAGTGACTGGTGTATCCATATAAGAACTATAGAAGTGAAGTACATCCTATGCTACAATAAAGTAAACTTGCCGGTTATAAGTCTGGGGAAGCTGACTGATTACTCTTGTTGGCATTTGTCTGTGATCCTGTCTAGGATTGTATATACCTGCTATATGTACCAGTATATATTATAGTTGCATATGTCAATCATTGACTCTCATGGTGTATTAGACTATGGTATACTATGCAACTTAAAGGATTTTATGTCAATAGAAAAAAAGTAAAGCATGTTTTTAGATACATTTTCTGGTATCCTCAGTATTCGATCAGATAGACATGGAAAATGGCAGTGTGAGCAGCCTCTTCGTACCTCTGCATCCCTGGAATCTCCAGTATTGGATCAGAGACAGGGTGGACACCAGTGTGAGCATCCTCTTCTTATCTCAGTACCAATGGTATCTACAGTAGTAGATCAAATGGGGTGGACAGCAGTGTGAGCAGCCTCTTCTTACCTCAGCATTCCTGGTATCTATAGTATTCGATCAAATATTTGTAGAAGAGGCTGCTCACACTCCTGTCCCCCATGCTGAGAATCTTCTCATACTGCTGAGGTAAGAAGCTGCTGTGATCTGGAGATTGCTAGACAGTCTGTAGATAAATTATACATGTTACATACAGTAGGTTATCGCAGATCACGACAGAGGACTTTCTGCTGTACATGGTGGCAGGCGCCTGTTCTAAGGATGCTCTAGGTTTGTCAGTGTAACAAGACTGCAGGAATTTTAATGCTATAGTGATTACCTCCACAGACAAAACATATGTTGCTTGCTAATTATAGGCATTTAGGAAGTAATTTATAATCGTTATGTTAGGGTGTGGGTTTTCTGGTCTTGTTTTTTTTCTTTTGTTTTTTTTTTTAGATTCCAAGCGAACCCCTTTTTTTCTTAAAAAAAAAAAAAAAAAAGCCAATACAGGACACCCAGGGATGTTTTTGGCACAAGTCTTGTGTGTAGTTGTGACAATGTGAACATGACTCCAAATTGCTGGTCGTATTGGTTGTCATACAGTTGTGGCCAAAAGTATTGACACCCCTGCAATTCTGTCAGATAATACTCAGTTTCTTCCTGAAAATGATTGCAAACACAAATTCTTTGGTATTATTATCTTCATTTATTTTGTCTTAAATGAAAAAAAACACAAAGGAGAATGACGCAAAAAGCAAACATTGATAATTTCACACAAAACTCCAAAAATGGGCCAGACAAAAGTATTGGCAACCTCAGCCTAATACTTGGTTGCACAACCTTTAGCCAAAATAACTGCGACCAACCGCTTCCGGTAACCATCAATGAGTTTCTTACAATGCTCTGCTGGAATTTTAGACCATTCTTCTTTGGCAAACTGCTCCAGGTCCCTGATATTTGAAGGGTGCCTTCTCCAAACTGCCATTTTTAGATCTCTCCACAGGTGTTCTATGGGATTCAGGTCTGGACTCATTGCTGGCCACCTTTAGAAGTCTCCAGTGCTTTCTCTCAAACCATTTTCTAGTGCTTTTTGAAGTGTGTTTTGGGTCATTGTCCTGCTGGAAGACCCATGACCTCTGAGGGAGACCCAGCTTTCTCACACTGGGCCCTACATTATGCTGCAAAATTTGTTGGTAGTCTTCAGACTTCATAATGCCATGCACACGGTCAAGCAGTCCAGTGCCAGAGGCAGCAAAGCAACCCCAAAACATCAGGGAACCTCCGCCATGTTTGACTGTAGGGACCGTGTTATTTTCTTTGCATGCCTCTTTTTTTCTCCTGTAAACTCTGTTGATGCCTTTGCCCAAAAAGCTCTACTTTTGTCTCATCTGACCAGAGAACATTCTTCCAAAACGTTTTAGGCTTTTTGAGGTAAAGTTTTGGCAAACTCCAGCCTGGCTTTTTTATGTCTCTGGGTAAGAAGTGGGGCCTTCCTGGGTCTCCTACCATACAGTCCCTTTTCATTCAGACGCTGACGGATAGTACGGGTTGACATCGTTGTACCCTCGGACTGCAGGGCAGCTTGAACTTGTTTGGATGTTAGTCGAGGTTCTTTATCCAACATCCGCACAATCTTGCGTTGAAATCGCTTGTCAAGTTTTCTTTTCCGTCCACATCTACGGAGGTTAGCCACAGTGCCATGGGCTTTAGACTTCTTGATGACACTGCGCATGGTAGACACAGGAACATTCAGGTCTTTGGAGATGGACTTGTAGCCTTGAGATTGCTCATGCTTCCTCACAATTTGGTTTCTCAAGTCCTCAGACAGTTCTTTGATCTTCTTTCTTTTCTCCATGCTCAATGTGGTACACACAAGGACACAGGACAGAGGTTGAGTCAACTTTAATCCATGTCATCTGGCTGCAAGTGTGATTTAGTTATTGCCAACACCTGTTAGGTGCCACAGGTAAGTTACAGGTGCTGTTAATTACACAAATTAGAGAAGCATCACATGATTTTTCGAACAGTGCCATTACTTTTGTCCACCCTCTTTTTTATGTTTGGTGTGGAATTATATCCAATTTGGCTTTAGGACAATTCTTTGTTTTTTAATTTAAGACAAATTAAAAGAAGATAATACCAAAGAATGTGTTTGCAATCATTTTCAGGAAGAAACTGAGTATTATCTGACAGAATTGCAGGGGTGTCAATACTTTTGGCCACAACAGTATATCTTCCAGAAACTGCTATGAGAAATTGTCAAATAGAGGTCAACTTATCTGGTACTCAATGTAGTTGTACACTGCAGGTTTGCAGCACTAACTGATCCCACGCTCTTCATTATAGATCCTGAACATCAAAGAGGAAATGGAAATCTAAGATATTTTGAATATATCATGACAAAGGAGGACAATAAGTCAAGCACCTCTGATTCTGAACCTGTAGTGCCAAAAACAAAGAAGGGTCGCCCCAAGGATCATTTACCGGAGAGGCAGAAGTATGAGATGCTGTGCCGTGGAGAGGGTGTTAAAATGGTAAGTGCTCTATATATGGGGTACACTTGGAGATGTATATGTGTAACGTCTAATTTCCCTTGCACGCCTTTTGTGTGAAATATGTCACATAATCCTCATTTTTATCTCCCTTGCCCAGACTCCCCGCAGACAGAAGAAGCTGTTCTGCCGATACGACAATGGAAATAAGAGTCCAGTCTACATTCTGTCTCCTACAAAGCTAGAAGATGAATGGGACAAACCTCACATTGTGCGATACCACGATATCATTTCAGATCTGGAGATTGAGAAAGTGAAGCAGCTTGCAAAACCCCGAGTGAGTCGTCATTGCTTCTCTCTGAACCACTTTCTATTTCACTGTGGTATTTGCTTGTAGGCATTTGTTGCACCTTTGTGCTTCATCACCTAGCACCAAAATTTAGTTTTGGGTTTTGTTTTTTTCATAGAAATTAATAATTCTATTAAGTCAGCAACATGGCAACTTCACCCACAGGTGACGTGGAGGCTGTAATAGTCTGTTTCTGTGACTCACCTGTTTGAAATGACTTTTTGCTGATTTGTTCCAAAGGCGCTTTTTTATTTTAATTCTTTGATTGCTAATTTTTTTTTTTTTTTTTTGAAGAAGAAGAGTGGATGGCACAGAGGACGCATAATTATACTTGCTATAACCCATTAGATACTGCAAGAGTCTGTTCACACACTGGAGCTTGTTTGACCACTGCACTATTTTTCTCACCCCGGTCACATTATGACTATGTGGCTTTTCTTCTCCCATTCACATCAGTGTAGTAGAATGGGAAGTGGAAAACAGCAGTGTGGCAGCCATTGCATCATCCAATTACCATTGTGTGTGGCAATATCCCTAAAACTAGATTTCAGGTGCTAATTATTTTAATTGGGAAACTAATTTGTGGCATTTGACCTATTAGTTGCTATAAATTCCTGTCTTCCTATTATTTTAAAGGGAACTCGAGGCTATATTTGTGCTGCCTGAACCACGAGCAGCATGACTCGGAGCCAGGTATGTCTTTCCGTGAAATGCTTTGGTGTTTCAGAGAGAACCTAGTTTGAAAAGTTGGCCGGGGACCATAGGGATAGATGAGACTAGTCCAGTGCAAACCCCAGCAGACTTCTCCCCACACCGTTTCAGTTGACTGACCGGATCTCTCCCTATGTATACACGTGGGAGCGACCTGTCAATCAAATGTAGCGTACTGGGGAGAAGGCAGTCAGTCTCTCCCTACAGTCTCCTGCTGTGTGTTTTGAAATGCTGTGGTGTTCCAGAGAAGGACACGTAGCTGCAATTGTGCAGACAGGTTCTGATTCATGCGGCTTGTGGTTTGGGCAGCATGCGTCTAACAGGTTCCTTTTAAATAAGGAGCTTTGGTCATGATTTTTACATCTCCCATTTTTGGTGATTGTGGAAACCTTTTGCCATACTGATGTGGGGTTTCAAAATAATTATAAATTGTGGTGACCAGGCCTCTTCGGTCTGCAGTCTCCAAAATGTCTCGTGGTTCTGGTCCCTCACAGAAGACTCATTCGCTGAGTGCAGTTGTAGTAAGTGGTTATTGGTATTTCACCTCGCATAGGTCAATGGCAAAAATACAAGCCTTAATGGAGATATAAAATATGGGACATTAACGTTTCCTGTGCTTACAACATGACTTGCATCCAAAGGGCTTCTGATTGGTTGGGTGAATTTTAGTTTGTTTTTACAACTCTTGTGATTGGTTGGCTTCACAGTTGAGGCGAGCCACCATCTCCAACCCTATCACAGGAATCCTGGAAACTGCTCACTACAGAATTAGTAAAAGGTAAGTCATAAGTGTTTCATATCCCTATGTTACAATCCATTTCTTGGGCTTAGGTGCTGTTTTCTGTGCAAAGGAACTGAAGTATCAGGATTGCTTTCCAGATAGATCAGTTTGATCTTGCGTCACAGCTGGTGCAGAGTTATCCAACCTTGTAGTTGGAATCTCTTCTGTTCTGGTGACATGCTACTATATTGTTAATTATTAGAAGGCTTTCATCATACAGCCTGCTTTATGGTTATCCCAAACACATTCTCAGTAACCTTTATTAAAAAATGAAAAGTAAACTTTTGATATTAAAAGGATTGGTCTACAACTCTGCACCACGAAGTGATCATTTCCGGTGTCTGATTAAAAAGTGAAAGGACGTGTAGTTGTAGATTGAATCATTGCTGCTGGATAGTATTACTGAATTTATAAGAATGGCTGCTTAGTCAAGACTGAATTCACCCAGACCAATCAGAACCCCAGCACGGCACGTATCATGCCTGCTCCCAAATTAAACCATAGTCCTTTCTCTTTTTGTAGCTGAGACGGGCTACAGTGCATGACCCTCTGACAGGACAGTTGACCACTGCACAATACAGAGTTTCTAAGAGGTAAGGGAAAGCCCTGTGGGAATGTAGAGTCGATTCTTGGGGGACAACAGATATCCAAACTTTTGTCATGTTACAAAAAGGAACATTTCTTCTTTAATCAAGGAACTGATAAATTTAAATGGGTTGTCTGGGACTTTTCTTCTTCCTCTGTATAAGGCTAAGGACTTACAGGCTGTTAGTTGCTAATTACCTTCATCTTTGGCCTGGCATCTATCTCTGCTGACTTCAGAGCTGTTACAGACTTCATTTGACCTCACGTCCACAGAGCAGCAGCTCTTCCTCTTCTGTATTATTCTGTCGTCGGTGCCGATGTCATGCTGATTGACATTTGGCTCCCTGCAGTTAGGTTACCCAGCTGTTAATTTGCATTATGTCAGCACTGACGCTCTTGTCGACCAAGGAAGAGAAGAAGCTGCAAACTTGTCTGTGACTGCTCTGAGTCGCCAGAGATCAGTGCCGGGCAGAGCAGGCAGGTAGTTGGCAACTACTAGCTGCTTGCAAGTACTTGGCCCTATTAGGTAAATAAACAATGTCTTGGATAACCCCTGTAAGGAAAGAGAAGTGTATTCTGAGGTAGATGGCATGTAGAAGCCATGACAGTATCCGGGCTGCAGATCTGTAATGACTTCCTGTTAGTACATTAGGAAGGAGCGGTCTAGAGGACGAACATCTGAGCATTGACAGGAATGATTTAATAAAGTTTCTATGAGGATCTAAGAGCACTGACATTTTTGTTTTGCACTGGCGGTACACTTTAGTTCCTGTAGCCTAGTTATCAAATACTAATTTCTGGGCCACTGTGTTTGTAACGGTTTGTCCAAGAGCCTATATCTTCATATGAGTACTAACCATAAGATACCGCTACGCTCCTATATGTCTAGCTACCATATATACTCGTGTATAAGCCGACCCCCACTCCCCCCAATTTTGCTACAAAAAACTGGGAGAACTTATACGCGAGTCAATAAGCCTAGGGTGGAAAATGCAGCAGCTACTGGTAAATTTCAAAGATAAAAATAGATACCAATAAAAGTAAAACTAATTGAAACATCAGTAGGTTAAATGTTTTTGAATATCCATATTGAATCAGGAGCCCCATATGATGCTCTATACAGTTCATGATGGCCCCATAAGATGCTCTATACAAAATACACCCCATATAATGCTGCACAAAGGTTAGTAAGGCCCCCACAAGATGTTCCATAGAATAATATGCCCCATAAAGGTTATGGCTCCATAAGATGCTCCATAGATTATGCCCCCATAAGATGCTCCATAGATTATGCCCCCATAAGATGCTCCATAGATTATGCCCCCATGTGCTGCTCCATAGATTATGCCCCCATGTGCTGCCCCATAGAATATGCCCCCATATGCTGCCGCTGCAAAAAAATGAGGTTAAGGCTGGTGTCCGGCATCGGAGACCGAAGGCATAAATACATCACATCCAAGAATGGCCACTCTCCTCAGTGCGAATGGCAGGGTGAGTGATCATGCATGAAGAAACTAAGAACTATGCTATAGTGATAGAAAAACCTCATTGGGGCAAAGGAAAGTCAGAATATATGTTTCTATAGACAATTAAGTCCGATGGCAATATAATGGTTTTTTAAAAAAAATAAAATCATGGCTCAGCACCTGAAGCAATAGCATGAACAAAGGGGAGGTCCAGTGACAATGGTATGGACTCAGTAAAGCTAGGGTATCACAATGTGGGGGTGGGGAATCCAGCGATGTTATGGATTCCCAGTCAAGCCAAGACTATGTAATGGTTTGTCCAACGTGACCAGCAGATATATACATATCCGCTAAATGAAGGTAATGACATTGGAAACCAAGGCTAGTATATTGGATTGAGCACTGGTGTAAGGCAAAGAATATTAGAAGATGCATTTACAGGTGACAACTATGATATCTAATCCATAATGGGTTTGAGGTACGAAGCAATCACACCCCTATAGCCCAGATGCCGAATAACACAATAAATGGCAAAAAAGACTTGAACTACCATAAGAATGATAGGATGTAACAGATACCATGCATCTTGTTGGGAATGAGTCCCTATAATGAGACAGGAGAAAGGATGTCACAACATGGGGGCAGAATAAACTTAAATCTGAGTGAGGTCCATGGTTTGTTCCTCAAATTGGGTCATATGTCCTATAAAGGAAACTATTAAGACTTTAGAGATGCCAAATATATTTAATAATTCAGGAACAAATTTGAAACTGCCCTTTACAGTAATGCACACTGTACACTAGGATCCTAGGGACGGAAATCTTTAGAACAGTAAAGGGTGTTACCCGGCAAGAGGTAACACCCCATAGAGATAATCTAGTCAAGGGACAAAAGGCAAGAGTTTGAATCTGTATTAGATACACACTGGTAAAGTTTCAGTTTAAGCAAGACCTTATAGATGTAAAGCACATTCCAGGTCTAGAATAGACTGTTAGCGTTCTGCGGAAGCTTGGCTAATATTCTAAATGATCACAGAAGATGGCAGTCCGTCGAAAGCTTCCAGAGCAAGATGGATTGAGTCCAACCAGAATGAAGAGACATAAAGAGCTCATCAAGAGAATGCCAAGAGTGTGCAAAGCAGTAATCAAAGCAAAGGTGGCTACTTTGAAGAACCTAGAATATAAGACATATTTTCAGTTGTTTCACACTTTTTTGCTAATTATATAATTCCACATGTGTTAATTCATAGTTTTGATGCCTTCAGAGTGAATCTACAATTTTCACAGTCATGAAAATAAAGAAAACTCTTTGAATGAGGTGTGTCCAAACATTTGGTCTGTACTGTAGGTGAAGAGGGTCAATACAGGGTCACATAGAACTTTTGGTATAAACTCCACTTGTCATGTTTGGACGAAGAGGGATGAGCACATTCCCAAGAACACTGCCCCAGCCGTGAAGCATGGTGGGGGTACCCTCATACTTTGGGGGTGCTTGTCTGCAAAGGGGACAGGATGACTGTACGGTATTGAAGGGAGGAAGGATGGGATCATGTAGCATGACATTTTGGCCAACAACTTCCTTCCCTCAGTAAGAGCATTGAAGATGGGTCGTGGTTGGGTCTTCCAGCCTGATCTGAAACACACAGCCAGGGAACTAAGGAATGGCTCCATAAGAAGCATTTCAATGTCCTGGAGTAGCATGGCAGGTCTCCAGACTTGAACCTAATAGAAAATTTTTGGAGGGAGCTGAAATGCAATGTTTTTAACAGTCCCAAAACCTGAAAGATCTGTATTGAGGAGTGGGCCAAAATCCCTGCTGCAGTGTGTGCAAACTTGGTGAAGAACTACAGGAAACATCTGACCTCTGTAATTGCAAACAGTGGTTTCTGTACCAAATATTAAGGTCTGGTTTTTCTATTGAATCAAAAATGCTTATTTCATGCAATAAAAAAAGCAAATGCATTATGTAAAAATCTTACAATTTTTTTTTTTTTTTTAAATTGTCTCATATGTAATGTATCTACAATAAAAATTAGACCTTTCCACTGTTTTGTAGGTGGCAAACTTGCAAAATCGTCGTATCAAATACTTATTTTCCCCACTGTATATGTAATTGATATTTTTGGAAAGCACTAGGTCTTTCTTAAATTCCTAATACTACCTTACAGAAATTATTTTACATCCCCAAACTAACGTAAATTACTTTAGTTTGTATATTTATCTTGTCCTGAGTTCATGTAGACATAGAGCTAAATTTATGTTTAGTATTCAGTTCTAGATATGAGGTTTTTTTTTTCTAGTTCATATTGCTATTATATGAATTGTGTTGCCAAAGTTTCTCGCAGTTAATAAAGGTGTCTGATTAAACTATGCAAAACAGGACACAGATCAGATGGGACTATTGTTTATGTCTAAAGATAAGTGATGCCAAATAAATCTGGCAACCACATGTCAATCCATGTTTTACTAAAATAAATTGCATGTTTGAAGTTTGGTGTAGAGGGAAGGGAGCTGTAGGTTGACCATACACATGGAAATAGAACCAATAGAATTCCTCACAAAAAGGATAGATTTTTGGTTCTTACCGTAAAATCTTTCTTGGAGCCTTCATTGGTGGACACAGATTACCATGGGGTGTATGCTGCTAGGAGGCTGACACTATGCAAAAACAAGAAAATTGGCTCCTCCCCGGCAGTATACACCCACCGACAGATACCAAGTGCCTCAGTTAGTGAGAAAGCAGTAGGAGAAGCCACGGAACTTTAAAAACACGTACCAACCCAACAAGGGGCTCAAAGCCCAACACGGTACAACTTAAACAGGGAGGGTGCTGTGTCCCCCAATGAAGGCTCCAAGAAAGATTTTACGGTAAGAACCAAAAATCTATCTATCTTTATCGCCTTTTTGGGGAGACACAGATTACCATGGGACGTTCCAAAGCAGTCCCAAGGGCGGGAACAGCAATAAGGAACGAAAGAACAGGAAGGGCTTAGGTTGGTCGGTGCGCCACCGCCGCCTGCAGAACCTTCCTACCAACAACTGCATCAGACGAGGCCTGGGTATGAACCCTGTAGAACCTCGCAAAAGTGTGTAAGGACGACCAGGTCGCGGCCCTGCAAATTTGTAAAGCCGAAGCCTGGTGACGAGTGGCCCACGAAGCAGCCACAGCCCGGGTGGAGTGAGCGCTCACTCCCGGAGGGGGCCGTTTTTCCTGAAGTCGGTACGCTTCCAGAATGGTAGAACGAATCCAGCGAGCGATCGTGGATTTGGATGCCGGAAGCCCTTTCCGGCGACCTTCAGAGATGACCAGCAAGGAATCGGATTGACGAAATGAAGCGGTCCTGTCGAGAGAGACCCGCAAGGCTCTGACTACATCCAGTTTGTGGAGGGACTTCTCAAGAGGGTGAGAAGGAGCAGGACAAAAAGATGGGAGAACGATATCCGCATTGATATGGAAAGAGGATACCACTTTAGGAAGAAAAGGAACGGGCCTGAGGACGACCTTATCCTGATGGAGAACCAGGTAAGGGGATGACATGACAAGGCCGCCAACGCAAACTCTTCTGATAGATGTAATGGCAATCAAAAAAGTTACCTTCCATGAGAGAATGGATAAAGGAATGTCCTGGATAGGCTCGAACGGCGCCTTTTGGAGAGCGCTAAGGATGAGATTAAGATCCCACAGATCTATTGGCGAATGACAAGGCGGAGCCACATGGGCGACCCCTTGGAGAAATGTCTTAACCTGCGATAAGGAAGCGAGCTCTTTTTGGAAGAGGATAGACAGGGTTGAAACCTGGCCCTTGAGAGTACTGAGGGACAGACCCGCATCTAATCCGGACTGGAGAAAACCAAGTACGGATGGAATGGAAAAAGCCATCGGAAAAACTTTTTTTATTGTCGCACCAATGGAAAAAAGCCTTCCAGTTCCTATGGTAAATGCGGGAAGAGGCCGGTTTTCTGGCTTTGATCATAGTCTGAATAACCTGGTCGGACAAGCCTGATTCTCTTAGGATCGTTGCCTCAATGGCCATGCCGTCAAACTCAGAGACTGAGAATTCTCGTGGTAAAGGGGGCCTTGCGAGAGAAGATCTGGATGGTCTGGAAGCCTCCAGGGAGCGTCCACGATCATGTTCACCAGCTCCGCGTACCAAGGCCGTCTTGGCCAGTCTGGAGCCACTAGAATCACTGGTACGCCTTCTGATTTGATCTTCTTGACCACTCTTGCGATCAAGGCAAGAGGCAGGACAGGTAAGGAAGTTGGAACTGGGCCCACGGAATTACTAGAGCGTCGCAAGCGACGGCTAGAGGGTCCCTGGACCTGGCTACGAAGTGCGGAACTTTGTGATTCATCCGCGATGCCATGAGATCGACATCCGGAGAGCCCCAGCGGTGGCATATCTGATCGAAGACAGGGATGAAGGGCCCATTCGCTTGATGCTAGGCCTTGACGACTCAAAGTCAGCTGCCCAATTCTCCACCCCTGGAATGTGAACGGTGGAGATTGCTGAAACGTAACGTTCTGCCCAGCGCAGTATCTTGGCCACTTCTGCCATTACTTGATTGCGTGTGCCCCCTGATGGTTTATGTATGCCACAGCCGTGGCGTTGTCCGACTGAATGCGGACCGGCTTGCCGACGAGGAGAGGCTGCCAGGAAAATGGCTCTGATCTCCAAAAGATTGATAGGGAGCAGAGCCTCCTGTGGGTTCCAGCGGCCTTGGGCCGTTTTCTGATGGAACACCGCTCCCCATCCCAGGAGGCTGGCATCGGTGGTGATAACTTGCCACTGAAGCGGGAGAAAAGACCTCCCTTGAAGGACTGACTGTGGCATTGCCCACCAAGTCAGGGATTGCCTCACCCTGAGAGGGAGGAGAATGGGGCAGTCCAAAGACCGCGTGGTCTTGTCCCAGGCTGAGAGAAGAGCCAGCTGGAGGGGGCGAAGATGAAATTGTGCGAAGGGCACGGCTTCCATGGAAGCTACCATCTTCCCCAGGACCTTCATGCAGGAACGAAGGGGAACGGGCGTTGGACGTTTTAGAGTTCGAATTCCCTTGGAAAGAGCCGCATATTTTTCCCTCGGAAGAAACACACGGGCTTGATTCGTGTCGAATTCATGCCCAGAAAGGTCAGACGCTGAGTGGGGCTCAAAATGGACTTCTCCTTTTGACTATCCATCTGAGACTGCAGAGTATCGAGTATCCAGGGTTATCTGAAGACAGTCTAGGCTGGACGAGCCCTTGATCAAGAGATCGTTCAGATAAGGGATGATGAGGATCCCCCTGAAGCGAAGGATGGCCATGACTGTCGCCATCACCTTCGTGAAAACACGGGGGGCGGAGGCCAGGCCGAAGGGAAGAGCCGTGAACTGGTAGTGATTTCCCTGGATCGCAAAACGAAGATATTTCTGATGTTGTAAACAAACAGGGATGTGAAGATGGGCATCCCGTATGTCCACAGAGCAGAGAAATTCTCCGGGTTTCATTGAGGCTATCACCGACCGAAGAGACTCCATTTTGAAGTGGAGAACCTTCACGTGGCGGTTGAGCAATTTGAGGTTCAGGATCGGCCAAAAGGTATAGTCTTTCTTCGGAACTATGAAGAGATTTGAGTAGAACCCTGAAAACCGTTCGTTTGTGGGAACGGGAACAATCACTCCAGCG
The DNA here is from genome assembly GCF_039654945.1 of Dendrobates tinctorius. Classification (NCBI taxonomy): domain Eukaryota; kingdom Metazoa; phylum Chordata; class Amphibia; order Anura; family Dendrobatidae; genus Dendrobates; species Dendrobates tinctorius. The sequence goes on along the minus strand of NW_027361757.1, from coordinate 12,567,291 downwards.
GAAAGATGGGAGGAAACGGCTTGATAGAACCCTGGAATGTGAGACCACTGTCTTGGAGGTCGAGACAGGAAAAAACGTCTGTTTGGTGGGGAAGCAAATTCGATCTTGTATCCGGACGCGATGATTTCCCTGACCCAAGCGTTCACGAAAAAGGAAAGCCTGCCTCCCACCCTGAAAGAACTTCCAGGTGGGGGCGACCCGTCACTTGGAGGAAAACCTACCGTAACGGGCGCCTGAAGACCTGTGGTATTGTCCTCTAGATCTCCAGCGGGGAGCGGGTTTGTAAGATGGTTTTTTTCTGCACTCGTTCCCTAGAGGCGGAAGGACGATCTTGCCGGGCAGATCTGTCTGTGGATGAGAAGGGACGAAAAGGCCTAAATGGCCGGAAACCCTTTCTGTTGAAAAAGCGTTTTGGTAGAGACTGGGGAAGGGAAGTGCTTTTACCACCGGTAGCATCTGATATTAATTGATCCAGCTTGGCTCCAAAGAGCCTAGAGCCATGGAAAGGCAGATTGGTAAGTGACTTTTTAGAGGTGGTATCCGCATTCCATGACTTTAGCCAAAGGACTCGGCGTACGGCTACTATGTTGCTGTTAGCCCTTGCTACACACACTGCCGCATCCAAGGAGGTGGCCAAAAGGTATTTATCCGCATGATTAATTTGATCTGCGAGATCTGCCAACTCGTCCTGAGGAGCTGCCGCTAAGATGCCCCTGCGAAGAATTTTTGCCCAAGCCGAGATGACTTTTGCCACCCAGGCAGACACGAAAATCGGACAGAGGGATGCGCCAAATGCCTCAAAAATTGATTTCGCTAGAGATTCTATTTGCCTGTCTGTTGGATCCTTAAGTGATGCCCCATCCGGGAGGGATAGAAACGTCTTAGAGGCTATGCGAGAGACTGGAGGATCCACTTCAGGGGCTTTGGTCCATTTTGTGAGTAAATCTACATCAAAGGGGTACAGGACATCTAAGTACCTGCAGCCTGAGAAGCGTTGCTCAGGGTGCTCCCAATGTTTGGTTAGTGTAGTATCAAACTCTTTGTGGTTTGGAAAGGTTCAGGATGGAGGCCTATCTCGTTTAAATGGAACTGCACATTCCTGAGGCGGGGGCTTGTCCTGCTTAATTTCCAGGGTTTGGAAGATGGCAGAAAGGAGACTATCGACCATATCCCGTGTTTTAGATATGTTATCTGCTTCTGAACTAGATCCCGATTGGAGTTCGTCGTCTGACCTAGAGTCATCCTCTGAAGTAGAAGGACACCTGGGAGAAGCAGATGGGCCTAGCGAACTGGAAGACGAGCCAGACAGAATGTGCTTTCTAGAAATCCTACTCGGCCTGTCCCTCTGTAGGTCGCGGTCAGGTGCGGACGACTCACCATGTGAGGCGGTCGGTGCACAGGTGGCTGTAGATAGCTGAGGCAAACGTTCTAGGACCTGGACCAGGGACTGAGAGACTTTAGTCAGATCAGAGACCGACTGAGACATTGCAACAGCCCACTCTGGGAGAGAAGTACCCTCATCCCGGGCATTGGTGTGCTCCTGCGAGGCCGACATAGTTGAATGACTGCAGGACGGACAGAGGGGAGACGACTGACCCGACGCCCACTTCTTTTTACAGCGTGCACAGGCATAGTGGGTAACGGTAGGCTTGAAGGAAAGCGCCGTTGAAGGGTTGAGCATAGGTAAGTTAAGCCTTATGACCGCAGCAAACAGAAAGGAACTGCAGAGGGGAGCCAATTTGCCATTAAGCGTCGAACCTACCGAAATTCAGACGAGCAGCAGGACCCTGAGAGTGTCCCCCAAGCAGCGCAGGAAGCCAGTGAAATTGCAGGAGGAAGCTGGCAGAGAACTCGGTGGGCAGGCCCTGGCGCCGGGACGTGATTGGGCAAAGGCAGCGGAGGGGCGCGGTAAAAAAGGGGGTTGCCTTCCCTAAAAAGAGACATCCCGTGATGGGCTGGAATGGGCGCGAGTAAAAGCGCGCCCAATGAGAAAAAGAGCGTGTTCAGAGAGGGGAGGAGCGCAACTGAAAACGAAAGTGAAGCGGTCTCCCTCCGTGCCCAAACTTGTATACTGATGCCCGCGGCGGCGCCGCTGATTAAAAGTAAGTCTGCGCTACCCCACTATGAAAAAAGGACCCCCTTATGTCTAGGTAGACCCCCGGTGACTGATCATCAGCTCCTGCCCCTGTATCAAAGGAGCGCGGCTGAGATTGTGAGGTGCGCGACTAGTGGAGGAGGAGGGGCGGGAAATTTAAAAATCCATTTCTGCTTCCTGAGACATGCGGGGCTAAAGGGATCGTTCAGAATCTTACCTGACGTCCGTGAAGAGGATGATCACAGGGGCCCACGAGCATAAGGCAAGCCGCTGGGAAATGTCCTCTGTTACCCGCATCCTGCAGAAGACGGCGTTAACCTCTTGTTGGATGGGAAGGATGCACTACTTGCGATCGCCGTCTTCCTCTCAGCCCTGTCCCGAGAGAGGGGTGAGGAGGGGGATTTGGCAAGGACCAGCCACCTGTCCACAACCCATAGCACCAGAAGTTGATAGGGAAAAAGTCCTACCAGCGGTACTGAGAGTTGCGATGTGGGGTACGCCACACTGCTCGCTCAGCTGCCTGATATGGGAAAGCAGGGTGAAACTTACACCCTGTTTCCCGACTTGAATCTGAAAAACAAAAGACAAAGAATTAAAATGTTCTACTAGAAAGCCTAAGGGGAAAAAATGTTAACTGCGGATCTGGGGAGATCCCGGTCCGCCTCCTACAGACACTAAGCACAAACTGAGGTACTTGGTATCTGTCGGTGGGTGTATACTGCCGCGGAGGAGCCAATTTTCTTGTTTTTGCATAGTGTCAACCTCCTAGCAGCAGCAGCAGCATACACCCTATGGTAATCTGTGCCCCCCAATAAGGCTATAAAGAAAATGCAATGATCCCTTCATATATAAACCATAAAAACCAATAGCGATGGTGAAGGAAGAAATGATCAACGATAATATAATATAACAAATCTATGTAGATATTTATAATGAACAATCAATATAATTTGACACAGAAGTAAAATCACAATGAGACATGGAGAACAGACGCTAGAAAACACACATGCCACATTCAATAATTGAACATACCAGGAATTATATCGGTAATATCAATATAGCATCTACCTCCCAACACCGCTCCATAGGCGGTGAAACGCACACCAAGGTGCGTGTACGCAAGACTAAATACCCTGCTACTATGGCTACAGGTAATTGTTTGACTTCCCAATGGATGTATGACTACATGCGCTTTTATTGTGCCATTCCTACTATGGTGTTTATGGTATATTCCATAGGTGTCTTTACCATTACACTATAGTAATCCATCCCTTGCCTGTGCTATATTACCGTTCAGCTTGATGGACATCAGGATCTAGATATATCCTTACTAGATATCTCCATTATAGATATGCAGATATTACTGTTATACAATTCCTGGTATGTTCAGTTATTGAATGTGGCATGTGTCTGTCTTATAGTTTCTGTTCTGTATCTCATTGTGATTTTACTTCTGTGAAACTTTTTCATATGGGAAAAAAACTTAAAAGGGTTGTCCAACGAACAAAGTACACTTTAATAGATCTTAGAATAAAATATTATAATTTAAAATGTTATGTAAGAGTAGTAAAAAGCACATGGTCTAAATTTAAATATGTAATAACAAAGAATAAAAAAAAAACATAGTACGATACCCCCACAGTGAATTCCTCCACAGACACTGTATGGAGACACCATCACAGTAAGGTTCTTAACTGTAACCCCACACAGCCCTACGTACAGTATAATTGGAACAAAAAGTGCTCCATATAGTATAATGAACCCCACCTAGTCCTCCATACAACATAATGGGTCCCACATAGTCCTCCATACAGTATAACGGAGCCCTGCATTGCCCCACATAGTGCCTCATACAGTATAATGTCCTTATATAGTACTGTGTAGTATAATGGTCCCACATAGTGCTCCATACTGTATAATGGACCCCACATACAGCCCTGCATTAGACTGTATGGAGCAGTAAGCTGTGAGGAGTCCATAAGCCAAACCTGCGACAACTCAATTTCCCTGACCTCTACTCCACAGCACTGAAATCACTGCTGAGCATGTACATAAAGTGCAGCACCGGTCTCTTGATGGTGTCTTCAGATCCTCTGTACAGTGGGCATGTTGCAATGACTTTATGGCACCCACTGTGCTGAGGTGTCAAACACAGAGGGGGAATGATTGGGCGTCAGTTTCAACTGTGCGGGGTCCAGGATGCTGACATAGCCTGGTGTGGGACCCGCCCTGCATCATGGTCCAAATATACTCTGGGGACCCGCCATACATCGGGCCAAATATTCCCACCCTGCAGGCCAGAGCTTTACTTGTGTGCCCTAGATCATCTATTAACAAATGTGCCACTAAAGTGAAACTGTAGATATTACAACAGCTGTAGAGCTAAATGGATGGAACCATAAGGAAGTATAAGCCTATATCAGACGTGCTTTGTCATAAATAAGAGTACTTATCCTAAGATGCAAACGGGGTACGGGTGGGAGTAGAAGAAGCCGAGCAGAAAAAGCATCTTTGCAACTTCGTCAGGGGTCGTCAAGGGAGCCGCCATTAGGACCGTATAACATTGATTACATTCAGTTTCCATATTTTATAAACTTGTCAGAGCATCTTGCGTGATATTCTCCAGAGCCTTCTGCCGTGTGATGATGTAATGGCCAATCTTATTGCAGGCATTGCTCTGAAGTCATAGGAATGTGTGCTGTATCATACAAAGTAATGATCTGCATGTAGTTTCTTACAGAGGTTTTTTTATTTCCATTTTTTTTTTTTTTGACATTCCTGACGACAGCCAAGTCTGTGAATGACAAATACACCCTTGTTTGCAACTTACTGTGCTTTCTGCAATTACGTGGCAATTCACGATGGCTTATATCCAATATCCACCAAGCTTATTCTTAATGTGCCAGGGCAGCCTCTGATGTGTCATGTGCAGAAAAGACAGAACTGCTGGCACTTGAGGAATTCTGACTTTCCAGAAGGATCACTGTATTTTTATGACTGTACAAAAGGATATTTTTATCTTGGTCCATTCTGTAACCTTGGTCTATGCAGAAAAACAGGGAAGAAGGGGGGAGGGGAACTGTGCTGTCTACACAGTGGTCTCTGGTTTGGCTGTGTAAGGACACAGACATTTTAGTTCTATATAGATGGCAGTTAATCGATCCAGAATTAATAAGGTATTGCACTTCCAGCAAATAAAAATAAATTTTGTAAAATATAAATTCAACTATTTTCTACTATTCTGTTCTTTCTGTATCAACTTCTCATAGTATTCTTGATCTCGCCTTGAATTAATCAAAACACCTTTTTACTTTTTTTTAATTTCTAATCAATAAAGAATAAAAGTGAAAAGAAAATCTGGCCAAATAATGGAGACACAGGTAGCTCTTTATCTCTGATGATCCCCGCACCTGGGCCAGCCGATGTCCTGGTGTGCCCACTACATCCACCCTGCACCTCTTAGCCCTGGAATGCAGGGTTTGCCGGAATAATGTGTGAAAATCTGACAGTTGGCAAGTTTTCCTCCATGTGCAATGAAGGTCAAAGGGGTTTTCTGATTTTAAAATCCCTTCACAACCTGTGCAGTTTGGGTTAATAAACGAACCCCTTTGCTCACCTTTCCCGGGTCCAGCGCGATCTTTGGAGCTGCACCTGGTGTTTGTCTGCAGTGCTGAGATCGCATTGATAGCACTGCAGCCAATTGGAGAGCTCAGCGACTCACGACGTCAACATAGCCCGGTCGCTCAAAGCTCTGGGAGCACCAGCAGTAAGGCTGCCGGCACAGAGGGTTTTTCTGAAATGTGCTTCAACAATTACTTAAATTGGGAAATGTTTTAACTTTTCAATGTAGAAGACATTAGTCTGTCAAAACCCTCTGAACTAGGGACGCACAACCTTTCTTGGTCAATGATCGTACTGTAAAGTTCTCAGGGCCAGAATAAAACTTGTGACCGTATCAGCCCGAAATGTCTCTAAGCTGGGGTTCAAATTCTGTGCCTCCCATTTACCAGGAAAATTGAGATGTCATCTTCTGTTTGGCGCTCTAGAAGAGGGGCAACAAGGTGGTTGGCCATGTACATGAATATCTTAATTCTGGTTTGTGCGAGTCCTAGAAACAGATGAGTGATATATTGTTTAAAATTTATTTGTTTATTTATATTGTAGTAAAGGGGAGAATGCCCTAGGATAACTAGTCCGCAGGATGTTATTCATGAAAGATGAAAACCAAGACCAGAATGTCTGTGTCCTGATAGTTGGGTCTGTACAGGTTGTGCACGGTTGCTTTTTAACCAGCACATGTATGTAACCACATGTATTGCACTTTCTTTTTTTTTTTTGAGGCCGGTAATAAGCATAAGCAATTGAATACAAAATACAAACTTCATTGTGGCGGGATGTATCACTTTTATCAACTTCTGTTTAGATCATTAGGTTTACTGCAATAAGCCATAATTGTTAGCTGCTCATTGGGAGATCGTCCCATGGATACTGTATGCTTCCATTATTGTAGGCTCTTGGCATCCCATGGTTCGGCCATGCGTGCTGCGGTTCACTGTTCTCTAACGCGTAGTAACCAGACTATTCGTATACTGTCCTGTGTATGCAGAGCAGCACTGCTGACCTGTCTAAAACGCTAGCGCTGTGCATGTTCAATGAGGCTAAACTTTAGAGACAAGTTGTACAGCTCTTTTATCTGACTAGAACACTAATCCGTGCCCCTGTGCTTCCATTTACACCAGTGCTTGGCTGTCCAGCTATGAGGATCCTGTCATTGCTCGCATTAATTCAAGAATACAAGAATTAACAGGTCTAGATATGTCCACTGCGGAGGAACTACAGGTATGTTGATGAAAATGTTTAAAGAGATTTACTGTGATAAAGAAGAAAAATTGTAAAAAAAAAAAAAAAAATGTACCCTTGGCTTGTGCAAGCTTCCTGCAGCTGTTCAATCAGATATTGTTCCCAATTATCCCTCTGTTGTGCAATGTGTTTGTTCAGAAATTGCCACAAACACATTCACACACAGTCTTGTAACTGCAGGTGCACACACAAGATTTTGTACTGTGTATATCTTGGCGTTCATTACGTATGCGACATGTGGTGCATGTTCTAACCAAACAATGGGGTTAAGAACAAACTAAAAATGCTAAATGGTCTTTTATCTTCCTCATTTTTAAGGATGCTTTCTCTAGTCACCTTCCACGACAGCAATATCGGAGGATGTCTCCCCGCCCTAATAGGGGACAGGAAATGCACAAGAGGTTAAATAACCCTCCCCTTCCTATTACCTCCAGTGTTTTTCCTGTCCACTATGGGGGCATGAGAAGTCCGATGGTGCTGCCATGGCCGGCGACCGGAGCACCCCATCTCTTACCTGGAGCCGGGCGGCCGATGGTCAGGGAATCCGTTCCTCCCTCCTTGGATCTGGCCGCTCCCGTCTCCGCCTGCAGGCGCAACTCGGGACCCCGTACCCGCCTTTTCTGCGCCCCCTCCGCAGGGTTAAGTAAGGCGGCGATGTGCAGCTGGGGTCCTCATGGAGTTCCCCGGCGTCCTCCTCCCCATAACGGCGGTGCATCAGAAGTGACACGGCACCGTACTTCAGGTTTCAGGGCGGCAGCATGGCGGCCTCCAGGGAACGCGAGCGGCGTCTCGGGGAAGGTGAGAGCTGCGCCTCTTTGCCCGACCACCTGCCTGACGCTATCCACCCGCCTGTCGCAGCCCACTCGCAGCCTGTTCACCGCCCACCTGCCCACTTACCTGAAGTGATGGGCACTGAGGGGGGCTAAGATGATACAGGGGCAGCATCGGGCGGTGGCTGGGAGTTCGAGGGGGCGGAGTGACGTCCCCAGGATGACAGTGGACAGCTGGGAAGTAGCCGTGAGGAGGGGTAAGCACGATTACCCCCACCTGTGGACCAGGGGAGGAGCACGGAAGACGCTGTGGAGCCTCGGCTTTTTAAGACCCTGGCAGGAGTCGGACTCAGATTCGGGTGAAATTGCTGCCTCTGAGGATGCATGGGAAAACGAGAGTTCCACTTCTGCCCCGAGGCCCGATAACAAAAAAATATTACTTTTCATCGGGAGACATGGGGGACTTGGTTAGCATGGTAAGGGGCACCATGGGATTAGAGGAGACGGAGGTAGAATACTCGGTTCAGGATGAAATGTTTGGGGGATTGAGACCCAAAGACCAAAAGGGGTTCCCCATCCATGAGAACATCTGAAATTTAGTTATGCAAGAATGGGCCTTTCCTGAAAAAAGGCTCACTACCCCATCAGATATGAGGAACAGATTTACTTTGGAGGGGGATTGCTCCCTATGGGAGATCCCCAAAGTAGACATGCAGGTATCCATAGTGACGAAAAGGACGGCTCTTCCCTTCGAAGACTCGTCTCAACTCAAGGATCCTATGGATCGTAAAACAGAAAGCCTACTTGGGAAATCATGGGATGCCTCCACAACCCTGCTCAAGGCTAATATAGCCTCTACATGTGTGGCAAGGTCCTTATTTCGCTGGCTGCGTACACTGGAGGACCACCTCTCTCAAGGAACCTCCAGGGAACAGATCCTCGATTCCCTGCCGCTATTGCAAAAAGCAACAGGGTTCCTAGCCGATGCCTCTGCAGAGTCCATTCGGGTAGCAGCAAAATCGGCAGTCCTCTCCAACTCAGCCAGAAGGATGCTGTGGCTGAAATCGTGGGGAGGAGACATCACATCAAAGTCAAAACTTTGTGCAATTCCCTTCCAGGTTAAGTACGTATTTGGCCCAGCCCTGGATGATATCCTGGAGAAGGCCACAGATAAAAAGAAGTCACTACCGGAACAGCGGAAACCTAGAAGACAGTTTTTTTTCTTTTTTGTTCCTCCCCCACCCGTGACCAACCCTCCCAGAGAGAGTTCAAAGGGAAGGGTAAAACTGACAGGTGGATCTATCCGAAGGGAGGAAGAGGCAGAAATATTCTGGCCTCCGAGTCCCAGCAACAACAAAACCCCACAGAAGCAATGACGGCATTCCGGTCGGGGGCCGACTCTCGAATTTCATTGAGCAATGGCAGTCCATAACATCAAACCAGTGGGTTCTTCATACTATTTGCGACGGACTGAGATAGGAATTCGAGAGTCCTCCCCCTCAATGCCTGAGAATAACCTCCCTGCAAGCGCACCTCCAAAGATCCTTGCTGTCAGATATAAAAACACTCCTGCAAGCAAGAGCAATCTCCCCGGTTCCACAACAAGAAATGGGTAAAGGCCACTATTTTCGTAGTGGTAAAACCCTCAGGGAAACACAGGGTCATTATAAACTTGAAACCGTTGAACCAAGTGGTGAAATACAGGCGATTCAAGATGGAGTCGGTCAAGACTGCAATCCCTCTTATATGACAGAATTGGGTGATGGCTACAATAGACCTAAGGGACGCCTATTATCACGTCCCGATCCATCCAGACCACAGAAGATTCCTCAGGTTTGCGGTATCTCAGGGGTCCCAGGTCAGGCACTACCAATTCAACGTCCTGCTGTTTGAAGTATCATCGGCCCCTCGGGTATTTACCAAGGTGATGGCGGAGGCAATAATCTTCATTCGCCAACAGGGGATCTGCATCGTCCCATATCTGGACGACCTTCTAATAGTAGTTCCATCCAGGCCTCGCCTGAACCAGGACGTAGACAAATCTCTAGAGATTCTGAAATCCTTGGGTTGTCTCCCCAACCTAGAGAAGTCAAACCTTCATCCCTCAACAAGGAAAAAGTTCCTAGGGATTCTCCTGGACTCAGGAGAGCGAACATCCTTTTTACCCAGGGAACGGCAACTCGACCTGGTTTAGAGGATCTCCAAGTTCAGGGACCAAAGAGCACTGACCCTGAGAGACTCAATGTCCATGCTGGGATCATTGACTGCATGTATCCAGGCTGTCTCCTGGGCCCAAGCCCATACTCGAACACCGAAGAACGTAGGACTGCATGGTCCAAGGAAGCACCAGAATATATTGACCAGGAGAACTCTTCCAGGTCATGTGAAAGCCTCTCTTCTATGGTGGCTGAACTGCCAGAACCTTCAGCGGGGGGTCAGCTGGGATCAGCTGCCCCTGAAGATCATCACCACGGATGCCCGTCAGCGAGGCTGGGGCGCGACAGTGGGAAAATCACACTTCCAGGGGTTATGGGGCCCAGAAGTCAGTTCCAGCTCCTCAAATACAAGGGAACTAATAGCAGTAGAGGAGGCACTAAAGGCAGCAGCGACCCTCGTCCAAAACCATCACGTACGTGTGTACTCAGACAATATGACTACGGTGTCCTACATCCACCACCAGGGAGGCACAAAATTCTTCAACCTAAAGCGGTTGGCTGCGAAGATCTTCTCCTGGTCAGAGAAACATCTACTGTCCATATCGGCAGTGCATCTAAGGGCAGTAGACAATGTGGAAGCGGACTTCCTCAGCAGGAGGGACGTTCATCCTGGGGAATGGAGCCTGGACCAGTCAGTATTTTCATCGCTGGTCTCAAGATGGGGATATCCCGAGGTGGACCTGTTTGCCAGTGGTCAGAATGCGAAGGTGGGAACATATTTCTCCCTCAGCCCCGCCGACGGAGCGTGGGAAGTAGACGCCTTCTCCCACCCGTGGCACTTCAACCTAGCCTACGCCTTCCCTCCAATCCCTATGATAGCGAGAACACTACAGAAGGTACAGGCAGAACGAGTCACTACAGTCTTCATGGCTCCCTTGTGGCCGGGAAGGAGCTGGTACGGAGCCCTGCAAAACATGGCTCAGGATGGTCCAATACTCCTGCCCCAGAGGGACAATCTCCTTCGCCAGGGCCCTCTACTGCGCCCAGATCCGTGCAAGCTGAACCTGGCGGCCTGGCTACTGAAGCCAGAATTCTAAAAGCCAAGGGCTTATCCATCAAGGTAATCCAAACCCTACAAAGAAGTAGGAAACCAGTGACGAACGCCATTTACGGGAAAGTTTGGAAGAAGTTCTCGTCCTGGTGCTTCCCAAATCTTCCGGATCCCTTCCGTCCCAAGATTGCACAGATCTTTAGAGTTCCTCCAGGATGGCCTAGATCTGGGTCTCACACCCAGTACCTTAAAGGTACAAGTGTCAGCCCTTAGCTCATTCTACGATCAGGACTTGGCGAGCCATCGATGGATTAAACGCTTCATGACCTCGGCGTCTAGGATCTGTCCCAGACTCCGTAGCCAGATTCCCCCCTGGGACTTGAACCTGGTTCTCAAAAGCTTGACGGCTGAACCGTTTGAACCTCTGGCTTCCACGACGTTGAAAAACTTGACACTAAAAACTGTGTTCCTGGTGGCAATCACTACCGCAGGCCCTTTCGATACAGGAGCCATACTTAACCATCATGGAGGATAGCATCATCCTAAGATTAGATCCCTCCTTTATGCCTAAGGTAGTCTCGAACTTTCATAGGAGCCAGGACATCGTATTACCCTCCTTCTGTCCAAGTCCCACCAACGCGAAAGAAGGGTTCCATACCCTCAATGTACGCAGAGTAGTCCTCTTCTACCTACAGCAGACGGCAAGTTGGAGGATTGATCAGAACCTATTCGTTCAGATTTCAGGCCGAAATAGAGGCAAAAAGGCGGCAAAAAATACAATCGCCAATTGGATCAAGCAAGTGATCAGCCTCGCCTACTCGTCACAGAACGTTTCCCCTCCTACATCATTAAAAGCCCACTCTACTCGTTCTGTAGCAACTTCGTGGGCAGGAAGAGGGGACGCATCTACAGAGCAGATATGCAGAGCCGCCACCTGGTCGTCTGTCCACACATTCACCAGACACTATAGACTAAACTTCAACAGGCATTTAACGTTTGGCAGACGTGTTCTGCAGGCTGTTGTCCCTCCCTAAGAAATTAGTTGTTTTGTATTTCTCCGATACTACTGTCGTGGAAGGTGACTAGAGAAAATAGAATTGGTCTTACCGGTAATTCGGTTTCTAGGAACCTTCCACGACAGCACTAATTTCCCTCCCTACCTGATGCTCTACCGGATGATTCCTGCACCTTGGTGGTAACTATACATGCTAGCGTGTACAGAAAAAACACTGGAGGTAATAGGAAGGGGAGGGTTATTTAACCTCTTGTGCATTTCCTGTCCCCTATTAGGGCGGGGAGACATCCTCCGATCCTGCTGTCGTGGAAGGTTCCTAGAAACCGAATTACCGGTAAGACTAATTCTTTTTTTTTTCGCAGTTTTTCAGTGTAACTGCAGATTTTTGTCTCTGTGCTCGCACAGTAAAGGTTCGCCACCTTTCCTCTCTATGTAGAGGATGCCCCGTGTCATTGTTGCAGGCCTAGGTGTGAAATGATCATTAGAAAGATTTCTGTGCTGTCCCTTCATATGCATAGTTGTACAATTACTAAGGATGATTGGACCAGTGCATGTTTGGGTTTGGACGAACTGTAGTCCAAAGTTTTGTTCAGGTATCAGAATTTGACTAAGAACCCAGTAGAAATCTATGGGTACTCGAACGTTAGTGCTGTAAAATGGTCTTAGTAAGGGCTAGGGGGAAGCAAAATGGGGGTAAGAGCAGGAAAATTGCCAATCAAATAAATGTGGATAGTGAAATGACTTAAAATAACATGGAATAAAAGATTTATAATCTGGAACCAGGAGGCAGAGGTCAAGTGGAGGTGAAAGAGGAAGAGTCTGAATGGGCGTTACTCACATTAATTAAAATGAACCAGGCATGGGGCCCACAGGATTTGGACGTACCTTTGGCTGACTAAAGAAGTTTACCAGCCGCATCCAGCTATTGTTATACTCCACCGCATTGTTTGTTCTACAGTTGTGCTCAAAAGTTTACATACCCCTGTGAATTTTTGCATTCTTGGCCAGTTTTCAGAGAATATGAATAACACCAAAACTTTTTCTCCACTCATGGTTAGTGGTTGGGTGAAGCCATTTGTCAAACTACTGTGTTTTCTCTTTTTAAATCCTAATGACAATCCAAAACATCCAAATGACCCTGATCAAAAGTTTACATACCCTGGTGATTTTGGCCTGATGGCACCTGTGACAAATGCCAGTCAAATTGTTCGGGATGCAAAGAAAAACCCACAAATAACATCAGCTGAAATACTGGACTCTCTGAAAACTAGCGGTGTGGCTATTTCAAGATGTACTATAAGGAGGCACTTGAAGAAAAATGGGCTGTATGGTCGAGTCGCTAGAAGAAAGCCATTACTGCGCAAATGCCACAAAGTATCTTGCCTACAATACACAAAACAGCACAGAGAGAAGCCTCAAAATTTCTGGAACAAGGTAATTTGGCGTGATGAGACCAAAATTGAACTTTTTGGCCACAACCATAAACGTTACATTTGGAGAGAGGTCAACAAGGCCTATGATGAAAGGTTCACCATTCCTACTGTAAAGCACGGAGGTGGATCGCTGATGTTCTGGGGATGTGTGAGCTACAAAGGCACAGGAAACTTGGTCAAAGTTGAAGGAAAGATGAATGCAGCACGTTATCAGCAAATATTGGAAGCAAATTTGCAATCAGCATGGAAGTTGCGCATGGGACGTACTTGGACGTTCCAACATGACAATGATCCAAAACACAAGGCCAAATCGACCTGTCAGTGGTTACAGCAGAACAAAGTGGAGGTTCTGGAGGGGCCATCAGTCTCCTGACGTCATTATCCTTGAAACACTCTGGGAAGATCTCAAGTGCGCAGTTCATGCTAGACAGCACAAGAATTTACAGGAACTGGAGGCTTTTTGCCTAGAAGAGTGGGCAGCTTTACCCTCTGAACCTCATCCACAACTATCACAATTGACTTCAAGCTGTCATTGATGTTAGAGGGGGCAATACACGGTATTAAGAAATGGGGTATGTGAACGTTTGATCAGGGTCATTTGGCTTTCTCCTGGCGACTTGACCATGCAGCCCATTTTTCAAGTGCCTCCTTATTGTGCATCTTGAAACAGCCAGACCACTTGTTTTCAGAGAGTCCAGTATTTCAGCTGTTATTTTTGGGTTTTTCTTTGCATCCTGAACAATTTTCCTGGCATTTGACTTCCGGGAAAGTTTGTGTTCGGCATTGGACCCTAGATGTCTTGTGTAAACCCCAAACTGGTTTGTTCATCCCTAACAATTACTACTTGGTTCTGCTTTCAATAGAATCGCTTCTATGAACAATAGAGCCAGTATTAGTATATGGTGGGAAATTGCATATTTATTGGTGGGTGGGGGACATATAAACTACTTTCTGATATTTCTCTCAGGTTTGTTTCACACCTAATCAGATTTAGGGTAGAGGATCAATTTGATGGCTATGGACAGTTCTGTGATTGCTGAAGATCCAAGGCCCCCCATATCTCTGACTAACCTGTAAAAGACCTTTCACCGTTCTGCATGTTACTTATAGTCGCCTCCTGCTGAATTCCATGTTCAGAACTGTTCCTAAAGATTCAACGTGGGGACTGTAACAAAAATGTCTATCCATTCTCATTAGTCACTGTGTTCTTCTCATAGGTGGCCAACTATGGCGTTGGAGGCCAATATGAGCCCCACTTTGATTTTGGAAGGGTAAGTGTATCTTTTAGAGAACAGATAAATATTCCCATGTATTGTTTTCTTTATCTTTCAGGTGGCAAATTATGGCATGGGAGGACAATATGAACCCCACTTTGACTTTGCACGGGCAAGTAACGCTCTGGGGTCCTGCAAGCTGCACTTCCATCTGCGGGCTCTTATTACTGCTATAACTTGTAGTATTCACTGCTGAGCTGAAGCCGATGGAACTGCTGGTTTCAGTGATGCCACCATACTTGTGTGTCAGCGTAATTCTTAATATTGGTCATTTAATCTGTCTCTGTAGAGCAATTTATAAAACCACCAAGAACAAAATGGATAAATAATACTCAAAATGCTTACAAAGCCTTTATGGTTGTTGCATTGGGAAAAATGCATTTGTAGCCATTAATTTTTTCTTGATTGAACTCCGGGTGGTTTTCTAGCATGGGATTAGATTTTGTGAACAATAGATCAGTCGGAATTTAGATTTCTTCTGTTTGGACGTAGTGCATTGATGCTAATCCATAATTAATGTATAAAGTGTTTTGTCTGAGCATGTATCTGAATGTCCGTAACCTGATTACTGTGGAGATTGTAACCCAATGACTGTATAAACCATATGTTCGTACATCCTGGATGCTGAATCATTCTTCATATTTTCCAATGATACAGTGAGTGCATGTTGCTCGTAACACTCCTTAAAAAGCTGATGGTCCACTAACCTATTCTTGTGTGTTCCACAGAAAGACGAACCGGATGCTTTTAAAGAGCTTGGCACAGGCAACAGAATTGCCACATGGTTGTTTTATGTAAGTTACTAGTCTCAGTTTATCCATTATTTAGCTCGCCAAGTGCCAGTTATGACATGTGCCATGACACCATACTGCATGCTCCTTTTGGGCCTCTTTGTGTGGTTTTTTTTTTTTTTTTTTAAACCCAGTTACTACTTGCAAATTGACAAAATTGTGTTGCGTGACTATTGCCTTTATATTACAGCCCACATCTGATAGATATCTGTTGAAAAGTTGATTGTTTAACCCCTTCCCGACCATTGACGCCACATAGGCGTCTTGAAAAGTCGTGCCAATGCGACCCATGGCGTCATGGATGCTTGTGGCGTCATGAATTAATTGTCCTCCTGCGGGTCGGGTGACCGGACTCACTGAAAGGTCACCCGACCCGCACACACGACACTTCATAGTTAACCCCAGGGGGCGTGGCTTAGCCCCCACATGCCTACGATCGCTCTAATTGGCTGTTTCACTTTTAACAGCCAATCAGAGTGATTGTAATATTTAACCAATGAAATTTGGTGAAATATTACAATCCAGCCATGGCCTATGCTGAAATGGCATCGTGCATGGCTGGAGACATCGAACCGCCCCCTCCTCCACCAACTGACGGCGCCGATCGGCAGCCGCTGTCGTAATCTGTCGTCCCTCTGGCCTTCCCGGATCATGGGTGCCCCCATCTTAGAAAATGGTGGGCGCATGCGCAGTGCGCCTGTCGAACATGCAACGCTGCAGATTCATTCATTTATTTTGATCACTATGATAACTTTCACAGTGATCAAAATAAAAAAAAAAGTAAATCACTGCCCCCCTTATCACCCCCCATAGGTAGGGACATATAATAAAATAAAGAAAATATTTTTATTTTTCTATTAGGGTTGGAATTGGGGTTAGGGTTGGAATTGGGGTTAGGTGTTGTGAATTCGCTTTCTGGCCTCCCTCTGGTTACTACTGAAGGTAGTGGAGCTGGTCAAATTGACAGAGGGGTTGCGAGTTCTCTTTCTGGGCTCACTCTGGTGGTTATTGGAGGTAATGGAGCTGATCTGATTAACAGAGGCTTGCCACCTGATAATGAGGACGACTGTTGGAGATCTGGAGTTTCAGATTGGGATTTAAGACAGCCGACTCCCTCTATCCCTGCTGGTGATTTTCTTCCTGCCTCCTGATGTCTTAGTTTCCAGCTCTGTCCCTGCATGTTCAGCTAAGTGTTCATTTGCTATTCTGTTTACATTTGATCTGGTTTTGTCTCTGTTTTTTTATGATCAGCCAGCTCTGGCTGGGGCTGTGCTGAATCACCATCCATATGTTACTGCTTGTGCCTGTTTGGTATATTCTGAAAGCAGAGCAAAAAGAGGCCAATCTAATAAGGGACAAAAACAGAGTGCTGATATAGTGGGCGAAGTTGTGTGTCTTCAGTATTTTTTGCATCAGACGTGTTGGACTTTTTTTTTTACAGGGTTTTTTGCGTGAATGCAGACATTGTCTTTCCTTTCCTGTTCTGTCTAGTCAGTGTGGGCCCCATCATTTGCTCAGTCTATTTTCCTGCCTGCGTTTGTGTTTTCATCTTGTCTCACCGACAATATGTTTGGGGGCTATCTATTCCTTTGGGGTCTGCTCTGGTGCAGTTTAGATTTTCCCTTTCTTGCTTTAGGCTTAGTTAGCTCTCTGGCTGTGCCGAGGCATCTAGGATCATCGTAGGCACGCTCCTCGGCTACTGCTAGTTGTGTGGATAGGATCAGGGTTCTGCAATCCGCTTAGTTACCAACCTCTCTGGTTTTCTGTGGCTTAGCCTGGGCCTGCTATCCTCCTCGGTGACCCAATCATAACAGTTAGGGTTGGAATTAGGGTTAGGGTTGGAGTTATGTTTAGGGATGGAAATAGGGTTGAGATTAGGGTTAGAGTTGTAATTAGGATTGGGATTAGGGTTAGGGGTGGGTTGGGATTACGGTAAGGCTTGTGGTTAGGGTTGTGCTGTGGTTAGGGTTATGATTAGGGTTGGCATTAGGGTTAGGGGTGTGTTGGGGATAGGGTTATGATTAGGGTTGGCATTAGGGTTAGGGGTGTGTTGGGGTTTGGGTTGGAGATAGAATTGAGGGGTTTCCACTGTTTAGGCACATCACGGGATCTCCAAACGCGACATGGCCCCACCATTTATTTTAGCCAAAAAGTCAGTGCTCCCTCAATTTCGAGCCCCGACTTGTGCCCAAACAGTGGTTTACCCCCACATATGGGGTTTCAGCGTACTCACGAAAAATTGCACAACTTTGGGGTCTAATTTCTCCTGTTACCCTTGGGAAAATAAAAAATTGGGGGCTAAAAAAATTATTTTTGTGGGGGGGAAAAAAAATATATTTTTTATTTTCATGGCTCTGCTTTCTAAACTTCTGTGAAGCACTTGGGGGTTCAAAGTGCTCACCAAGCATCTAGATTAGTTCCTTGGGTGGCTAGTTTCCACAATGGGGTCACTTGTGGGGGGTTTCCACTGTTTAGGTACATCAGGGGCTCTGCAAACGTAACATGACTCCCGCAGACCATTCCATCAAGTCGGCATTTCAAAACGTCACTACTTCCCTTCCAAGCCCCAACGTGTGCCCAAACAGTGGTGTCTCCCCCCCACATATGGAGTACCAGTGTACTCCGGACAAACTGGACAACAACTTTTGGGGTCAAATTTATCCTGTTACCCTTGTGAAAATACAAAATGGTGGGCTACAAATCACTTTTTGAGGAAAAAAAACTTTTTAATTTCACAGCTCTGCTTTATAAACTTCTGTGACGCACTTGGGGGTTCAGAGTGCTCACTACAAGCTCCTTGGGGGTTCTAGTTTCCAAAATGGGGTCACTTGTTGGGGAGCTCCAAAGTTTAGGCACACAGGGGGCTCTCCAAACGCGACGTACTGTCCGCTAATGATTGGAGCTAATTTTCCAATCAAAAAGTCAAATGGCGCTCCTTCCCTTCCAGGCCCTGTCATGCGCCCAAACAGTGGTTTATGACCACATATGAGGTATCGGTGTACGTTGGAGAAATTGCCCAACAAATTTTAGTATCCATTTTATCCTGTTACCCATGTGAAAATGAAAAAACTGATGCTAAAAGAAAATTTGTGTTGGAAAAATTAAAATGTCCATTTTTTTCTTCCACGTTGCTTTTGTTCCTGTGAAGCACCTGAAGGGTTAATAATCTTCTTGAATGTAGTTTTGAGTAGCTTGAGGGGTGCAGTTTTTAGAATGGTGTCACTTTAGGGTATTTTCTGCCATATAGACCCCTCAAAGTGACTTCAAATGTAAGGTGGTCCCTAAAAAAAAAAAAATGGTTTTGCAAATTTTGTTGTAAAAATGAGAAATCGCTGGTCAACTTTTAACCCTTATAACTTCCTAACAAAAAAAATGTTGTTTCCAAATTTGTGCTGATGTAAAGTAGACATGTGGGAAATGTTATTTATTAACTATTTTGTGTCACATAACTCTCTGGTTTAACAGAATAAAAATTTTAAAATTGCGAAATTTTCTCAATTTCAGTGTTTTTCACAAATAAACGCAAAAATTATCGACCTAAATTTACCACTTGCCCAATATGTCACGAAAAAACAATCTCTGAATCGCTAGGATGCGTTGAAGAGTTCCTGAGTTATTACCTCATAAAGGGACACTGGCCAGAATTGCAAAAAATGGCCAGGTCATTAAGGTCAAAATAGGCTTCCACCTGATGAAGACGGATCCTCCGTCGAAACGCATTGTGGTTTAAACCCATCTCTTGTCTGAGTCTCTTTCCTGCGCTCCTAAGACCATTTTCCATTTTCTCATTAAGGTCAACATAGGTCATGAAGGGGTTAAGGAGTTGTCTAAAATTGAGTGCAAGATCTGCAGTCATACAGTGTGAATGTAGACTTCTGAATCGTGAACACACGCAGTGCACACTCTCGATTTCTCAGTATTGCCGGTGTGAGCTGTTACATGACCACATGGATGTGATTTATATCTGTGATCATGCGCCGTCTTGTCTCATCCAACTTCTCTCAATAGAAGTGAATTGAGAGAATTCGAACACGTCTAGTCAACACATGACCCCATATCACATTCATGCAGTCATGTTACTACCCTCTTGCACTACTGATATAGGGGTTTCGAATCAGAGCACACTTTCACAATTTAGAAAGCTGCAGTCACATAGAGTAACTGCAGACATTGCTCTCAAACCTGGACATTTCTTCTTTTCTGCTTGTGTGAATAGGCCAATAATTGCCCTGTGGATATATATATAGGCGCGGCTAAATGGGTCTTAAGATGCAGCCACTGCCTTTCAGGGCTTATCTACAGCATTCTATAACACTGTAGATAAGCCCCCGATCTGACCTGAAAGATAAAAAAAATAAGTTTTATTATACTCACCTGGGGGGGGCGGTCCGGTGGGTGTCATAAGTCCAGGTCCGGCACCTCCCATCTTCTTGCAATGCCGCCCTCATGTTGCTTCATCGCTCCCCGGCATCGAGCTCATGCGCAGGCGTACTTCTCTGCCCTGTTGAGGGCAGACCAAAGTACTGCAGTGCGCAGGCGCTGGGCCTCTGACCTTTCCTGGTGCCTGCACAATGCAGTACTTTGCTCTTCCCTCAACAGGGCAGATAATTATGCCTGCTCAGGAGCGCTATGCCGTGGACCATGAAGCAAGCAGGAGAGTGACAATCATAAGAAGATGGGAGGTGCCGGACCCAAGACCTGCGACACCCATCAGACCGGACCGCCCCCCCCGGGTGAGTATAATAAATTATTTTTCTTATCTTGCAGGTCGGATCGGGGGCTTATCTACGGCACTATAGAATACTGTAGATAAGCCCTGAAAGGGGGTGGCTGCATCTTATTTTGTCCAAAACAGCTGACAGGTTTGCTTTAAAGTATATCCCCAAGCACATGATACAGCCAAGCGGACATATGGTCATTGTGTTTTGTCTTTTTCTCAAATTTTCTTTTCACCTGTAAAACCTTTCCATATGTATTATCTGTTCATAAAATGCACTGAAGTATTCTAAAATCCGATATTTGACTTTTGCAGATGAGTGACGTGGCGGCAGGTGGCGCCACAGTCTTTCCAGAAGTAGGAGCTGCAGTCTACCCTAAAAAGGTATACGGTTTTTGACTGGGCCATGAATACTTTAGTGTCTGTGCATTTCACTAAGGATTACACATCATTGTTAAGGAAAAGCTATATTTCATGCTACCGAGGCATCTTAGTATCACAGCACATTTTTATTTCATAAATCTATAGTGCACATGAGGATCAGAAACTTTGTAATGTTTATATTATGAGAAAAATCTGCAAGGAATGATAACTTAAAAAAAAAAAAAAAAAAAAAGTAAATTTACGGGTAAACTTTATTCAGTGTAGACCGATTACGACATTACTGAGAGAGCAGAAGTAACAGTCATCTCCTGCTATCTCAGTAAAGTCATAATCGTTGTTCACTGAATACAGATTTTACCTGAAAATTGAGCATTTCATAAATGTTCATCAGTCCTGGCTGAGGAAAGAAGAGGATAAAGTTGCACGTTTTCACATGTATTATTGATTGAAATAAGGCTTTAAATTTAATTATTGCATGTATGAGCCATATCCAAAATAATAACCCTTCCAGTAAATGTTTCTTTCCAGGGAACAGCAGTTTTCTGGTATAACCTCTTTGAAAGTGGAGAAGGAGATTACAGCACAAGGCATGCAGCGTGCCCAGTTTTAGTTGGCAGTAAATGGGGTGAGTATGGACCACATATGTCTGGAGAGTATTGTTTTAATTGACAGCAGGTATGTGTTTTTGTTGTCCCAGTTGAAAAATAAAACACCTTATTAAACGTTTACCATTGTATTACCTGTTTCATTTTTTTAATTTTTTTTTTTTATATACATAGAAAAATATTCAGAATTGAGAGTCCTCAGTGGTTGATACCTTTTTAATGGCTAACTGAAAAGATGGTAACACATTGCAAGCTTTCGAGACTACTCAGGTCTCTTCATCAGGCATAGACTAATACAACATCTGAAGAGTCACATATTTATGCACAATACAGCACAGAAATAATGCAATAGACAAGACAAGTGACGTGAAGCAGAATTAGGATTATAGGAGAGGGAGAAACATAAATATTGGACCAGTTCATAGATAAGGAGTCCGGATGTTTTATTGTCCTCTGATTGGGGTCTCCTAATGTGTTGTGATGCCCCCACAAGATCTTAGGAGCAAATTCCACATTTTTTATACATATAAACTTTTCTATCAATATAGCCACTTGGTTTTGTTTTTTTTTTTTGTAGCACAAGGTGCAGTTTTAAGTGACACGTTCCATTTTTACCATTTCATTCACTAAAATCTGGATTAAAAAAATTGCAAAAGCAGTGAAAAAAGTGGGGAGAAAAAAAACTATTTTGCCGCTGTTTGAGTTTTGTTTTTGCATAATTCGTCAGTAAAAATAAATAAATAAAAATAACATCCTACATTAGGTCAGTACTTTTATGATAATCCTAAGCCGTCAATATGGGCATATAGGTCTTAGGAAGTTGTAGAAACTGTTACCTTGATATCTGCGACCCAATGTCTTATTCCACATAAATCCATGTTTTTCTTGCATGTAAATGAGTTTTCATAGGCGCACTGTCATGACAGACATTCGGGTCTTCAGCAGATCTTTGGCCTTCATGGCAACCCACCGGCATCCCGTGATTGAGTAACTTGGGTTCCAATGGGTGGTTAGAACAGTGCTCCGCCCCGGGCAATGCGCTGTAAATGTAGCAGTTAGCTTGTTAAATGTTCCTGTCAACGTCTAACAGCCGCAGGCGGAGCGTCGTTTCACTCGTGGCTGTCAGAGGTTGGAGCTGACGTATTAGTATGTTGTGTGTTGCTAAGGGGTTACAAAAAAAAAGTTTGTGTGGGGGGAAAAAGGCGTTTTATTTTTTTTGTAATAAGCTATTAAAAATAGTTTCTATTGATTTATGGAGAAACAAAATTGTAAATAAAAATGTGACACTTTGCTTTGGTTGATCGTAATCTATAATCACAAATTTCTTTATATTTCAGTATCGAATAAATGGATCCACGAGCGAGGGCAGGAATTCCGAAGGCCGTGTAAACTGTCTGAATTGGAATGATCCAAACCTACGTTATGTGAAATAGGAACATGTCTCAGCCACAAAGCTTTCCAGACTGTGCTTTGCCCAGTTTGCTAGCAATGAACTGTAAAGTTGTAGTCCCAGAAATCTCGGGGAGAAGGATCATTTGTGGAGGACACTCTTCATTGTTTGTATTAAATCCTTAAGAGGTGGAAAATCTGCACAAATTGCTAGTATGCATTGATTACAACTGGAGCCACGCAACACAATTCCAAGACAGAAGGTGGATCTTTACCTGCCCCAAACTCCTCACCTCTCTGATCTGGTGATCCCAAGAAAATAATAATCTTACTGAAATGTTTATTGACCACATGTTTGGTGCAGGGTTTCGTGGGTTTTTTTTTTTTCCCCCTTTTTATAAAATTTGACATGTAGGTAAAATTTGTGATACAGCCATGAAGTATACTGATTTTTTTTTTTTTTTTTTTTAATTTCTCCTTGAAAATTGTTACATTTAATATTTGACTAAAGCAAGCTAGCAATTAAATGTAGATTTAAAATATCCCAAATCCAGATACCAGTTAGAAATGATTCAGTAAACTTTGCTTTCACAGTTTTGAAGATCTTTTAAATACAATGAAGAACCATACATGTTTTTTATTATTCTCTGTACATTGCAAAGTAATGAACTTTTGCAATGTACTTTACCTTATTTTGCTTCCTTCTCTCCCAAACATTGTGCTGGACCTGTATTTCAATTCCCAGTTCAAACTCCTTTAGAAGATGCTTTCATCTGCTGCTCTGTAAGATCCCTATACTATATTCAGTCTGTGAATAAGGACTCTCCATGCCTGAGCTTCTCTTCTCCACACCCGCTTACTCTGACTGAGAATTTCCTGTATCCTGAACATGGTTTATGGATCTTACCAAGCAGCACTTGTAAGGAGCTTCTAAAAAGAATAAATAATTGGGTCTTGAAACAGCATTGTGCATAGTGTGGCGAAGAAAAGGAAGCAAAATACAGTAATGAAGTATTTTGCAATATTAGAAAAATGCATAACTTTTTTTTTACTTATTGAATAATTAGTGGGCACCTGTCACCAGGTTTTTTCCCATACAAAGTTGTGCCAGTATCTGTAAGCCCTACATAACATTCTAGAATGCTATATAGAAGTCCCCAATGCAGTCTGCATAAGACAAAAAATAGCTTTTATTATACTCAACTACGGTCTGGTCTGATAGGTGTTGCTGGTGTTCTTATTGCGTTCACTATTGTCCTTCTTGCATTGTGTGGTTGATGTGTCCTCCATTGCGCTCCTGCGCAGTTGTACTTCTCTTTTCTCCCCTGCCGAGGGTTGAGCAAAGTATTCATGCACCTACAATGGCGCTTCTTGGCCTTTGCCTGCATATGCGCATTACAATACTTTGCTTTGCTCACTGCAGGACAGAGAAGTACAACTGCGCATGAGCACGAGTGAGGACTCTTTGTGGGTCGCGTAGGATGTGTCATCCACTTGAAGCAAGAAGAGAGGAGACCCCGGATCAAGACCAGCACCTTCTATTTGGCCATAGGTGAGTACGGTATATTAGAAACTCATTTGTGTTGTGTACAGCACATTGGGGACTTGCATACTGCATTCTGGTGTGCTGTATATGAGGGCTTAGAGGTGCTGGCCCTACTTTTACATGGGGAAAAACTTGGTGACAGGTTCCCTTTTTAAATAACATTTTTAGTTACATTAAGTAAGCCTCTTCCACTCTAAGTATTATTAGTACTCCCTTAGAACTCATGGGGGACACACAGAGGTCCATTAAAGAGATTCAGTAACATTTCAAATAAATAGACATGTTCTTCTCCTTAAGCGCTACATCCATATACTCCTATCAGGCAAGGGTAATAGTGTGTCATGGAGGAAAAAAAAAACGTGGTTTACTACAAATTGCTGCATATCGTTTGAAAGTTCAGACACAAATCCATATGCATCAACTGTATTTCTTGCAGATCCATGGTAAACGTTACTTGTACTGTGACATATTTGTTGGCTGGGTTAAAATGACTTCTAACACTTTTTGCTACTTTTACCCTTGAGCTGAAACTTCATCTGTCCAGGAATTTCCCCACAGATCAGATATGTAACTATACTGATATAGAAGCACCTTTTCTCATTGCTATACAGTTGTGCTCAAAAGTTTACATACTAGATTTGCGTTTTTGGCTATTTTTCAGAGAATATGAATGGTAACACCAAACCTTTTTCTCCACTCGTGGTTAGTGGTTGGGTGAAGCCATTTATAGTCAGACTTACTGTGTTTTCTCTTTTTAAATCATAGTGACAAACCAAAACATCCAAATGACCCTGATCAAAAGTTCACATACCCCATTTCTTAATATCGTGTATTGCCCCCTCTAACACCAATGACAGCTTGAAGGCTTTTGTGGTAGTTGTGGATGAGGTTCTTTGTTTTCTCAAATGGTAACGCTGCCCACTCTTCTTAGCAAAAAGCCTCCAATTCCTATAAATTCCTGGGCTGTATAGCATGAATTGTCTGCTTGAGATCTCCCCAGAGTGGCTTAATGAGATTGAGGTCAGGAGACTGATGGCTGTAGCCATTGACAGGTCGACTTGGCTTTGTGTTTTGGATCATTTTGTTGGAACGTCCACATACGTCCCATGCGCAGCTTCTGGGCTGATGATTTCAAATTTGCCTCCAGTATTTGCTGATAATGTGCTGCATTCATCTTTCATTCAAGTTTGACCAAGTTTACTGTGCCTTTTGTAGCTCACACATCCCCAAAACACCAGCAATCCACCTCTGTGCTTTACAGTAGGAATGGTGTTCATTTCATCATAGGCCTTGTTGACCTCTCTCCAAATGTAACGTTTATGGTTGTGGCCAGAAAGTTTAATTTTGGTCTCATCACTCCAAATTACCTTGTTCCAGAAGTTTTGAGGCTTGTCTCTGCTGTTTTGTGTATTGTATGCAAGATACTTTGTGGCATTTGCACTTTCTTCTGCCAACTTCTGCAGCCCATTTTTCTTCAAGTGCTGCCTTATTGTGCATCTTAAAACAGCCACACTGCTAGTTTTCAGAGTCCCGTATTTCAGCTGATGTTATGATGTTATTTGTGGGGTTTTTTTGCATCCCAAACAATTTTCCTGGCAGCTGTGGATGAAATTTTTGTTGGTCTACCTGACCGTGGTTTTGTTTTTCAGAGCCCCTGATTTTCCGTTTTTTAATCACAGTTTGAACGCTGTTGACTGGCATTATCAATTCCTTGGATATCTTTTTGTATCCTTTTCCTGTTTTATACAGTTCGACTAACTTTTCCCGTAGATCCGTTGCCAATCCTTTTGTTTTCCTAATGACTCACAATCTAGAAACGTGAGTGGCTGGATGAACGAAGCAAAGAGTCTGTCTGGATCCCAGAAACTCACTACGCTTTTATGCACACACATTGATTACAAGCATACAGGCCACACGTGGGGATGTTACCTTTAGTAGCCATTCAAACCCATTTGTGTCAACTTCTGTGCATGTTATCAGGCCAAAAGCACCAGGGTATGTGAATTTTTGAACAGGGTCATTTGGATGTTTTGGGCTGTCATGGCTTAAAAATGAAAACACAGTAGTCTGACAATAAATGGCTTCGCCCAACCACTAAGACTGTGTTCACACACAGCGTTTTTTTAGCGGTTTTTACCGCGGTTTTCACTATAAAACCGCTAAAAATAAGCTTCCCAGTCATTTCTATGCATTTTGCACATTGATGCGTTCTTTACCGCGAAAAAACCGCATCGCGGTAAAAAACGCAGCATGCTCATTAATTTTGCGGATTTTTCCGCAGTTTTGGCTTCCATGCGGTTTGAAACCGCTGCGGAAAAAACGCTAAACCGCGCAAAAACCGCCGTGGAAAAATAGGTGCGGTTTCTGGGAAGGGATTCAGGTTTTTGAGCAGAAATTTTCTGCAACGTGTGCACTTAGCCTAACCATGAGTGGAGAAAGTTTTTAATTCATATTCTCTGAAAAAGGCCAAGAAAGCAAAAATTTTGCCGGGGTATGTAAACTTTTACTGCTGTATTTGTGTGGGTACTGTTGGTATCCAAATATTAAGGCAAAAGTGAACAAATTAAACTACTTTAATGGCTTTTAGACCTTAACAAGATGCATTAAAATTATTTTGATTTGAGTTTTAACACGTTTGGACAGGTTTCCTTGTGTGAGTGCAGCCTTAGAGTAACCATTGCTTTTTGATATATTTATTTTTTGCGTACATGTGAAAATGAGTAACTTTTGTAATAACCTATTTGACAAAGTTCATTCACAAGTAAAAATCTGCTTTAATTGAATACAGATTTTCCCCATTACGGAGACAGAAAATGACAGGTCTCCAAGTTCTGTGGAGAACTGTAACTGACTTTTCAGGAGAACATGCATCAGGATGTTGGTGTTTGCTTCTAGCTCATTCTCCATTCTTTGGCCTCTTTCTCCTTTTGATTCTTTGAATTTTTAAAACCCCAACTGTCCTCTCAGAAGTGGGATAATTTGTCTTTACTGAATACAGATTTTAACCATCACGTAAGGCCGGTTTCACATTTGCGCTAAAGGCCGCAGTGTCGGCCTGTGCACGGCCACCGCAAAGCCCCGCCCCCTGCCGCGCCTCCGCAGGTAGCTCCGCCTCCGGGCGCATGACTCTGCATGCGTCATGCGTCCCCTATCTTTATCACTGAGGACGCAGGCCGTGCGCAGTATGCGTTTGGCGGCGCCTGCGTCCTTTTGACGGTGCACCGAGCGCAACCAAATTGCAACAGGTTGCGTTTGGCGCTGGTCGGCGCACCGTCAAAAGGACGCAGGCGCCGCCAAAACATACTGCGCACTGCCTGCGTCCTCGGTGATAAAGATGGGGGACGCATGCAGCGTCATGCGCCCGGAGGCGGAGCTACCGGCGGAGGCACGGCAGGGTGCGGGGCTTAGCGGCGGCCGTGCGCAGGCCGACGCTGCAGCCTTTAACGCAAATGTGAAACCGGCCTAAGAGGGAAAGATCAGTCCAGGAAAAAGAAGAAAATATCTCTGAAGATATTTTACAAAGTTGCTTATTTTCATGTGAAATATTCATGAATTTAATTAGAATGTTACTTTTTAAAGGCGAGGGTATTGTGTTGGTATAGGTTCATGATATCTTTTTGGCCTTACTATTAGTATCAAAGTTCAGGTGCCAAAAGTCCAATGATCAGTGCTCCTTTTTTATATATCCTAGTGTAACAAAGCAGAATTGTGCTGGAGAAGTTGTCACACTATGCTGCTGAAATAAGGAGCATTAAAAAAAATATATTTTACTCTGCTAAAGTGCCCTCTCCCCTCTGGCATTGGTGTGTGATTGTGACATGTATTCAATGTAATAATGCAGGTATTACTGTAGTCACAGAACAGCAAAGCCAGTAACAAGTCAGTGCCTTAGCTTCCCATATACCAGCCTAAGGAACAGTGTTAAAATTGTGCCAAAATTTAAATTTTTCTTCCATGCATCTGCCAATTTAAGTTTATCTTCCCATTTGGTCTTTACCTTCATAAACGTGACATTGTCGCCAGCTACAGTAATGTTCCTGTAGTTTTTGTACTTCCAAATCTATTTTTGTGGCAAAATTTACCTATTTATAACCCTTTTAAATGATCTTTTTGTACGTCTTTGGGGTCCTGGAATGTGAAGTGTTTTATATTTAGATAACTATGTATGAGCAGGTTAAAACATGCTTATTTCTGTTCCAATGGCGATCTTTATATTGTTGTGCACTGCATCCTTCCCCTAAATACATTTCTGAAAAAAAAAAGTCTTCTGTGTTTCTTAAAATTATAGCGGCCAAAGATATTGCTAGGATTGGACATTATAAATGTGTGTATACAGTGCTGCTTATCATTATTGGCACCCATTAAGTACATAATGTGGAATATCTCCTGAAAAAAAAAAAATAATCAAGTGAAACAATTTTTTTTTGTATCGAGCACTCAAATGCAAAAGAGCAAATGATAAACAATTTAAAACTAAAAACAATGGTAGTGATAACTGGTATTGGCACTTAAATCAAAACGTGTTTCCATACTAATTTATCTGTGGTAAATCACAAATGAGAATCACCTGTGATTAATTGTCATTGCCCATGTGTCATGAATTGGCCAATGAATGATGACTTCAGTGTTTTTAAAAAGTCACATGGTAAGCCCTGTTCCTTTGTAACAATGGTGAAGACAAAGGAGCTGTTTAAGGACATCAGAACTGCTATTAGCAAATACAAGACTACCAAAGGGTATAAGGTCATCCTTGGTATCCCAGTTTCAACAGTGCTCAATGTTAGGAAGTTTGCCATGCAGGATACCGTCAAGAACCTCCCTGGACGGTGCGAATGATGGGGAAAAAAACACCACATCAAACATTCAAAGACCTGAAGGGCAACCTTGAACAGTATCGGGTCAGGGTTTATTCGGTCGTCCATGACATCACCAACTGAGAGGGGGGATCCGCCCTTCAGGAACAGGAAACCTACAGATACAAAAGGGCGGCGCCTCTCCCACGCATCAGTTGGTTTTCCTGTTCCTAGAGGACAGGACTTCCTACAGATCGTCTGTCATGGATCGTCGAGGATTCCCAGGCCGGCTGACCGACCCAGGTAGCGGGGGGGTTCTACCTCGGTCAGCGCGGGGTCCCTGGAAGCGCCACGGTGGGGCCAGGTAGGTCGCCACGGCAGTGGGTGGAGCAAGGGGTCCGGTGGACAGCCGTCTCCAGAGTGCCAGCACTAGGTATGTATGCCCAGGGCCCCTCCTGTGCATTCCCCCCGGGGTACGGTCCTCTCCTCGCCCGGGCCGTCGTTGGCGCCCGGTCAGCCGGTGTGGGGCGGCACATGTGGGGGCTGGAGGCATTCCGGGCCGGGGGCACCGTGCCGGCTCCTTTCCACGCGCTCCCGCTGTCTCAGATGAGCGGCGGGAGTGACGTGGCGGAAGGGGCGGGGCCGGGAACGCCAAAACCGGAAGTCGGGTGCTGGCCGGCTTCCGGTGTGCGCTGCAGATGCGCGCCTGTCCTGGGTGGTGGGTGGCAGCTGGGGCAGGGGTTGGGGGAGGGTCCCGGGTGGGAGGTGCCACGGCCAGAACCCTGCTGACCCGGACATCAGGAGGCCTTATAAGGCAGGGGGGACGCTGCTGGGGTGCTTACGAAGGCCCAGCGATAGATACGACGGAAGCCCCCATAGACCAGCAGGACGAGGCGCAGGAGCGCCCGCAGAAACAGGCCACAGCAAAGCCTCATACGAGTGGCCAGCAAAAAAAGCAAAGACGAACGAGCAGACAGAGCCTCTGAAGTTCCTCCAGACTAAAGGATCCCCCTGCCTCCCTCCGTGATCCGGTACCTACTTCATCTGCATGGGTAAGAGATCTCCGTGAATGTGCCCTGATGCAGTGTTCCCTTATGTTTTTTTGCAGGGGAGGAAAGCTACGGGAAAACAGAAGCACAGGGAATGTGCCCTCTGTAGTTGCCCCTTGCCAGATGGCCACCCTAAAAAGTTATGTCAGCCATGCGTGCGACAGACGGTAGGGGTTGGTAGGGAACGATAGCCCATGGGTAGATTGGCCCTTACACTCTCCCCCCGTTTATACAGGTAGCGGAGGAGACGCCTGACTTCACTACAAGCCTGAGGGAGATAATCAGGACAGAGATGAAAGCCCGATCTCAAGGGGAATCTTCTAGGAGAAGAGAGGCTAGTTTTTCACTCTGAGTCCTCGGTCCCCCCTAGGAAAGATAACTCCTCAGACTCCCCGGCCTCCTCCTCGTCTTCTTCGCATGAAGACTCTAGAAGGTTCTGCTTCCCCTTAGACCAAATGGATAGGCTAGTCAAAGCAATAATGTCTACCATGGGGGTAGCAGACACAAAGCCGGAACTCTCAGCACAGGACATGATGTTCGGGGGTCTAGGTCCCAGGAAGCGCAGAGCTTTTCCATTAAATGATAAAGTCCAGAGTCTGATAGAGAATGGAAGAGGCCTGAAAAAAGGGGCACCTTGCCACCAGCCTTCATGCGGAGGTACCCTTTTGATGACCCAGTGGTAAGCAGATGGGATAAGGCCCCTAAGCTGGACACGGCAGTAGCCAAAGCCTCCAAAAAATCCTCCATACCTTTTGATGACATGGCCTCCTTAAAAGATCCGCTGGATGAAAAAGCGGATTCTTTTCTAAAGGGAACATGGGAGATGTCAGCGGGCGCCCTAAGACCAGCGATAGCTGCCACATGTACAGCCAGATCCATGATGGTCTGTCTAGATCAACTGGATTCTCAGCTGAAAGACGGAGCCTCGAGAGCATCCATTCGTAAAACTCTGCCGATCATCCAGAATGCCAATGCTTTTTTAACCGATGCTTCGGCGGACTTTGCAAGGATGGCGGCTAGGACCGCGGGATTGTCTAATGCAGCTCGAAGGGCGCTCTGGTTAAAATGCTGGTCGGGAGATATTCAGGCCAGATCTCAACTCTGTTCCATCCCGTGTGAGGGGGAATAATTATTCGGCCCCGTTCTGGACGAAATATTAGAAAAAGCTGGGGATGATAAAAAGAAATTCCCCAGTCTGCCGAACCCTTCTTATAGACGTCCCTTTACCAGGAAAGGATATTTCTGTAGAAGGCTGTCCAGAGATCAGGGCAGATGGGATGAGAAAAGAAAAGGTACAGGATTTATGTTTGGAGGAGGGGGGCGCCAGGATGGTCCAGCACGCGACACTAAAAAGCCGCCCCAATGACTAGTTGACCCGGTAGGAGGGAGACTAGCTGCCTTCTACCCAGCCTGGTCGCTGATCTCTAATAGCAACTGGATACTGGGGGTAATAGCTGCGGGACTACGACTAGAATTCTCCTGGGTTCCCCAAGATCGATTTAAGGTCACCCCACTCAGGTCTTCCACATCAGAACAAGCTGCCCTGGAAGCCGAAGTTCGTGACCTATGCGGCAAGAAGGTCCTAACAGACGTTCCAGAGGAAGAAAGGGGGAAAGGTTTCTACTCCCCTCTGTTCCTGGTCCGCAAGCCAGACAGCTCCTTTAGGACTATAATAAATCTTAAGGCCCTCAACGAGTTTCTAGTCATACGTCCATTCAAAATGGAAACAATTCAACAATAAAATTGCTGTTTCAAAACTGCTTTATGGTGGTGATAGATTTAAAAGACGCCTACTACCATATACCCATTCATGCAGCTCATCAGCGTTTCCTCATTGTGGCTGTTCAGTTAGATGGGTCAGTTCGGCATTTCCAATATGCGGCCCTCCCCTTTGGGGTGGCAGTCGCTCCCCGGGTGTTTACTAAAGTGGTAGCGGAAGTGATGGCCCATCTACGTGAATCAGACATTCTAGTAGTCCCCTACTTGGATGACTTCCTTATTGTTGGCAAAATGGCGGATCATTGTTTGGAACAGCTACAGAGGGCAATGTCTGCCCTAGAGCGGTTAGGATGGTTGCTGAACATCAAAAAATCTCGGTTGCAGCCGATGAGAGTCCAGCAATTCTTGGGGCTAATCCTTGATCCTGAGAAACAGGAATGCCGTCTGCCTCCGGAGAAGCTTGTTCGCCTCCACTACCAGGTCCTGAACGCTTCCAAAAACCCCACCATGTCCCTCAGGAAAGCCATGTCCCTTCTAGGTTCTCTCTCGTCCTGTATCCCGGCAGTCCAGTGGGCCCAGTTTCATGCAAGAAAACTACAGGGCGAGGTTTTATTACATCAAAGAGTCCTTGGGGGTTACTTGGAGGGTCAGCTAACTTTGTCCCGAAACACAAGGGAGTCCCTAGAGTGGTGGCTAGACAAGGATAATTTATCCAGAGGGGTACCCTGGGAGTATAACATAACCCGCATAGTTACCACGGATGCTAGCCCTTCCGGTTGGGAGGCTCATATGGGTGAGATTCTGTTCCAGGGCCTATGGGAGCATCATCAGATGGAAATGTCATCTAACCTGAAAGAATTGACAGCAGTGGAGCAGGTGGCTAAAAAGCTCCTTGTGTATCTACAGGGCCATCACGTACGAGTGTTCTCCGACAATCAGGTCACCGTGGCTTATATCAACCACCAAGGCGGGACCCGTTCCAAGCCTCTAATGAATGTGGCAGAGCGTTTGTTCCATCTAGCAGAGCAGCATTTTCTATCTTTGACAGCTCTACATATAAAAGGGAAAGAAAACATCACGGTAGACTTCTTAAGCCGCAATCTGCTAAAGCAAGGAGAATGGTCCCTAAAAACCTCTATCTTCAACCTGATTGTACAAAAGTGGGGACAACCAGAGGTGGATCTCTTCGCCACCAACGAAAACCGGAAATTAAGACAATTCTGCTCCCTAAATCCCAGAGAAAATCCTCTGGCGGTAGATGCCTTTCTGATAAAGTGGGACTTCAGGCTAGCCTATGCCTTCCCTCCCCTATCTCTACTACCCCTGGTGATGAGGAAAATCAGAAAAGACAGAGCAAGGGTTATAGTTATCGCTTCATTTTGGCCCAGAAGGGCATGGTTCTCATGCCTCAGGACCATGTCGGTGTCCGATGCTTGGGTTCTTCCGGACATCCCGGATCTCCTATCCCAGGGCCCAGTTTTCTATCCTCAGGTGGCTGGCCTACATCTGACGGCGTGGAGTTTGAGCGGTCCCTGCTAAAAGATAAAGGTTTCTCCCCAGACCTGATTAACACCCTACTTAAAAGTAGAAAAATCATTGCTACCAAAATTTACGTCAGAATTTGGAAAAAATTCCTTCAGAACTCAGGAGTAGTCGCTGGGGAATTCAGCGCCTATAATTCAAATCTTAGAGTTTCTACAGAAAGGTCTGGACATGGGGTTTTCCACCAGTACCCTTAAAGTACAAGTATCAGCCTTGGAGGCCCTCTTTAGCTGCAACATCGCGGGTAATTACTGGGTCAGTAGATTCATTAAGGCAGCAGGTAGATCCAGGCCAGTAGTGAAGGATAGATTCATGCCGTGGGACTTGAACCTAGTCCTCACGGCTATGACGGAAGCTCCATTTGAACCTATCTCATCAGCCTCCATAAAAAACCTGTCCCTCAAAATAGCCTTCCTGGTAGCTCTGACGTCAGCTCGTAGAGTAAGCGACATCCAGGCATTATCTAGGCGTCCTCCTTATATACAGTTTAAAGACGATAGGGTAATACTTAGGCCTGATCCAGCGTACTTACCCAAGGTAGTTTCTAGCTTTCATAGGACACAGGAAATAGTCCTTCCATCCTTCCTCCCTAATCCAGCTAACGAGAAGGAAGAGAAACTACACACCCTAGATGTTAGGAGATGCCTCATAGAATATCTGGCAGTTACTGATCCCTGGAAGAAAGATAATGCCTTGTTTGTCTCCCATCAAGGCCCTAGGAAAGGTTTTAGAGCGTCAAAAAATACACTTGCCAGGTGGATTAGAGAGGCGATTTCAATAGCATACACCTCAAAAGGCAGGTCGGCACCTGGGAAGCTGAGGGCGCATTCCACCAGAGCCATGGCGACCTCGTAGGCTGAGAGATCAGAAGTCTCCATTGACCAGATATGTAAGGCGGCTACTTGGTCCTTTCCGAGCACCTTTTATAGTCATTATAGGCTAGACCTGGGTGCTTCCGCAGACCTCTCCTTTTGGTGTAAGGGTACTGCAGGCTGTAGTCCCTCCCTAAAGTAGTTATTACGTTCTGTAATTCTCTCAGGTGGTGCTGTCATGGACGACCGAATAAAGTCTTAGTTACTCACCGGTTAACGGTATTTTTATTCGGTCGTCCATGACAGCACCACCTGAGAGAGGGGATCCGCCCTTTAGGAACAGGAAACCTACAGATACAAAAGGGTGGCACCTCTCCCACGCATCAGTTGGTTTCCTGTTCCTAGAGGACAGGACTCTCTACAGATCGTCCGTCATGGAGTCGTCGTTGAGTACCCAGGCCGGCTGACCGACCCAGGTAGCGAGGGGGTCTCCTACCTCGGTCAGTGCGGGGTCCCTGGAAGCGCCACGGTGGGGCCGGGTAGGTCACCACGGCAGTGGACGGAGCAGGTGGAGCAGGGGTCCGGTGGATGCCGTCTCCAAAACGCCAGCGCCTGGTATGTATGCCCCGGTCCTGCTGCGCTTCCCCAGGCCCGGTCCTCCCGGTCAGTGCTGGCCCCTGGCGGGCTCATGGCGGCGTGCGCGGGGTGGCTGGGGGGCATTCCGGTCAGGAGGCGCTGCGCGGCTCCTTCGCGCGCGCTCCCGCAGGGCTCTGATGAGCGGCGGAAGTGACGCGGCGGAAGGGGCGGAGCGATAGCGCTGATACCGGAAGTCGGGTGCCGGCCGGCCTCCGGCGCGCGCCGCGGGTGCATGCCCGTCCGGGGGTCGCGCGGCGACCCGGGTAAGGCGAGGGGGGCCGGAGCATGGGGGAGGGAGCGCGAAAGGCCGGGTGGGTGGTGCTATGGCAGGATACCTGCTGACCCGGACACCAGGAGGCCATATAAGGCAGATGGGGACGCCGCTGGGGTGCTTCTGAAGGCCTCAGCAATGGATACAATGGAAGCCCCCTTAGACCAGCAGGACGAGGCGCAGGAGCGCCCGCAAAAACAGGCCACGACAAAACCCCATACGAGTGGCCAGCAGAAGAAACAGAGACGAACTAGCGACCAGAGCCGCGAAAGTTCCTCCAGAAAGGATCCCCCTGCCTCCCTCCGTGATCCGGTACCTGCTTTATCTGCATGGGTAAGAGATCTCCGTGAATGTACCCTGATGCAGTGTTCCCTTATGTTTTCTTTTTTTCAGGGGAAGAAGGCTACGGGAAAACAGAAGCACAGGGAATGTGCCCTCTGTAGTTCCCCCCTACCAGATGGCCACCCTAAAAAAATTATGCCAACCATGCATTCGGCAAACGGTAGGGGTTATTAAAGACAGGGAGTCCAGGGGTAGATTGTCAGGCCCTTATACTCTCCCCCGTTTATGCAGGTAGCGGAAGAGACACCTGACTTCACTTCAAACCTGAGAGAGATGATCAGGGCAGAAATGAAAGTCTTACCTCAAAGAGAACCTTCTAGGAGAAGAGAGGCTAGTGGTTCAGGCTCGGAGACCTCAGTCGCCCCTAGGAAAGGTGACAACTCCTCGGACTCCTCGGCCTCCTCGTCGTCTTCCTCGGATGAAGACTCTAGCCGGTTCTGCTTCCCCTTAGACCAGATGGACAGATTAGTGAAAGCAATACGGTCCACCATGGGGGTAGCGGACAAAAAACGGGAACTCTCAGCACAGGACATAATGTTCAGGGGTCTAGACCCCAAAAAACGCAGAGCTTTTCCATTAAACGATAAGGTTCAGAGCCTAATTGACAGAGAATGGAAGAGACCGGAAAAAAGGGGCTCCATGCCACCAGCCTTTAAGTGGAGATACCCCTTTGATAACCCGGTAGTTAAGAGATGGGATAAAGCCCCGAAACTAGACACAGCAGTAGCCAAAGCATCTAAAAAACCCGCAATACCATTCGACGATATGGCCTCCTTGAAAGATCCGCTAGATAAAAAAGCGGATTCTTTTCTTAAAGGGACATGGGAGATGTCAGCAGGCGCATTAAGACCAGCGGTAGCTGCCACCTGTACAGCCAGATCCATGATGGTCTGGCTAGATCAGCTGGATTCCGAGCTAAAAGACGGAGCTTCAAGATCATCTATTCGGAAAAGTTTGCCGATCATTCAGAATGCCGCGGCGTTTTTAGCCGATGCTTCTGCAGACTTTGCAAGAATGGCGGCTAAAGCCGCGGGTCTATCTAATGCAGCGCGAAGAGCGCTCTGGTTAAAATGCTGGCCAGGAGATATTCAAGCCCGGTCCCGTCTCTGTTCCATTCCCTGCGAGGGGGAGTACCTATTCGGCCCCGTCTTGGATGAATTGTTAGAGAAAGCTGGAGATGACAAAAAGAAATTTCCCAGTCTCCCGAACCCCTCTTACAGACGTCCCTTTACCAGGAAAGGTTTTTTCCGGAGAAGGCTGTCCAGAGATCAGGGCAGATGGGATGAGAAAAAAAGGAAAGGTACAGGATTCATGTTTGGAGGGGGGCGCCAGGAAGGTCCAGCTCGGGATACGAAAAAGCCGCCCCAATGACTAGTTGCCCCGGTAGGAGGGAGACTAGCTGCCTTCTACCCATCCTGGTCTCTGATCTCTAATAGCAGCTGGATATTGTGGATAATAGCTGTGGGACTACGACTAGTTTTCTAGGGTTCCCCTTGATCAATTTAAAATCACCCCACTCAGGTCGTCTGCTTCAGAACAAGCTGCCCTGGAGGCCGAGGTTCATGACCTGTGCGCCAAGAAAGTCCTGATAGAGGTTCTAGAGGGAGAATGGGGGAAGGGATTCTACTCCCCTCTGTTCCTGGTCCGCAAACCAGACAGCTCCTTTAGTACAATAATTAACCTTAAGGCCCTCAACAAGTTTTTGGTCATACGTCCGTTTAAAATGGAAACAATTAAATCTGCAATAAAATTGCTGTTCCAAAACTGCTTTATGGTGGTGTTAGATCTAAAAGACGCATACTACCATATACCCATCCATGCAGGCCATCAGCGGTTTCTCAGAGTGGCGGTTCAGTTGGATGGGTCAATTCGACATTTCCAATATGCGGCCCTCCCCTTTGGAGTGGCTGTCGCTCCCCGAGTGTTTACTAAAGTAATAGCGGAGGTCATGGCCCATCTACGTGAATCGAACATTCTGGTGATCCCCTACCTGGATGATTTTCTTATTGTAGGTAAAACGGCGAATCATTGTTTACAACAGCTACAAAAGACAATGTCTGCCCTAGAACGGTTAGGATGGTTGCTGAACGTCAAAAAGTCTCGGTTGCAACCAATGAAAGTCCAACAATTCTTGGGCCTAACCCTGGATTCTGAAAAACAGGAATGCCGTCTGCCTCCGGAGAAGCTTGTTCGCCTCCATTATCAAATCCTGAACGCCTCCAATAACCCCACCATGTCCCTCAGGAAAGCCATGTCCCTTCTAGGCTCTCTTTCGGCCTGTATCCCGGCAGTCCAGTGGGCCCAGTTTCATGCAAGGAAACTACAGAGCGAGGTCTTATTACATCAAAAAGTCCTTGGGGGTTACTTGGAGGGTCAGCTAACCTTGTCCCGTAACACAAGGGAGTCCCTAGAGTGGTGGTTAGACAGGGATAACTTGTCTAAAGGGGTACCCTGGGAGTATAACGTAACCCGCATAGTCACCACGGATGCTAGTCCTTACGGTTGGGGAGCTCATATGGGTGAAATATTAGTCCAGG
Organism: Dendrobates tinctorius; assembly: GCF_039654945.1. Taxonomy (NCBI): domain Eukaryota; kingdom Metazoa; phylum Chordata; class Amphibia; order Anura; family Dendrobatidae; genus Dendrobates; species Dendrobates tinctorius. The sequence continues at coordinate 12,529,504 of NW_027361757.1, read as the reverse complement.
ACCAATGGCAACATGATCAGTTAGGAATGTCATCTAACCTAAAAGAATTGACAGCAGTAGAACAGGCGGCTAAAAAGCTCCTTGTGTATCTACAGGGCCATCACGTGCGAGTGTTCTCCGACAATCAGGTCACCGTGGCATATATCAATCACCAAGGCGGGACCCGTTCCAGACCCCTGATGATTGTAGCAGAGCGGTTGTTCCATCTAGCAGAACAATACTTTCTATCTTTAACAGCGTTGCATATAAAAGGAAGAGACAACATCACGGCAGACTTTTTAAGCTGCAATCAGCTAAAGCAAGGGGAATGGTCCCTAAACACCTCCATATTCAATCTGATTGTTCAAAAGTGGGGATATCCAGAGGTAGACCTCTTCGCCACCAGAGACAACAGGCAATTGAAACAATTCTGCTCCCTAAATCCCAGAGAGAATCCTCTGGCGGTAGATGCCTTCCTGATAAAGTGGGACTTCAAACTAGCCTACGCCTTCCCTCCCCTATCTCTTCTACCCCTGGTGATGAGGAAAATCAGGAAAGACAGAGTGAGGGTTATAGTCATCGCTCCATTTTGGCCCAGGAGAGCATGGTTCTCATGCCTCAGGACCATGTCTGTATCCGATCCTTGGGTTCTGCCGGACATCCCGGATCTCCTGTCCCAGGGCCCAGTCTTCCATCCTCAGGTGGCTGGCCTTCATCTGACGGCGTGGAGTTTGAACGGTCGTTATTAGAAGAGAAGGGCTTCTCCGCAGACCTAATTAACACCCTACTTAAGAGTAGAAAAATCATTACCACAAAAATTTGTCAGAATTTGGAAAAAATTCCTTCAGAACTCAGGAGTAGTCGCTGGGGATTCAGCGCCTATAATGCAGATATTAGAATTCCTACAAAAAGGTCTGGACATGGGGCTCTCTACCAGTACCCTTAAAGTACAAGTGTCAGCCTTGGGGGCCCTGTTTAGCTGTAACATCGCTGGTAATTATTGGGTAAGCAGATTCATTAAGGCGGCAGGTAGATCCAGGCCAATAATGAAGGATAGATTCATGCCGTGGGACTTGAACCTAGTCCTTACTGCTATGACAAAGACCCCATTCGAACCTATCTCGTCGGCTTCCCTTAAAAACCTGTCCCTCAAGGTAGCCTTCCTGGTAGCTCTAACATCAGCCCCCAGAATAAGCGATATCCAGGCTTTATCTAGGTGTCCTCCTTATTTACAGTTCAAAGAGGATAGGGTAATACTTAGACCTGATCCAGCGTACTTGCCGAAGGTAGTTTCTAGTTTCCATAGGACACAGGAAATAGTTCTTCCATCCTTCCTCCCTAATCCAACTAACGAGAAGGAAAAGAAACTACACACCCTGGATGTCAGGAGAGGCCTCATAGAATATCTGACAGTCACCAATCCCTGGAAGAAAGATAATGCCCTATTTATCTCTCATCAAGGCCCCAGAAAAGGTTGTAGAGCATCAAAAAATACACTAGCCAGATGGATTAGAGAGGCGATTTCAATAGCATACACCTCAATGGGCCGAAAGATCAGAAGTCTCCATTGACCAGATATGTAAGGCGGCTACTTGGTCCTCTCCGAGCACCTTTTATAGTCATTATAGGCTAGACCTGGGTGCTTCCACAGACCTCTCTTTTGGTATAAGGGTGCTGCAGGCTGTAGTCCCTCCCTAAAGCTGATATTACTCTCTGTAAATCTCTCAGGTGGTGCTGTCATGGACGACCGAATAAAGTCTTAGTTACTCACCGGTTAACGGTATTTTTCGGAGTCCATGACAGCACCCGTATATTCCCTCCCTTTAGTTTAATTGGGGTGTGCACGTCTATTTCTTGTATATGCTCACTGGTGATAAAAGTTTATAATTGTAAACAATACTGTACATAAATCATGCATTAACCTTGGAAGTCCTCTTGTGCTCTGTAATCCAACTGATGCGTGGGAGAGGTGCCACCCTTTTGTATCTGTAGGTTTCCTGTTCCTAAAGGGCGGATCCCCTCTCTCAGGTGGTGCTGTCATGGACTCCGAAAAATACCGTTAACCGGTGAGTAAGACTTTCGGAGTCCAAGACAGCACCCGTATAGTCCCTCCCTTTAGTTTAATTTGGGTGTGCACTTCTTCCCCTTGTATATGTCCACTGGTGATAAATAATTAGGTAATAGTACTGTACATAAATCATGAATTAACCTTGGAGGTCCTCTTGTGCTCTGTAATCCAACTGATGTGTGGGAGAGGTTCTGCCCTTTTGTATCTGTAGGTTTCCTGTTCCTGATGGGCGGATCCCCTCTCTCAGGTGGTGCTGTCATGGACTCCGAAAAATACCGTTAACCGGTGAGTAACTAAGACTTTCATTAAGTACCATACGCAGCACACTAAACCATGCAGAGCTTTATGGGCGAAGTTCAAGGAAGAAACCATTGCTGAAGAAAAGGCCTAAAAAAGAACTACTGATCTTTTCCAGAGCTGCTGGGTTATTGCCCTCCTACGGCCCCCTCCACATCTCTTGGTGTAATGGCCTGTCTCCTGGTAGCGGCTCCAGCCTCTGGTCACTACGCTGACACACAGCAAACCTTCTTGCCACAGTTCGCATTGATGTGCCATCCTGTATGAGCTGCACTACCTGAGCCACTTGTGTGGGTTGTAGAGTGTCTCATGCTACCACGAGTGTGAAAGCACAGTCAACATTCAAAAGTGACCAAAACATCAGCCAGAAAGCATTGGTACTGAGATGTGTTCTGTGGTCCCCACCTGCAGAACCACTCCTTTATTGAGGGTGTCTTGATAATTGCCAATAATTTCCATCTGTTGTCTATTCCATTTGCACAACAGCATGTGAAATTGATTGTCAGTGTTGCTTCCTAAGTGGACAGTTTGATTTCACTGAAGTGTGGTTTACTTGTAGTTATATTCTGTTTGTGTTCCATTTATTTTTTGAGCAGTGTGTATATGTGTGTATGTATGTGTGTGCGTGTGTGTGTATATGTATATGTGTATATATTACACTGCTCAAAAAATGGAACACTAAAATGCCACATCGTAGATATTACTGAAATATTCCAGTTGTAAATCTTTATTCATTACATAGTGGAATGTGTTGAGAGCAATAAAACATAAAAAATTATCAATGTAAATCAAAATGGATTTGGAATGATGCTCAAAATCAAAATAGAAAAGCAAATTACAGGCTGATCAAACCTCAGTGGAATTGCCCTAAGACAAGGTAATGTGACATACTCCTTCCAAAAAGTTAAACATTTGTCTCGTCAATCCGCAGAGTATTCTTCCAAAAGTCTTGAGGACCATCAACATGTTTTCAGACAAAATTGAGATGAGCATTTGTTCTTATTGCTCAGCAGTGGTTTTTGTCTTGAAACTCTGCCATGCAGGCAATTTTTGCACAGTCTTTCTTATGGTGGAGTCATGAGCACTGACTGGAAGTGAGGCCTGCAGTTCTCTTGGATGTTGTTGTGGCGTCTTTTGTGACCTCTGGTATGAGTCGTCGCTGCACTCTTGGGGTAATTTTGGTAGGCTGTCCAATCCTGGAAAGATTCACCACTGTTCTGTTTTCACCATTTGTGGATAATGGCTGTCACTGTGGTTCGATGGAGTCCTAAAGCTTTAGAAATAGCTTTATAACCTTTTCCAGACTGATAGATTTCAATTACTTTGTTTCTCATTTGTTCCAGAATTTCTTTGTCAGGCAGGTCCCTTTTAAGTGATTTCTTGATTGAGAAAAGTTGTGGCAGTAATCAGGCCTGGGTGTGGCTAAAGAAATTTGAACACTGCTTCCCAAATATGTGATAAACTAGTAAATTTATGTTTTGGGGGATTAAGTTTTCACTCTGGTCCCTGTAGGTAAATCTGAAACACATGTGCCAAACATGCAAACGAATAGAAATCATAAAGTGGCAAACACTTTTTCACACAACTGTAGGTCCAGAAATATTTTGACAGTAACTCAAGTTTTGGCATTTTAACTGTTTACCAAAACATAATCAAGATATAGTTAATATAGGCATAAAGTGCAGACTCTCCGCTTTTAATTTGAGAATATTCACAACCTAATTGGAGTAAGGTTTTAGGAATTACAGCTACAGTACTTAATATATTTTTATTTTACCCATTTATTTAGCGCCAATAATTCCACAGTGCTTTACATACATTATCGGTACAATCTAGATTCCTTATCAGTATGTCTTTGGAATGTAGGAGGAAAACCACGCAAACACAGGGAGAACATACAAACTCCTTGCAGATGTTGTCTTTGGTGGGATTTGAACCCAGGATCCCAGTGCTGCAAGGCTGCAGTACTAACCACTGAGCCTTGTGTAGTTGCTTCTTTTTAAAGGTACCAAAAGTAAGTGGACAGTTATGTCAAAAGGTCTAATAGGCTGTGTGGGTAAAATGTCTGAAGCTGATTCCAGGTGTGACTTTTGTATTTGGAAACTGTTGCTGTGAACCCACAATATGCAGTCAAAGGAGCTCTCGATGAAAGCGAAACAGAACATTAGGCTAGCGATCACAGCATTTAAGAGGGAGGCAGAGAGGAAGTCCCCTCTGCCCATCTAATCGGCACCTATGTGACTTCATCGTAGGGATCCGATCATTGCCATTGTGACCCGTTGTCATTATGATGACATCCAGAACACAAGGCGCTCTCAATCTTGTTAGATCATGCTCCGTGTGAGGGCAGACTGTCAGTTCTAATGCATTGCAATCCATTAGAACTGTGATGAGACTGCAGAAAGTGAAAGTTTCATAGAGGAACTAAGTAAAGTTAAAAAAAAAAAAAAAGGGGGGGGGAGGCAAAAAATGATGCTTTATCATACCGCTGAATAAAAAGTGAAATAAAACAATCAGAGGCGAATGTAAATCAATATGGTATTGTTGAAAATGTCATCTTGTTCCACAAAGAACAAGCCACCACACCGCCCTATCAACAGAAAAATAAATGTTATAGCTCTGAGAATAAAGCGATGCAAAAATAATTTTTTCCATAAACGGTAAAGGCTCCAAAATAAAAAAAACTATATAAACATGGTATTGCTGTAATCATACTGACGCGATGACTAAAACTGCAGTCTCAATTATACCACAGTATTAAAGAAAATATTTGGGGTCCATTTTCTCCTGCTATCCTTGTGAAAAAGGGAAAAAAAACTAGGGCTAAAGCATTTTTGTGCAATTTTTTTATTTTCACTTTCACAGATCAACATTATAAAATTCTGTGACGCACCTGTGGGTTCAAGGTGCTTACAACACATCTAGATAAATTCCTTGTAGGGTCTAGCTTCCAAAATGGTCACTTTTGGGGGCTTTCCACTGTTTCGTTACATCCGGAGCTCTCAAAATGTCACATGACACCCCCAGACCATTCTATCAAAGTCTGCGTTTCAAAATTTCACTCCTTTACTTACCTATGCTGTGTGCCCAAACAGTAGTTTACCCCCACATATCGGCGTACTGAAGAAAAATTGCTCAATAGATTTTGGTTTTCAGTTTTTCCTGTTACTCTTGTGAAAATAAAAAAAAAAATTTGTGTTTTTTTTTTTTTTTTTTTTCTTTTACAGTTCAACATTATAAACTTCTGTGAAGCATCTGGGGCTTCAAGGTGCTCACCATACTTGCAGATACATTTCTTGAAGGGTCTAGTCTCCAAAATGGTGTCACTTGTGGAGAGGTTTCCGCTGTTTAGGCCCATCAGGGGTTCTCCAAACGCGACATGGCATCTGCTAATTATTCCAGCAAATTTTACATTTAAAAAACTGCGCCTCTTCCATTCCAAACTCTGCCTTGTGCTCAAACAATGGTTTTCCCCCACATATGGGGTATCGGCATGCTCAGGAGAAATTGAACAAGTTTTGGGATCAATTTTTTTTTTTCGTTACACATACAAAAATAAAAAAATGGTCTAAAGTATGATTTTAGTAAAAAAAAAAAAGTTAAATATTCATTTGTTTCCTTCCACATTCCATGTCTGTCCAGCACCTGAAGGGTTAATAAACTTTTTTTAATGTGGTTTTGAGCACCTTGAGGGGTGCGGTTCTTAGACTGGTGTCACTTTTGGGTATTTTCTGTCCTATAGGCCCCTCAAAATCACTTCAAATGTGAGGTAGTCCCGAAATAAAATGGTTTGGTAAATTTTGCTGGAAAAACGAGAAATCGCTGGTGAACTTTTAACCTTTATAACTTCCTAGCAAAAAATATGTTTTAAAAAAATGTGCTGATGTAAAGTAGACATGTGGGAAATGTTATTTATTAACTTTTTTGTGTGACATTTTTAAGCCCTTAAATCAGAGTTAAGTTTGAAAATTGCAAAATTTTAAATTTTTTGCCAAATTTCCTATTTTTTCACAAATAAAAGTAAGTCCTATCGAAGAAATTTTATCACTATCATGAAGTACAAAATGTCACGAAAAAACTATCTGAATCAGTGGGATCCCTTGAAGCGTTCCAGAGTTATTACCGCATAAATAGAGTAGAGCAAGTTTGTTCGGGTTCCCTCTTATTCGACAAGCTAGAACGCTTGCCAAATAAGCAGCAGAGTGTACTCTGCTACCTGGATCGCGCCAGCTGATCGGTGCCCAGTTGCACGTGTCGTGGCTCTGTCAGTCACAGCACTTACATGGAGAGCCTGTTGGGCTCTCCATGCATGTACTGTGATGCAGCTGTGGCGGCGATCAGCTGATCAGTCGGCGAGATACAGGAAGCCAGGTACCCTCTGCAGCTAATTCGGTAGGCGCTATAGCTTGCCGATTAAGAGGGAACCTGAACAAATTCGCTCAACTCTACTCAAAAAGTGACAGTGGTCAGAATTGTAAACTTTGGCCTGATCATGAAGGTGAAAACAGGCTCTGGGTGAAAGGGTTAATTAAGCCTTAAAGTCTACACTTCAATTGCATTTCAACTGTTTCATTTTAAATCTAAAATATAAGTATGCAGAGCCCAAATCGCGAAGATTGTCACTGCGTGTATGTAGTGTGCATGTACTGTGTGGGTGTGTGTATGTGTGTATATATATATATATATATATATATATATATATATATATATATATATATATATATATAATCTCAAAAAAAGGAGAAATATGCAGCACTCACCGATATAGCTGAAAAACTGCAACTTTATTTAACATGAATTCCATATAGATATGTGGACATGCAGGACGTTAGAGGAATACTAGGGGAGGGAGGTGCCGGACAACGGCCGTTTCGCGATTACTCGCTTCTACGGGTCCGGGTGAGGGGATTAGCTAAAGGTCATTCCCTTTATAGGGCCACAGACCTTACTAATTAACATACATAACGCGTTGTGACACAAACATTTACAAAAAAATATAGTTATACAATATACAGAGTGCAAGATACTAGTAAAGAATAAATCTTTCCATATCGATTTACAAGATAATCTGTATTTTTACAATATCATAGGAAGATTATAATCTAAATAACTTTACATACAATTTTTATATAACTTTTTTATAAAAAATACTGATAGATCGATCTGGTCATTTAATCCCAAAGGACCTTGTGCGTTCGCTTTCAGGATCCATTTAGCTTCTTGTTGCAATAAAGCTTTGTCATGGTTGCCTCCTTGTGGTGGAAAATTGACCTTTTCAATCCCTGCAAAACTCAAAATTTCTGGGTTAGCTTTATGCACATCTTGAATATGCTTGATTAATCGCAGTGAGCCCTTTCCTGATGTAATGGATCTATAGCGTTCACCAAAACGTATCGTGTGTATGTATGTGTATGTGTGTATATATATATATATATATATATATATATATATATATATATATATATATATATATACACACTCACTGGCCACTTTATTAGGTACACCTGTCCAACTGTGTGTTAAGACTTAATTTCTAATCAGCCAATCACATGGCGGCAACTCAGTGCATTTAGGCATGTAGACATGGTCAAGACAATCTCCTGCAGTTCAAACCGAGCATCAGTATGGGGAAGAAAGGTGATTTGAGTGCCTTTGAACGTGGCATGATTGTTGGTGCCAGAAGGGCTGGTCTGAGTATTTCAGAAACTGCTGATCTACTGGGATTTTCACGCACAACCATCTCTAGGGTTTACAGAGAATGGTCCGAAAAAGAAAAAAAATCCAGTGAGCGGCAGTTCTGTGGCCGGAAATGCCTTGTTGATGCCAGAGGTCAGAGGAGAATGGGCAGACTGGTTCGAGCTGATAGAAAGGCAACAGTGACTCAAATTGCCACCCGTTACAACCAAGGTAGGCAGAAGAGCATCTCTGAACGCACAGTGCGTCGAACTTTGAGGCAGATGGGCTACAGCAGCAGAAGACCACACCGGGTACCACTCCTCTCAGCTAAGAACAGGAAACTGAGGCTACAATTTGCACAAGCTCATCGAAATTGGACAGTAGAAGATTGGAAAAACGTTGCCTGGTCTGATGAGTCTCGATTTCTGCTGCGACATTCGGATGGTAGGGTCAGAATTTGGCGTAAACAACATGAAAGCATGGATCCATCCTGCCTTGTATCAACGGTTCAGGCTGGTGGTGGTGGTGTCATGGTGTGGGGAATTTTTTCTTGGCACTCTTTGGGCCCCTTGGTACCAATTGAGCATCGTTGCAACGCCACAGCCTACCTGAGTATTGTTGCTGACCATGTCCATCCCTTTATGACCACAATGTACCCAACATCTGATGGCTACTTTCAGCAGGATAATGCGCCATGTCATAAAGCTCGAATCATCTCAGATTGGTTTCTTGAACATGACAATGAGTTCACTGTACTCAAATGGCCTCCTCAGTCACCAGATCTCAATCCAATAGAGCATCTTTGGGATGTGGTGGAACGGGAGATTCGCATCAGGGATGTGCAGCCGACAAATCTGCGCCAACTGTGTGATGCCATCATGTCAATATGGTCCAAAATCTCTGAGGAATGCTTCCAGCACCTTGTTGAATCTCTGCCACGAAGAATTGAGGCAGTTCTGAAGGCAAAAGGGGGTCCAACCCGTTACTAGCATGGTGTACCTAATAAAGTGGCCAGTGAGTGTATATATATTACACACAAGTGTGTGCTTCCCACAAAATTAGAATATCTTCAAAAAGGTAATTTATTTCAGTTCTTCAATACAAAAGATTATATAGTCATTACAGAGTGATCCATATCAAGAGTTTATTTTTTTAATGTTGATTATGGCTTACAGACAATGACCCAAAAACAAAAAAAAATATATATTTTTTTTGTTTTTATCTACACAGACTCTGGGTGAAAATCCAGCTCTTCACTGCAGCCTCTGGTCTTAATGACCTGCTACAGCGGTGATTTCACATAGGTGCAGTGTGTTGATATGTCAGTGGTGAAGAGACTGTGCTGGATCATAAGAGGGTAAGTGGAGTGCTGCCCTTTTTTTTTTTTTTTTTTTTTTTTTTTTTTTTTACCAAGTGGAAGTCTAAAAGTTTTTTTTAAGTCCAAAAGTAGATCTGTTACAGGCCCTCAACTTGCCCGTTTCAGTATTGATCTCTTCATGAAGGACAATTTGGTTAGACCCAGACTTCCATGCTGGGACCTGACTACAATTTCTGCATGTAAAACCACTTCTCTGACTTTGATGGCCATCAGTTTTTGTTTTGGTTTTTTTATACACTCTTTGCAAAGGAAAATACATAAAATCGGCTGTCACAGGCACAATGTTATGGGGTCTTTTAATTGAACCTGTGCTCTTGGCAAACCGGTCTTATCTGGTAAATTCTAAACAATATTTTTTTGCTTTAGGTTACACTACACTGTGTGCAGAATTATTAGGCAAATGAGTATTTTGATCACATCCTTTTTATACATGTCCTACTGCAAGCTGTATAGGCTTGAAAGCCAACTGCCAATAATGTAAATCAGGTGATTTGCATCTCTGTAATGAGGAGAGGTGTGGTCTAATGACATTGACACCCTATATAAGGTGTGCTTAATTATTAGGCAACTTCCTTTCCTTTGGCAAAGTGGGTCAGAAGAAAGATTTGACGGACTCTAAAAAGTCAAAAATTGTGAGATGTCTTGCAGAGGGATGCAGCAGTCTTGAAATTGCCAAACTTTTGAAGCGTGATCACTAAACAATCAAGCGTTTCATGGCAAATAGCCAACAGGATCGCAAGAAGCGTGTTGATTAAAAAAAGGCGCAAAATAACTGCCCATGAATTGAGGAAAATCAAGTGTGAAGCTGCCATGATGCCATTTGCCACCAGTTTTGCTATATTTCAGAGCTGCAACGTTACTGGAGTATCAAAAAGAACAAGGTGTGCCATACTCAGGGACATGACCAAGGTAAGGAAGGCTGAAAAATGACCACCTTTGAACAAGAAACAAAATAAAACGTCAAGACTGGGCCAAGAAATATCTTAAGACTGATTTTTCTAAGGTTTTATGGACTGATGAAATGACAGCGACTCTTGATGGGCCAGATGGATGGGCCCAAGGCTGGATCAGTAAAGGGCAGAGAGCTCCACTCCGACTCAGGCGCCAGCAAGGTGGAGGTGGGGTACTGGTATGGGCTGGTATCATCAAAGATGAACTTGTGGGACCTTTTTGGGTTGAGGATGGAGTGAAGCTCAACTCCCAGACCTACTGCCAGTTTCTGGAAGACCCCTTCTTCAAGCAGTGGTACAGGAAGAAGTCGGTATCATTCAATAAAAACATGATTTTCATGCAGGACAATGCTCTATCACATGCATCCAAATACTCCACAGCGTGGCTGGCCAGTAAAGGTCTAAAAGAAGAAAAAATAATGACATGGCCCTCTTGTTCACCTGATCTGAACCCCATAGAGAACCTGTGGTCCCTCATAAAATGTGAGATCTACAGGAGGGAAAACCGTACACCTCTCAGAACATTGTCTGGGAGGCTGTGGTGGCTGCTGCACGCAATGTTGATCATAAACAGATCAAGCAACTGACAGAATCTATGGATGGAAGGCTTTTGAGTGTCATCGTAAAGAAAGGTGGCTTTATTGGTCACTGATTTTTTTTTTTTATTTTTTATTTGTTTTTGAATGTCAGAAATGTTTATTTCTAAATTTTGTGTTATATTGGTTTACCTGGTGAGAATAAACAAGTGAGACGGGTATATATTTGGTTTTTATTAAGTTGCCTAATAATTCTGCACAGTAATAGTTACCTGCACAAACAGATATCCTCCAAAGATAGCCAAATCTGAAAAAACCCACTCCAACTTCCAAAAATATAAAGCTTTGATATTTGAGTCTTTTGGGTTGATTGAGAGCATAGTTGTTCAATAATAAAAAGAATCCTCTCAAATACAACTTGCCTAATAATTCTGCACACGGTGTAGTAGTACTAAAAGTCTCGAAGTTTAAATGAAATTGTAATGATCTCACCAGAATTGCATTGAAAAATTGTGTTGTTTTTTTATGTAGAGGAGCACGTGGTTATCTTTTAAGATGGCTAGTATATATAGTAAATGGTGAAGAAAAAAAAAAACAGTTGCAGTAAATGTGGTCTGGATACGGAAATGACCTTTTGGAGCTTTACTCTATATTATAGAAAAAGAACATAACTTTTTATTGTTTACACACCCTTTTTTATAAAGGGTGAATGACATGGTGGTTCCTGACTACAAATTCAGGTCATCAAATAAAAAATGTCTAGACTAAAACTAAATAGCATTTTACCAGGTGTTTTATTATTTTTAGTTGGTAGTAAAAAAAAAACAAAAAAAACTTCCTCCTCATTTAATGGGACTTACGACTGCACTCATGGTGGGTAATATAAGTTTCCGCTAAGATCTTGCATTTTTATGTTTGTTACTCTAGCCAAGTGTTTTAGCATTTGTTTTGTTTTTTTGTATTTTGCAAAACACTTTTGTTCATTAAGCTGTCCACTTCGGTCATAATATTTCTTTCCAGGATAGCTAATGTAATGTTTTCCTCATGGAGCATTGCCCTAAAAATACAGCAGAATGTCTCGTTAAAAAGAGCCAGCTCTTCGGAACATCTCTAGTCATAGAGTACTGTACAAAAGTGTAAGATAGATGTGGATAAATGCTGCAAAGTAAGAATTATTTTAAAAATAGTTTTTTTTTATCAATTCTAACATAATGCAAAGTGAATGAATAACAGTGAAGTCTCAATCAAATCAATATTTGGTATGAACACCTTTTGCCTTCAAAACAGCATCACTCCTCCTAGGTACTTGCGCAAAGCCAGGGATTTTATAGGATTGTAATCAGGTGTGTGCTTTAAGTAGAATAAACAGGTGTTAATGATCTTCATTTTCATACATACTGTAGGTTAAAACCGTCATTGCCTGAAACAGAAACATCTGAAGGAGGCTTAAAAATGCTTGATGGAAAGCCACATTGTGCTACAAAGGTTAAGTTGGGAAAAACAGTCTTGCCATGATGCATGACATAAAACTAAGCACTATCACGATTCCATCCCTCAGTGTGTCTGGGATACAGTTACTGACAGCTCAGCCATCCAATCTGGTACTGGGGTGTGCTGAGGCTGTCAGTACTTTGATTCACAGCTTATTCGTCCAGGCTGGTGCTGGGGTGTGCTGAGCGATCAGTGTGTTGATTGACAGCTCGACTGTCCAGTCTGAGACTGGAAGGCACTGGCTGTCTCCAGGTATTCATTGTCCCAGGTGATTGCCAGGTTAATTAACTGGGCTGTTTCTTCCAGACCTTTGCCAGACTTACATTCAGCTACTGTGTGGTTTGTTCCTCTGTGACTTTTGGTTCTGTTTCTAGATCTTTCATTGCCTGACCTAGGACCTGGTTCTGCCCATCCATCCGTCTGTTTATCCCCTTCTGCTTAGATCTGATATCTTCCTGGTATTATGACCTTGGAACGTTACCAAACTACGTTACCGAACTACGCCTTTATCTCTTCCTTCTGTTTATGACATACCCTCCTTGCTTCTGATCTTGGACTTATTGACCATCCCAACTCACGACTTGGCCATGAGGAGTGTCTCAGGGACACAAGCACAAAGTAGTTATATTGCATCAGCAAAGACCTCTCCCAGGCAAAGATTTCAAAGCAAACTGGAGTTTCAAGATATGCTGTTAAAGGGAATCTGTCATCTATTTTTTTTGTATATAAGCTGCAGCCACCGCCATCAGGGGCTTGTCTACAGCATTCTGTAATGTAGATAAGCCCTCGATGTAACCTGAAAGATAAGAAAAACAAATTGTTATACTCACCTGGGGGTCTGGTCCGGTCCGATGGGTGTCGCAGGTCCGGATTCGGTGCCTCCTATCTTCTAGCGATGACTTACTCCTCCTTACTTCTGCTGCAGCTTCTGCGCAGGCGTACTTTATCTGCCCTGTTGAGGGCAGAGCAAAGTACTGCAGTGCGCAGGTGTCGGGAAAGGTCAGAGGCCCAGCGCCTGCGCACTGCAGTACTTTGCTCTGCCCTCAACAGGGCAGATAATGTATGCCTGTGCAGGAGCCCGACAGAAGCAAGGAGGAGGACGTCATCGCTAGAAGATGGGAGGCCCCGGACCGCGACACCCATCGGACCAAACCCCGGGTGAGTATAGTATAAGAAAAATCCGTTATCTTTCAGGTTACATCTGGGGCTTATCTACAGCATTACAGAATGCTGTAGATAAGTCCCTGATGGCAGTGGCTGCAGCTTATATACAAAAAATAGGTGACAGATTCCCTTTAAAGCTCTTTTACAAAAAAGCACCAAGAAATGAGCAGTTTTGAGAATGGTAGATGCATTTCTCAGCCAAGGATACTTAGTGCAGCAAAATGAAAGACACATCATGTTTATGCTCTTCAAAATATGAAGATATGCAGCAGTGACATCAGCTCAGAACTGGCATATACAGTTTCAAGAAGTGTGGCCAGAAATTGTCAACATGGAAGAATTGCGTTCAAAAAGCCATACCTTCAACATGGAAATAAGGCTAAATGACTCAACTTTGCCCATACATACTAACTTGGCTGCAGAAAAATTCTTGCCCATTCTTCCTTGGCAAACCGCTTGAGCTCAGTGAGGTTTGATGGAGATCGTTTGTGAACAGCAGTTTTCAGCTCTTTCCACAGATTCTCGATTGGATTCAGGTCTGGACTTTGACTTGGCCATTCTAACACCTGGATATGTTCATTGGTGAACCATTCCATTGTAGATTTTGCTTTATGTTTGGGATCATTGTCTTGTTGGAAGACAAATCTCCGTCCCAGTCTCAGGTCTTTTGCAGACTCCAATAGGTTTTCTTCAAGAATGGTCCTGTATTTGGCTCCATCCATCTTCCCATCAATTTTAACCATATTCCCTATCCCTGCTGAAGAAAAGCAGGCCCAAACCATGATGCTACCACCACCATGTTTGACAGTGGGGATGGTGTGTTCAGGGTGATGAGATGTGTTGCCTTTACGCCAAACATATTGTTTGGTATTGTTGTCAAAAAGTTCAATTTTGGTTTCATCTGACCAGAGCACCTTCTTCCACATGTTTGGTGTGTCTCTCAGGTGGTTTGTTGCAACCTTTAAATGACACTTTTTATGGATATCTTTGAGAAATGGCTTTCTTCTTGCCACTCTTCCATAAAGGCCAGATTTGTGCAGTGTACGACTGATTGTTGTCCTATGGACACACTGTCCCACCTCAGCTATAGATCTCTGCAGTTCATCCAGAGTGATCATGGGCCTCTTTGCTGCATCCCTGATCGGTCTTCTCCTTGTTTGAGATGAAAGTTTAGAGGGATGGCCGGGTCTTGGTAGATTTGCAGTGGTATGATACTCCTTCCATTTAAATATGATCGCTTGCACAGTGCTCCTTGCGATATTTAAAGTTTTGGAAATCATTTTGTATCCAAATCTGGCTTTAAACTTCTCAACAACAGTATCATGGACCTGCCTGTTGTGTTCCTTGGTCTTCATGATGCTCTCTGTGCATCGTACAGAACCCTGAGACTCTCAGAGCAGGTGCATTTATACGGTAACTTGATTACACACAGGTGGATTATATTTATCATCATTAGTCATTTAGGACCACATTAGATCATTCTGAGATCCACAATGAACTTCTGGAGTGAGTTTGCTGCACTGAATGTAAAGGAGCCAAATAATATTGCACGCCCCACTTTTCAGTTTTTGAATTTCCACAAAAATTTAAAATAACCAATAAATTTCGTTCAACTTCACTATTATGTCCCACTTGTTTGATTCTTCACCAAAAATGTACATTTGGTATCTTTATGTTTGAAGCATGATATGTGGGAAAAGGTTGAAAAGTTCCAGGGGGTCGAATACTTTCACAAGGCACTGTATATGAGCTGGGTTCAGAAAGGTAATGTCCGATGTGGACACGCTGTGTAAGACTGCTTTATATGTGCATGGCCCACAAGGGAGAGGTGGAGACCTCCCTAAACTTGCAAACCAATTGAAAACAAACGCACGGGCCATGCACACAGCAAAAAAGTCAGTAGGACAGTGTTCACACCACCAAAAGACTGAAACACAGTATAACAAACGTGTAAAAATACTCTACTGTAAAAAAAAATACTGTTTTTTTTTTACAACATAATATTTTTACATGTTTGTTATACTGTGTTTCTCTGTGTTTCAGACTTTTGGTGGTGAGAACATCCCAGGAGATTTGAAAGACCGCTTCCCTCTGGATGAGGACATATCCAAATTTTGGACGGAGATTCCCAAAGTGGATATCCAGGTGGCCAGGGTAGCCAAGAAGACTACCTTACCCTTTGAAGATTTTTTCCAAGTTAAAGATCCTCTAGACAGCAACTGGATTCCTCCGCACAGTTCGTCCAGATAGCAGCAAGGGCCTCGGTTCTCTCAAACAGCACAAGAGCTCTTTAGTTAAAAATGTGGAGTGGTCATTCTCTCCAAGTCAAAACTATGTTGTATACTCTTCAGAGGAGCGTACGTATTTGGTCCAACTCTAGACGAACTATTAGAGAAAATAGCAGATAAAGATAAATCTGTTCCTGAGCCTAAAACCTTCAAAAGACTATTTTGTCCCTCACAGACACAAAAAACTCAGTAAAATGGGAAAGGGAAAACAGGATGTTGGAGCTAACCCAAAGGGGAAAGAGTATTTTTCAGAGTCAACATTCTGAAAGACAATGACGCCAAACAAGTAGGAGGCAGTTTTTTTCCCATTGGCAGAAGTTAACACTGGATCAGAAAATTCTGGACTCAGTCAGGATGGAAATAAATATCAAGTTCTGATCTTTTTCCCCCACAGAAGCTTCAGGTATAGTCTCACCTATCGATGAAATGACAAAATATCCTAGAGACAGAACTTCAGGACATCCTAACGTCAGCAGTTCTCTCCTGTTCCAGAACAGGGCAGGGACCATTATTCCCAGTTGTTCCTCATAAAAAAGTGGCCTATTGAGTAATTTTAAACCTAAAATGGCTTATGTACTACATAAGTGCAGAAGGTTCAAAATGGAGTCTGTAAAATCCATAGTCCCATTAATCAGCAAGGACTTATTCATGACTTCTATAGATCTTCAAGATGCATACTACAATGTACGCATTCATCCAGATCATCAGAGATATCTGAGATTTGCAGTCACCCAAAATCAAAGAGTATGCCACTTTCAGTTTAGGGTCCTTCCCTTGGAGGTTTCATCGGCTCCCTAAACTTTCACAAAAATCATGGCAGAGGTGGTAGCGTTTTTCAGGAAGGAAAATATCCTTACCTGGATGATTTCCTCATTATGGCTCTCTGTTGCCTGTCTCAGAGACCAGCTTCAGTCAGCCCTCCACACTCTAACATTATTAAGTTGGATCTTAAATTAGGAGAAATCTGATCTCACTCCATCAACCAAGAAAGCCTTTTTGGAGATCCTCCTAGATTCTCAGGACCAGTTATCCTCACTTCCAGTGACTAAGCGGATACATGTAAAATCCAAGATTGGTATCCTAAGGAACCAGAAGATTATATCCATAACATTCACCATGTCAGTCCTTGGGTTGATGACGGCATGCATTCTGGTGGTTCCCTGGGCCCAGGGGCTCATACAAGGGTTCTCTAGAATTTAATTCTTTCTCGCTGGGGCAAAACTCCAGGCTCACTCAGCACAAGAATCTCCCTTCCTCACCACATAAAAATACCTCTTGACTAGTGGCTCAACCAAGACAATATGGGCAAGGGAATACTTTGGATTCAACATCTTCTCTCTTCGGTGACAACAGACGACAGAAAAAGACGTTGGGGAGCAGTTACATCTCCGGCCGTCTTCCAAGGTGTCTGGCCAAAACGGATGGATGGCCAGTCCTCAAATTTCAGGGAATTGAGTGCTGTGGAGAAAGCCACAGTTTGTTCAGATAATATAACCACGGTGGCCCACCTATATCATCAGTGTAGCACAAAGTATGGGAACCTGCAAGAAGTCTCGTCAATAATTTTCTGTTGGGCAGAATGTCATCTCCTGTCCTTGTCAGCTCTTTACCTAAAGGGATCCGGCTATATCCAAGCAAACTTCCTGAGCAGAACAAATATAAATTAATAACCGAGAAATGGGGTCAGCCAGACATAAACCTGTGTGCGAGTTGACCGAACACAAAAGTGAATGCATTTTCTTAGCCGTGGAGCAGGTTGGCATATGTGTTGTGAGTTCATTTTTCCCTTCACCATTGAGGTCTGATGAACTCCCTCCTCTGGTGAAGGAAGGTAGTGAGACTGATTACCAAACACCTGGGCAGCTAGATGATAACTGGGTGGCTGGAATTGAGGACTGGATATAAGGCTGCCGACGCCCTTCTTCCTGGCTGGTGATTTTCCTGCTGGATTCTTGGAGACCAGTCTGATTCCTGCGTCTCAAAGCTAAGTTTTTCTGCTCTGCTTTGTACTCTTCAGTTTTGTTTTTGTTTTGCCTTGTTTTTTGGGAGTTCTGCCATCCCCGGCCGGGGGTGAGCTGAATTCCATTTTTGTCTCTGATCTGTTGATCTTTTGCTCTGTCTTCAGAATATACCTGAGTGCTGATAGTCTTTTGAAGCCTAGCGACTTCAGGGCCTGTTTTTCCTATCAGTCGGTTGGCTCATTTTGATAGGGTTTTTGCGGATGGCAGACAGCAGCTTTCCTATCCTGTCCTATGTAGTTAGCTTGGGCCCCATCGTTTGCTCAACCTATCTTTCTATCTGTTAGTGTTTTCATCTTGCTTCACCGTCATTCTATGTTGGGGGCTGCCTATTGCTTTGGGGTCTGCTCTGGGGCAGTTTAGTTTTTCCGCTTTCTGTCTTTAGGCTATGTAGCTCTCCGGCTGTGATTGAGGGGTCTAGGGCACCGTAGGAACCCCCCACGGCTACTGCTAGTTGTTGTGGATAGGTTCAGGGGTCTGCAATCCGATAGCTGCCAACCTCTCTGGTTTTTCTGGACTTAGCTGGTATTTTGTTTTTTCCTCCTTTTGGTGACTCATCATAACAGAATCACCAGCCATACCGCAGATCCTAGGGTACTCAATAGCAGGAGAGAATTGTAAAAAAAAAAAAAAAAAAAAAGTGTCAATTTTTTTTTTGTGTGCATATTTTTTCCTCTATATCTCTGAGGCCGTAGGGGGAATTTTTCTCTCAATGGAGATGAAGCAATTGTCTGATCGTGTGGAGCAGCTCACTGCTGAAGTGCGGGGAATTTCCACCTATCTTGCTCATTCACATGCTGCTGAACCAAAGATTCCTACTCCTGATGTGTTTTTTGGGGATCGGTCTAAATTCTTGAATTTCAAGAATAATTGTAAATTATTTTTTGCCTTGAAGCCTAACTCGTCGGGGAACTCCGCACAGCAGGTTAAAATTGTCATCTCTTTGCTGCGCGGCGATCCCCAGGATTGGGCGTTTTCTTTGAAACCTGATGATCCTATTCTGAATAATGTGAACGCATTTTTTCAAGCCTTGGGGTTGTTGTATGATGAACCTAATGCTATTGATCAGGCTGAAAAGACCCTGTTGGCATTAAGCCAGGGTCGGGATTCGGCAGAGTTGTACTGTCAAAAATTCCGAAAGTGGGCGGTCCTTACTACCTGGAATGATGGTGCCTTGGCAGCCCTCTTTCGGAAGGGTTTGTCAGAAACTGTAAAAGATACTATGGTGGGATTTCCTGTTCCCTCTGGTCTTGACGATTCTATGTCATTAGCCATTCAGGTGGATCGGCGTTTACGTGAACGCAAAACTACATGAGAGATGTTGCCACCTGTTGAACAAATGTCTGAACCTATGCAATGGGATAGAGTTTTGTCTAGGGTGCAACGTCAGGAGTTCAGAAGGCGTAATAAGCTGTGTTTTTTTTGTGGAGATGCCTCGCATATTATTTGTCTGCCCTAAACGAGAGAAACGTTGTGCACACACGTTTTCTGTGGGTGGTGTTCAACCTAAGTTTCTTCTGGCAATTACTCTGATCTGCTCCCTGTCCACATTTTCCGCCAAGGCTTTTGTGGATTCAGGAGCAGCTCTGAACCTGATGGACTTGGATTTTGCTAAACGTTGTGGATTTCCTATGACACCTCTGCGGACGCCTATCCCTTTGAGGGGTATTGATGCTACTCCTTTGGCGAAGAATAAACCTCAATTTTGGACCCAGGTGGTAATGCGGGTCGCCCCAGACCATCAAGAAAATTGCAGATTTTTGGTGTTGCATAATTTGCATGATACCATTATTCTGGGGTTTCCCTGGTTGCAAATCCATAATCCAGTTCTGGAATGGAAATCTTTGTCTGTGGTGAGTTGGGGTTGTCGGTGTGCCCTTAGTGATGCTCCTGTTTTCTCCACCTCTCCCCAGTCGCATGATGTTCCTGACTTTTTGGCTGACTTTTATGATGTATTTAGTGAGAATGAGTCTGCGTCTTTGCCTCCTCATAGGAGTTATGACTGTGCAATTGAGCTGAACCCGGGGTGTAAATTCCCCAAGGGTCGGCTTTTCAATTTATCTGTACCCGAGCACGAGGCTATGCGATCCTATATTAAGGAGGCATTGGAGAAGGGTCATATTAGACCATCCTCTTCACCCTTAGGTGCTGGTTTTTTTTTCGTGGCTAAAAAGGATGGTTCATTAAGGCCTTGTATTGACTATCGTGCCCTCAACAAAATTACTGTTAAATATCAGTATCCGTTACCCCTGATTTCTGATCTATTCTCCAGAGTTAAAGGTGCTTGCTGGTTTACCAAGCTTGACCTCAGGGGGGCGTATAATCTTATTCGCATTAAGCATGGGGATGAATGGAAGACGGCGTTTAATACTCCGGAGGGACATTTTGAGTACCTGGTGATGCCTTTTGGGCTCACTAATTCCCCTTCTGTCTTCCAGTGCTTCATGAACGATATATTCCGAGACTTTGTGGATACATTTTTGATTATCTATCTGGATGATATTTTGATCTTCTCCAAGAATTGGGACTCTCATGTTGAACATGTTCGGACTGTGTTCCGGATTTTGAGGGAGAATTCCCTGTATGTCAAGGGATCAAAATGCCTTTTTGGGGTACAGAGGGTTTCATTTTTGGGATTTATTTTGTCTCCGTCAACTATTGAAATGGACCCGGCCAAGGTACAGGCCATTTATGATTGGGTTCAGCCCACTTCTTTGAAGGCCCTCCAGAAGTTTTTGGGTTTTGCTAATTTTTATCGGAAATTTATAGCTAATTTTTCTGGTATTGCCAAGCCATTGATGGATTTGACTAGGAAGGGTGCTGATGTGCTGAATTGGTCTCCGGAGGCTGTTTCTTCCTTTCAGGAGCTGAAGCGAAGATTCACTTCTGCTCCGGTTTTGCGGCAACCTGATGTCTCACTCCCGTTTCAGGTGGAGGTGGACGCTTCGGAGATTGGTGCAGGAGCGGTGTTGTCCCAAAAAGATCCTGTGATATCTAAAATGAATCCCTGTGCTTTCTTTTCCCGAAAGTTCTCCCCATCCGAACGTAACTATGATGTGGGGAATCGGGAACTGTTGGCCATGAAATGGGCATTTGAGGAGTGGAGACATTGGTTGGAGGGAGCCAAACACCAAGTCGTGGTCCTTACTGACCACAAGAATTTGATTTACCTGGAGTCGGCCAAGCGCTTGAATCCTAGACAGGCTAGGTGGGCCTTGTTTTTCACACGTTTTGATTTTGTGGTCTCTTTTCTTCTGGGCACTAAGAATGTCAAGGCAAACGCCCTCTCTAGGAGTTTCCTTGCTGATTCTCCTGTTGTGACTAAGCCTGCCGCCATCTTGGGCGAGGGGGTAGTTCTTTCTGCCATCTCGCCCGATTTGAGGCGTGCTCTGGAAGAGTTTCAGGAGGACAAACCTGAGCGTTGTCCCAGTGGAAAGTTGTATGTTCCTGACCAGTGGAGGAAGAGAGTGATGTCTGAAGTTCATTGCTCTGCATTGGCTGATCATCCAGGTATTTTTGGTACTAGAGATCTGGTGAGTCGGTCTTTTTGGTGGCCCGCCTTGTCTCGTGATGTCAGGAATTTTGTGCAGTCCTGTGGGACTTGCTCCCGGTCTAAACCTTGTTCTCGCTCTAGTGGTTTGTTGATGCCTTTGCCGGTGCCCAGGAGGCCATGGACCCATATTTCAATGGATTTTATCTCTGATATGCCTGTCTCTCAGAGAATGACTGTTATTTGGGTGATTTGTGATAGATTCTCTAAGATGGTCCATCTTGTACCACTCCCTAAGTTGCCATCTTCCTCTGAGTTGGTGCCCTTGTTTTTGCAACAGGTGGTTCGCTTGCACGGGATTCCTGAGAACATTGTATCTGACAGAGGAGTTCAGTTTGTGTCTAGATTTTGGAGGACTTTCTGTTCCAAGCTGGGAATTCAGTTGTCCTTCTCCTCTGCGTTTCACCCTCAGACCAATGGGCAGACGGAGAGAACAAACCAGACTTTGGAGTCGTATTTGAGATGTTTTATTTCTGCCGATCAGGATGATTAGGTTTCATTTTTGCCCTTGGCCGAATTTGCTTTAAATAATAGAGCTAGTTCTGCCACTTTGATGTCACCTTTTTTTTGTAACTTTGGTTTTCACCCTCGATTTTCTTCAGGGCAGGTGAAGCCTTCTGCCTGCCCAGGTGTTGACACTGTGGTGGAGAGAATGCACCAGATCTGGGACCAAGTAGTGGATAAGTTGTCTCTCTCCCAGGAAAAGGCCCAGTGGTTTTCCAACCGGCGTAGGACCGTTGGTCCCCAGTTTAAGGTGGGCGATATGGTTTGGTTGTCATCAAAAAATATCGCTATGAAGGTGGCTTCTCCTAAGTTTAAGCCTAGATTTATTGGACCTTACAAGATTTTGGAGATTATTAATCCGGTCTCTTTTCGGTTGGCTCTTCCTGTCACATTTAAAATTCATAATGTGTTTCATAAGTCCTTGTTGAAGAGGTTTGTTGAACCAGTAGTTCCTGTGGTGGCACCTCCTGACCCTATATTGGTTGAAGGTAACATGGAATATGAGGTAGAGAAGATTCTGGATTCCCGTCTGGCTAGACGGAGACTCCAGTATTTGATTAAGTGGAAGGGTTATGGTCAGGAGGATAATTCCTGGGTCTCTGCCTCTGATATTCATGCCGAAAGATTGGTGCGTGCCTTTCATCGGGCTCACCTGGATCGCCCTGGTGGCATGAATGAGGGTTCGGTGACCCCTCCTCAAGGGGGAGGTACTGTTGAGTTCATTTTTCCCTTCACCATTGAGGTCTGATGAACTCCCTCCTCTGGTGAAGGAAGGTAGTGAGACTGATTACCAAACACCTGGGCAGCTAGATGATAACTGGGTGGCTGGAATTGAGGACTGGATATAAGGCTGCCGACGCCCTTCTTCCTGGCTGGTGATTTTCCTGCTGGATTCTTGGAGACCAGTCTGATTCCTGCGTCTCAAAGCTAAGTTTTTCTGCTCTGCTTTGTACTCTTCAGTTTTGTTTTTGTTTTGCCTTGTTTTTTGGGAGTTCTGCCATCCCCGGCCGGGGGTGAGCTGAATTCCATTTTTGTCTCTGATCTGTTGATCTTTTGCTCTGTCTTCAGAATATACCTGAGTGCTGATATAGTCTTTTGAAGCCTAGCGACTTCAGGGCCTGTTTTTCCTATCAGTCGGTTGGCTCATTTTGATAGGGTTTTTGCGGATGGCAGACAGCAGCTTTCCTATCCTGTCCTATGTAGTTAGCTTGGGCCCCATCGTTTGCTCAACCTATCTTTCTATCTGTTAGTGTTTTCATCTTGCTTCACCGTCATTCTATGTTGGGGGCTGCCTATTGCTTTGGGGTCTGCTCTGGGGCAGTTTAGTTTTTCCCCTTTCTATCTTTAGGCTATGTAGCTCTCCGGCTGTGATCGAGGGGTCTAGGGCACCATAGGAACACCCCACGGCTACTGCTAGTTGTTGTGGATAGGTTCAGGGGTCTGCAATCCGATAGCTGCCAACCTCTCTGGTTTTTCTGGACTTAGCTGGTATTTTGTTTTTTCCTCCTTCGGTGACTCATCATAACACATATGCATATCCTCTGATTCTTTTGCTACCAAGGATATTACAAAAGATCAGACCGGAGAGACTTATGACCATTCTGATCTCTCCTCCATGGCCAAAGAGGAACTGGTTTGGGGCATTGAACCTTCTGAAATCAGAGGTGCCTCTTATCCTTCCTCTAGACCACGACCTGCTACATCAAGGTCCAATTTTTCATCTGGCTCTCACAGCATATGCTTGGCAGCCTGGCATCTGAAACCTCAATGCTGAAATCTAGAGGCCTCTCAGATGATCAGTACTCTACAAAAAAAGCAGGAAACAGGTCACTAATGCTATCTACTCTAAGATAAGGAAAACCATCTCTGAGTGGTATGGATCTACTTCATTGATCCGTTTCATCCTGATATTGCCAGAATATTGGACTTCTTACAAGACGGCCTATCGAAAGGGATAAGACCTAGTATCCTGAAGGTCCAGGTGTCATCTCTGAGTTCCTTCTTTGACTAGAATTTGGCAAACTACCGATGGATAGACGTTTATGACAGCAGCTAGAATGTGTCCAAGGATGTCCATCGTCATTCCATCCTGAGACCTGAATATAGTACTGAAATGAATGACTATCCTGCCCTTTGAAACTATGGCGCAAATTCAAATGTACAGGCAGCTCTACTAGTAGCTGTTACTACAGCAAGGAGAGTGGGCGAGACCCAGTCCCTATCCATTAGGGAACCTTATCTGAAGATTCCGGATGACGGGGTAGTTCTTTGCGTAGACACTTCTTTCTTGCTAAAAGTAACTGCTGATTTCCATATGTCCCAAGAAATAATCCTTCATTCCTTTTGTCAAAACCCAACAGACATAAGAAAAACAGAGTTTCATTCCTTGGATGTTCTGACAAACTTTCTCTAGTAGCTAAAACAAACTGAAGCTTGGAGGAAAGATCAAAACCTTTTAGTCCAATACTGCAGACCCAATAAAAGGAAGAAAGCTTCCGAAAGCTCACTGGCAAATTGGATCAAAAGGGCAATCATGGAGTAATAGAAAAATCAGGACCTATCTCCTCCTAAATTACTAAAAGCTCATTCCACCAGAGGCCCTGTCTGTCTCTTGTGCTGAAAGGGCTAGTGCATCCATTGAGCAGATATGCAAAGCTGCTACCTGGTCCTTTGTCCATACCTTCACTAAACACTATAGATTGGATCTAATATCTATAAAAGATTTAGCCTTTGGTAGGAAGGTCCTCCAGGTTATTGTCCCTCCATAGCATTATTCTTTGGTACTTCTCCTGTGATGCTGTTGTGGAGTAGATTAGAGAAAACAGAATTACATTTACTGGTAATTCGGTTTCTAATACCCTCCATGACAGCATGGTAATTCCCCCCCCCCCCTAAAACTTATGTTCATTTTTTGATTCCTTGCTGTTAATAAATAGTTCAAGCATTCATACTGTGAAGAGCTATTTAAACCTTTTGTGCTTCCTGTCCATAATTAGGATGGGGAGGCAACCTTCTGTGGTGCTGTCGTGGAGGGTCTTAGAAACCGAATTACCAGTAGGTGTAATTAAACTTTCTGCTCACTCGTGGATAAAGGCCACTCTATGGAGTGTACAGCTTATTGTGGTCTTATGTACAGATACTCCTGTCTCCACTTGGAACTCTGCAGCTCCTTCAGGGTTACCTTTGGGCTCTGTGCCTCTCTTAATAATGCCATCCATGCACTGGCTGAGAGTTTTTTTGTGGGCGGCCATCTCTTGGCCGGTCTGATGTGGTACCATGTTCTTTCCATTTGATAATGGGTTGGATGGTGCTTCGGGAGTTAATCAGATTTAGGTTTTGTTTTTTGTTTTTTTTTTTAACCTAACCCTGACTTGTACTTCTATACAACGTTGTCCCTGACTTGTTTGGGGATTTCCTTGGTTTTCATGGTGTTGTTTGGTTAGTGGTTCCTCTTGCTTAATAGTGTGGCAGCCTCTGTAGCCTTTCAGAAAATGTGTGTATATCCTGACAGACCATGTGACACTTTGCATACAGGTGGACTTTCTTTCACTAAGCATGTGACTTATAAAGGTACTTGCTTGCATCAGAAATTTTTAAGTGCGTCACACTAAAAGGGGTGAATACATATGCACATGGCAATTTAGTTATTTGATACCATAAATTTAATTTAAAGAGGAGGTTTTGGCTTGCACTCTGTCACGTAGTGAGGTGCTGGTGTAACTGGCCAGATAACACTTAGTCCATACAATCTGAATTCACCGCACAGTCTATTGTTTGGGTGATGCAAGAAAATCATATTTATTTGAGTCAGTGAAAACAGGAAAAAAGGCAAAGCGCAGGAAAAAATTACAGAGCGACTATATTCAATTGCAAACGCTTTGACCCGTCCTAGGTCTTATTCGTTACAATGTTGTATAGCGCTGGAGATAGCTTGTTTTTTGTATAGGGACAGTCCCCAGAATGCAAGAATGTGCGTGGATAACTATATAGTCCTCAGTTCCATAGAAATGTTGTGGTATGCTGTGTCTGTTGCTGGTGCCTTTGTGGGGACCATGACCATGTGTGCAGGAGAAGGAAGTTGTGGGGACCATCACACTATGTGTGTAGGGAACATTTTTGTGGTCATCACACTCTATGGGAACCATGGAAGAGATGAATAGGTGAGACCACTAAGTGGCTTCATTGGGCGCACAATTACTGTGTATGTGCTGAAATTCATATCCTTTTTCCCTGTCTTCCTTTGTGGGATTGTGATGTAATCCAACCTATTGCACCATATATTTATTTTTTGGGGGCGGGGGAGAAGAGGGCAGAAGGGATTTTTGCTACAGGACCCCACAATTTCTATGTGCTCCTCAAATTGTTTCAATGAAACTTCAGTTGTCTTTAAGTTAATTCAGTTCTGGGTATTGCTGGATGGCAATTAAACGATATATGCAACAATACTGATCTGCAAAACTGCCTCATGTTACAGTAATAATTCAATTTTACATGATGTAGAACAATCGCCCTATAAATAATTAAACTTGACATTAACCACCTTTAACAGCTGTGCCCAGTAAATCTTAAATTGTAGTCATCATTTTAATTCTTCTCCCCACCACCATAAATTAATAGTACACATGAAAATAAAAACATTTGTAGTATCTAATATATAAAGCTCAATGTGGGTGTGTATGTGTGTGTGTATGTATGTACAGGATTGGCATCCGCACCGTTGCAGCTACAGCCACAAAATTTGGCACAGTCACACGTCTGGACCCCGAGAGCGTCATAGGCTATGTTGAGGCTAAATTTTAACCCCGCGCGTTCCAATGCACCAAACAATTTTGCCCCTATCTACATAATGGGGAAAAAGTGTATGTATGTATTGGCATCTGCACCGTCGTAGCTACAGCCACAAAATTTTGCAAAGTCACACGTCTGGACCCCGAGAGCGTCATAGGCTATGTTGTGAGGCGAAATTTTAACCCAGCGTGTTCCAATTCCCCAAACAATTTTGCCCCTATCTACATAATGGGGAAAAAGTGAAAGGAAAAGTGTTGGAGGCAAATTGACAGCTGCCAGATGTGAACAAGGGGGACTTAAAGAATGAGAGCGATGGCGCCAAACAGTATATACCGTACAGTTGCTAAGGTGGGGCCCTGACATGGGATACTCACCACACATGGGGATATGAACACACACACAAAATGTGCCACACACTACCACGTGCTTCAACACATATACCACCCTCGCCACATAAAATTCGAAACACAAAAGTCGCCACTCAAAACTCGCCACGCTGTCCCAGAGCTGTTTAAAAGATGAAAAATGAGCTGTGATTGGTTGCTATCAGCAACAGTTTTTTTTTGTAGTCAGTTGTGGTCACTGAGGCCTATTATTCTTATCATTTCTATGGTGTTATCATCCTTCTGTAAAGCTGGAAATAACACAATTTATTACCCTGCCAACACAGACCACCCTCTGACACAGACTGCAGGGGGAGCCCAGTATCACACAGGATAGGATTAGATACACAGATCAGCAGTCAGTATCACACAGGATAGGATTAGACACACGGCTCAGCAGTCAGTATCACACAGGATAGGATTAGACACACGGCTCAGCAGTCAGTATCACACAGGAGAGGATTAGATACACAGCTCAGCAGTCAGTATCACACAGGAGAGGATTAGATACGCAGCTCAGCACACAGTATCACACAGGATAGTATAAGGTTCACGGCTCAGCAGACAGTATCACACAGAATAGAATTAGATACATGGTTCAGCAGTCAGTATCACACAGGATAGCATTAGATGCACGGTTTTTATGTGCAATATAATCATTACAATTTGTTATAACTAACCACAGTTGGTTACTATGCCCAGGCAACGCTGGGCTCTTCAGCTAGTATCTTATAAAATCTGTTCTTTTATTTTCTATATTCTCAATTCACTTGCAAGAGATGTCTTCAGTGAACACTGAGATAAGAGATGGCCATTGCTGCTCATTAGGCTCTATGGAGGAGAAGGAGCTACGTAGAGACATTCTGCTGCAAGTTCTCTTGAAACCACAGTTACACATTCACCATGTAATCTGATACTGCCAGATGTTGCTCAGTAAAATGCCAGATGGTGGCATATGTTGATTGAAATGGCAGATGTTGCTACCAGATGTTACTGTAATGACCAGGCCGAATGTTTCCTGCTATCCACCCCCACACGGTGTCCGCAGCCGAAGGAATTATGACACACACCGGTCTCGGGGATAACAGTTGCTTTTACTTCAGCAGGAACGGGAATTATAACTTGGAACAAATAAGGAACAGTCTCTCATGGGTAGTCCACGGCAATTACAGCTCACACTTAGATGTTGAGATGTGATTGGGGTCTGGAGCTTTAAGAGCACTGGACAGTGTCTTTTGGTATTTTACAGAGGGAGGCAGACACAGCAATCAGAGCTTACAGACCTGTACTTGGGGTTATCTCCACAGTGTGTCACGGCACGTGCACAAGTACTTATAGGTGAATGTATAAACTGTGGTGAATCCTGTCATAAAGACTTTACATGTGGTGAATCCTGTCAGAAATAGAATGATGTCTGTACATGTTAGAGGGAACTTGGGCTTTTACACCTGCAGGATATCTTGAGGTAAAAACCTCCTCCACGTGTGTTCTGCTCTCCCTGAAGGCATCCCTCAGTGTCATGAATGAGTCACCGGAGGAGGAAAAAACAAAAACACAAGCTAAGTCCAGAAAACCGGAGAGGTTGGAAGCTAGCGGATTGCAGACCCCTGATCCTATTCACCACAACTAACAGTAGCCGTGGGGGGTTCCTACGGTGCCCTAGACCCCTCGTCACAGCCGGAGAGCTAAATAAGCCGAAAGAAAGGGGAAATCTAAACTGCCCCAAAGCAGACCCCAAAGCAATAGACAGCCCCCAACATGTATTGTCGGCGAAAAACAGATGAAAACACAAACACAGACAGAAAGACAGGCTGAGCAAATGATGGGGCCCAACTATCTAGATAGGAAAGAACAGAAAAGATGCTGGCTGCAATCACGCAAAAAACCCTGCCAAAAATAATGTCCAACAAGTCTGATAGAAAAGGCCCTGAAGTCACTAGACTTCAAAATCACTATATCAGCACTCGGGTAAATTCTGAAGACAGAGCAAAGAGATCAACTGATCAGAGACAAAAATGGAGTTCAGCACGTCCCAACCAGGGCAGGCTGAACACAAACACTAAGTAAACAGACAAAATCTCATGGAAAAATAGCAGAGCAAATACTTAGCTTTTAGTAGACAGGAGCTAAACTGAATGCCAGAGCTCAGAGCAGAAAGGATCACCAGCAACCCTGCTGGGCGTCGGCTGCCTTATATCCACTCAGAAATTCTGGATGTCCAATCACACTCCACCTGTTCAGATGACAGGTTCTTCCCATCCAGATCAATTTCACTACCTCCTTTCACCAGCAGAGGGAGTTCATCAGACATCAGAGGTGAAGGAGAAAATGAACTCATAACACCTCAGACTACCAAACATTCTAGACTTGCCTGGAAAAACAGCTCCTCCTATTGACCATGTGACTAGGAGCTGGCGAATAGGAGCCCGAGTTCACATCTCAGATCCTTACAAAACAATAATTCAGTCATTGTATACTTTCACCATTAGATGGCGACAGGACACAGCAAACGAGAAATGCATTGCATCTAAAATGAAGGTGACTAGAAATGGAGAATTACGGCTCACAAATAATGTAGAGGGCCAGTTAGAGAGTGAGCAGTAGTGTACAGAAGCTACTCACAATTCAGTATTACTTAAAAGGACAGACACACTCTGGACTGGGTCACTACATACTTCCCCTCTGAAGATAAGCCGTCCTCGGCGACTCTGCGAGTGGTGGACTACTAAAGAAGGAAATATACAGGTAATGTATTTGGAAGTCGCCTTGCTACACTTGTAAGGAGAGCTTTAAACTAGAACAACATGGGAAGGGAAGCAAAAGACCAGAAAAAGCCATACACCTGACAAATGCAATTGAGAACTCTGCTATTAGAAGTGAAAAGGAAGAACAAAGACAAAAGAATCTTATTAATAAAAATATTGGAGAAAGAGAAACCAATCACAAACTAAAATGTTTCTATACTAATGCACAAAGCATGGGCAACAAACAAGGAGAATTGGAACTACTAACACAGGAAAAGAAATATGACGTCATTGGAATCACTGAGACTTGGTGGGACAATACACATGATTGGAATACAAGACTAGAAGGATACAATTTATTTGCAAGAAACAGACTTGATAAACGAGGAGGAGGTGTCGCATTGTATGTTAGAAATGCGTATATCTGCACAGAGATCCAAGCTTCAGAGACTGGGAGTTCTGTGGAAACTGTGTAAGAATACAAGGACAGAACAATGGAAAGGACACCATTGTAGGCATTTACTACAGGCCGCCTGTGCAAGCTGAAGATATGGATGAACTCTTTATGCATCAAATGGCCAAGTTCTCCAAAAAATATGACATGGTTGTCATGGGAGATTTCAACTATCCAGACATTTGTTGGGAATCTCTCTCAGGCAAAACTAACAGGTCAAGGAAATTCTTATCCTCTCTTGCTGACAACTTTATCTTCCAGAAGGTAGGGGAGAAAACAAGGGGAACTGCTACCTTGGATCTAATCCTTATAAATAGGGAGGAAATGGTTGAGGAGGTAAAAGTGGCTGGGACCCTAGGAGGTAGCGACCATGCTATTTTAGAATTTTGGATAACTAGAGGCGGAAGACCTGTGAAGACTCAGACGTCAAGGTTAGATTTCAGAAAGGCAGACTTTAAGGGATTCAGAAAGAGAATTGGAGGGATCCAATGGCTGGATATCCTTAAAGACAAAAATGTCCAGGAAGGATGGGAAATCTTGAAAAATGAAATTCTCAAAGCACAGTTGTTAACAATTCCGAAAAGAGGGAAGAATAGGAAGCATTTAAGGAAACCAGGATGGATGAACACAGAACTTAAGCACATGCTAAAAAGGAAGAAAAAAATGTTTATAAAATGGAAAGAGGGAGGCATATCTAAAGAAGAATATAATGCTGTCTGCAGAACCTGCAGGGCACAAATCAGATTAGCTAAAGCTGAAAATGAATTGAGGCTTGCAAGAGATGTCAAAAGCAATAATAAAGGATTTTGGGGATATGTCAAAAGTAAAAGAAAAGTCAAAGATGCTATAGGATTTTTACAGGATGAAAATGATGAAATGGTAAGACAGGATGTTGAGAAGGCTGAACTTTTAAATTCCTATTTTGCATCTGTTTTCTCTCAGAAAGGAAATGTAACATCAACTGTTATTCACTGTCCTATTAAGGGAATAGAAGAATCCAGGATATCTATAAACAGAAAGATAGTGAGGAAACACTTAGCTAACCTAAATGAATTCAAGTCTCCAGGTCCAGATGAATTACACCCCAGAGTACTGAAGGAGATAGCACAATAAATTTTTGAACCCCTCTCCATAATCTTTGAAAATTCTTGGAGAACAGGAGAAGTCCCAGAAGACTGGAGAAGAGCAAATGTTGTTCCTATCTTCAAAAAGGGGAAGAAGGTGGACCCAGGCAACTATAGGCCGGTGAGTCTGACTTCTATACCAGGAAAGATCTTTGAACAAATTATTAAACAACATGTGTGTCAGTACCTGGATAAGAATGAAGTGATTAAACAGAGTCAGCATGGGTTTGTAACTAATAAGTCATGTCAGACTAACTTATTTTCCTTCTATGACGGAATCACTGATTGGGTGGATCAAGGAAATGCTGTAGATATAGTATATCTTGACTTCAGCAAAGCATTTGACAAAGTCTCTCATACAATCCTTATTGAAAAAATGACTAAGTATGGAATGGACAAGGCAACTGTTAGGTGGATTCATAACTGGCTTAGTGATCGGACCCAAAGAGTGGTCGTAAATGGCTGCACATCCAGTTGGAAGAATGTCTCAAGTGGGGTACCACAGGGCTCTGTCCTGGGCCCTGTATTGGTCAACATCTTTATCAACGATTTAGATGAAGGAATTGAGGGTAAACTGATTAAATTTGCTGATGACACAAAGCTAGGAGGGATAGCTAATACTAGAGAAGAGAGAGAGAGGATTCAAAAATATATAAATAAACTGGAGAAGTGGGCAGCAACTAACAGAATGGTTTTTAACGGAGAAATGCAAAGTACTACATCTGGGCAATAAAAATGAAAAAAGCATATACAGAATGGGAGGAATAGGGCTAAGTGACAGCACATGTGAAAAAGACTTGGGTATACTAATAGATCACAGACTGAATGAGTCAACAGTGTGATGCAGCAGCAAAAAAGGCAAATGCAATTCTAGGATGTATTAACAGAAGCATACAGTCTAGATCACGTGAAGTCATTATTTCCCTCTACTCCTCTTTGGTCAGACCTCATCTGGAATATTGTGTCCAGTTTTGGGCACCACATTTTAAAAAAGACATCAACAAACTAGAGCAAGTTCAGAAAAGAGCAACCAGAATGGTGACCGGTCTGCAAACCCTGTCTTATGAGGAAAGGTTGCAGGATTTGGGATTGTTTAGTTTGCAAAAGAGAAGACTGAGAGGAGACTTAATAGCTGTCTACAAATATCTAAAGGGCTGTCACATTGTAGAAGGATCAACTTTATTCTCATTTGCACAAGGAAAGACTAGAAGCAATGGGATGAAACTGAATGGGAGGAGACACAGATTAGATATTAGAAAAAACTTTTTGACAGAGTGATCAATGAGTGGAACAAGCTGCCACGAGAAGTGGTGAGTTCTCCTTCAATGGAAGTCTTCAAACAGAGGCTGGACAGACATCTGACTGGGATGATTTAGCGAATCCTGCTTTGAGCAGGGGGTTGGACCAGATGGCCCAGGAGGTCCCTTCCAACTCTACGATTCTATGATTCTAGGAACAGTCCCTCATGGGTAGTCCACAGCAATTACAGCTCACACTTAGATGCTGAAACGTGATTGGGGTCTGGAGCTTTAAGAGCACTGGACACTGTCTTTTGGTAATTTACAGAGGGAGGTAGATGCAGCAATTAGAGGTTTACAGGCCTGTACTTGCGGCACGTGCACAAGTACTTATCGGTGAATGTAGAAACTGTGGTGAATCCTGTCAGCAATTCTTTAGATGTGGTGAATCCTGTCAGCAATACTTTACATGTGGTGAATCCTGTCAGAAATAGAATGATGTCTGTACAGGTTAGAGGGAACTTAGGCTTTTGCGCCTGCAGGATATCTTGAGGTAAAAACCTCCTCCACGTGTGTTCTGCGCTCCCTGAAGGCATCCCTCAGACTACCGAACATTCTAGACTTGCCTGGAAAAACAGCGCCTCCTATTGACCATGTGACTAGGAGCTGGCCAATAGGAGCCCGAATTCACATCTCAGATCCTTACTAAACAAAAATTCAGTCATTGTACACTTTCACCATTAGATGGGGACAGAACACAGCAAACAAGAAATGCATTGCATCTAAAATGAAGGTGACTAGAAATGGAGAATTACGGTCACAGATAATGTAGAGGGTCAGTTAGAGAGTGAGCAGTAGTGTACAGAAGCTACTCACAATTCAGTATTACTTAAAGGGACAGACACACTCTGGACTGGGTCACTACATTACCACAGAATGTCATATTCGCTCGTTGCTGCCTGAAGTCTAGTCAGGTACTAATGTTCCAAGTACCAAATGTTATTGGCAAAGGTGTATTTCAGTGTGCCAGAAGATTGTGCCAGACCCAGATCAAAAAAGGCCAGATGTTGCTACCTTATGTTGCTACGAGTGCCAAATGTTATATGTTGCTCACTATGCCATATGAAACAGAGGCCAGGGGGGTAGTCGTGGCTGATGGTGGCATTACTGGCATACCCTGGCCCTCTGCCACATTAACACATTGTAGTCCACTCACTTGAAAATCAAGATCCATTCCACACTGCGGGGTTCCTTTTCTTTTAGCAATACACAATGACAGTCAGAGTCCAAGTTCATCTTCAACAAAACAATTTTACTCAGCTCATTCAGTTTAGTCACAGAAACAGCACAAGATTCTTCACAGAATATCACCATTCCATTCCAATGTCCCTCATTCCTCCAGGAATATCCACCGGATCCACCCATACCGCAGCTTTCTGACTGGTCAGACTAACCCACTTCAGGAGTTCCACGCCCGCTTCCCTCTCTGAAGGTGAAGTCGAAGAATGGCTCTTCCATTCCTTACTAGGCAGTAGGTCTCGGACGTTTAGGGTTGTTCCCACAAAGTTAGCTGCTACCATTCTTATGATGCCCTGGTATTCCTCCACCAATGTTTGACTGTCAGCTCTAAGGCCCTGGACCGCTAGGCTCCTCTGCTTAAACATCCTCTGCTTAAACTTTCCCCCTGGACACGACTGTCCTGTCCTTGCTCCCGGCTCACACATTGATTAACTCCAGGAAGCTCCCCCCAGCTACTCTTCCTTATCCCCTCCTAACTAACCTATCCCTATTTGTCTAACTAATCCCTATCCTATTCTATTGTGCTCCCCCTACTGGTCTGAGTCCTACACTATCCCTATATCTTTACAACACATAAACATTGGTACAATATACAATATATAAACATTACACAATATATGGCTTTTATCAGGAACATATGCAAGGCATGCAGGGAATTAAACTGGCCCCCGTACCCCTTACACATATGTTATTGTTGCCAGATCTTAGACTATAAATTTTTAAAAAAAAAAACAAGATAACACGAGTTCTAGGAAATACAGATACCATGATGAAATGCATGCTTAATCACACTTCTCAAAGCCCAGTGGACTCATTAAGTATGTGGTAACCTATGCAGTCAATGTTTGTCTGTTCAGAGATCACCTTTCACCACCTTGTGAGCAGAAGTTTCTATTAGCACAGATTGTCTTAAGCTTGTTTCAATATGAAAAATCATAAAAACTATACATAGTATGTTGCAACAGTGGAGATAAGCAATTCAATTCGCACTGCCTTGGTCAAGGGCCCAGTCCAGTCCTCTGTGGCAGCTGGTTTTAAAGGGAACCTGTCACCCCCCCCCCCTGGGCGTTAACTAAAAGAGCCACCTTCAGCAGCACTAAGGCTGCATTCTGTGAAGGTGGCTCTTCTGTTTCTGAATACATCCTAACACACACACACTGTGGGGCAGGGTCTGGGGCCTCCACAACATGCAGGCATGATCGCCTGATGTCAGTTCATGGGCAGCGCACAGTGCGCATGCCCGAGAACTGTTTTAAAAGAGCAGGCGCCGCTATGGAAGGCGGGGCACAGGTGACAGAGCAGGGGCATGATGGACGGCTATGGGAGGCAAGGCAAAGACGGCAGCACAGGGGCATGATGGATGGCTATGGGAGGCGGGGCCCAGATAGCAGAGCAGGGGCATGATGGACTGCTATGGGAGGCGGGGCACAGGCAGCAGAGCAGGGGCATGATGGATGGCTATGGGAGGCGGGGCAAAGGCGGCAGCACAGGGGCATGATGGACGGCTATGGGAGGCGGGGCACAGATGACAGAGCAGGGGCATGATGAATGGCTATGGGAGGCAGGGCCCAGATAGCAGCACAGGCGCATGATGGACGGCTATGGAAGGTGGGGCCCAGCCGGCAAAAAAAAAAAAAATCACCTGCAGCAGGCAGGCGCCGGAAACGCATGATCGCATGTGTATTTTGCAGTTTATTCATTTATATCATGCTATAACTAAATTCATCATAAAAAAAATGTGTCTGAAAATGTTGCCTGCGCAGGAGCATCTATCAGCAATCCGATAGCTGCTACTGCACAGATGCTGGTGGTGCCATTTTGTAAAATAGAAAAAAAATTATTCCTCCAAGATGGCGCCACCAGCACTTGCGCAGTAGCAACTATCAGCGATCGCCGACAGCTGCTACTGCGCAGGTGCGGCCGGCGCCATTTTCAGACCCTTTTTTTCTGATTAATTTATTTATAGCACAATATAAAAGAAAAAACTTCACAGTACACATGCAGATCATGCTGCAACGCGGGTGATTTTTATATATATATATATATATATATATATATATATATATATATATATATATATATATATATATATACAGTCATGGCCAAAAGTATTGACACCCCTGCAATTCTGTCAGATAATACTCAGTTTCTTCCTGAAAATGATTGCAAACACAAATTCTTTGATATTATTATCTTCATTTAATTTGTCTTAAATGAAAAGACACAAAAAGAATTGTCCTAAAGCCAAATTGGATATAATTCCACACCAAACATAACAAATAGGGTGGACAAAAGTATTGGCACCTTTCGAAAAATCATGTGATGCTTCTCTAATTTGTGTAATTAACAGCACCTATAACTTACCTGGGGCACCTAACAGGTGTTGGCAATAACTAAATCACACTTGCAGCCAGTTGACATGGATTAAAGTTGACTCAACCTCTGTCTTGTATCCTTGTGTGTACCACATTGAGCATGGAGAAAAGAAAGAAGACCAAAGAACTGTCTGAGGACTTGAGAAACCAAATTGTGAGGAAGCATGAGCAATCTCAAGGCTACAAGTCCATCTCCAAAGACCTGAATGTTCCTGTGTCTACCGTGTGCAGTGTCATCAAGAAGTTTAAAGCCCATGGCACTGTGGCTAACCTCCCTAGATGTGGCCGGAAAAGAAAAATTGACAAGAGATTTCAACGCAAGATTGTGCGAATGTTGGATAAAGAACCTCCACTAACATCCAAACAAGTTCAAGCTGCCCTGCAGTCCGAGGGTACAACAGTGTCAACCCGTACTATCCGTCGGCGTCTGAATGAAAAGGGACTGTATGGTAGGAGACCCAGGAAGACTCCACTTCTTACCCCGAGACATAAAAAAGCCAGGCTGGAGTTTGCCAAAACTTACCTGAAAAAGCCTAAAACATTTTGGAAGAATGTTCTTTAGTCAGATGAGACAAAAGTAGAGCTTTTAGGGCAAAAGCATCAACATAGAGTTTACAGGCGAAAAAAAAGGTCATTCAAAGAAAAGTACATGGTCCCTACAGTCAAACATGGCGGAGGTTCCCTGATGTTTTGGGGTTGTTTTGCTGCCTCTGGCACTGGACTGCTTGACCGTATGCATGGCATTATGAAGTCAGAAGACTACCAACAAATTTTGCAGCATAATTTAGGGCCCAGTGTGAGAAAGCTGGGTCTACCTCAGAGGTCATGGGTCTTCCAGCAGGACAATATCCCAAAACACACTTCAAAAAGCACTAGAAAATGGTTTGAGAGAAAGCACTGGAGACTTCTAAGGTGGCCAGCAATGAGTCCAGACCTGAATCCCATAGAACACCTGTGGAGAGATCTAAAAATGGCAGTTTGGAGAAGGCACCCTTCAAATATCAGGGACCTGGAGTAGTTTGCCAAAGAAGAATGGTCTAAAATTCCAGCAGAGCATTGTAACAAACTCATTGATGGTTACCGGAAGCGGTTGGTCGCAGTTATTTTGGCTAAAGGTTGTGCAACCAAGTATTAGGCTGAGGGTGCCAATACTTTTGTCCGGCCCATTTTTGGAGTTTTGTGTGAAATGATCAATGTTTTGCTTTTTGCTTCATTCTCTTTTGCGTTTTTTCATTTAAAACAAATTAAATGAAGATAATACCAAAGAATTTGTGTTTGCAATCATTTTCAGGAAGAAACTGAATATTATCTGACAGAATTGCAGGGGTGTCAATACTTTTGGCCATGACTGTATGTGTATATATATATATATATATACACACATTATGTAAACTAGGGGGCAGGCCAGTGAGGGAGCAGCAACCGGTCAGCAGTCTTCATTATGAATACCTAAGCAGAGCACCACATGGAGACCCCCCACCAGGCCGCCCCGAAGCACGAACATATCATTAACTCAAAGCTGAAAATAAAGATTAAACAACAACCACAAGACGGATTTCATCACCCAAGGTATCATTGTAATCAGTATAACGGTGCCAACCTGACACTGTATGTAGGTTACTGTGCACAATCCTGCTGGCAGGTTCCCTTTAAGAGTTCTCAACATCATTGTTTATCCACTTTAACCCCTTCATGACTGTCAATTTCCATTCTACGACTTCTTTTTTTTTCCTCCTCTTCTCCCCAAAATCATAACTTTTTTCTGTCCAGCTAGACATATGAGGGCTTGTTTTTTTTTGTGATGAGTTATACTTTCGTATCACGCCATTGATTTTATCTCATAATGTACTGGAAAATGGAAAAATTTCCAAATGGGGAGCAATTGTGAAAAAAATGCAATTTTGACATTTTTTGGGGGGAATTGTGTTTTTACAGAGTACATTTTGTTGGAAAAATGACCTCTCAAAATGATTCTGATCATCAGTACGAATACGGCGATACCAATCATGTCTAGTTTTTTAATTAATTTAGTGTTGAAGAAAACAAATTTGCAAAAAAAATACTTTGGGTTGTGTCACTATTTTATGAGACCCATAGTGTTTTAATTTTCAGTCGATGGAGCTGTGTGATACCTTATTTTTGAATAAGATTTTATTGATATCATTTGGGATAGATGTGATTTTTTGATCGCTTGATATAACATTTTTGTGGACTTTTAGTGACCAAAAAAAACAATTTTGACATTTTTGATTTTTTGTCGTTTACGCACTTTTCCGAATGTGGTGGCTCCATGTGTATTTTAACATCTTTATTTTTAATGTGGGTGATTAGAAGTATTAATGTTTTTTTATTTTTTTAAACTTCTTAACTTTTCACTGTTTTTGTTAGTCCCTATTAGCCTGCTCCATACATTCTCTTTTGATTTGAGCAGTACATGTACGACGCATGTCGTGAAAGGGTTAAATGCAGCTGACACTGTCTGACCATGGCATTTAAATGATATCATGACATTAGCTCTCTGCAGTGAAATTATATTGTGCTCTTTCATCACAAATGATAGCCAAAGGCCTAAGATCCATTTACACTGCAAGATTATCCTGATGATCCTAGGAACGCTTATTTCATGATAATATTGCAGTCTAAATACATTAGTGTTCAAAATAATAGCAGTGTGTTGAAAAACCTGAGTTAATCACAAAATCTTTATACTAGTTTTTATTTCCAGCATTGGGAGCATTGCACACTGCTTGTCTTTTACAAACTCACAATATGTACTTTTTTTGTGTGGATTTAGTATTCCGGTGATTCACTAACCTAATATTTAGTTGTTACCCACAGTTTTTTAGAACTACTTCACACCTATGTTGCATTTCAACCAACTTCTGGACCCTGTCAACGGTTATTCCAGCCCAGGATGCTTGGACTACATACCACAATGTTTTGGCATTTGGTGGCGTTGCCTCAGAAACAGAATTTTTGATGTCACCCCACAAGTGTTCTATCGGATTAAGGTCCAAATATTTGGGCTGGCCTCTCCACAACCTGAGTTTTGTTAGACTGGAACCAAGATTTTGCTCGTTTACTAGTGTGTCTTTGTGTTGTTGTGTTTCAAGGGCAAATCCTCTTCAGCGTAAGGCAACATGATCTCTTCAAGTATTTTACTATTTGCAAACTGGTCCATGATCCCTGGTATGCGGTAAATAGGTCCGGCACCAAAATGTTTCTCCATTTCTTATAGTATGAATACACTGGCGCTAACCACTCAGAAGGTGAAGGAGGGCTGGTCCCAGATGCTGCATCTGGTGATATAACAGGTACTGTGTGTGTGGAGCCCATGAGGCTCAGTCGCCACAGAGGTACTGCACCTCCTCCTGAGGTGTGGTGTCCCACCATCCAGGTAAGATGGGGACTCCTGACCAAGCTCCAACACCTGCACCCCCACACCACAAAGTAGTGTAGCAAAGCACCTTCGGCGGCTCCCTGCTTGGAGTGTAGCATAGCACCCCTTGGTGGCTCCCTGCTTGGAACACAAAATGTGCTGGGAGGTGGGTGGAGTTTACACAAAGGAGCGGGAAGAGTTGAGTCATTCAGTCAGTCAGTAGTTGTGAGGAAGTGAGTTGTGGAGAAGAAGATCCCTGGAGAGAGGGATAGATGGATGGAAGTGCTGCAGCAGATCCCAGTGACCTGGGTCTGCTTGCACTGGAAAGGAAGAGAGAGAGAGCAATATAGACTGAAAGCCTGATTTTTCCATAGAAAGAAAGATTAGTACAGAACGTGAGGAGTAAAAGGGAACAGAGGACGTGGGTTAGAAGAGAACCCTTCCTAGAAGTTCCAAGCGCAAGGCCGGGGCCTGGTCCCCGAGGTTGTATGGATACTAATGGTCCTGCAGCAGACACCGGAGGAATAGAAGTAGTGACCACTTTATTCCCACACAAGACTTAGGGGCACAACAGCAACTGGATAGTGAGCCGGGATTTAGTAGCAAGGAGTCCCCAAAGCAGGCTACAGCTGTCTGCCATACAAGTAGAGTTCATAAGAACATCGGACAGGAGGAACTCCAGTGTAACTCAGTACTAGGAGTACTTCATTTAAAGGCGCTATAAGAGGAGACGTTCAGAAAGGCACATGTTGGCGGAGTGGAGTGTTGGAAAGGAGTATTCCATCTGGCCTGGAGGTTGACTGAGTCCCTGACCCGGAGGACATGGCACGGAGGCCGGCACCTGTTTGTACAACAGACTGTGAATAAAGCTTTGGAACTACATGCCCTGGTGTCCTCCACTTATTCCCTGCGCCAACCTGCCCAGCACTGCTGCCTCCTTTGCGCCTGACACTACACCATCTACGTGTCACTTCAACTACACTGCCCTGGGACTCCAGCCCTGCCTGTGGAGGGCTATAACATCACTGCTGCACCACACCATCTGTCCCAGAGGATCTGTCTGCATCGTCGGCTTACATCTTCATTGCCAAACACCACAGGTGGCGTCACGAATCACTTATAAACTTTCATCACCATAAGCACACTGAAACAACTCCATTTACAATGGGCGCCCAGGGCCACGGGCCGGGTCCCAGCTGCCGTGACATCTCCCATCGAAGCTCATCGGGCCCGGTACCGAGTACCCCACAGCTCTGGGTGGGAGGGCATCCCATGTCACTCCTGTTGGCATACTACAAAATCTATAAACAAAAAACAATCACCACGCTATGCTGAGACAACAGAGAATATACAGTTAGGTCCATATATATTTGGACAGAGACAACATTTTTCTAATTTTGGTTCTAGACATTACCACAATGAATTTAAAAAAAAACCCCAATTCAGATGCAGTTGAAGTTCAGACTTTCAGCTTTCATTTGAGGGTATCCACATTAAAATTGGATGAAGGGTTTAGGAGTTTCAGCTCCTTAACATGTGCCACCCTGTTTTTAATTGGACCAAACGTAATTGGACAATTGACTCCAAGGCTATTTCATGGACAGGTGTGGGCAATCCCTTTGTTATATCATTCTCAATTAAGCAGATAAAAGGCCTGGAGTTGATTTGAGGTGTTGTGCTTGCATTTGGAAGGTTTTGCTGTGAAGGAACCAGCGGTCAAAGGAGCTCTCCATGCAGGTGAAACAAGCCATCCTTAAGCTGCAAAAACAGAAAAAAAAACATCTGAGAAATTGCTACAACATTAGGAGTGGCAAAATCTACAGTTTGGTACATCCTGAGAAAGAAAGAAAGCACTGGGGAACTCATCAATGCAAAAAGACCTGGGCGCCCACAGAAGACAACAGTGGTGGATGATCGCAGAATAATCTCCATGGTGAAGAGAAGCCCCTTCACAACAGCCAACCAAGTGAACAACACTCTCCAGGAGGTAGGCGTATCAATATCCAAATCTACCATAAAGAGAAGACTGCATGAAAGTAAATACAGAGGGTTCACTGCACGGTGCAAGCCACTCATAAGCATCAAGAATCAAAATGCTAGACTGGACTTTGCTAAAAAACATCTAAAAAAGCCAGCACAGTTCTGGAAGAACATTCTTTTGACAGATGAAACCAAGATCAACCTCTACCAGAATGATGGAAAGAGAAAAGTATGGCGAAGGCGAGGTACAGTTCATGATCCAAAACATACCACATCATCTGTAAAACACGGTGGAGGCAGTGTGATGGCTTGGGCATGCATGGCTGCCAGTGGCACTGGGTCACTAGTGGTTATTGATGATGTGACACAGGACAGAAGCAGCCGAATGAATTCTGAGGGTCTGGTGATGTCCATGAGTTCAAGACTTCAGGCAGTCATTGCCAACAAAGGGTTTTCAACCAAGTACTAGAAATGAACATTTTATTTACAATTATTTAATCTGTCCAATCACTTTTGGTCCCTTTAAAAACAAGGTGGCACATGTTAAGGAGCTGAAACTCCTAAACCCTTCATCCAATTTGAATGTGGATACCCTCAGTAAGTACTGTATTTGCAATC
The DNA here is from genome assembly GCF_039654945.1 of Dendrobates tinctorius. NCBI lineage: Eukaryota > Metazoa > Chordata > Amphibia > Anura > Dendrobatidae > Dendrobates > Dendrobates tinctorius. Next base: position 12,487,223 of record NW_027361757.1, on the reverse strand, counting down.
TTGCACCCTCTCATTGCACACTATACACCCATTGTGGTAACACTAACAATAATATTTATTATTCCACTAGCCATACTGATCAGCTGATGAAAAAATCTGCTTCATATCTGTTTCATGAACATGCTCCACATCTACCCATTCAGCCAGTGAGTATCTAACATATATGTTTATATTCTCTGTTGTCTCAGCATAGCGTGGTGATTGTTTTTTGTTTATAGTTTCTTCATTTCTCTTTAGGCCAGTTGTTGTGTTCTTTGACAAATTTTATCCGCTTCAGTACATGTGTTTTTTTTATAACAGTGGGGCTTTGTGGGGCTTCTTGCTAAGAGACTATCTTCACACAGGCGTCCTCTACCTGTCACAGTTCTCACAGGTAACTTGAGATTGTCTTCGATCAACCTGGAGCTGATCATTGGCTGAGCCTTTGCCATTCTGGCTATTCTTCCATCCATTCATATGGTAGTCTTCCGTTTTCTTTCATGTTTCCATTTTAAAGCATTGGAGATCATTTTATCTGAACTGATCATTGTCTGCACTTCTTTATAAGTTTTACCCTCTCATCAACTTTTTAATCAAAATACGCTGTTCTTCTGGACAATGTCTCAGACGACCCATATTTCTCAGGCGATCAAGGAAAAATGTATTTACAACATGTCCTGGCTTCACCCTTAAATAAGGACCACCTGACACACCTGATTGTTCACAGAATGATTGACCTCACTAATTGATCTCCACACCTCTATTATTTTGAACACACCGCCTTTCAATTAATTATTCTAATACACAGACTCAAAAACCTGCAGATCATGAATGTGGAGTCTGTTGGTTTTCTTAGGGCCTCGTCACACATAGCGAGATCGCTGCTGAGTAACAAGTTTTGTGACACAAGAGCGATCTCACCAGCGATATCGCTGTGTGTGACAGCGATCAGCGACCGGCCCCCCTGCCGGTATTGCTGATTACTGTAGGAAAGCCCTGGACATTTTTTTGGTCGCTGGTCTCCCGCTGGCCAGCACGCATCGCTGTGTGTGACAGGCGGGAGACCAGCGATCAGCTGGTAACTAAGGTACACATCGGGTATCTAAGTGACGCACGTCCCTTGGATACCCGATGTGTACCTTAGTTACCAGCTCCCTGCATCAGCGCGCTGGTAACTAACGTACACAGCGATGCCGCGCGCTCGGCGTCGCTGTGCTGATCGTTGGTGAAGCTGTCTGTTTGACAGCTCACCAGCGATCCTGACACGTTGATATCGTTGTCGGGATCGCTGGTGAGTCGCTATGTGTGACTCCAGCTTTAGAATCTACTGCACCAACTGGTAAATTGTCTGACGTGGTAATATAATTGATACCAAAAACAGTGATTCTGGTTATTAGTCATATTGGACTGCTATTTTGAACACTACTGTATGCTGCTGATCCTTTGCACAAAAGATCATTGTCCTTTTGAGCGCATTGTTGGGTGTGAACAGTAATCGCTCTACCAAGTAGAATGGCAGCCTATGCACAATGAATGATCTATTTCAGATCGCTCAGGGCACAATGTTAAGCATGGTCTGCCTGCATAAATAGGCTATTTATTGCCAATCGGTATATTTAGCCAAAGACTATCGCTTACTGCTGCCATATTTGCCTAATCCCAATTCTATTGGGGGCTTTCATTCACTCCATTTCTGCCTTCCAATTAAGCCCAGCACATCGTATCAGCACAATATCATATATAAAGCATACATTTATATTCCAATTATAGGTTTGAAGCTAGTAAATTGAGGACAAGCTGTTATTAAAGTGACACAACCTTTAATCCTACATATAGTGCAATAAAAAGGTAGCTGTGACACACGTCGCTGATAGTATTGCAATCTGATCTACCTAGCTACCTAGAGGCTAATTTAATCAGTAGATTTCACTATCTTTCTCTGTAGTACTTTGTCCTCTGATATAATTGCTTTTACAAAACCTAAGTGTTTCACAAATAGATCATCATGAAGAACATATTGCTCAATGCCTGAAGAAGAATATTTTAACCATCATTACTGCACACTTCTCTTGCGCTACGCCACACAAGTTACCGGAACTATTGCTTTTTTTGGCTTGATGTCGTAACATACTGTCATGGCCTAAAGAGTTGGTACCCTTGAAATTGTTCCAGAAAATGTATTTGTCCCATAAAATTATTGCAATTACACATATTTTGTTATACACTTATTTCCTTTTCGTGTATTGGAATAACACGAAAAAAACAAGATAAAAATAGGCTAATTGGCCATAATTACAAACAAAACCACAGGTGCTGGACAAAATAGTTGGAACCCTCAACTTAATATTTGGTTGTACTCCCTTTGTAACAAATACAGCAATAAATCACTTCCTAGAACCATCAACAAGCTTCTTACATCTCGCAACTGGAATTTTGGACCACTTTTCGTTTGCAAACTGCTCTAGGTCTGTCATATTTCAAGGTGCCTTCTCTCATTAGCAATTTTAAAATTTCTCCACAGATGTTCAATGGGATTTAGATCTGCGCTCATTGATGGCCACTTCACAACTCTCCAGTGCTTTCTTTCCATCCATTTATGGGTGCTTCTTGAAGTATGTTTGAGGTTATTGCCCTCCTGGAAGACCTATGATGGAAAACTCCGCTTTCTGACAGTGGACACTACATTGCGACCCAAAATCCTTTGGTAATCTTCAGATTTCATGATGCGTTGCACATAGTTAAGGCGCCCAGTGCCAGAGATAGCAAATCAACTCCAAAACCTCTTTGAACCTCCACCATATTTGACTGTAGGCACTGTGTTCTTTTCATTGTAAGCCTCATTCTGTTTTCAGTCAACAGTAGAATGATATGCTTTACCAAAATGCTCTTTCTTGGTTTAATCTGTCCTCAATATACTTTCCCAAAAGATTTTGGCTTACTCATGTACATTTTGGCAAACTGTAGTCTAGCTATTTTAGGTCTATGTGTCAGCAGTGGGGCCCTCCTGGGTCTCCTGACATAGCGTTTCATTTCATTCAAATGTTAATGGATAGTTCACTCTGACACTGCACCCTGGGCCTGCAGGACAGCTTGAATTTCTTTGGAACTTGATTGAGGCTGCTTATCCACCATCCGAACTATCCTGCATTGCGACTTGCAACCTTTCATCAATTTTTGTCTGCCATCCACATCCAGGGAGGTTAGTGCCATTGGTTTTAACCTTATTGATTATACTGTGCACCGTGGACAAAGGAACATCAAGATCTCTGAAGATGGATTTGTACCCTTGAGATTGTTGATATTTTTCAACAATTTTGGTTTTCAAGTCCTCAGATAGTGCTCATCTTTCTGTTCTCCATGCTTAATGTGGCACACACAGACACACAATGCAAAGATTGAGTCTATTCCTCTGGTTTCAGGTGTGATTTTCATATTGCCCACAACTTTTACTTGCCACAGGTGAGTTTGAATGAGTATCACATAATTGAAACAAAATTATTTAACAATAATTTTGGAAATGTGCCAAAATTTTGTCTGACCCATTTTTGGGGTTTTGTGTGAAATTATGTACAATTTGTCTTTATCTCAGTTTTTTTTTTGTGTGTTGTTGAAATACACGCAAATGAAATAAACATGTATATAACAAAACATGTATGACTGAAATAATTTTCTGGGAGAAATACTTCATTTTCTGGAATAATTTCAAGGGTGCCAAGATGCTCGGCCATGACTGTATGTGGGCTCAAATTGTGATCCATTAAATCAAAGTGGAGCATTATAAATCAAGGAAAATCAGTATCATTATCTTTCAACAATATGCACAAATTCTCATGTTCCAATTTGCTTGATATTGTAAAGATCCGCTACTAGTGAAGTTCATTCTGCATGTATAAATTATTGGGCATCCTTAGTTCATCAATTTAAGACCCTGCAATTATTTGATCTTTATGTGGGTGGTCTGAAAATAATATTGATTTTCATTTAGCTACAACTTCATTAATTTACCCTACTGATACCAGGTTTAGGGGTTGACAAACTGGGCAATTACTTAGGTACCTGCATTTCCATCTAGATGGCCCATTACTAGTTGGTCAATCCAATATAGCAATGTCCCCACCCTTTGTAAGGCAGTGCACTTTTTGTCTATTCAATCGAGGACTCAATGTAAATCTATTACACTCTCTCACAAATCTCTCCACTGTGCTGCATCATCCGACATCTTCTCTGTCTACCATTCTATCTGTGCCCTTATTATGCCAATGATTTAAGTCGCTCATCCTCCATAATCCAAACTTCCCACTGCCTTTGTAAGATTTTTCCATTTATCTGGAATGTGGTACCTCAATGAAGAATCTATTTGCATATTTTATTTTCCAGTTAATATTGAATGGCCTGTAAGTTTCTCTACATCAGCTTGGTGGTCTCTATAAGAATATTTACCCCTTATCAGCTTCAGGTTCTGATATGATAGTGGGCCCCAAAAGTCTGAGTTCACCAATGGGCAATTTGGTGTTGTGGTGGACCACACTAAATGTGTTTGAATCCTAATCCAACTTAGGAGTGCTACATCTTTTAAAAAAAAAAGTGAGGAGTCTCCTCCAGTTCTCGAATAATTAAAGTTCGGTGTATGTGAACTGCATTTATATGGTTTTCTTATCCTTCGTCACAGTTTCCATATGTGAGAAGAGATTGCATTTGCTTCAGTAAGAAACGCTTCTGTACTATACAGTATAACATTGTGGGAGTACCATATGCTATTCCTTTTTTTTCATGTGCTGTATATGTGCCGAGATTATTTATTCTTTTAATGTCTTAGTGGTTGTTCAGGTGCAATGGCCTTCGCCAACCACCAAGGTGTTGAGGAGGTTCTACCCTAGTTGCCAAGATTACTTGTAAGGTTCAGCCAGGACCGTAGTCGTAGCTGAGGAGACCTGGGCATTAGTGTCCTTCCCTCATAGACAGAGGCATATCTAGGGGGGGGGCAGCCGGGCATTTGCCCCTGGCGCAGCCGGCAGGGGGTGCAGTCGGGCCATCTAATGCGGCGGTCCGCAGTGTCTTCCCCGGCGGCTGCATTCTGCCGCCCCCCGGCCTGGGAGTTGGCGGTTCTGTGTGTCGGCTGTCAAGCTGACAGCTGGCGCAGGGAAGCTGTGCGCGCCGGCTCCCAGGGATACAGACGCCAGTACAATTGAAGCTCTGACCGCCGGGTCTGAGCGACGCCAGCAGTGTGATCATGTCATGTGATCACGTTGCGACGTCACTCACCGGCGCCCAGAGCGAAGCACCACCGAAGATGGGAGATGTGAGGTGGATTTGGAGAAGAGGAGGAGGATTTGGAGAAGAGGAAGAGGAGGGGGGATTTGGAGAAGAGGAGGAGGGGGGATTTGGAGAAGAGGAGGAGGAGGGGAGGATTTGGAGAAGAAAAGAAGGGGGGCCGATTTGGAGAAGAGGAGGAGGAGAAGGGGGGATTTGGAGTGGGGATGAGGGGTTATGTTATGTGTGGGGGATTTGGAGTGGGGAGTGTATATAATGTGTGGGGGATTTGGAGTGGGGATGAGGGTTACTTTGTGTGGGGGGATTTGGAGTGGGGGGTGTACATAATGTGTGGGGGATTTGGAGTGGATGGGGGATTACTTTGAGGGGATTTGGAGAGGGGATGTACATAATGTGTGGGGGATTTGGAGTGGGGATGGGGGTTACTTTATGTGTGGGGGGATTTAGAGTGGGGGGTGTACATAATGTGTGGGGGGATTTGGAGTGGGGATGAGGGGTTATGTTATGTGTGGGGGATTTGGAGTGGGGAGTGTATATAATGTGTGGGGGATTTGGAGTGGGGATGGGGGTTACTTTGTGTGGGGGGATTTGGAGTGGGGGGTGTACATAATGTGCGGGGGGATTTGGAGTGGGGATGAGGGGTTATGTTATGTGTGGGGGATTTGGAGTGGGGAGTGTATATAATGTGTGGGGGATTTGGAGTGGGGATGGGGGTTACTTTGTGTGGGGGGATTTGGAGTGGGGGGTGTACATAATGTGTGGGGGATTTGGAGTGGATGGGGGATTACTTTGAGGGGATTTGGAGAGGGGATGTACATAATGTGTGGGGGATTTGGAGTGGGGATGGGGGTTACTTTGTGTGGGGGGATTTAGAGTGGGGGGTGTACATAATGTGTGGGGGGATTTGGAGTGGGGATGTGGGATACTTAATGTGTGGGGAGATTTGGAGCAGGGACAGGGGTTATTTAATGTGTGTGGGTATTTGGAATGGGGATGGGGATTTAATGTGTGTGTGTGTGGGGGGATTTGGAGTGGGGATGGGATTTAATGTGTGGGGGGATTTGGAGTAGGGACGGGGGGTTATTTAATGTGTGGAGGGATTTGGAGTTGGGACAGGGGTTATTTAATGTGTGTGGGAGGATTTGGAGTGGGGATGGGAGGATTTGGAGTGGGGATGGGATTTAATCTGTGTTGGGAGATTAGAGGACACAAAATGAAGAGTGTGTATGAGGACATGTATGAGGAAACAGTATGGGAGATGGGTGCAGACAGTATAGGGAGCGAACGGGTGAATGTATGTGTACACAGTATGGGGAGTGAGGGTGATGGGATGTGTGCAGACACAGTATGGGAAGTCGGGGGTATGTGTGAGCAGCTAGTATAGAGAGTGAGGGGGTAAATATATGAGGAGACAGTATGGTGAACAGGTGGGATGTTAGAGGAGACAGTGTGGTGAACAGGTGGGATGTTAGAGGAGACAGTATGAGGAGGGAGGGGAATAGTATATTGCAGATATTTTTATTTAGGAGCATTATAATGACACTTCTGTCTCTAAGGGCATTGTGTGGTGAGTTGGTGAAGAAGACCGGAGAAGATGGAAGTCTGCAGAGACGAGATGTGGATGAGAAAACTCATCATGGGGTCTGGACAAGAAGAAGAAATGCAGGAGAACGACTCCAGAGATGACATCATCTATCAGGTACCGGGATATAACTATAAGTTGTGATACTGACTTATTCTCCAGGTTTGTGCTGAGTCTGCAGACATTCTATGTGACTGCAGACTTCTGAATTCTCACAGTGCTCACTGAACGCTGTTAGGATTCTCTCATGCCAGTAATTTACATACACGCAGTCACATGCTGACTAGACATGTGTGGCCTCACTCAATGAAAATGAACAGAGAGAGGCCAGGCAAGTCTGGTCGGAATGTGGCCAGAAGTATACAAATCACATACTTGTGCTGACATGACTGTACATCGGCAAGAGAAACTCCTAAATGTGTGCAGTGCATTTGTTGTGAGAATTCAGAAGCCTGCAATGTCAGGATTCAGCTGTGCAGGTTCCAGTAGTCATCACATGAACACTTCACTCATATGCGATTTTCATACTTATGGTCCTGTGAAAACGAGCTTCTCTTCCTGCTTCTTTCAGTTTTTCACTGAACATTGAGAGCAATAGGGAGAGCAGCTCATGGGTACATGACTAAGGGCAGAGACACACTGGTGTATTTTTCATCCGAGAATCGCATCGTAAAACTCACACTGGCTGTGGCTCTCCTGACCTGAGCTTGGCAGCTGCATAGTAATCCATCCAATGCTGTCATGCTCAGATCAGGAGAGGTGCCGGCCAGTCTGTGCTATGCAATGCGATTATCGCATGAGAAATTCAACAGTGTGACTCCAGCCTAAGTGTGCAAATCGCATGTGTGCTGGGGGGGGGGGGTGCCGAATCGAATTCTTGCCCCGGGTGCCAGAAAGCCTAGATACACCTCTCCTCACAGAAATACAATGTCCACTATTCAGCATACCTGTGTCTCCAGGTCTGGCTCCTTCAGGATCTTCCCTATGCCACGGGACCCTCTCCAGGCGGATTTACATTAACTGAGACACAGTCCATTTCAACTTTAACAAGAACATCTTTACTGGGTTCGTTACACAGAGCATACAAAGTCTTCACAGCTTTTACAACAGGCTTCACAAAACAATGTTCATTTTCTTTCCCTGTGCTACTCTTGTCACAAGGCGTGGGCAGAAGGCAGACCATCCCTGATGATTCCTCAGCATCCTCTCTACACAGCTCTGCTACGGATATGCATCCCTTGGTCTGTTTCGCCCCAGACGCAAGATCATTATTTCCCGGAGTAAGTAGCCACTGGGAGAGCGACCTGCCCTTTTGTGCTGTTCCCTGCCCTTGCACCACATGCTTTCTGTCCAGATTCACTGCATCTGTAGGTTCCTCTAGCCGTTTCACCACGGCCCTGAGGGTATCTGCCCATGCGATGAGTTGCCACATACTGGAACCACTATTGGCTCCCCAACTGTATCTGCCTACTGCTGTGGTATCCTGTTGTGTTGGATGACTGGGCTTTACTCCTTCAATGTTGCGTGGCTACTGTTGTGTCCGGGGCCTATAGCCCTTGTGGACGGTTCGGGTGTCCCTCGCCCTCTGGCTCAACCTAACACACTGGCTTATTACACAGCAGCCCCTCTTATGTTAACTATTTCTTATACTAATTCCTAAGTTACAACTGTAGCTACTAGAATGCCCCCATCTAATGGCCAAAAGTGAGCACTACACTCTCCCTATAATTATATGAGTACAATATACAGTATAAAGGAACATAATATGATATGTACATTTTACAGGAAATGGTAATACACCTAATCGTGTAGCAGTACCATTACTTATAGGGGGTAATACATATACTCATGTAGCAATACCACAATATATCAACAAACATACTGTACGTCAACTTTATATTACACTAAAACATGCGGTATCGGGACCACCTTAGGAGGAAACGTAAAGCAATAACATTATTCAATCCCCTTACATACTGGTAAAGAAACATAGAAGTTTAAAACAGAAGGTTTTATTGCTATAATGAAGGAGAGCTGGTTGTTGGATTTTGTAGAAAGCTTTTTACCACTACGGTATTGTCAGTGAGGTAAGCGAATGTGAAGCCCATCTTCTTTGGAAGTCAGGTTAGCGGTGAGAGGGATTCTCTGAAGAGCCCCTGCGTGATGTGGCATTAGTGAGTAAAGACTTCCAACTGCTGGCTGGACAATACCATGCAGAACCACCTGGCACCAGAACAGTTGGAAGTGAGTTCATGAGTGGGACCCAGTCAGGTGCCTGGGATGATGTAGTTCCTCGATATAAAAGTCCTGTGCGCCAAATTGCGGAGAGATTTGATGCCAAGGAGAGGAGTCTTGCAGAGATATGCAGGAGGCCGCAGCAGAGAGCGTGCGCCAGTAGGGTGCTGGCTGCCGACAGTGCCCGGACAACTCCCAATGAGGTCCAGCAATCCATCTACACCGGTCAAGACTCCAAGACCTGACCTGCGTCAGTCAAAAACCAGAGCCCAGATGATGCCTGTCGAGAGCTGGGTCCAGCCATCTCCCCCTCAAACCTAGGAGATACCCGCCATCTGTCAAGCACCGAAGATCCGCGAGGAGATATTGACCGGAGGAGGACACCTGCCGTTGCAGAAGAACGACACAAGTGAGCCGGGCTGTCACTTCCAGCAATAACGTATGCTACAGGGGTCGGCCTGGGCTAGGACAACAGGTGGGGTGGGAGCCGGTTGAAACTTATGAAGCTCAACGTTATTTGATAGACTTTGTTAGGACTTGTGGCCTAGCGCAAAAATCCAATGACCCCCGCTAGGGCCATTGCTGCAGGAAGATCTAACATAGTAGGCTCCCCCAGAAAGAGATGGACTACCCATGAAGAAAAGATATGAGTGTAATCCCTGAGAGACTTTTCTGTTATTTAAATTGTATTCTAAAATCCATTGTATGTTTACAGTCGTATTCTTTATAGCTGTTAACACTGTTTCATATTATTAACCGTTCCTAAACCACTGTGAATTCCTACCATATTGGAAAGAAATAAATAGTTCATTATTTGTTCCCACCTCATGCCTTCTGTGCGTTGTAATCAGTCACCTGCTTACACATGCTACATACTGAAGTGTTCTACAAACTGTGGCACCAATAAACTTTTCTGCGACGCTCCTTGGAGACTAAATAAAGTAAACTGCCAAGAATGTTTGAGAATGAGACTTTGCAACCTTATCTCACAACTGATATACAAAAAAGAACAATTGGAGTCTAAAATGCGTCAAATATTAGAATGAATCCTTTATTAAACACAATAGTCACTACATGCGTCCATTCATGGCTAGATCACACTTTTTGAATGGATAATACTAATGGCAATCTCACATGGTAACAATGTACAGGGAACATGACATATAAAGTGCACTTAAAACCAGAATGGAAACAGGAGGAACATACCAAAAATAAAGTGCCAAGGGTAATGCCAGCCCGGAAACAAAGACCCCCTGAATCACCCATTGTTTTCATACTGATTTTAAGTGCACTATTGCATTCTATCGGTTATGTTCCCTATAGCTTGTTTCCATGTAAGATTGCCATTAGTATTATTCATTCAAATAGTCTGATCTAGCCATGCGTGGACGCATGTAGTGGCTATTGTGTCTACATTGATATCTATACAGGCTTCGGATTAATTATTGTGTATGTACCAATTGTGCATGTCAGCTCTGTTCACTGTCCTTGATCAGATTTTATTAGTATCTAATTTTATATATGTGTTTAATAAGGGAGTCATTGTTATATTTGAAGCATTTTAGACTTCAATTGTTCTCTTTTGTATATCATATGCTCTCATATGGAGTAATTTTCAGGATCAATTAGGATTTATTTTTATCCTTTTATATGACCCTATTATTATGTATTTGTTCAACCTTGTGGTTGCTGATATAATAACTTACCTCAAAACCGTGGCTTTGATAAAACCATCCATTACAACTTAGAGGTTTTCTGACCTGAGGCTACAAGTCTGCAGTGACTCTGTGACTGTGACCTGTCAAGAGCTGAGGCCCAGTCCTCTCTGCCCCAAGCCTGAGAGACTTCCACCGACTGTCAAGTCGAGAAGAGCCATGCGGCGACTGCGACAGGAGAGGCATGCATGCAATTGAGGAGGAACAGTGCGTCTGAGCACCAGCCATCATTTCCAGCTATCACCTATTGTATTGGAGTCGGCTGGGACTAGGACTACAGGTTCGGAGGGGGCCAGTTGGTGCGTGGGAGGCTCAACGAGCTTTAATAGACTACGTAAGAGATTGAGGCCTAGCGGGAAAACCCGGTGACCCCCGCTAGGGCCAGAGCTTTGTTCTCACGTGGTGACTCCCAAGACTGGGTGAACCACTAACGTTAAGTAGTAAAAGACTTTCTTCCTCATTCTAAGCTTGTTGTGATACCCTATACTGTAAAATTGCATATCTACTAACACTAACTGTTTAAAAGTTACTCTTCTATATAAGTACCGTTATATCAACCCCTGGCTGCTTCTACCTCGTGATTAATGCTCGTTGCATCCAGATACCTTCATTACATAAGCATAAGAATGCAATTTGTATACTTCCAGCCACATTATGACTAGATGTGTCTGGCCTCAATCAATACACTTGCATTTAATGAGATCATGTACATCTAGTCAGAATGTGACTGCATATATGCAAATCACATACATCTCCTGGCGTCGGCACCTATAAATCCTTAAAGTGCGCAGTGCGTGCAATGGGAGGATTCACATACTGCAGACTTGTAGCCTAAAGGGGGCTTTACACATAGCGATATCGCTAGCAATATCGCTAAAGAGTCACCGATTTTGTGACGCAGCAGCGATATTGCTAGTGATATCGCTATGTGTGATACTTACCTCCGACCGGCTCCCCCGCTGGCTATCGCTGATCGCGCGAAATCATCCACGTCCATTTCTCGTTGGCTGCTTCCTGCTGGCGCCGACGAGCGACGTGTGGATGCGGGCGGGAGGACGTCATCATCGCCACGTCTGGATGGCAAGTAACGACCGCTGCAGCGTCGCTACGTCGCTGTGAGAGCTGCCTGTGTGGCAGCTCACTAGCGACCATTTAGCGATGCACCAGCGATCCTGACGGGTCATATCGTGGTCGAGATCGCTGGTGCATCGCTAAATGTAAAGGGGGCTTAAGGCTGGACAACCATTTAAATGTCCATCATAAATTAAGCCTGATGTAACTTATTTTCACTATACATGCTATTTGAATTTTGGTAATAATATTATCCCCAATAAAATTCTATTCTAGAAATTAAGGGACTATATCTCTATCTCTAATTCTAGAAATTAAGGGACTATATCTCTATCTCTAATTCTAGGCATGTTGGACATGTTTGGATAAACTGGTTCAGATTCTGACTAATCAGCTCCCGGTCTGACTTACACCGAGGCCAACCTTTGAACTGCATGTTGTCTATATTGTGATTATTGCAGTGACCTCATCTGAGCTGCCACTTCAGTGTATAAAGTCCATTTTCAGACAAACGCTCACAGAAAAGAAAGTTTTCTCTATACTTCTGACTTTTTCAGACGGCATGAGGACGACTATTAAAGCCGCTGTGCTATGCCTGGCACTTGGTATAGTAACTAGTACAGACGATATAACGCAGAATAGTGCCACTCAAATGCCCTCTGAAGATTCCTCATCAGACTGGGGTATTGGAACAATAAGGGATGGATTTGAAGCAGTCAATGGCTATTTTGATTCCTTCTTGGAACTCCTGGGCGGAAGAAATGGAGTTTGCCAATACAAGTGCCGTTATGGTAAGTCTAATTTTTAAAAATGATCGAGGCACAGTATGTGCATTTTAAATTGTACCTTCACCTGCTATAGAGACCCTTAGCCTAAAGTCTAATTAATACCATAATTAATAACTTTATAGATTTTAGTAAAACATCAACTTTAGAAAGGGGGTTAAAATGTAGAAGTAAAAAGTGGTTTGACTGGCCATGTATAATAAACTGTAAGCACTGGGAATTGGGATCTGTGACTCAAGTCTTTATAGTGAAAGTAGATGCTTAATCAGCTCCAAAGACATAAATGTTAGCGCTCCTTCAGATATCAGTGATTTTGCTCGTTAAAAAAAAACCTGACCTATTTTCATCAAAATCGGACATGTATCTGTGGTTTTATATTTAAACTCTGTCCACAAAAAAAAAAACATGGACATGTGAACAGCCCTATAAACTGCAATGAATAATAGTTCTATTCATGAAAACGTAACCCATATTTCAAAAACTGACCTCTGAATGAGGCCTTAATTTGGTTGTCCAGGACGAGTATATTATGACCTATTTGTAGAATCATGATTTGTAGAAATATCATGAATATTCTGACACCAACACCGAAAATTGATATCCCCACCCATCAGCAGTTAGCAGCATTGGCTGCATGTAAACAGTGTACAGGAGCTGCAATATCACAGCTCCATTCAGAAGCTGTTCCAGGTACTGGAGCTCAGCTCCTATTCCATTCAAAAGGAATTGAGACATAGCACCCAAGAACTGCCCCTAAGGAGCTAATGCTGAAAACAGAACAGATGATAGTTGAGAGTGCAAGGTGGCAGAACCCACTGATCTAATTGAACATTAGTCCAGGGGTGCACAATCTATTTTGGTTCAAGTGCCACATTGTGATACTGAACCAATGGGGGGGTCACACCAAAAATTAAAGGGATATTACCTTCTGTGACATTAATGACATATCAAAAGTACAAAAGTATATACCTCAAATGTCTAATAGGTACAAATTGGACTGACAGGGTTCTTACCTCCACCAATTAGCACTCTAAAGCGCCCTTCACGTGTCCATTTTTTATTTCCATACGCAGTCTTTTTTAAGGACCACAAATACGGACATACAAATACATGTCAGTTTTTTCACACGGACTGTATGTCCGTGAGTTTGCACTGTTCCTAGGTGCCAGATGCTGAAGGCAGCTCTCAATATTGTTGTCTGGTCCCCCTGAGATCACCTCAACCAGGTGAGTACGATGGGAGTTGTATTCTGCATCGTTTTTGTACATCATGTATAAATAAATAAAAACCGGTGTGGGGGGTCCCCTGTAATTTTCATAACCAGCTGAGTGAAAGCCCATGGCAGAGGGCTGATGTTAATAATCTAGGAAAGGGGCAAATAGTCCAAAATGTTCCAAGGCTATTAAGAAGAGGTCACAGCTGTTTGGTTAGCCTTTACTGGTTAATTTTCAGGGGACTCCATAAAAAAAAGACGTAGAGTCCTCCTTTAATTACCAGCAAAGGCTAAACAGACAGCTGTGGGCTGATATTTATAGCCCTGGAAGGGGTCATGGATATTGGCCCCCTCCCAGACTAAGAACATCAGCCCTCAGCCACTCCAGAAATGGCGCATCCATAAAATGTGCCAAATCTGGTGCATTGCCTTGCTCTTCCAACATGCCCTGGTGTGATGGCAAGTGGGGTAATAGTTGTGGGGTTGATGTCAGCTGTATTATGGCAGCTGACATTAAGTCTACCGGTTAGTAATAGAGAGGCGTCTATAAGACACCTCCATTACTAACCCCATAGTCAAATGTAATAAAGACAGAGACCAAGTAAATTTTTTAATTAATATAAGCACACAAACTTGTTTATTTGAAATAAACACTCCTCATTGTTTTACCTATTTACTGTCGGAAAATAAAAAATAATAAAACACCATATTCCTCACCTGTCCGCCGATAATTCATTTGTCCCACGAAGAGCCCCAATAATTACATTTTGTTGATTTTTTTTTAAGCTATATCTTTTCACTGTGTCAAAAAACGCAGAGTCTTATAGATCCAGCAAGTGGATGGGATTAAGGCCGGGGTCACACTAGAGAGGAATACGGACAAGTGAGAGGTGTTAAAAGCATGCATTACACACGGACAAATGGTTCTCTATGGGGCAGCTCCCAACAGCCGTATAATTCTCGCCTGTATTCTACGGTCTGTAGTACGCCAATGCAAGTCTATGGGTGCACAAAAAAAACGGATTACACATGGGCCAAAAAGCGCTCCAGATATCCAGGAAGTACGCCTCTACGGAGTCCTGCAGTGTCATGGCGCCATATTTTCTCAATGTGGAGATGCTGATTGTCTTAGTGCAGGAGCGGCCAGAAATCTGGGACCAACGTGATGCCCATTAAGCCAACCGGGCAAGAAAGGCGTCATGGAGGCGCATATGTTGCCAGATGTTCCACGATTTTAGTGATCGGCCACGTGAGGAGCAGCAGCAACTGAGTAAGTACAAACCAAAAACTGTTTAGAATTACCTCACTTCAAAAAATGCATTTAGAATCAGCCCCCGCCTTCCTGTGCTTGTACTTTTTGCCTCATGAGGAGGGTAGATTTTGATATGACCCATGGTTTTACACTGCCATAATTTGGCCAAGTCCACAAGCTCCTTATCCTCCTAGCCAACGAAGTTATTAAGTGTAGTTACTTGATACATGAACTATTGTGCCCCTGTGTATCTGGCCTGGATGCCCCAATTATATATGCCACCCTGGGTAGAAAGCACACCCCAGAATGCCACATGCCTAGGCTACTGGTAGCAAATTTGACCTATCAAATATGTGAAATTGAGAATATTTCCTGTCAAATTGCAGTGGAAGATGTGATGAGACGCTGGCGCAGCATCCGCAACCAATACAGGCGGGAACGTCAGCAGCGGTCCAGGAGTGGTGATGCGGGCCAGATAAAGAGGAAATACATCTATTATGACCGCCTCGCCTTCCTTGCTCCTATTCTGGATCTGAGACCGTAAGTAGATACCTCACACCACATTACACAGATACTTTACAGGGCAAAAAAAATTGATTTATTTTTGGCTCTGTTCTATTTCATAACAGAACTCAGTCCAACCTTACAGAGAGAGGAACTGGTTCAGATACCGAGCCCATCATAGATCCTGGGTCTGTAGGGGATGAGGTGGCTGGCCCATCTTCTCCCCCTCCAAGAAGCATGGGTGAAGATTCCTCTCAGGAAAACCCAGTGCCTGCGCCACAAACCCCACCACCAGGACCACATCCACAAGCAGGACCGTCTGCTGCTGCATCATCAGCCATACAGGAGGAGCAGGGCAACATGAGCAGCAGCCCAACTTGCCAGATCCGGGGCTCCCCACAGCCTGCTGGACCATCCCGGCGAGGAAGAAGGCGCCATATCCCTGCCCAAGATACCCGTACCAATGTGGACACAGGGGTACTGAACTATCTGGCTAGAGTCAATAATGATGATGGCGAGAAGGCATAATCACGCAGCCTGGCCCTTTATCTTCGTGCCCTTTCCCATGAGGTGAGGCTCCGTATTCGAGGATGTTTTCAGATTCTGCTTGATGCAAGCACACACCCCAATACCCCATATGAGTTATTTGAATATCTGGAGAGGTGGCAGCTTTCACCCAGAAATCTAATGCGCCTTAGACACCCCACACACATGCTTGCTCAAGCAGGCTCTGAGGATCCTCAAATACGTGGGCCTACACCTCACCCCCTTCCTCCACCTACCCAACCTTTCCAACAGCAGCCACATATGTCTGGCTCTAGCCAACCTCACCAATATGGCCACTTGTTCCCACCCAGTGTTGGAGGCTGGTCCCAACCTGGTTGGGGACGACATGGCTATATTGGTGGGTATGAGACACCGGCCTACCAGACCCAACAAGAGGCCCCTCTCTAGTATCACTCTGGCCAGTACCAAGCACAATCCCAGGAGGCAGTACACTACCCACATCATGGGCAACAGTATGCCCCCACACAGGGCGATGGCCAAGTTGGGCAAAGTAGCCAGCAGCAAACACAGGCTGGTCTTCCGCCTTCTCCTCCCCCGACGTACCAAAATTTATAATATTTCCATTTTGTTATTGCCTAATGGTATTTTGTTTGTTTTATATGTCCGAAAATGTTTATTGTACCCAATTTTCACATCTGCACAAAGGCCAATTTGGCCCGTTGCCACATTTCTCATATGGCAATAATATGTTTTGCTTAAAAAAAAAGGCAAAAGTAAACATTTGTCTACTACATTTTACATCTCTGTCTCAATTCAAAAAAACGGTGTCAGCATACTAACATACGCTTACCAATGCAATTAAACAGTCATAGAATCATAAGGGGTTTAAATATGTATATTTAGTGTGAGGTAGCGCTGTCATTTACTTAGGGGATCCTCGTAGGCAGCAAACAAAACCAGATCCGCCACAGGTTTTCCATAAACTCAAAACATAGTCCTTGCAGTTTATTCACCGTCATAGAGCCACAGCAGCACTATACAGTTCATATCCGTAGCATAATCCAAAGCAATCAAAATAAAGTTCCTCACAGCATAGCGTCCATTACAGAGCTTCCCTCATTTATCTCACCCACTTCAGGGTCTCCACATGGTTCCTTCATTCAGGCTGCAGGCGTCCATATCCCTCCAGGGAACTCTCAAGCTCTGGCAGCCATTACACACAGCCACACACAGGCTGTTAGCCAGGAGACAATCCTGCACACGGGACCTTCCGCTCTGGACCAACCAGGTCCCTGCATTCACCACTTGTGACTCACCCTGGCCACATTATATCGTTCATAGCCACGCCCATTGGGTCACATGACTCTGACCTCATCACCGGTCCTTCAGGCATTTTCACACTCTTTACAACCGTGCTTTAAACACATCCCCTGGGTGGGTTTGTAGGTAACCAGGCCCCCCCAACTCTCTAGTTACCTGGAGACTTCTCCCTTATACTTTGAAAAAACACCTTAGCAATATCATTGCTGATCAATACGCATACCTAAGTCTCCATCTCAAGGCCACCCACCTTGAGATACATAACCATCCTTCAGGATTCTGCCACTCATCCGTTCTCTTGGGACATCCACACAGTGCCCCCTAGTGGCCACAGTGGTTACCACACCACATTAGGCAGACATAAACCAAAAAATTATAACATAGACACAGCATGCTCTTGCCAAGAAGTTTCCCCCTCAGGTGACATAAAGTAATTTGTGAAAATATCACGCACTTTGAGCCCAGAGAGTGGTCTACGTTGAGGGTTGATAGGTGGTCTCGCCCTACGCACATTGTCCAACCCACGCACAACACCAGCAGAGGAGGAACAATCATGTATCCTGGTGAAGTTATGAAGAACCACACAGGCTTTAACAACTTCATTAACATTTTGTTCACTCAGCTGAATGGCAGACTGGAGTACCCGCCATTTGGCACAAAGAATGCCAAAGGAACACTCCACCAGTCGCCAAGCACGTGATAGGCGCAAGTTAAAAATTCTGCGCCGGTGGTCCAGGTTGCGCCGTGGATATGGCTTCATGACATTACGCGTTAACTGAAACGCCTCATCTGCCACAAGGACATAAGGGACTGATTCTTGAGTGGAGCCTGGTAGCTGGCGTGGTGGTGGTAGATCCAACTGGTTGGTGCGTAGCCGCCGACCCATAATGGAAGTATTGAAGACTCTAGAGTCTCCCGTCCTTCCATAGCCTTAATGTCAACAATTATAAACTTGTATTGATGGTCAGCCAGAGCCAACAATACAACAGAAAATTATTGTTTATAATTGAAGAATTGGGAGCCAAGGGTTTGGCGGCTTACGCACCCGGATTGTTTGCCATCAAGGCCCCCAATACAATTAGGAAACTGGCGTTCCTCCTCAAAGTCCCTTGATATCCTCAACCAGTCTTCCATCCTGGGCTGGGGCATGACGAGTTGATGTAGTCTTGACCATATTTCACTACATGTCGACCTGACTATGCCAGAAATGGTAGATCTTCCAATGAGAAACTCATGGTGGAGGGCGGCATAAGACAGGCCAGTGGACAGGAAGCTGAAGAACAACAGAAATGGAACATTTTAGAATGCACAAATTAACTAAAAACCAGGTACATACATACCAAACTTGTTAATAATTCAGATCTACTAACACACATATATTTGGTCGCACAACGACTAAGTGATATTCAGTACATATTACACATAACATTCTGGTCTGCAAGTTTAAATATATCTGGAATAAGATGAGGGCATTAAACTTAATCCAAGAAGCAAAAAATACATACTTTGGGCAACACATCATGAACATAGAGAACGTGGTTGTGTAGTACATACCGTAATGTGAGTAGAAGTCGCTCCTCTGCAGATGTAGCTTTGCGCATCCTTGTGTCCTGAAAGGTTATCCCAGGGCGCACTGTCTCCAAGAGAAGATCAAATGTTGCAAGGCTCATGTGACAGTATTGGTAGAATTTTTCCGGATGCTCCCGCAGAGAAGAATAGAGGCGGTGAAAATTACCTCTTGTGAGTCGTTGTCTCAAAAGTGGATGTACCCACATGCGTCTCCTCCTCCGCGGATCCACTATCACTGGGTATGGTTGACCAAAGCGGCGTGACAAAAGCCAGTTGAAGAGAACCTGCTCAGTTGTGTTGAAACTCAGACTGTCTGCCATGTTGCACATACAACAGCAACACACCTAGTCAAGGCAAGGTCACAAATGGACAGAATGGAGGCAGTCACCTGTTCCTGAGCCAATAAATAGGGTGCAGGCTAATGATTTAAATAGTTAGCAGGCCTCAAAACCGTTAAATGTCCATTTTGCAAGCCGGTGAGAAAATCATGCCATACGGATTACATACGGATTACATACGGATGCTGACATGCGCAAAATGCGCGACCACACCTTGCTGACGGATGACATACGGAGCACTATTTAGGGGTCATTCATCCGTATTACGCATGCAAACTACGGACCGTATTTTGCATCGGTTAGTGTGACCCCCGGCCTTATAGAAATCTAATGCTAAGTGTACTTTTATTTTTCAGACAGTGTAAACTGAACTGCGGTATGTGTCTGAAATCTGCGACGTTAATTTCTCTTTCAAGTACACTGAGTTTTATGTGCAGATTTTTCCAATTGCATTATACGTGTACAGAAAATCTGCAGGTAAAAAATACATGTAACCTGCACTTGACGGTATTGATAAAGTTTTATCAAAGCCAAATACCAGGATGCATAAAAAAACAAAACATTGACACGCCAAAAAGAGACAAAAAGCAAAGCATCAAAAATACAATAAAAAACACATTCAAAAACACAATGAAAAAAACATAAGTAACTTCATTTACCTAATAGATGCAGAAATTCAACATCAAAGACTCCCCAAATACTCATTGTGGGAATGTGACCTCATACTTTCACATCAAATGCTCTCTGAATATGTTTCCTACTGATTTGTATGAAAAAAGCTCCTGTCGACAAAGTACTGTTTTTTCATATTATTTTGAATATTTCCCAGTAAAAGTAATAGGAATCATTTTCACACAGTATGTGAAGCATTTTGTTTTATGTAGATTTGCAGTAAAATCTGCTTCAAGATCATTGTAAACAAAAGCCTGTGTGAATAGGCCATAAAAAGGAAGAGGTGATGCCTGCACATGGCTCTCAAAAAATAGATCATGGGTTTTTCAATTAATGTCTAATGTTTCAGAACTCCCACAAACCTCAATGGAGAGAGCAGAAGACACGAAAGGCCACCTGTCTAATTCCCATAACGTATTTGGCAGAAAGGAGTAAGGCACCCCTTTCTCCTGATGTATAAGGCCTCCAGAGAGGTCTACACAATGCACCATTAGTAGTGACCAGTCCCTGCTCCTCAGATGTTTGCCATTACTGTTGTGTCTGCCTGCCCAAATATATTCAACCTGTTATTCAAGTATTGTTCTCTCTATATGGTTGAGGGCTAAACGAAATGGCATTAGATGCCGCATGTGGCCTCTGGGCCGCAGGCCATGCACCCCTGGATTGGTCATTACTGTGTCAGCCCTGAACAGCACCTTTGAACTTGGGCATTCAGATTTTGAATTGGGCATGGGCTCGTGATCTACTGTGTATGGGGGTAGCACAACAGCATGTTGAAATCCAACATATCTCAACAACAATTTTATCTTCCATAGGAGACAAGCTGACATATTGTAGGTCAAACACAGCAAATTATTCCCCTCTCTCTAGTGAAATAAAATATGCATACTCTCCTGATCTGAATGTGCATGTTTATGGAGGAGATGGATTAAATCTTAAGTGTATAGCTATTTTTATAAACTGAGCATCAGGGGTCAAAAGACAACTTTCAGCCTTGTTGAGGTTTCTGGGCCGCCCCAGGGCCGTGGGGTACTCGGTACCGGGCCGGTATCAGGGGGATGTGTCACAGCGGCAGTGACCTGGACCGTGACCCTGGGTGCCCAAGTAATAGGAAGATGTAAATGGTGGAATGTAGTTAGATGAATAGTTCGTGACGCCACCTGTGGTGTTCGGCAAGGGAGGTGTTAAGCCGACGCTGCAGACAGATCCTCCGGGACAGATGGTGTGGTACAGCAATGATGGTATAGCCCTCCACAGGCAGGGCTGTTGTCCCAGGGCAGTGTAGTTATGGAGACACTTAGATGGTGTAGTGTCTGGCGCAGGAGATGCAGCAGTGCTAGGCGGACGGACACAGGAAGGAATGGAGGACACCATGGCATGTAGTTCCAAAGTTTTACTCACAGTCTGTAGTGCCCGCTTCCATGCCGTGTCCTCCGGGTCAGGGACTCCGTCAACCTTCAGGCAAGATGGAAAGCTCCCTTCCACACTCCGCCAACTTATGTGCCTTTTCTGAACGTCTCCTCTATAGCGCCTTTAAGTGTGAAGATCTCCTAGTACTGTGTTACACTGGAGTTCCTCCTGACAGATGTTCCCAAGAACTCTACTTGCACGGCAGACAGCTGTAGCCTGCTTCGGGGACTTTCTACTCCTAAGTCCCGGCTCTCTATCCGTGTTGCTGTTGTGCCCTCAAGTCTTAGATGGGAGTAGTGCATTTACAGCCCACTACTCCACCGGTGTCTGCTGCAGAACCATTAGTGTCCATACAACCTCAGGGACCGGGCCCCGGCCTTCCGCTTAGAACTTCTAGGCAGGGTTCTTCCTCTATCCCACATCCTCTATTTTCCCTTTTACTCCTACGTTCTGTACTTGTCTTTCCCTTCTATGGAAGCTCAGGCTTCGGTTCACTGTCCTTCTCCTTCTTTCCTTTCCTTTCCTTTCCCGTGCCAGCTGGCTCAGGTCACTGAGGCAGCTGCAGCACTCCTTCCTCCATCCCTCTTCCAGGGATCCCCACTCCTCCCGAGTGGCTTCCTCTCCTACTCAGCCTCCTGTCAGACTGAACTGAACTGAACTGAACCTCAATCCTGGAACCGTCCCACTCTTTTATATGTCTTCTCAACTCCACACACCTCCCAGCACGTCTAGTGTTCCAAGCAGGGAACCCCCAAAGGTGCTCTGCTTCTATCTAAGCAAGGAGCCGCAATGTGGTTATGCTGAAATACTCTATGGTGTGGGGTGCGAGTGTTGGAGCGTGGTCAGAAGCCTCCAACTTACCTGGATGGTGGGGCACTACACCTTAGGAGAAGGTGCAGTACCTCTGTGGTGACTGAGCCTCAGGGGCACCACATTTCCATTCACCAACTCCTATTACCCATGCTACCACATACATGTGCTGCAGCATGCTTGTGTTATCAATGTGGTGAGTTGGTAATACTATTTCAGACACATCTGGCATCATATCTATAGGAAGCACAGAAGAATTAGGAATTAACTGAGCAGGTGGCTTCTCTTCCTTTGATGTGGCCTCCGGCGGTGAGCCCACATCTTTCGCGGCACATGTCAGCTGTTTTGAACAGCTGACATGTGCCCGGAACAGCCACTGGTGGAATCACGATTAAATGCCGCTGTCAAATCCACCCATCAGTGACCCCCTGTCACGTGATCGTGGGTCACCGATAGGTTGGCATGACAACCAGATGTCTCCTGGAGCCCTCTATGGTTGTCACTGCCAGCTTGCTGTGAGCACCACCCGATGGTCGGTGCTCATAGCAAGTGACATATTTTGCTACATACAGATGATCTGACCATCGCCTGTATGTAGCAGAGCTGATAGGGTTATGGCAGCTTCTAATCTCCCCTGGAGACTATTGAAGCATGCCAAAAGTTAAAAAAAAGTGTTTTTCAAAATATAAAAAAAATAAAAGTTTAAATCACCCCCCTTACGCCCCATTCAAAATAAAACAATAAAAAAATCAAACATATAGATATTTCGTATCACTGCGTTGAGAATCGCCTGATCTACCAATAAAAAAAGATTAAGCTGATTGCTAAACGGCGTAGCAAGAAAAGAAGTCAATATGCCAGAATTACTTTTTTTGGTTGCCGCGACAATCCATTAAAATGCAATAACGGGCAATCAAGCGATCGCATCTTCACCAAAACTGTATCATTAAAAACGTCAGCTTGGCACGCAAAAAATAAACCCTCGCCTAACCCAAGATCACAAAAAATGGAGATGCTACGGGTATTGAAAGATAGTGCAATTTTTAAAATTCTTTTTTAAACAAATTTGTTGGTTTTTTTTCACCACTTCAATAAAAAATAACCTAGACATGTTTGGTGTCTATGAACTCATAATGACCTGGAAAATCATAATGACAAGTCAGTTTTAGCATTTGGTGAACATGGTAAAAAAAAAATCCAAAAACTGTTGTAGAATTGCACTTTTTTTAGCAATTTCATCGAACTTGGAATTTTTTTCCCGTTTTTGAGTACATGATATAGTAAAACCAAAGGTGTTGTTTAAAATGAGCAACTCGTCCAGCAAAAAACAAGCCCTAACATGGCCATATTGACGGAAAAATGAAAAAGTGATGACTCTGGGAAGAAGGGGAATGCAAAACCGAAACGCGAAAACGAAATAGGGCAAGGCCTCTAAGGGGTTAAAATTCAACATGTATGATCCTTCTTTCTCAGAACCCCATCTATTGAGGGAAAGTCAGGAGGTCCCCCATACTCAAAGGATAGTCAAGAAAAAGTGTCAGATAACGGGTTTGTGGCATACTTTTACCTGCACATTACCAGCTGTTCTATAAGGGTCCCAATGCAAATTACTAAAAGGTGGCTTTTGACATCAGTTAGCTATATTTAGGCTACTTAAAAACAGCCTAGTAATCAGAGTGGGGCACTAGCACACTTTAAATAGTGATTTCCAGAAACTATTTTAAAGGGAATCTGTCACCCTATTTTTCGCCTATCAGCTGCCGGCACCGACATCAGGGGCTTATCAACAGCATTACAGAATGCTGTAGATAAGCCCCCGATGTAACCTGAAAGATAAGAAAAATGAGTTATATTATACTCACCCCGGCGTTCGGTCCGGTCCGATGGGTGTCGCCGTCCCGTCTGGCACCTCCCATCTTCTAACAGTGACATCCACTTCTTTGCTGCCTGTCATGGCTCCTGCATAACAGGCAGCAAAGAAGAGGATGTCACCGTTAGAAGAAGGGAGGCGCCGGACCGCAACACCCATCGGACCAAGACCGGACCGCCCCCCCGGTGAGTATAATATAACTCCTTTTTCTTATCTTTCAGGTTACATTGGGGGCTTATCTACAGCATTACATAATGCTGTAGATAAGCCCCTGATGTCAGTGCCGGCAGCTGGTGAAAAATAGGGTGACAGATTCCCTTTAAATACTCTATTTTACCATGCACCAGCACTGAGTTGCTCCTAGGAGCATCTCTCTATGAAGGACCTGACATGGGTGGTACACATACAGCAGTTGATCCCCAACGTATCCAGTTCAACCTACTAACATTAACCTACAAAGCAGTCCATAATCCATCTCCTCCGCATATCTCCAAATTAACCTCCCAATATCTTCCCACATATAATCTCTGATCCTCTCAAGACCTCCTTTTCTCCGCCACTCGTATAGGTTCCTCACCCAGTCGCCTCCAAAACATCTCTCAAGTATCCCCCATCCTCTAGAATTCCATGCCCCAACATGTCTGATTATCCACCACATTCAGAACCTTTAGATGGATCTTGAAACCCATCTCTTCAAAAAAGGTTACAACCTGTATTGACCCCGTTGCCACCTCACCATCACCGGAGCTGCCAAAATCCCCCAACTCACTGTCTCCTTCCCCATTATCCCATAGACTAAACCCACAAATGCAGGGCCCTCTCGTTCTGTACCAGTCTGTCATTATTAATTTGATCATTGTAATTTATATTTTGTATATAACCTCTTTTCACATGTAAAGCACCATGGAATCAAAGTTGATCTAAAAATAAATAATAATAAGTATAATAATCATAATAACAACAACTTTATTTGACATCGTGCAATGCTTCATTTCTGCTCTGGTGGCGCTACAGATTACAGCTGGCTTCCTGTGATTAGCATTATCTAAAGCAGACAAGCTCTTGTAATGAAATTGGAAATATGTTTTGTTATGAGCTTTCGTTTAAAGACTCAAAGATGACCTAAATCATAGTAATTTTATCACTTGCAATATACAATTATCCTTAAAAATGAATTCACTGTGGATCACCAATAAAATGTGCTTTATCTGCTGTTTATTACAAATCACCTAATCCCTGTAATTTGCAGAAACGAAGTGTGGCCTGCTTCTAGAACAAAGCAGAACATGCTTATTCCACATTATGTAATGGGTTGAGGAATATTTATATTCTAATATAATTTATATCACTTTTTAAAATCACATTTTTTTGTAGAAGTCATTAAACTTTATAATTAGGTCAATGCCCTATGTGTCAATTGCTTATTATATTGATGGATGATATATTGACGCTGATGTCACCAATAAACTGTATACATTATTAAATACATATCTTTGACCTTATGAGATTAGTGTATTTACTTTTAGAATGAAACACTTCAAAGTGCCCTGGATGAATTTGCACCTCTTATAAATAGAACACCACAACACAGACGATGACAACCCTGGCACACCCTGCAAACACGTTTCCTGCAGCGGTGCTCCAGGTGCGCTGAACGTCTGTGGAGAAAATCCAATCTACACAAAGATTTCATCCATTATAAGTTTATGCTTAGAACATACAACACTGCCCTTCACCTCTTAAAACAAACCTATTTCAACACCCTCATCACCTCACTGTCCAATAACCCTAAATGTCTCTTTGACACTTTTCATTCTCTACTCAACCCAAGAGTACAGGCCCCAACCATGGAGCTTCGAGTTGACGATCTGGCAAATTGCTTCAAAGAAAAAATTGACCAGATCTGACAGGAAATTATCTCCCAATCACCTCATACCATGCACTGTCCTCCCTCCCCCACTGCATCTAGCTCACTCTCTGATTTTGAACCAGTCACAGAAGAAGAAGTAAGGAGGCTCCTTGCATCTTCTCGCCCAACCACTTGCACAAGTGACCCATTTCCGTCACATCTCCTCCAGTCCCTTTCCCCTGCTGTCACCCCTCACCTAACTAAAATATTTAACCTCTCTCACTCTTCTGGTATCTTTTCCTCCTCATTTAAGCATGCCATCATACATCCACTACTTAAAAAACATCCCTCGATCAAAACTGTGCCGCTAACTATAGACCTGTCTCTAATCTTCCCTTCATCTCTAAACCCCTGGAACGCCTGGTCCACTCCCGTCTTATCCGCTATCGCTTTGATAACTCTCTTCTCGACCCTCTCCAATCCAGTTTCCGCTCTTTACACTCTACTGAAACTGCCCTCACTAAAGTCTCTAATGATCTTCTAACAGCTAAATCAAATGGTCATTACTCCATGATAATTCTCTTGGACACCTCTGCAGCATTAGACACTGTGGATCATCAGCTCCTCCTCAATATGCTCCGTTCCATTGGCCTCAAGGACACCATTCTCTCCTGGTCCTCCTCCTATCTCTCTGACCGCTCCTTTACTGTATCTTTTTCAGGTTCCTCCTCCTCTCATCTTCCCCTTACTGTTGGGGTTCCTCAAGGATCAGTCCTAGGCCCCCTCCTCTTCGTACATTGCCCCTATTGGTCAAACAATCAGTAGATTTGGTTTCCAGTACCATCTCTATGCTGATGACACCCAATTATACGCTTCTTCTCCTGACATCACGCCAGCCTTTCTAGAAAACACCAGCGATTGTCTAAACGCTGTGTCTACCATCATGTCCTCACTATATCTGAAACTGAACCTGTCAAAGACTGAACTCCTTGTGTTTCCTCCCGCTGCTAATGTACCTATACCCGACACTGCCATTTCTGTGTGTGGTTCCACTATTACTCCCCAGCAACATGCCCGCTGTCTTGGGGTCATACTTGACTCCGAGCTTTCCTTTGCCCCCCACATTCGATCACTGGCTCGCTCTTGTTATCTGCACCTCAAAAACATTTCTAGAATTCGACCTTTTCTTACTTTTGACTCCGCAAAAACCCTTACTGTTTCTCTTATTCATTCTCGTCTCGACTGTTGTAACTCTCTTCTAGTCGGTCTCCCTCTTACCAAACTCTCCCCTCTCCTATCTGTTTTGAATGCTGCAGCCAGGATCATATTCCTTACCAATCGTTACACCGATGTCTCTACCTTGTGCCAGTCATTACACTGGCTACCCATCCACTCCAGAATTCAGTATAAACTTATTACCCTCACCCACAAAGCCCTCCATGGCTCAGCACCACCCTACATCTCCTCCCTTGTTTGTCTACCACCCTACCCGCGCCCTCCATTCTGCTGATGACCTGAGGTTAGCATCCTCAATAATCAGAACCTCCCACTCCCATCTCCAAGACTTTACACGTGCTGCACCAATTCTTTGGAATGCACTTCCCAGGTCAATACGATTAGTTCCCAATCCCCACAATTTTAAGCATGCCCTGAAAACGCATTTATTCAGACTGGCCTACCTCCTCAACACATTAACCTAATCTATCCCTGTGTGGCACAGCCAAAGGTTTTATCATAAACAGGTTCCCCGCATCATGTTCCCACATGCTTTATGCATCCATTAGCCCTCTGTGTCTGTACTGTTACACACTTAACATTATGGCTGATCCATACAATCACGGCAATTATTACCAGACACTTTTCGTGTCTACCTTATAGATTGAAAGCTTGCGAGCAGGACCCTCATTCCTCTTGGTATCTGTTATGATCTATGTGATTATTGTTATGCTGTAATGTCTATTGTCTGTAGAAGTTCCCTCTATAATGTAAAGTGCTGCGGAATATGTCGGCGCTATATAAATAAAATTTATTATTATTATTATTATTATTATTAAAATCAGTGTAAGAATGGCTGTATAATACTTATAAAATGTTTTGCAATAATCCAGCTATAGCTGCCTTCTAGCCCTCTTGAATTTGTGCAAATGCACTTGCATAAAATAATTCTCCTTTATGAGCCACCAAGGAGGCAGTACTGATGTTACTGTTAATGGGTGACCAACAAACTGGGAAAACCTGTCAAATCTTTCCAGACCATCACTAGTCACAGCATGCAACCATCAGTGTCTCGTATAGTAAATGAACAAGTCCCATTTGAAAAGGAAATAATATATGGAAATAAATATTATGCATTTTACTTGCATTGTCCTGGTAAATTATCTACATCCTCTGAGGGACCACGAAACATGTGGAAAATCAAAAGGAAGGCTAGACTATAAGACTTATACTATACCCACACATGGGCCCAGGGATTATGAGAGTCATTGACCACAGTGTATGAGAGTTGTTTTTTTGCTGAAAAGTCAATAGCTTATCCCCAGGTGTCAATCAAAGGTTCAAGATGGCAGATGAGAGATGTACCATTTTATGATTTCACACACAGGCGGTATGAACTCTAAAGCTGACCATACACATGAGGCAGCTGTCGGCCTAACGGTTGTTTCTCCCGACTTTCCTGTGCACGTGAGTGCTCACATGTTTTTGATGGCCAAGTTGAAGATAGCTGCTGCCAGACACCTCGACCAGTGGCTTATCTTCCTTAGAAATGAAAGCATCAAGCATTGAAATTCCATCTAGCTGATCCTTCTTTCCTCAAATACTGTATCATCTGCTTTGAGAGAGTTGGGAGGACCATCACACATAAGATGGTCTGCCAGACACGCTAAAATCAGTAGGTTCGAAAACCTTTCAATGATGAGGAGCTTAATCCAAAAAAATGACCAATCATTCACTTCACTTCATAAAGAGTTGTAAGCTGCCAGACCATATAGGCTGTGTTGTGGGTGGCTTATTGGATGATCGTCTAGTGGGCCAAACCAGACACCATGGCATTAATAGCCTCATTTTAATGAAATAAAAATGGAAATCATGATCGTAATGTAATAGGTAAGGTTGTACGAGTTTCAGTGTCTGGCTATCAAACATGGATCTATAAACAACAGAGGTATTTGAAGGGAATACTCACCAGTTCAAAAAAGTTAATAAATGATTGGTAATTGCTGAGTCATTTTCCTTAGACTTAAGTAGGTTCACCTTCAACCTACGTTAAAGAATGCTATTAGGCAATTGTGTCCATGGTAATTCCCCAGTATAATGTTATTATCTGAATAATTTTTTTCTGTGGGACTGATCTAAAGCTTTGGAGAAAAAGGATGGATATGCTTGGCAAAAAATGGGACATTTTCTGCTGGTCGGTTTCATTTTGTTTAAAAACTTTTAAAGGGAAGGAGAACACTTAAACCCAGTTGTGTAAGGCAAAAAGGTCTGATTTTCTTGTGCATTTAAGCCTGAAAAACAGTGTGATGCAAGAGGCTGTAATTAGGTCGTCTGTGGTAAGAGAGATCCAAAGGTTGAGACACTGGGCTGCGGTTCAGAGTTCAGAAACCAGAACACCCTTTACTGTATTAAACAAGTTCCATACCACGGAGATTTATTTTCGTTGTGTTTCTATGCACTATAGTATTTTGTGAACCTCAAATTGTGACAAGGAAAAAATAAAAGCTATACCACTTTTTTTTTAATAAGGAGTAATTTATAAAATGTGTCCTCCAAGCCTGCTTTATCATAAAGGTCACAGGTTATCTGCATAAGGAAACATACCTCCTCTGAATATCAGAGGATCCACTAGCGAGAAGTACTTAGTCCATTTTGTATTATGGAATCTGGTAACAGATCCTCTTTTACAGGAGATCTGTCAGTAGGATCAGCCTTCTTAAACTTTCTATATGGGCATGTAGGTAATAGAAAATTAAATAAACTGATAACTTGATATCTGGAATCCAACAGCATTACTTTGTAAAGTTCAGCTCTCCTATGCTGTGATCGTTATAATTACACACAGCTCTGCAGTGAGATCAGGAGAGCAAACTTTCAGTCATTACTTGTCTCACACTGGAAACACCCCCTTTTATGTACAATAAGCTCTGTTGGCAGATTCTCGGAGATCTATGTCCGAGACCACAGATCATAACAGTTTTTTTTTTTACGAAAATGTTGATTCCTCCGAAATAAAAGATCGAATTGAAGGTACTGAGGTTTAATTTTAATGAACTTTCTATGACCATATAGATGGCTTAGGAGGGCTTATGCTTCTCACAGATTCCTTTTAAATGTATTTTATTTTTATTTTTGAAGACTATATGGCTACCGCCAGAATAGGATAGCTCTAATTTTGGTCATAACAGGAATACAGCAACAAAATGGTGATAAGACCTAGTGTTATGCTTAAAAAATGTTGGACTTTTTGCAATCTAAGTTGGTGCCTACCACAGAGAAAGCAATTTGGTCCCTTAGTGGCCTATAGAAGATCTACCATTGGAACAAATACAAGTGCATTTCACAAAAATAGAATATCATCAAAATGTTAATTTATTTCAGTTCTTCAATACAAAAGTAAAATTCATATATTAGAGTGAAACCATCACTGATTGTGGAATCTTCACACTAGACCTCAAGCAGCTTGGATTGTGTGCCTCTCTACTCTTCCTCCAGACTCTGGGACCTTGATTTCCAAGGTCTAGTGTGAAGTATTCATAATCAATGATGGTTTTGGGAGCCATGTCATCTGCTGATGTAGGTCCACTGTGTTTTATCAAGAACAAAGTCAGCACAGCCGTCTACCAGGAAATTTTAGAGCACCATGCTTTCCTCTGCCGACAAGCTTTTTGGAGATGGACAATTCTTTCTCTAGCAGGTTTTTGCACCTGTCCACACTGCCAAAAGTACCAATTCCTGGCTTAAAAACAACAGAATCTCTGGGCATGATTGGCCACCAAACTCGTCTGACCGTAACCCCATAGAGAATATGGGGTATTGTCAAGAGGAAGATGAGATACCAGACCCAACAGTGCAGACGAGCTGAAGGCTGCTATCAAAGGAGCCCCAACTAAGTATTGAGGGCATTTACTGAACCTACATTTCAGTACGCCAACATTTCGGATTTTAAATTTTTTTCTTCAAACTGGTGTTATGAAGTATTCTAATTTACTGAGATAATGACTTTTGGGTTTTCAATGGCTATAAGCCATAATCATCAACATTAACAGAAATAAACACTTGAAATATATCACTTTGTTTGTAATGACTCTATCTGAGTTCCACTTTTTGTATTGAAGAACTGAAATAAATTAACTTTTTGATGATATTCAAATTTTGTGAGATGAACCTTTACCAATCCAACAGTGCCTGTATATTCAGTTCTGTAAAGTACACTGCAATGTTCTGAATCAATGACTCCTTGGGAGGTTTTTACAATAGTGATGAACGACCATGCTCCAATAAGGTGTTCTCAGAGCATGCTCGGTGCGGATTGTCTTCGGCGTGCTCGAATAATATGTTAGAGTCCCCTCGCCTGCAAGTCTCTTGGCTGTTCGACAGCTGCAACACATGCAGGGATAACCCAACATATTTTTCGAGCATGGAGAAGATACTCTGTTAGCATGCGAGCACGTTCGCTCAATACTCGTTTACAAGTCCCCTAAATATCTGCACCAGCAAGAGCCTAAAAGTAGGCTCTTTTGAGTTCCCTAAAAGGGGCACATTTTTGTCTGTTTCCTCTATAGTAAAATGGTGATGAATTACAAAAACACATAAAATAAATGAACGCCATGTCTACAGATAATAGAATATAAATCTGACAAAGACATACGACAGATGAATAATAATGAACAATACATCTCTCTTCTGCTGTATAGGTCATTCTTTTTCATCTATCATCAAACGTATCTTTTCCTGTTAGAACATATAGACCATTACCAATGATTACATCTTTGAAAATATCTCTGGCCAGCTACAGATATGAAAGGTCAGACAATTCTGTAGAATCTTGTTAACAGACCATTTGTTAAAAGTTAACAAGATAATACTATTGTAAATGTCCATTGATAATGCAATGTTTCTTTGGAATCTCTTAAAGGCAAAGCCCCACTTCCTCGACCAGAGTACAAGGCTCCAGAACCCAATGGCTGCAGCTCCTACTTCCTTGGTCTCAAGGTACCAGAGAGTGTATGTACCACTAACATCTTTTGTATTCTAGGCACAAACAACTATTAACATAATTACATATTCAGTCGGCTGTGTATGATTACAAAAATGTGGCTCCTTTTTGCAGAAACTGTGCCACACCTGTCACTAAATCTGATACTGCAGATCAGGTATATCCAACTAAATAATGTACAATCCCATTAAAGAGAAACTATTACTTGCCTAAAAAATTGAGTTAAATGACACTCCACTGCAGAAATATTCACAGTTTTTTCTTCTGGAGTACAGTAAAGGAGATCTCTGCATTGTCCAACTGGGCGTTTCTTCAGAGTTTTCTCTGTGAACATGTGCGTTCACTCATCCAATATGCTGCCAATCACAGCTCAGCAGCTGATCTAGCAGTCTGTCAGTCTCAGATGCTGTAGAGAGCTGCGATTGTCAGCCTCTCAGAGAGAGGAGTGAAAGCTCCATCCCCATAGAGAACTCTGAAGAAAAGCCCAGTTGCATTATTAGCAGAGATTTCACACAGTGTGCTACAGAGGAAACCAATGTGAATATCTCTGCAATGGAGCAAGTCAGCGCAAGAAGAAAAGAGTGGCTGAATCAGGGGAGCTCAGAGATTAATACAAGTTATTTAACTCAATACTTTTGTGTGCAAGTGACCAGTTTTTCATTAAAGAGACATTGCTAGCTTTGTGGCATACCTGCAAATGTCTGTCACCAGGTTTGTGCCATATGAGATATGGACACCACCTATCCACCTTCATATACAGCATACAAATATGCTGTGTATATGCCCCCAATCCGGCCTGCAATAAAAGAAAAATACCTTTTATCATACTCCCCTGTGGGGAGGTCGGGTTCAAGGGGAGTTGCTGGTCTTGGCCCAGCGCCTCACTTCCTTCTTGCTTCGTGTGGATGAAGCCTCCCTAAGTCATCCCCACAGGGTCCCTAGCAACGTGCTCCTGCACAGGCGTATTTCTCTTCCCTGTTGAAGGCAGAGCCAGGTACTGCAGTGTGTATGCGCTGGAAAAGGTCAAAGATCCCCGGTGCATGCGCACTGCAGTATTTTACTCTGCCATGGTCAGGACAGAGAAGTACAGCTGCGTAGGAGCATGATGCCGGTGAACACTGTGTGGATGAAGTAGGGACGCGTCATCTACATGAAGCACAGAAGGAGAACGGAATTGAAAGAAGAAGGGAGGCACTAGACCAAGATCAGCGACGTCCCTTGTATCCGACCACCCCTCAGTTAGTGCGGCGCCCCTGAGGGTTCAGTCGCCTCAGAGGTACTGCACCTCCTCCTGAGGTGTGGTACCCCACCATTCAGGTAAGGTGGAGACATCTGACCACGCTCCAACACCTGCATTCCACACAACATAGTAGTGTAGCAAAGCACCCTTTGGTGGCTCCCTTCTTGGAACACGAAGCGTGCTGGGAGGCGGGTGGAGTTTAGTTTGCACTAAAAGAGCGGGAAGAGGATTGGATTTAGTCAGTTTGTCACAGGAGTCTGACGAGGTCAGTCTGTGAAAGGAGATCCCCTGAGTGGGATGGATGAAGGAAGTGCTGCAGCAGACCTCGGTGACCTGGGTCCGCTGGCACAGGAAAGGAACTTTGATAGAAAGCCTGACTCTCCATAAGAAGGAAAGAATTAGTACGGAATGTGAGGAGAAGAGGAGAACTAAAGATCAGGGGTAGAGGAGAACCCTTCCCAAGTTCTAAGCGCAAGGCCGGGGTCCGGTCCCCGAGGTTGTATGGATACTAATGGTCCTGCAGCAGACACCGGAGGAATAGAAGTTGTCACCACTTTATTCCCACACAAGACTTGGGGGCACAACAGCATCGATAGTGAGCCCGGGACTAGGTAGTAAGGAGTCCCCGAAGCAGGCTACAGCTGTCTGCCGTACAAGTAGAGTTCATAGGAACATCTGACAGGAGGAACTCCAGTGTAACTCAGTACTGTGAGTACTTCACTAAAGGCGCTAAGAGGGAGACGTTCAGAAAAGGCACATATGTTGGCGGAGTGTTGGAAAGGAGTACTTCATCTTGCCTTGAAGTTGGCTGATCTCCTGACCCAGAGGACATGACACGGATGCGGGCTCTTGTGCTACAACAGACTGTGAGTAAAGCTTTGGAACTACATGCCCTGGTGTCCTCCACTTATTCCTGCGTCAACCTGCCCGGCACTGCTACATCCCCTGCGCCTGACACTACACCATCTAAGTGTCACTTCACCTACTCTGCCCTGGGACTAAAGCCCTGCCTGTGGAGGGCTTTAACATCATTGCTGCACCACACCATCTCTCCCAGAGGATCTGTCTGCAGCGTCGGCTTAACACCTTCATTACCAAACACCACAGGTGGCGTCACGACTCATTCATTCTAATCATCAAAAGCACACTGAACTTTCCCCCCTTTTACAATGGGCACCCAGGGCCACAGGCCGGGTCCCTGCTGCCGTGACATCTCCCATTGAAGCTCATCGGGCCTGGTACCGAGTACCCCACGGCCCTGGGAGGGCGACCCATTAGTATAATAAAAGGTGTTTTTCTTTTATTGCAGGCCGTATATGAGGGATGAAAGGTGGTGGCCACATCCCATATGAGGCAAACCTATGGTAGATTTCAGGGGAAAGCAACATCCAAGATTCTCAGCCTTTTGGTTTTATGCCAAGACGTTTTGCTTGCTATCAGCCTATTTTCTTTCCACCTTCCCATTGAAATAATATGTCTAGAAAAAAGACGACTGAGGGGCGATCTAATAGCCATGTATAAGTATATAAAGGGACAATACAAATATCTCTCCGAGGATCTTTTTATACCAAGAAATGTGACGGTTACAAGGGGGCATTCTCTGCGTCTGGAAGAAAGGTTTTTCCACCAACACAGAAGAGGATTCTTTACTGTTAGGGTGGTGAGAATCTGAAATTCCTTGCCTGAGGAGATGGTAATGGCGAACCCAGTCAGGGGGGTTCAAGAGAGGCCTGGATGTCTTCCTGGAGCGTAACAATATTGTATCTTACAGTTATTAGGCTCTTTAGAAGAACGTAGATCTGGGGATTTATTCTGACGGAATATAGGCTGAACTGGATGGACAAATGTCTTTTTTCGGCCTTGCTAACTATGTTACTATGTTTTGCTAACTATAAAATGGTGGATCTGGGGAAAATAGTTGTTGACCAAATAAGGGTTTAGTCAAACGTTATTTTATGTAAGTGTGCTCTGGTACCACTTTTTGTAAAACAATTATTCTATTGTAATAAAGTTGAAATCAGAATTATTCACCTCCACTGCAAATTGGGTTCCTAATGTTTTCAATAAACCAATGAAACAAGAACAATTTAAACTGCTAAATACAACTAGTGTAACAAGGAGTTTATCCAAATTCAACATAAAATGCCACTTTTATTAACTACTGCAGTCTCAGAATTATTCATCCCCTTCATGATAAGCATCAACCTTTCTCGGTTATTACCTGGTGCAAACATGATACACGGCCAGACACAGGCTTCTGGCAGCGATTGTAAGGAATCTTAGCCCATTGCTCATGGGTAATAGCCTCCTACCTGAGTTGTTAAGAGAATGTACTACAAAAGTAAAATAAGAGATTATTGTCTGCAGCAAAAAGATAGCAAAGGTATTGAATGTTCCTAGAAATACAGTTGGAAGCAGAATTCACAAAATCAAAGTTAAATTACCACAGGTTACACTAATGGATGGGGCAAAATGAAGCTATCAGCGGGCTGCCACCAGATTCCTAATGAGGCTAGTAGCCAAAGCTTTGACTTACTTCAAAACATTTGTAGCAAGATTTTATGGCATAAGGCTTTGTGGTTTCAGTTTACACAGTAAGGCTCATCCTAATTGCTGAAGCTCAAGCTCCAAAATGTACAACTCTACTGACCCAAAAGCACAGAATCATATAACTAAGCCACATACGTTTTTCAGATTCTGTTTTTTGGACTGATTAAACAAAACTGGAAATTTTGGGGCCTATGGATCACTATGGACGCTGAGAAAAAACACTCTGCCTACAGTGACGCATGTTGGTGACTTGGTGATGCTCTTTGCCTGCTCTGCTTCATGTGACACTAGAAATCTACAGCTTGTGGACGACAAGACAGCTTATATCAGGTATCAGGAAATGCTAAGAATATAAAACAGAAGCAACGCTTTGATGGCACTACACTTTCCAAAAGGGCAATGATCCCAATCACACCCCAAAATCCATCAAATCTTGGTGTTAAAAGAAGTCCTGGAAGATTTTGGAGTTTTTGTCAAGGTTGCTTGACTTGAGATGCCGTAGACAATCTTTCGGGGGATTTCAAGAAGAAGGTTGCAGCATGCAAACCCAAATTCAAGAATATTAGTTAACTGGGGAGAGCACTGTAAAAGTGTTTGTCATGCAGGGGTTGAAAAACTCGGAGACTGCAGTAGTCATTAAGAGTGGCATTTTATGCTGAATTTAGAGAACACACTTGTTTTGCATGTGATCTGTCAATGCATTTTTTCATAGCAATCACAGCAAAACTGCAAGGAAGTCATGTGCACTCTGTGTCACTAGCTACATGAGTGAACGATAATCAAAACTGAATGATATAAAGAGCTGCCAGCAGATAATTTCTGTTTTACAGTCTTAGCAATAGTTACCAGTCAATTATGCAGGTACGATTCCATTAATAAATAATCTGAAAATGGAGCATCAAGACTCACTGTAATTTTTAATAAAAGGCCCAATTTATGCTTCTCTTTCACAAAGTCACCTTTGCATTCTCAGCATTACATAATTAGAATTCCTTTCTGTTAAATTGCATGTAAATACTCATGAATATTCATCATGGAAATAGGAGATCCCTCAGCATTTTCTGCACTGTACGTTTTTATTTGATGAAAAACAGTCAAAATGCTGAACAGAAAGAGCCCATTAAGGTGCCATGCACTGGGGTCAACCAGTCAGGCAGAAATATTTGCTCTGGGAACACTGAAATCACTAGTCACGCCAAATCACCCCAGACATTAAATAGTGTGTCGGCAATATTGTGCCACTCTACTGACTGCATACAATTATTTATTAGCAGCTATTTGCAGAATGCATGGGGTTGTCTGCAGCATCAATTAATAAAACTAAAGGCTGTGAAATGGATATGGTAATCTAATATGCAAATGTTTACAGTAGTTAAGCCAAGCATTACAAAGTGTTAGCAGCAGTGGGGGGTAAGAATTCTATATAGACGAGCAGACATAGGCAGAAGAGGGCCCCTGGGTAAGGACAATAAATGAGCCCTTTGCAGTCAAATACCACATCATAATGTCACATTCTACCAGCTTTGGAGGTGGTAGTGGCCCCCTCACCTCATGGACCCCTGTGTGGCTGTACACCCATGTTATATAATATATATATATATAATATATACTGCTCAAAAAATAAAGAGAACACTAACATACCACAACCTAGATATCTCTGAATGAATTATTCCAGTTGCAAATTTTTATTCATTCCATAGTGGAATGTGTTCAGAACCCTAAAACATAACAATTATCAATGTAAATCCAAATGAATATCCCATGGAGGTCTGGATTTGGATTGATACTCAAAATCAAAGTGGAAAATCAAATTACAGGCTTATCCAACTTCAGTGGAAATGCCTCATGACAAGGAAATGATGCTCAGTATTGTGTGTGGCCTCCATGTGCCTGTATGACCTCCTTACTATACAACGCCTGGGCATGCTCCTGATGAGGCAGCAGATGGTCTCCTGAGGGATCTCCTCCAAGACCTGGACTAAAGCATCCACCAACTCCTGGACAGTCTGTGGTGCAACCTGACGTTGGTGGATGTAGCGAGACATGATGTCCCAGATGTGCTCAATTGGATTCAGGTCTGGGGAATGGGCGGGCCAGTCCATAGCTTCAATGCCTTCATCTTGCAGGAACTCCTGGCACACTTCAGCCACATGAAGTCTGGCATTATCCTGCATTAGTTGGAACCCAGGGCCAACCGCACCAGCATATGGTCTCACAAGGAGTCTGAGGCTCTCATCTCGGTACCTAATGGCAGTCAGGCTACCTCTGGTGAGCACATGGAGGGCTATGCAGCCCTCCAAAGAAATGCCACCCCACACCATTACTGACCCACTGCCAAACCGGTCATGCTGAAGGATGTTGCAGGCAGCAGATCACTCTCCATGGCGTCTCCAGACTCTGTCACGTCTGTCACATGTGCTCAGTGTGAACCTGCTTTCATCTGTGAAGAGCACAGAGCGCCAGTGGTGAATTTGCCAATCCTGGTGTTCTGTGGCAAATGCCAAGCGCCCTGCACGGTGTTGGGCTGTGAGCACAACCCCCATCTGTGGACGTTGGGTCCTCAGACCATCCCTATGGAGTCTGTTTCTAACCGTTTGTGCAGGGTGCCAACCTCCACGGCTAGGAAGGTATCAGTTGAGGCCGTATTTTAGGGATGTGCAGCACTCTAGATTAAGGTTTTTTCATTTTTGGCATTGGCCATTTATTTTACTGGGAAGGTGTTTTTTAACATTTATCTAAATAGTCTTTTAAAGGGGACTTGCATGTTCACACAATGTGAAAGCACAACCAGCATTCAAAAGTGATAAAAACATCAGCCAGAAAGCATTGGTACTGAAATGTGGCCTGTGGTCCCCACCTGCAGAACCACTCCTTTATTATTACCAATAATTTCCAGCTGTTGTCTATTCCATTTGCACAACAGAATGTGAAATTGATTGTCAATCAGTGTTGCTTCCTAAGTGGACAGTTTGATTTCACAGAGGTTTGATTTACTTGGAGTTAGATTCTGTTTGTGTTCCTTTTATTATATATATATATATATATATATATATATATATATATATATATATATATATATATATTTATTTATAAATATATATAAGTATATACACAAACTCGGACACATACCCAGACTGGTCAAAGTGGGATTCCAGTCCAATGGAAATATTCCACCTGGAATTCTGTAAACACCTTCTCCAGGTCCATCGGAGCACCGCCAACAGTGCCTGTCGGGCTGAGCTGGGCAGATTCTCACTGCACCTCGCGGTCCTGAAGAGGGCGCTGTCCTTCCAGGCTCACCTACAGAGTAGCAACCCAAGCTCCCATCACCATAAAGCCATGCTACATATACAGTCGTGGCCAAAAGTATTGACACCCCTGCAATTCTGTCAGATAATACTCAGTTTCTTCCTGAAAATGATTGCAAACACAAATTCTTTGGTATTATTATCTTCATTTAATTTGTCTTAAATGAAAAAACACAAAAAGAATTGTCCTAAAGCCAAATTGGATATAATTCCACACCAAACATAAAAAAGAAGGTGGACAAAGGTATTGGCACTGTTCGAAAAATCATGGAATGCTTCTCTAATTTGTGTAATTAACAGCACCTGTAACTTACCTGTGGCACCTAACAGGTGTTGGCAATAACTAAATCACACTTGCAGCCAGTTGACATGGATTAAAGTTGACTCAACCTCTGTCCTGTGTCCTTGTGTGTACCACATTGAGCATGGAGAAAAGAAAGAAGACCAAAGAACTGTCTGAGGACTTGAGAAACCAAATTGTGAGGAAGCATGAGCAATCTCAAGGCTACAAGTCCATCTCCAAAGACCTGAATGTTCCTGTGTCTACCGTGCGCAGTGTCATCAAGAAGTTTAAAGCCCATGGCACTGTGGCTAACCTTCCTAGATGTGGACGGAAAAGAAAAATTGACAAGAGATTTCAACGCAAGATGTGCAGATGTTGGATAAAGAACCTCGAATAACATCCAAACAAGTTCAAGCTGCCCTGCAGTCTGAGGGTACAACAGTGTCAACCCGTACTATCCGTCGGCGTCTGAATGAAAAGGGACTGTATGGTAGGAGACCCAGGAAGACCCCACTTCTTACCCCGAGACATAAAAAAGCCAGGCTGGAGTTTGCCAAAACTTACCTGAAAAAGCCTAAAACGTTTTGGAAGAATGTTCTCTCGTCAGATGAGACAAAAGTAGAGCTTTTTGGGCAAAGGCATCAACATAGAGTTTACAGGAGAAAAAAAGAGGCATTCAAAGAAATCACACGGTCCCTACAGTCAAACATGGCGGAGGTTCCCCGGTGTTTTGGGGTTGCTTTGCTGCCTCTGGCACTGGACTGCTTGACCGTGTGCATGGCATTATGAAGTCTGAAGACTACCAACAAATTTTGCAGCATAATGTAGGGCCCAGTGTGAGAAAGCTGGGTCTCTCTCAGAGGTCATGGGTCTTCCAGCAGGACAATGACCCAAAACACACTTCAAAAAGCACTAGAAAAGGGTTTGCGAGAAAGCACTGGAGACTTCTAAGGTGGCCAGCAATGAGTCCAGACCTGAATCCCATAGAACACCTGTGGAAAGATCTAAAAATGGCAGTTTGGAGAAGGCACCCTTCAAATATCAAGGACCTGGAGCAGTTTGCCAAAGAAGAATGGTCTAAAATTCCAGCAGAGCATTGTAAGAAACTCATTGATGGTTACCGGAAGCGGTTGGTCGCAGTTATTTTGGCTAAAGGTTGTGCCACCAAGTATTAGGCTGAGGGTGCCAATACTTTTGTCTGGCCCATTTTTGGAGTTTTGTGTGAAATGATCAATGTTTGGCTTTTTGCTCCATTCTCTTTTGTGTTTTTTTATTTAAGACAAATTAAATGAAGATAATAATACCAAAGAATTTGTGTTTGCAATCATTTTCAGGAAGAAACTGAGTATTATCTGACAGAATTGCAGGGGTGTCAATACTTTTGGCCACAACTGTTGGTGGCGTCCACAAACCAGGACCCCTGAAACAGCTCATCGAAACCCAACCTGACCGAACTTTCAACCATAGGAACCTGACAAAAGCCAGAATCAGGAAGATGGTAGATGAGGCGCAGGAGAGGTACATAAGTGACTGAAAGAACGAGATCAGCAGCTCTCAGAAACTGTCCATGCACCAGAGTCTACAGAAAGACTATAGACTGGCTCCATATCTGGAGAAACTCTCGGACGCCATAGACTGACAGATCCTGAGCTGGTATAGACTCAGTTCCCACAATCTGGCCATCGAGGTCAGCCGGCACAAACAGAGCTACAAGCCCAGGGAAGACAGACTGTGCCTACACTGTGACCTGGAGGCCCTGGAGGATGAGACCCACTTCCTGCTGCACTGCAACAAATACTCAGCAGTGAGGGACACTCTCCTCAGGAGACTATCCAATCTTTTCCCGGATTTCAGCTCCATGAAGGAGGAAGAGAAAACATATATCCTGCTGGGGGAAGAAGAAATCGAGAGGGAGATAGCAGCGCAATATGTGAGCGCATGCCATAGGCTGCGAGAAAGACAGCCATGATATGCCATGGACATCCTTACCCCCACCCTGTGCCCCATCCATCGTTCCTTCAGTCCCCACCCATTATCCCCACAGTCTCTACTCCCTATTCCCTACTGGACACATGCTTTGGCCAAACTAATGCTTATTTGGTCCTGCTAGATATATAAATCTAGATAGATAGATAGATAGATTTATTATATATATATATATTTCTATATATATATTTCTATATATATAGATATAGATAGATATAGAGATAGATATAAAGATTTATATATATATATATATATATGCTCTTATTTAATAAAACCTTTGTCTGGAGTGGATTCATTATTCAGCGCTATGGGGATGTTCCTGGATAAAATTTTAAATCCATTGGCTAAAAATCTGGTGTCTTATATACAGGACACTTCAATAGCATATATGAACAGCGCTGAAATAGAAGTGATTGTTGGAACTTTAAAAGTACTGTTTGACATAAATAATAGAATTAAAAACATTTATTTAGTATGCAAAAAAATAGTGAATCATGATCATATGCCTCTACCAAGATGGCGCTGAGATGCTGCATAGTGTGCACTGGGCAAGCGCACTGAGTGAAATACTACACAAGATAAATGATTGGCCATGGTGTTGTTACTGGCGCTATGTGAATGAGAAACATGCGCAGTAGACTATAATGAATGCCAGAGATGGCTAATGGCGTCCTCCATGTGTGCTGTGGATTCCTGAATTAAGTGAGTGTTTTTGTGTGCACAGCTGCACTATTTTGAGATTAGCAATGCAATTGATACTATTTTGTAAGATTAACACAGTTTTTTGTAAGCACTTTATGCACAATGCACTTTATGTAACGCAGGATATTATGTAATCACTGTTTATGATTTATAAATATGAAAATCTGTGAATTAATGTGATATTCACATTTGTAATTTAATTGGAGCACTTGAAAAATACCTATATATATATACACAAGTGTATTAGATTCACTGCTTGATAAAGGCTCTGCATGAGCTGAAACGTCGCCAACCCTGTGGGTCTGAAATAAATCCACATTTTTTACGCTTTGAAAAGGAGTGCTGCCTTCAGTTTTTCCTTATGTGAATGTTGGCTTTTGGGATAATTGCTTGGGAGGCCTGTGCACCTTAAGATTTTGGATTGTGCTGCTCCATTTTCTCTTGATATATATATATATATATATATATATATATATATATATATACAGAATATATAGAGGTCTCCATATACATGGAGGTCTCCACCCTAAGTCTAGCACCCAAAAATTGTATATCAACAGAGAGGTGGGTGGTCGAGGCTTGATAAATATCCAAGCCACCATCACGGATGAAACAAGGAGTCTCCAGGAATACATCAGAAGAATGGCACCAAAAGATGAGATGCTGAGAGAAAGCCTAAGGCAGCAACAACAACAGATCTGGAAGGAAGAACAGGAACATGAAGCACCGTGGCAAGACAAGCTGCTGCATGGGATGTACCATCAACAGATAATGGAGTTGGCTGACATGGAGAAATCCTACCAATGGCTGGAGAAAGCTGGACTCCGAGACAACACAGAGGCACTAATCATAGCAGCACAAAAGCAAATGTGGCGCCCCTGAGGGTTCAGTTGCCACAGAAGTACTGCACCTCCTCCTGAGGTGTGGTACCGCACCATCCAGGTGAGTTGGAGGCTCCTGACCACGCTCCAACACTCGCATCCCACACAACACGGTAGTTCAGCAAAGCCACATTGCGGCTCCCTGCTTGGAGTGTAGCAGAGCACCTTTGGTGGCTCCCTGCTTGGAACACGAAACGTGCTGGGAGGCGGGTGGAGTTGAGAATACATAAAAGAGCGGGGAGGTTTAGGATTACAGGTCAGTCAGTAGGAGAGAGTGAGGAAAGAAGATCCCTGGGAGAGGGATGAAGGAAGGAGGTGCTGCAGCAGACCTCAGTGACCTGGGTCTGCTGGCACGGGAAAGGAAAGAAGGAGAAAGACATCGAACTGAAACCTGATCTTCCAAGAGAGGGAGAGATTAGTACGGAACGAAGGAGTAAAAGGGAACAGAGGATGTGGGTTAGGAGAGAACCCTGCCTAGAAGTTCTAAGCGCAAGGCCAGGGCCCGGTCCCCGAGGTTGTATGGATACTAATGGTCCTGCAGCAGACACCGATGGGAGGAGTGTGCTGTAAATGCAATACTCTCATCTAAGACTTG
The DNA here is from genome assembly GCF_039654945.1 of Dendrobates tinctorius. Lineage (NCBI taxonomy): Eukaryota > Metazoa > Chordata > Amphibia > Anura > Dendrobatidae > Dendrobates > Dendrobates tinctorius. Next base: position 12,443,512 of record NW_027361757.1, on the reverse strand, counting down.
GGGGCACAACAGCAACTTGGATAGTGAGCCGGGACTCAGGAGTGAGGAGTCCCCGAAGCAGGCTACAGCTGTCTGCCGTACAACTAGAGTTCTTGGGAACATCTGTCAGGAGGCACTCCAGTGTAACTCAGTACTGGGAGTACTTCACACCAAAGGCGCTATATGAGGAGATGTTCAGAAAGGTACATGTTGGCGGAGCGTTGGAAGGGAGCATTCTATCTGGCCTGGGGGTTGACTGAGTCTCTGACCCAGAGGACACAGTACGGAGGCATGCAAAACACAAGCCGCGGAGACACCATCACGTGTTTCTCAATGCACGCAATGACTAGCCAGGTCTTTCCCCGTGAAGGAACAACCACGGGAAGGGCAGTCTCCAATGAAGGAAACCACCTATGCCAAAACATGGTATCCATCCACAGACAGCTGTTTCGGGGTATTGCCCCTCATCAGTGTGGAGTAGGAAACTGGCTAGTAGGAGCAATGCCTAGGAAAAGACTGTGAAAAATGAGGATGAATGAACTCATGGAGATCAACATCCAACACTGCGGAGACACCATCACATGTTTCTCAACGCAATGATTCTAGAGCAATGCCCCCATCCCTTATGGGAAATATGCAAAAACATGCAAAACACAAGCCGCGGAGACACCATCACTTGTTTCTCAACGCAAGCAATGACTAGCCAGGTCTTTCCCAGGGAAGGAACAACCACGGGAAGGGTAGTCTCCAATGAAGGAAACCACCTATGCCAAAACATGGTATCCATCCACAGACAGCTGTTTCGGGGTATTGCCCCTCATCAGTGTGGAGTAGGAAACTGGCTAGTAGGAGCAAGGCCATATTTCCCATAAGGGATGGGGGCATTGCTCTAGAATCATTGCGTTGAGAAACATGTGATGGTGTCTCCGCAGTGTTGTATGTTGATCTCCATGAGTTCATTCATCCTCATTTTTCACAGTACGGAGGCAGGCACCTGTGTATACTACAGACTGTGAGTAAAGCGTTGGAACTACAAGCCCTGGTGTCCTCCACTGATTCTTGCGCCAACACACCCAGCACTGCTACACCTGGGTACCAGCTACTACCCCGCTTGTGCCTCTCTTCTACCCCTACATCTACACTGCCCTGGGACTACAGCTCCACCTGTGGGGAGCTTTACCATCTTGGCTGCACCACACTACCAGTCCCAGAGGATCTGCATGCAGCGTCGGCTTAACATCTCCCTTGCCGAATACCACAGGTGGCGTCACAAACTATTCATTCAAACCATTACATTCCCCCAATACTTGGGCACCCAGGGCCACGGACCGGGTCCCCGCTGCTGTGACACATCCCGCTGATACCGGCCCGGTACCGAGTACCCCACAGCCCTGGGAGGGCGATCCACAAACACTAAGTACCACATCCATAGCAGCAGGAATCTAACACAGACGACAAGACCCAAGGTGCAGACTATGCAAAGAAACCTCAGAAATAGTCCAACACAGTGTCAAGATGCAAAATGCAAGCAGGAACAGCGTATACTGAACGTCACAACCAAGTAGCGGGAATTGTATACAGGAACATCTGCACAGCATATGGGCTAAGTCCTCCTAAGTCCAGGTGGGAGACCCCAGAAAAAGTGGTGGAGAATGAAAGGGCTAAAATCCTGTGGGACTTCAAGATCCAGTCGGATAAGCAGGTGTTGGCTAATCAACCAGACATTGTCATAGCAGGAAAAAGGATCAGAAGACAGCAATGATAATAGATGTGGCAGTGCCAAGTGACAGCAACAATCAGAAATAAGGAATATGAGAAGCTGGAGAAATACCAGGGCCTCAAAGGAGAATGGAGAAGGTGAAGGTAACAGTGATTCCAGTGTTGATAGGAGCACTTGGAGCAGTGACCCCTAAGCTGGAAGAATGGCTACAACAGATCCCAGGAGCAACATCTGAGCTCTTTGTCAAGAAAAGCGCAATGCTAGGAACAACTAAGATCCTGCGCAGAACGCTCAAACTCCCAGGCCTCTGGTAGAGGACCCGAGAATACACACCAATAAAGGCCTTGATTTTAAATGGAACCTTTCACCAGTTTTTTAGTTTATAAACCATCACCTTTTAAAGTATGTAAATAGAGTTTCCACAACTCCTTTATACCCTGATAGGTGCCCCTGCCTGTAAACCTCTGAAAAAGTCTTTTATTGATGTCTCGTGCTGCATACATATTGCATGGGCAGATCCTATGGGTTTCTCCAGATTGCGCTCAGTGCTGCCCCAGTCCATTCAAAAGCCACCTATTCTATCTGGATGGAAGTGGATTACATGTCCTACATCATCCACACAGTGCTCAAAGTCTCGAGCCTGCGCAGTGGAATCAGAGACCTGAGCCAACGCTCCTCACTCTGCCCTATTGAACAGCCAGCGAGCCGGTGATGTAGAAGTGAAGCTGGCACCAGCGCATTACATGAATTTGCTCTACCCTAAGGAAGAATGAAGTGCACCTGCCCAGGTCTCTGATTCAACTGTGCAAGTGTGAAACTATGAGCAATGTGTGGATGACGGTAGAAGACGTCATTCACTTCCATCAAGATAGAAGAGGCAGCTTTAGAAGGAACTAGGGTGGCTCCCAGTATGACCTCAGTTTGTCCATCGGACTGGACTGCGCAGTTTGCATTCAGTGTGAGACATGAATAAAAGATTTTTTTGCAGCTATGCAAGGGCACCTATAAGGGTAAAAAGTCATTGTAGGAACCCCATTTGCATGCTTTTAAAGGGGCAGGGTTTATAAGATATAAAACTGGTGACAAGTTTCTCAAAAATGCTGCTTCAATATTTATAGAGGCCAAGATATGTTCTGTGAAAGCCAGGGGTTACAATTGGGAACATGTGATAAGGGGCGTGGCCTAGGCGCAGGTGATGTAAGTCGCACTGCGTGCGTGCTCCTGAGGTAACCCTCTACAGCTACTGACTACGCAACTATATTTCTAAATTTTCGCTCTCATTCATACTTACTTTTATTCAGCAAGTTGTTTGGCACGTTTTAAGATGTTTCCTGTCAAAATCGGACATACGTAGGACATTTTATCCTGTGGCGAAGACTGCGGCCTGCTAAAATGGCGTCGGTTGATGCCGTGTCACTGTGAGAGATCCTGTCTGAGGTAAAAAAGACTCAGACTGCCTCTTTTTTCTTTATATTTTATTTTTCACCTTTCATCACATTGGTGTGGATTTATATTCATTTTCCCACAATTTTTTTGACTTTTGGAGCTTTTATCAATTTTCAGTGACATTTTCGTTATTTTGATATTGCGCCAATTTATTGGAAGATTTCCTCTTGGACCCTCTCTGGATGTACCCCTGGTCAACCAGGCGGTTTTAGCCCCCTTTTGACTGTGCTATACCCTGGCACAGCGGGGGTGAAGATCCTGTCAGAAATTTCTCTGGGCGCCATCTTCTGCCTTCCAGTGACGTCACCGCTAATCGGTGGGTATCATAAAACATATTAAAACACCTTCTTTGACCTTCTGTGTGTGTGCCCCTACCCAACTGGGGGGTTTTCGCCCCCTTTTAATTTTGTTTAGCCTGGGCACATCGCAGGTGAAGACTTGGACTGAGACCGCTGCAGGCTCCATCTCCCTCCCTCTCAGTGACGTCACCACTATAAGCAGTTTTTTTCCTGTGATCAAATTTGAACTAGACTGGTTTTAACTCTTATTTTGGGGCTGCCCCTTGTGGACCGGGGGGGGTTGGGGATCTCTTTTGTGTGTGTTTTCATTGGACACACTGCTGTGGAAGTTCCCCCCACAGACCTCTGGACTCTGCTGCGCTGCGGATCCTCCTCCTCTGCCAGTGACGTCACCGCTATTTGGGTGGCGCCACAAAATACATTGGAACCCCCCTGTGACCTTCTATAGGTCTGCCCCTGTCTAACTGGGGGGTTTGCACCCCCTTTTAACTTTATTTTGCCTGGGCACATTGTAGGTGAAGATTTGGATTGGGACTGCTGCAGGTGCCGCCTCCCTCCCTCCCAGTGACGTCACCACTATATGCAGTTTTTTTCTGGGCTTAAAATTGAATAAAAATTTATCTATCCCCATTTATGGGGTTGCCCCTGATGGACCGGGGGGCTTTGGATCTTTTTTTAATTTGTTTTACCAGGGCACATTGCCCGAGAAGTTCCTTTGTCAGTTCGCCCTGTTCCTCTATACTCCGGCTGCTCCTCCTCCTGTGACATCATCGCTGGACCAGGGCCTTCTTCTGAATGAAGTGGAGATCCCCAGTTGCATTGTCCTGACGTGTCTGGCTGTGACAGGCACGGATCGCTGTTTACTCCTGCTCCACAGGCTTCCTCACCTCTGCCTGTGACATCGCCATTGATTGCAGCCTGTCTGGAAGCTGTGGGGGACTGCAGTCGCCGCCTATGGTAGCAGCCATTTTATTGGTGGGTCTAGAGTCGCAGCTGCTGGGGCGGCCATTTTCTTGGTGGGCTTGAACTCAATATTTGATGTTGCTTTATTTGCTGTTCTTGCATTGAAAAGTGTATACACATACTTCATCATACTGATTGGTATAGGGGATTGTTGCTCATTTAATATATAAATAACAAATATACGATATAATTAATATTAATTATTTAAAACTAAATAATAAGTTTTTAAAGTGTAATTATAATATTTAATATATAAATTGGAGGGAGAGGGGAGAGAGGAAACAGAAGAAACAATAATATTAGAAATAATAAATAAAACATAATAAAATGCAAAAAACCAAAAAAAAAATAAAACAATAAATAAATAAACATTTTAGTAAAAATTGATGTTGGGTAGCGGTGGTCTCAAGCCGGTCACCTCAAAATAACACAACCCTATACATTTCTGTGACATTATCTCCTGGGTTAATTTATTTAATATAAAGTTACTATTCTACTCTTTCTCAGTTCTTGGTTATATCACTTGGCAAAATGAGTCATTTCAACTCAAAATTACCTATAGCTAAAACTACAGGTGTCTCTAGAGGGCAAAAGCAAAATAAAGAACCCAAGTCTCCTCGTGGTTCCTCCAGGGACACGTTTAATCTATTGAGTCCGCTTAAGTCCCGTTCTCCCATTGACAGAGACTGTTCGCAGCTTTCTACCGACAATGTGTCTCTCTCGTTGTCCACACAACGAGACAACGTTAAGTGGAGATCTTCCTTCCTCAAATTCTCATACTGAGACAATGGGTCTTTCTTCCTCTTCAAAGAGGAAGGGTCCCTCGGGTGGGGGGAGTACGCGGTCTTCCAGTGCCAATTCCTCAGGGGGAGGATTGTAGTTTTTCTTCCCCCAAACCTACTCCGAAAAAATCCAGGCTGAAACCTGAGGAGTTGTCGGGGGCCTTCCTTGGTGCTACAACCCTTGAGGCATATAGGAACACATTAGTTGAAAAACTTAGTGCCAGGATGTGTATCGACATGGCTAACCAAACAAAGCTTTTTCAAGACACTCTTGAACACTTTACTGCTCGGTTGGATAACCATGAGTCTAGATTGGGGGAATTGGAAAAATCACAAACGGTATCTCTAAAACACCATTCGGAGTCCAAGTTTGAGTTACACCAGTTGCGACTTAAATTAGCAGATCTGGAGGACCGCTCCCACCGCAGCAATATTAAAATCAGGGGTATATCGGAAGATATTTCACCCGTCAAGCTTTCTGACTATGTTAAGGGAGTTTTTAGGAGGATGATTCCCAATCTTTCGGATACGGATCTTATCATTGATTGTATCCATCATCTTCCTAAGCCTCCTTTCATCCCTAAAGACCTACCCAGGGATGTAATTATGAAAATTCAATTCTACCACATGAAAGAGAAAATTCAGAATTTCGTCAGAATTAAGGGTGGCTTTCCGGAACCATATCACCATCTAAAGTTGTTTTCTGATCTATCTAAAGCAACTATAGAAGGTCGGAAACACTTTCCATCACTGACCTCCGTGTTGCGGGAGCGAGGCCTTCCTCATAAGTGGGGCTTTCCTCTACGCCTCTTTTTTAATTACAAAGGGAAGAATGCAACTTTTCTTTCACCTGAAGAGGGGTTCCAATTTCTGAAATCTCAGGGTGTCTTGTCCTCTGTTCCTACAGTTTCTTCTGCTGGTCCAGGACATGTCACCTGAGCCTATTGTGATGTGTGTCTATGGGTTATCTGATATTATATGATTTAATATTGTGTTTAGCTTGTATATTTGTCTATTTGATATAGGTGTTAATGAGGGTTTCCTTAGCCTTGCGCTGCACAGACTTTTCCCCCTGCGCAAGTAGGAGAACCATTTTCTGTGGTTTCCCTCTTAGGGTTCTAACACTGTACAATTTTAAGTTTGTACTTATTCTTTGGTTATTTAGTTTTGTAGTGTTTTCTTTTTTTGACACTTTCCAGCTGGTGATTGTTTTTTAATGCCAATTTTTCTCTTTTTTTATGGTACTTACATTAGTTACTTATAATGTTAAGGGGCTTAATAGTCCAAATAGGCGTTTTTCCTTTCAGAGAGAAATTAATAAATCTGCAGCAGATGTCGTGTGCCTCCAGGAGACTAAATTTAAAATTAATAATCATCCCATGTTTTCCCTAAAAAATTACCCTCATGTTTTTGAGGCCTCAGGTCCCTCTAAAAAGGCAGGTGTCAAGACCCTAGTCAGGGACTCCTTGTCGTTCGAACTGCTGGAGGAATTGGTTGATGTGAACGGTCATTTTCATGCCCTTGTCTGTTCTATAGACTCCCAAATTTATACCATTGTCAATATCTATGCTCCTACTAAAGGTCAAATTAGGTTTTTGAACAAATTACTAAAAAAAACTTGAACCGCTAAAGAGAGGCATTCTTTTAATATTAGGTGATTTTAACTTGGTACCCGATAATACGCTTGATGCCTCTTCTTCCAGTAGACTTAATTTCCCTTCTTTAAATAATTGGCTTTTCACTAATGAATTTTTTGACGTTTTTCGTTGTCTCAATTCCACCTCAAAGGAATATACATTTTTTTCTGACTCTCATTTATCTGCCTCTCGTATTGACCTCATTTTGTCAGACTTATTTTCTCTCCCTAGGTTTTCCTCAGTTTTAATTGGGAATAAATCTATTTCAGATCATGCTCCTGTTATTGCCAAGTTGGTTGAGGGGCACTCTGTTAATAATCTGCAGTTGTGGAAGTGTAATGCTTCTATTTTTAAAAATCCTACTTACCATGAGGAAATATCTAAATCTCTCAATTTTTATTTTTCAGAAAATATATTTGATCCTTCCAAACCATTCCTCCAGTGGAATGCTCACAAGGCGGTTATGCGAGGCACTCTTATTCATATTTCCTCCCGTATAAAAGATTTTAACTGTCAAAAAATAAAAAATTTGCAGGCTTTGATTAAGGAGAAAGAGTTGGAATTGTCCTTATCTAAGAATCCTCCCTCTAGCTCCACATCTCTAGCTGTTTTATCCCGTCTTCGAAATGAATTAAGGGCCACAATTTTTTTGTTCTATGATTCGGCAGTAAAGCAATCAAAATTTCATCATTACATGTCCCTTAATAAACCCACCCGTTTTATGTTTAATCGAATAAAGAAGCTTAGAGTACGCAACCGCATTGACAAAATTATTTCTCCTAAGGGATTATCCCTCACCCACCCACAAGACATTGCAAATGAATTTGCGAAATATTTCAATCAACTGTTATAATTTGAGGTCTGATCCTTCTCTTCCCGCTCCAGATGCGGACTCTATTAATAATTTTTATCTTCGGTTAACCTTCCAAATCTCAACTCTGTGGACGCAGATTCTTTATCTGCTCCTTTTACTGCTGAAGAGATTGGTGACACCATTAGTCAATTAAAGTCATATAAAGCCCCTGGTCCCGATGGTTATAGTAACAATTATTATAAGTCTTTCTGCAACATTCTTGTCCCCATTTAACTAAACTTTTTAATGCCGCTGTGTCTGTTGGTTCCTTCCCTAGAGAAAATTTAGATGCTACAATCGTACTAATTCCCAAACCCAATACTAATCCTGATCAAATTCTTAATTATCTTCCCATTTCATTAATAAATACTGACCTCAAAATTTATTCTAAAGTTTTAGCTAATCGTCTTAATATTATACTGCCTAAATTAATTTCCACGGACCAAATTGGCTTTATCAAACATCGGCAATCCATTGAAGGGACCAGACGGCTGATAAATATTATAAAGTTAATCAATTCCCAAAAACTTCCTTCTGCTCTAATTTCATTAGATTCAGAAAAAGCGTTTGATCGCTTGAATTGGACCTTTCTCCGATGCTCCCTACTAAAATTTGGATTTAATTTAGACTTTATCACCAAAATTATGGCCTTATATTCTGACCCTCAAGCAAAAATTTACATTAATAATCACTTTTCCTCCCCATTTCCAATGGTACCCGGCAGGGTTGTCCCCTCTCTCCATTGCTTTTTGCCCTTGCAATAGAACCGCTAGCCCAATTAATCAGAGATCATTCCTCCATAGAGGGTGTTCGAACAGATCGTCAGGAGTTTAAGATCAGTCTATATTCTGATGATGTCCTCCTGTCTCTCACTAATCCCTGCTCCTCTATTTCACATTTACAATCCCTTCTTCAAAAATTTTCCTCCCTTTCCTATTTTAAGATTAATGAGTCCAAATCCAAAGTTTTCCAATTTAATCTCACCAATTCTCAAATCAGGAGTATAAAGGCTGTCTCTTCTTGGGGTTAGGCGGAGAAGGAAATTGTTTATTTAGGTCTGTGGTTTTCTAGAAACCTTGGATCTCTGATTTCCACTAACCTAGATTCCCTAATTGCCTCCATTTCTAAAGGCCTTAATTTTTACGCGGACAAAGAATTATCCTGGTGGGGAAAATGTCTAGCAGCCAAATCAATATTCCTTCCCAAAATCCTTTATGTTTTCAGATCCCTTCCCCTGCTTGTTTCCACTTCTTATTTAACTAGTCTGCAGACACGCCTTAATTTATATATTTGGGGAAATAAAAATGCCCGTATTGCTTCGAATCAGTTATACAAACATAAGTTACGTGGAGGTATGGGACTGCCTTATATCTCAGCTTATTATTACTCTAATCTTATTAAGCAAAGTCTATGTTGGTGGTCAACTGGCCATATACCTTCACGGACGGATTTGGAATTTTATTTTAATAAAAATTCCCCTCCTTGTTCTCTTATTTTGAATCTATTGACATCTAAGCATTTATCTCAGTCTAATCATCCAATTTTTATGGCTGCTATTGTGGCTTGGAGGAAGTTTTTTAAATTTAAGAGTGGTTTTTCTAGGATTCAACTCCTGTTGAGGCTTCCTCTCTCTTTTCTGGCCTCTGTTTAGTCATTCGATTTGCATTCTACTTGGGCTGACTGGGGTATTTCTAAATTAAATGACATCTTTGATGGTCATAAATTTGTATCTTTTTCTCATCTTAAGAGTAGGTTTGGGGTTCCCTCCTCTGCTTTTCTACACTTTACTATGTTGAAAGAATTTTTGACTCCACTGGTGACTCGCTGCCCTCCGCTATCGGAGCCAGCGATCAATATTTTATGCAACTCAGGCCATAATATTTTTTGGTCCACTCGTTATATCCACCAGTGGTTCAACAGCGATTCTGCATTTATAAAATCCCCATATATGAAAAAATGGGAATCGGTTTTGAATTTTTCTGTTACCCCAGATGTTTGGGAACTGACCATGTCTCTAACCTATTCTGCTACCATGTCTATGGCTCTCCATGAGTCCTACTTTAAAATCATATCGAGATGGTACTATTCGCCATCTCGTCTAGCTTTTATCAACCCTTCCACCTCCCCTCTCTGTTGGAGGGATTGCGGGCATCATGGTAGCCTTTCCCATTTATTTTGGTTTTGTCCACATCTTCGGCATTTTTGGGAGGACATCTCCTCTCTTATTTCTCATATTTTAAATCAATCAGATTTTTCACTGACTCCTCAGTTCGCCCTGCTCTCGTTGGATGCAAGTCGTTTGAATCCTTCTGTTAGGAAATTGGTTATTCATTTACTTTCGGTTTCTAAAAATGAAATTGCGTTTTATTGGAAATCCACTCGAGTGCCCTCTTCACTTGATATTATTGCAAAGCTGACTTTACATAAGTCATATGAGCAAAAATTGGCGTTGCTGAATTGTCTTCCTTCCTTTATAAAGAAATGGTCTCGCTGGCTGGAAATGTTTCCATGAGTTCTTCTTATTATTATTTATAATCTGGTTGTGTTTTTTATTTTTTCTTTCATGTGTCATGAATGCCTCATGATATTGCATTTATGTATGCTCTGTTATAAAATGTTAATAAAATTGTGTGTGGGGGTTGGTAAGCGCCAACAAGCCACTTTACCTCGACCGAGATAGTTAGAATTGAGGTGAGGGCAGTACATTGAACCTTTTGAAACCTAGCTACAGTTCTGTGCTTAGGATCCAGAAATGAATTTTGGTATGCTTTCATTGCTTATTAAAAAGAAAAAAGCTGGCTGCAGATTTTTTGATCCATTTTTTTTCACATTTCTCTTACATTGTGAGACATTTATCATTGCGTATGGTCCTTCGTTCACCTGAAGATGTTATGAGTTGAGGAATCTTGTAAAGAGGTCGTAAATAAGCATTGACTAATGATGCTTCCTCACCCAGCTAGAAAATCTGTAAGCTTTGAATTGATTTTCCAGAAATATTGCAGGACTGAAGTGGGAAAAGTGTAAGTCATTATTAAGATAGGAGGCCTGATAAACTTCACTGATGAATGAATTATTGACTATAGCACTTTGTGTGGCTAAAGTAACAGATAGATGGGAATAATAGAGCAATAAAATATATCATATTTGACACCTAAAGTCAAAAGCAGACTTTCCAGTGTGAAAAGAAGAGCCGATGGTATAATGTGTTCATAACATAAGAAAGAAAATAATCAGAACAATCAGAAGAAAAGTTTAACAGAAACACATCACCACTTCTGCATTTTTCACCCACTCCTGGTTTTGGCTTACAAATACTCATGGAAAATACTGACCAAATACTGAACATGTGAATATATCATAGAATGTTAGAGTTGGAAGGGACCTCCGGGGTCATTGTGTCCAAACCCCTGCTCAATGCACGATTCGCTAAACCATCTCAGACAGATGTCTGTCTACCTGTCCAGCCCAAATCACAGACTGCACATGAGTGAACAGTGTGATGCAACAGCAAAAAAGCAAACATAGTTCTAGGATGTATTAACCCCTTCACCCCCAAGGGTGGTTTGCACATTCATGACCGGGCCAATTTTTACAACTCTGACCATTGTCCCTGTATGAGGTAATAACTCTGAAACGCTTCCATGGATCCTGATGATTCTGACATTGTTTTCTCGTGACACATTGCACTTCATGTTAGTGGTAACATTTCATTCAAATAACTTGCGTTTATTTGTGAAAAAACAGAAATTTGGCGAATATTTTGAAAATGTCGCAATTTTTCAACTTTGAATTTTTATGCCCTTAAATCACAGAGATATAGCACACAAAAAACTGAATAAGTAACATTTCACATATGTTTACTTTACATCAGCACAATTTTGGACCAAAATTTTTTTTGTTAGGAAGTTATAAGGGTTAAAAGTTGACCAGCGATTTCTCATTTTTACAACACCATTTTATTTTTAGGGACCACATCACATTTGAAGTCACTTTGAGGAGTCTATATGATAGAAAATACCCAAAAGTGACACCATTCTAAAAACTGCACCCCTCAAGGTGCTCAAAACCACATTCAAGAAGTTTATTAACCCTTCAGGTGCTTCACAGGAATTTTTTGAATGTTTTTATAAAAAAAAAGAACATTTAACTTTTTTTCACAAAATAATTACTTCAGGTCCAATTTTTTTATTTTACCAAAGGTAACAGGAGAAACTGGATGGCAAAAGTTATTGTTCAATTTCTCCTGAGTACGCTGATACCTGACAAGTGGGGGGAACCACTGTTTCGGCGCATGGCAGAGCTCAGAAGGGAAGGAGAGCCGTTTAACTTTTTCAATGCAAAATTGGCTGGAATTCAGATCGGAAGCCATGTCACGTTTGGAGAGCCCCTGATGTGCCTAAACAGTGGAAACCCCCCACAAGCGACCCCATTTTGGAAACTAGACCCCCCAAGGAACTTATCTAGATATGTGGTGAGAACTTTGGACCCACAAGGGCTTCACAGAAGTTTATAACGTACAGCCATACAATTAAAAATTTAAATTTTTTTCACAAAAATGATCTTTTCACCCCCAATTTTTATTTCCCGGAGGGTAACAGAACCCTAAAAGTTATTGTGCAATTTGTCCTGAGTACGCAGATACCCCATATGTGGGCGTAAACAACTATTTGGGCGCATGGCAGAGCTCGGAAGGGAAGCAGCGCCATTTGACTTTTTTGGCTGGAATTGAGATTGGACACCATGTCGCGTGTGGAAAGCCCCTGATGTGCAAAAACAGTGGAAAGCCCCCACAAATGACACCAGTTTGGAAACTAGACCCCCAAGGAACTTATCTAGATGTGTGGTGAGAACTTTGAACCCCCAAGGGCTTCACAGAAGTTTATAACGTACAGCCGTACAATTAAAAAATCATATTTTTTTCCACAAAAATGATCTTTTCACCCTCAATTTTTATTTTTCCAAGGGTAACAGGACCCCAAAAGTTATTGTGCAATTTGTCCTGAGTACGCTGATACCCCCATATGTGGGGGTAAACCACTATTTGGGCGCATGGCAGAGCTCGGAAGGGAAGCAGTGCCATTTGACTTTTATTGCTGGAATTGAGATCGTACGCCATGTCACGTTTGGAAAGCCCCTGATGTGCAAAAACAGTGGAAAGCCCCCACAAATGACACCAGTTTGGAAACTAGACCCCCCAAGGAACTTATCTAGATGTGTGATGAGCACTTTGAACCCTCAAGTGCTTCACAGAAGGTTATAACGCCTGGGCGTGAAAATAAAAAAAATCATTTTTTTTCCACAAAAATGATGTTTTTGCCCCCAATATTTTATTTTCCTAAGGGTAACAGGAGAAATTGGACCCCAAAAGTTGTTTTGCAATTTGTCCTGAGTAGGCTGATACCCCATATGTGGGGGTAAAACACTGTTTGGACGCATAGCAGAGCTTGGAAGGGAAGGAGCACCGTTTGACTTTTTCAATGCAGAATTTGCTGGAATTGAGATCAAACGCCATGTTGCGTTTGGAGAGCACCTGATGTGCCTAAACAGTGGAAACCCCCCAATTCTAACTCCAACCCTAACCCCAACACACCCCTAAACCCTAATCTCAGCCCTAACCCTAATCTCGGCCCTAACCCTAGCCCTAACCCTAATGGGAAAATGGAAATAAATACATTTTTTTAATTTTATTATTTTTCCCTAACTAAGGAGGTGATAATGGGGGGTTTGATTTACTATTTATGCGGGTTTTTATGTTTGGCAGCTGTCACACGCTAAAAGACGCTTTTTATTGTAAAAATAGTATTTGCATCACCACATTTTGAGAGCTATCATTTTTCCATATTTTGACTCACCGAGTCACGTGAAGTCTTATTTTTTGCGGGACGAGTTGATGTTTTTATTGGTACCATTTTCGGGCACGTGACATTTTTTGATCGCTTTTTATTCCGATTTTTGGGACGTAGGATGAACAAAAACTAGCATTTCAAAAATTTCTTTTGGGGGGTGCATTTACACCGTTCCACATGCAGTAAAATTGATAAGGCTGTTTTATTTTTTGGGTCAGTACGATTACAGCGATACCTCATTTATAATTTTTTTTAACTTTTGGCGCTTTTATGCAATAAAAACAATTTTATATAAAAAATAATTATTTTTGCATCGCTTTATTCTGCGAGCTATAACTATTTTATTTTTTCGCTGATGATGCTGTATGGCAGCTTGTTTTTTGTGGGACAAGATGACGTTTTCAGCGGTACCATGGTTATTTATATCTGTCCTTTTGATCGCGCGTTATTGCACTTTATGTTCGGCGGTATGATAATAAAGCATTATTTTTTGCTTTGTTTTTTTATTTTATTTTTTAAGGGGTTCACTAAAGGGGTTAACTAATGGGACAGTTTTATAGGGCGGGTCATTATGGACGCGGTGATACTAAATATGTGTACTTTTATTGTTTTGTTTTTTTTTATTTCCAAAAAATGAATTTATTAGGGAATATTTTTTTTTTTAAATTAGCGATTTTTTTATAAATTATTTTTACAATTTTTTTTAAACTTTACTACACTGTCCCAGGGGGGACATATCTGTCACATCACAGATCACTGTGACAGATCAGCGATCTGTTACAGGCAGTGCTGCAGGCTTCCTCATGCTGGCGCTTTGCAGGCATGAGGAAGCCGCCTCCCTGCAGGCCCCCGAAGGTCCCCGTTGCCAATTTGGATTCGGGGTCCTGCAGGGAAGGAGGCCTCCGCTGCAGCGCTGCACATTGCGCTGCTGCGGAGGTCTCAGGGAAGCACGGAGGGAGCCCCCTCCCTGCCGATGCTTCCCTAAACCCCCGGTACACTGCATTCGTGTTTGATCGCAGTGTGCCAGGAGTTAATGTGTTGGGGGCGGTCTGTGACCGCCCCTGACACATAGTGCCAGGTGACAGCTGTGATAATCAGCTGACACCTGGCCGCGATCAGCGGCGCTCACCACGTGAGCGCCGCTGATCGCTATGACGTACTATCCCGTCCATTGGCATAGGGGCCCGGGTCCCATGGACGGGATAGTATGTCAGATGTCAGAAAGGGGTTAAGAGAAGAATAGAGTCTAGACCACGTGAACTAATTATCCCTCTCTACTCCTCCTTGGTCAGGTATCATCTGGAATACTGTGCCCAATTCTGGGCATCACATTTTAAAAAAGACATTGAAAATCTGGAGCAAGTTCAGAGAAGGGCTACCAGTATGGCGAGTGTACTGCAAAGTATGTCCTACGAGGAACGACTAAAGGATCTGGGAAAGTTTAGCTTGCATAAAAGAAGGCATAAGCTACTTTCAGACTTGCGTTAGGAGGCACAGCGCAGGGCCACCGCTAAGCTCCGCTCCTGCCGCGCCTCCTCCGGTCAGCTCCTCCTATGGGCGCATGACGCTGCATGCGACCAGCGTACCCTATATTGAGCGTTGGGTACGCTGGCCATGCGCTGGTATGTTTTTGCCGGCGCATGCACCCTTTTTGCACTGCGCTGACGTGTGCCAAATGCACCGTGTTGCATTTTTGTATGCTCGGCGCAGAGCAAAAAGGGTGCATGCGCCGACAAAAACATACCAGCACATGGCCAGCGTACCCAATGCTAAATATAGGGTACGCCAGTCGCATGCAGCGACATGCGCCCATAGGATGAGCTGACAGGAGGAGGCACGGCCGGGGCGGAGCTTAGTGGCGGCCCTGCGCTGCGCCTCCTAACGCAAGTCTGAAAGTAGCCTAAGAGGAGACTTAATAGCGGTCTACAAATATCTGAAGGGATGTCACAGTGTAGAGGGATCATCATTATTCTCATTTGCACAGGGAAACATGAGAAGCAATGGGATGAAACTGAAAAAGAGAAGATACAGATTAGATATTAGAAAAAACTTTTTGACAGAGTGATCAATGAGTGGAACAGGCTGCCACGAGAGGTGGTGAGTAGTGCTGAGCATTCCGATACTGCAAATATCGGGTATCGGCCGATATTCGCTGTATCGGAATTCCGATACCGAGTACTGATATTTTTACAATATCGGATACCGGAATCGGAAGTTCCCATAATGCAATGAGCCACTGTTGTAGCTGTGACTGGCTGCTGAAATGATGTCATCATGATGCGCAGTCTGTGCGGGCCTGCCGGGGGTCTGTACGGGCCTGCCGGGGGTCTGTGCCAGCTGCCGGGGGTCTGTGCGGACTGCCAGGGGTCTGTAAGAGCCTGCCGGGGGTCTGTGCAGACTGCCGGGGGTCTGTACGGGCCTGCCGGGGGTTGTGTGTGTGTGCAGGCATCGTCCGATGGGACTACATATATACTACATTCATACAGCATACATACTACATATATACTACATTCATACAGCATACATACTACATATATACTACATTCATACAACATACATACATACTACATATATACAACATTTATACAACATACATACTACATTCATACAGCATACATACATACATACTACATATATACTACATTCATACAACATACATACATACTACATACATACTTAATCTATACTACATTCATACAACATACATACAGTCATGGCCAAAAGTTTTGAGAATGACACAAATAATATATTTTCACATGATCTGCTGCCCTCTGGTTTTTATGTGTGTTTGTCAGATGTTTTTATCACATACGGAAATATAATTGCAATCATATTATGAGTAACAAAAGGTTATATTGACAGTTAGAATGAGTTAATGCAGCAAGTCAATATTTGCAGTGTTGACCCTTCTTCTTCAGGACCTCAGCAATTCTCCCTGGCATGCTCTCAATCAACTTCTGGATCAAATCCTGACTGATAGCAGTCCATTCTTGCAAAATCAATGCTTTTATTTTGTCTGAATTTGAAGGTTTTTGTTTGTCCACCCGTCTCTTGATGATTGACCACAAGTTCTCAATGGGATTAAGATCTGGGGAGTTTCCAGGCCATGGTCCCAAAATCTCTATGTTTTGTTCCCTGAGCCATTTAGTTATCACCTTTGCTTTATGGCAAGGTGCTCCATCATGTTGAAAAAGGCATTGTTGATCGCCAAACTGCTCTTGGACGGTTGGGAGAAGTTGCTCTCGGAGGACATTCTGGTACCATTCTTTATTCATGGCTGTGTTTTTAGGCAAGACTGAGAGAGAGCCCATTCCCTTGGCTGAGAAGCAACCCCACACATAAATGGTTTCAGGATGCTTGACAGTTGGCATGAGACAAGACTGGTGGTAGCGCTCACCTCGTCTTCTCCGAATAAGCCGTTTTCCAGATGTCCCAAACAATCGAAAAGGGGATTCATCAGAGAAAATGACTTTACCCCAGTCCTCAGCAGTCCACTCCCTGTACCTCTTACAGAATATCAGTCTGTCCATGATGTTTTTTCTGGAGAGAAGTGGCTTCTTTGCTGCCCTCCTTGAGACCAGGCCTTGCTCCAAGAGTCTCCGCCTCACAGTGCGTGCAGATGCACTCACACCTGCCTGCTGCCATTCCTGAGCAAGCTCTGCACTGCTGGTAGCCCGATCCCGCAGCTGAAACACTTCTAAGAGATGGTCCTGGCGCTTGCTGGTCTTTCTTGGGCGCCCTAGAGCCTTTTTGGCAACAAGGGAACCGCTCTTCTTGAAGTTCTTGATGATGCGATAGATTGTTGACTGAGGTGCAATCTTTCTAGCTGCGATACTCTTCCCTGTTAGGCCATTTTTGTGCAGTGCAATGATGACTGCACGTGTTTCTTTAGAGATAACCAATAACCATGGTTAACAGAAGAGATACAATGATGCCAAGCACCAGCCTCCTTTTAAAGTGTCCAGTGGTGTCATTCTTACTTAATCATGACAGATTGATCTCCAGCCCTGGCCTCATCAACACCCACACCTGTGTTAATGGAGCAATCACTGAAACGATGTTAGCTGGTCCTTTTAAGGCAGGGCTGCAATGATGTTGAAATGTGTTTTGGGGGATAAAGTTCATTTTCTAGGCAAATATTGACTTTGCAAGTAATTGCTGTTAAGCTGATCACTCTTTATAACATTCTGGAGTATATGCAAATTGTAACAACCCTGCTGGCATCACTGCATGGCCTCCCATCCCCCGCACACCAACTTACTTTCTGCTTCAAGCCATGCTGTGAATTCTGTCTGTTGCCAGCTCTGTGCCTCTGCTCTCCATGTTTCCAGACTGTGTGTATAGGGGGGCGGCACCTGAACTCTCTGGTTCTTATGCAGTCAGGGTGCACCTGTGTAATATGTCCCTTACCAATCACCTGGAGCCCTTGACTATTTAGTTTCGCCACTCCCACTGAAACATGGCCTGTGCAATGTCTAAACTCAGTTAGCTCCTTGCTGCTGAGCTAGCCAGGCCCTGTCCTATGTCTTGCCTTCTCTGAAGGCTCTTAGTCTGTATTACTGTGTCTCGGTACCTTGCCTAGCATTTCTCTGTCCGCCTGCCAGGAGGCAGAATATCCTGGCCCTTGAGTCTTGTTCCCAGTGCCTTGTCTGTTCTCTGTCCACCTGCCAGGAGGCAGAATATCCTGGTCCTTGTGTCTTTGTCCCTGTCTCTGTCTGAACTCAGTCTTATCTTTGTCTATCAGTCTCCCTTTCTCCTTGTCCGTGGCTCCCTTCCTTGCTGTGTCTTTCCTTTTGTCCTCCCTGTCTGTGTATCTGCACTCTCGCAGCTTTATCTGTGCGTCTGCACTCTTGCAGCTTTATCTGTGCGTCTGCACTCTTGCAGCTTTATCTGTGCGTCTGCACTCTTGCAGCTTTATCTGTGCGTCTGCACTCTTGCAGCTTTATCTGTGCGTCTGCACTCTTGCAGCTTTATCTGTGTGCGTCTGCACTCTCGCAGCTTTATCTGTGCGTCTGCACTCTCGCAGCTTTATCTGTGCGTCTGCACTCTCGCCGCTCTGCCTGCACGGCTCCTTCTGCTGCTGCAGTACCTCTTGCTGCAGCTTCTCTCCACAGACCTTGTGGTTCAGCTTTGCTCCACTCCTGCTGCCACTGCAGAACCTCTTTCTGCAGCTTCTCTCTGCACTTCTGCCTTCACCTGCACCCCCTGAGTGAACAGGTCCAAACCTGTTCCTTCTTATTTCACACCTGCCTGCCTGCATCCATACCTGCACCTCCTGTGTGAACAGGTCCAAACCTGTTCCTTCATATTCCACTCCTGCCAGCCTGCATCCATACCTGCACCTCCTGTGTGAACAGGTCCAGACCTGTTCCTTCATATTCCACGCCTGCCTGCATCCATACCTGCACCTCCTGTGTGAACAGGTCCAGACCTGTTCCTTCATATTCCACGCCTGCCTGCATCCATACCTGCACCTCCTGTGTGAACAGGTCCAAACCTGTTCCTTCATATTCCACTCCTGCCTGCCTGCATCCATACCTGCACCTGCTGTGTGAACAGGTTCCTACTTGTTCCTTCTCAAGCCGTGCCCGCCTGTCCTGAGTCTCAAGCCATGCCCGCCTGTCCTGTGTCTCAAGCCGTGCCCGCCTGTCCTGTGTCTCAAGCCGTGCCCGCCTGTCCTGTGTCTCAAGCCGTGCCTGTTTGCCCAGTGTCTCCAAGCCACGCCTGCTTGCCCTGTATCTGTCGTACCTTCTTGCCCTGTGTCTCAGTCTGCCTGTCAGTCACATCTGTCCAAGTGACTTGTCTCCAAGTGGGATCAGCAGCCACAGCCAAACACCACCCTGGAGTGGCACCCGACAGCTATCTGCTGCACAAGCCTGACCTCACCATCAGAGGCTCCAGTAAAGACCAAGGTAGCTGTCGCAGTCACGCCCCTTCCAGGGTAGTCTGGTCTGTGGCACAGTGGGGCCACAACCCCCAGCTCGCGCCATTCAGCCAAGGCGGGAGCGTGACAGCTTGCACAGGCCATGGTCCCCGCTGAGTCCCATGTCCTTCCGCTCGCAGAGCGTCATGAACTCTCTCCCTGCCAGTGTGAGCCACCGGAAGAGTTTGTTCCGCCTTGTGTGGTTCCAATTGAGGAGACTTCGGAACCACTCATAGTCTCCAAGGCCATCTATGAGCAGCTCCTGGCCTACGAAGAGCACGACCCAGCAGATCCGCCTAGGTTCTATGGGGACCCCAAAGAGTGCCAAGGGTTCCTGAAAAAGTGCCTGCACTACATCCTGCAGAATGCAGTTTGTTTCCCCTCTGACCGGGTCAAGGTGGCATATATCATGTCCTACCTAGCTGGTGATGCCTTAAATTGGATCTGTCCCCTTTGGGAAGCAGGGGACCCTGTCGTCATGAGCCTGGGGGTCTTCCTGGTGGCCTTCCGTAAAGTTTTCGACATGCCTCGTCCAGCTGCTCTTGAGATGTCTTCCCCCTCAAGCTTCCAGATACAGACCAGACAAGAGGAACCTATGGGTGAATCCTCTCATCCGTCTGTGACCGTCCCTGACACTCCTGTTCCTCAGCCTGTTAAGGCGGCCTCCCGTGTAAGGTCCAAGAGGTCTAAGAAAAAGCGGCTGGCAAGCTTACAGCCGCAATCTGGTCTCGTGAAGGAACATCCCGACGGTCTCTGTCCTGTGAAGCAAATGACTCTTTCTCTGCCTTCTGGGAGCTTTGGTGTGTATAAACCGCCAGCCATACGGGGTCAGTGTGTCGTCTGTCATACAGCTCCCGAAGCCGACGTGTGCGTTGTCTCGAGGTGGCTGAGCCCTGTTGGAAAACAGTCTAGTCCTACAAGGACAACTACAGCTCCAGGTTGAAGCTTTATACATGAAGAAGTTCATCTTCCACGTGTTGACTGGTATGCCCATGGGTCATTCTGAACCAGAGATCCTGGTGCCCATTTATGTTTGGAGACCCAGCAAGGTACCACACTTGAAACAACCAAGTGACAAGAGGTGTCTGGTTCCCTTGTGTCGCATTCAGTCAGCAAGGTCGTCTTCTTCGTCTGGTTTGCTAGTCGCCGAGTCAAGGTGTGAGGATGCCTCTGAAGAGGGGGAGGCGGTCTCAGTCTCCTCACACGTCCCCAGCGACTATACCAGTGTCCTGCTCCCAAGAGCACCCCTGCCTCTTGATTGTCTTCCCCAGGATAAAGGGCTGAAGATGGATCCTGAGTGTATGCCTTCAGCTCCCCTGTGGCCCAGGGGTGAAGGTCCCAAGACAGAGCTTCACCCATCCTCTAACCAGGAAGATGTGGTCCAGTTTTTTCAGGTTAACAGGCTGAAGTGGCTCCCTGTATGTATGCCTCCAGCTTACATTTGGCAGGTGGGTGAAGATGTTGGAGCAGTGACCTACCTATCTCCATTTCTCACCAACCGGGAGGAGGAGGTCCAATTTTTCTGGCACATCGGGCGGAAGTCGGACTCAGTGATGGTGTCATCTGTTTTTAGCTGGCCGGCTGATGTAGGGGTCAAGTCTGAAGCTTCCAGGTCCCTGCTCTCTGCCAATCAGGAGGAAGAAGTCTTTGTACCCTCTGTGTTGGAAACTGACTCCCTTAGGCACCAAGAAACCGGACAATCTGGCATTCCTGATGGCACACATACTCCACCCTACCTGAAGGATGTCGTGTCAACCTGGACTGTGTGTGGTCCCATACTCCTTCTTCTGGTCATTCTGGCAGGCTTGAGGAAGAGGGACCGTAAAGGCGGGGGTACTGTAACAACCCTGCTGGCATCACTGCATGGCCTCCCATCCCCCGCACACCAACTTACTTTCTGCTTCAAGCCATGCTGTGAATTCTGTCTGTTGCCAGCTCTGTGCCTCTGCTCTCCATGTATCCAGACTGTGTGTATAGGGGGGCGGCGCCTGAACTCTCTGGTTCTTATGCAGTCAGGGAGCACCTGTGTAATATGTCCCTTACCAATCACCTGGAGCCCTTGACTATTTAGTTTCGCCACTCCCACTGAAACATGGCCTGTGCAATGTCTAAACTCAGTTAGCTCCTTGCTGCTGAGCTAGCCAGGCCCTGTCCTATGTCTTGCCTTCTCTGAAGGCTCTTAGTCTGTATTCCTATGTCTCGGTACCTTGCCTAGCATTTCTCTGTCCGCCTGCCAGGAGGCAGAATATCCTGGCCCTTGAGTCTTGTTCCCAGTGCTTTGTCTGTTCTCTGTCCGCCTGCCAGGAGGCAGAATATCTTGGTCCTTGTGTCTTTGTCCCTGTCTCTCTGTCTGAACTCAGTCTTGTCTTTGTCTATCAGTCTCCCTTTCTCCTTGTCCGTGGCTCCCTTCCTTGCTGTGTCTTTCCTTGTGTCCTCCCTGTCTGTGCGTCTGCGCTCTTGCAGCTTTATCTGTGCGTCTGCGCTCTCGCAGCTTTATCTGTGCGTCTGCGCTCTCGCAGCTTTATCTGTGCGTCTGCGCTCTCGCAGCTTTATCTGTGCGTCTGCGCTCTCGCCGCTCTGCCTGCACGGCTCCTTCTGCCGCTGCAGTACCTCTTGCTGCAGCTTCTCTCCACAGACCTTGTGGTTCAGCTTTGCTCCACTCCTGCTGCCACTGCAGAACCTCTTTCTGCAGCTTCTCTCTGCACTTCTGCCTTCACCTGCACCCCCTGAGTGAACAGGTCCAAACCTGTTCCTTCTTATTTCACGCCTGCCTGCATCCATACCTGCACCTCCTGTATGAACAGGTCCAGACCTGTTCCTTCATATTCCACGCCTGCCTGCATCCATACCTGCACCTGCTGTGTGAACAGGTTCCTACCTGTTCCTTCTCAAGCCGTGCCCGCCTGTCCTGTGTCTCAAGCCGTGCCCGCCTGTCCTGTGTCTCAAGCCGTGCCCGCCTGTCCTGTGTCTCAAGCCGTGCCCGCCTGTCCTGTGTCTCAAGCCGTGCCCGCCTGTCCTGTGTCTCAAGCCGTGCCCGCCTGTCCTGTGTCTCAAGCCGTGCCCGCCTGTCCTGTGTCTCAAGCCGTGCCAGTTTGCCCAGTGTCTCCAAGCCACGCCTGCTTGCCCTGTATCTGTCGTACCTTCTTGCCCTGTGTCTCAGTCTGCCTGTCAGTCACATCTGTCCAAGTGACTTGTCTCCAAGTGGGATCAGCAGCCACAGCCAGACACCACCCTGGAGTGGCACCCGACAGCTATCTGCCGCACAAGCCTGACCTCACCATCAGAGGCTCCAGTGTAGACCAAGGTAGCTGTCACAGTCACGCCCCTTCCAGGGTAGTCTGGTCTGTGGCACAGTGGGGCCACAACCCCCGACACGCGCCATTCAGCCAAGGCGCGAGCGTGACACAAATTGCCGTTAGAAAAAATGAAGCAGTAGACTTTGTCAAAATTAATATTTGTGTCATTCTCAAAACTTTTGGCCATGACTGTACATACATACTACATATATACTACATTCATACAACATTCATGCAACATACATACTACATGCATACTACATATATACAACATTCATACAACATACATGCATACTACATACATACTACATTCATACAACATACATACATACATAGTAAATACTACATACAACATGCTACAGACATACAACATACATACTACATACATTACATTCATACAATACATACATATAGACATACAGTACATATAACATAGAGTACATACTCACCATCACTTGTCACTTTGTTCCCCGAAGCCAGTGTCATCTCACTGTAAAAAATATTAAAATAACAAACAAGCGATATACTCCCTGATCTGCAGAAATCCACGAGTGTCCCACGACGATCTCCTGCACTGCATCACTGAGAGGTTACTATAGTTCACTGGTATCACTTTATGGCAAAAGCTGCGTGGGAACTTTCTCACACGTAGATCCTCCTTTTGCAAAAATAACAGCCTCTAGTCGCTTCCTGTAGCTATTAATGAGTTCCTGGATCCTGGATGAAGGTATTTGTGACCATTCCTGTTTACAAAATAATTTCAGTTCAGTTAAGTTTGATGGTCGCCGAGCATGGACAGCCCGCTTCAAGTCATCCCACAGATGTTCAATGATATTCAGGTCTGGGGACTAGGATGGCCATTCCAGAACATTGTAATTGTTCCTCTCCATGAATGCCTGAGTAGATTTGGAGCGGTGTTTTGGATCATTGTCTTGCTGAAATATCCATCCCCTGCGTAACTTCAACTTTGTCACTGATTCTTGCATATTATTGTTAAGAATCTGCCAATACTGAGTTGAATCCATGCAACCCTCAACTTTAACAAGATTCCCGGTGCCGGCATTGGCCACACAGCCCCAAAGCATGATGGAACCTCCACCAAATTTTACTGTGGGTAGCAAGTGTTTTTCTTGGAATGCTGTGTTTTTTAGCCTCCATGCATAACGCCTTTTTGTATGACCAAACAACTCAATCTTTGTTTCATCAGTCCACAGGACCTTCTTCCAAAATGTAACTGGCTTATCTAAATGTGCTTTTGCATACCTCAGGCGACTCTGTTTGTGGCGTGCTTGCAGAAGCGGCTTCTTTCGCATCACTCTCCCATACAGCTTCTCCTTGTGCAAAGTGCGCTGTATTGTTGACTGATGCACAGTGACACCATCTGCAGCAAGATGTTGCTGCAGGTCTTTGGAGGTGGTCTGTGGATTGTCCTTGACTGTTCTCACCATTCTTCTTCTCTGCCTTTCTGTTATTTTTCTTGGCCTGCCACTTCTGGGCTTAACAAGAACTGTACCTGTGTTCTTCCATTTCCTTACCATGTTCCTCAGTGGAAACTGACAGGTTAAATCTCTGAGACAACTTTTTGTATCCTTCCCCTGAAAAGCTATGTTGAATAATGTTTGTTTTCAGATCATTTGAGAGTTGTTTTGAGGAGCCCATGATGCCACTCTTCATAGCAGAATCAAATAGGAGAACTACTTGCAAGTGGCCACCTTAAATACCTTTTCTCATGATTTGATACACCTGGCTATGAAGTTCAAAGCTCAATGAGGTTACAAAACCAATTTAATGCTTCAGGAAGTCAGTAAAAAGTAGTTAGGAGTGTTCAAATCAAGAAAATGATAAGGGTGCCCATACTTTTGCACCGGTCAAATTTTGTTTAAATGCAGATTGCACATTTTCTGTTAGTACAATAAACCTCATTTGATCCAGGAATATAACTAAGTCCATCAGTTATTAGATATATGAAACTGAAATAGCTGTTGCAAAAACCAAAATTGTTATAAAGAAAAAAGGTTAACATTAATAGGGCACCCCTATTAATGTTAACCTTTTTTCTTTATAACAATTTTGGTTTTTGCAACAGCTATTTCAGTTTCATATATCTAATAACTGATGGACTTAGTTATATTTCTGGATCAAATGAGGTTTATTGTACTAACAGAAAATGTGCAATCTGCATTTAAACAAAATTTGACCGGTGCAAAAGTATGGGCACCCTTATCATTTTCTTGATTTGAACACTCCTAACTACTTTTTACTGACTTCCTGAAGCACTAAATTGGTTTTGTAACCTCATTGAGCTTTGAACTTCATAGCCAGGTGTATCAAATCATGAGAAAAGGTATTTAAGGTGGCCACTTGCAAGTAGTTCTCCTATTTGATTCTCCTATGAAGAGTGGCATCATGGGCTCCTCAAAACAACTCTCAAATGATCTGAAAACAAACATTATTCAACATAGCTTTTCAGGGGTAGGATACAAAAAGTTGTCTCAGAGATTTAACCTGTCAGTTTCCACTGTGAGGAACATAGTAAGGAAATGGAAGAACACAGGTACAGTTCTTGTTAAGCCCAGAAGTGGCAGGCCAAGAAAAATATCAGAAAGGCAGAGAAGAAGAATGGTGAGAACAGTCAAGGACAATTCACAGACCACCTCCAAAGACCTGCAACATCATCTTGCTGCAGATGGTGTCACTGTGCATCGGTCAGCAATACAGCGCACTTTGCACAAGGAGAAGCTGTATGGGAGAGTGATGCGAAAGAAGCCGTTTCTGCAAGCACGCCACAAACAGAGTCGCCTGAGGTATGCAAAAGCACATTTGGACAAGCCAGTTACATTTTGGAAGAAGGTCCTGTGGACTGATGAAACAAAGATTGAGTTGTTTGGTCATACAAAAAGACGTTATGCATGGAGGCTAAAAAACACAGCATTCCAAGAAAAACATTTGCTACCCACAGTAAAATTTGGTGGAGGTTCCATCATGCTTTGGGGCTGTGTGGCCAATGCCGACACCGGGAATCTTGTTAAAGTTGAGGGTCGCATGGATTCAACTCAGTATCAGCAGATTCTTGACAATAATGTGCAAGAATCAGTGACGAAGTTGAAGTTACGCAGGGGATGGATATTTCAGCAAGACAATGATCCAAAACACCGCTCCAAATCTACTCAGGCATTCATGCAGAGGAACAATTACAATGTTCTGGAATGGCCATCCCAGTCCCCAGACCGGAATATCATTGAACATCTGTGGGATGATTTGAAGAGGGCTGTCCATGCTCGGCGACCATCAAACTTAACTGAACTGGAATTGTTTTGTAAACAGGAATGGTCACAAATACCTTCATCCAGGATCCAGGAACTCATTAATAGCTACAGGAAGCGACTAGAGGCTGTTATTTTTGCAAAAGGAGGATCTACGAAATATTAATGTCACTTTTATGTTGAGGTGCCCATAGTTTTGCACCAGTCAAATTTTGTTAAAATGCAGATTGCACATTTTCTGTTAGTACATTAAACCTCATTTGAATCCAGAAATATAACTGAGTCCATCAGTTACTAGATATATGAAACTGAAATAGCTGTTGCAAAAACCAAAATTGTTATAAAGAAAAAAGGTTAACATTAATAGGGGTGCCAAAACTTTAACATATGACTGTATGTATGTTGTATGAATGTTGTATATATGTAGTATGTATATTTTTTTTCTTCTTTTTTTTACATTCAACACATTAGCCGGATGATGGGACTACTACTGTCCCATCATCGGCTAATGTGTCAATCACTGTCATTGTAGCAGGCATAGCCCGATGGGACTTGTAGTCCCATCGGACGATGCCTGCACACACACACAACCCCCGGCAGGCCCGCACAGACCCCCGGCAGGCCCGTACAGACTCCGCCCGCACAAACAGACACGCACAGTGTCCGCCCACACTCTTCCCCCCTCCCGAACTGGATGTACAAGTAAAGAAAGGGTTTTTTTTTATTCCGATATTTGTGTTATTGACTTGAATGGGACTTCTGGTATCGGAATCGGCGATACCCGAAACTTTTTGGGTATCGGCCGATCCAATCCGATCCGATATTTCTCAATATCGGATGGTATCACTCAACACTAGTGGTGAGTTCTCCTTCCATGGAAGTCTTCAAACAGAGGCTGGACAGATATCTGTCTGGGATGATTTAGTGAATCCTGGTTTGAGCAGGGGGTTGGCCCAGATGACCCAGGAGGTCCCTTCCAACTCTACCATTCTATGATTCTAATATCATTTTTACCACTTCACCCTTTTCATCCTGTAAAAATCCTTTGGCATCTTTGACTTTCATTTTGCTGTTTTTGGTCTCCCTTACAAACCTTACTTCATTACTGGCTTTAGCTCTTCTAACTCTTGCTCTGAATTCCCCGCAAAGAGCATTAATAATAATAATAAATTTTATTTCTATAGCGCCGACATATTCCGCAGCACTTTACATTTCAGAGGGGACTTGTACAGACAATAGATATTACAGCATAACAATAATCACATAGATCATAACAGATACTAAGAGGAATGAGGGCCCTGCTCACAAGCTCACAATCTATGAGATTTATAGTCTTCTTTAGGTATGCCCCCCTCTTTCCATTTAATATACTTAGCAGTACTCATGGCATAATGTGAATAGTCACAAAATTAACATAGACATAAAAGAATTGACCCCACTTGTATGTTATATTATATCACCTCATTAGTAAAGGTGACTTTACAGCTCTGGCAAAAATTAAGAGACCACCACATCAAAACCCTGTCATGGGCAGCCCATTCTCCAGACCTGAACCCCATTGAAAACCTCTGGAATGTAATTAAGAGGATGATGGATAGTCACAAACCATCAAACAAAGGAGAACTGCTTAAAGTTTTGCACCAGAAGCAGTGTGAGAGACTGGTGGCAAGCATGCCAAGACGCATGAAAGCTGTTTTTAAAAATCAAGGTTATTCCACAAAATATTAATTTGTGAACTCTTCCAGTCAAAACAATAGTATTGTTTTTCTAAATGATTATGAACTTGTTTTCTTTGCATTATTTGAGGTGTTAATGCACTGTTTGTTTGTTTTTTTTTTAATTTTGACCATTTCTCCTATTCAGAAAAAAAAATGTATTGCTTGGAAATTCGGAGACATGTTGTCAGAAGTTTGTAGACTAAAATAACAATTTTCATTTTACTCAAAAATATACCTATAAAGAGAGAAATCAGACAAACTGAACATTTGGAAGTGGTCTCTTAATTTTTGCTAGAGCAGTATCTGTGCCTATAATACGGAGGACTATTTAATTAAAAAGACTTGTCCCAATAATTGATTAATCACTAATGAAAGTATTAACTGGCTATTGATTACAATCAACAGTGATGTTGAAAATCATATTACTGAGAGCAGTGCAGCATATCAGTGTATTTATAATGTTACATCAATATAATTTATCTACAAATAGCATGGTTTCCACCCATGATGCCCCTTAAAAGTAAATAGGATATTCCATTAGCAAATGGACCTCACAGATCCTTCAGGTCTCCACTCTGGTTAGCAGATAGGGAAATTCTTTATTAACTTTGAACTCTCTAACGGTATTTAAAAAAAAATTGTTAGCCGGAAAAGGCCTTTAAAGATCTTTTGCTTGCTCTATACAGTTGGATATGGGCATTCCAGCTATGACAAAGTGCTGTAACCAGCTGGATATCTGTTATGATACCTGTGGGGCAAACAAGTACCGCTGTGATGCAAAGTTCCGCTGGTGTCTACATTCCATCTGTTCAGACTTGAAGAAAAGCCTGGGGTTTGTCTCCAAAGTTGAAGGTAAGAGCTACATTATCTTTTGATATTTCCAAGCTATAGATTTTTAATTATACATAGAGCAGGTTTTTTTTATTTTAAACGTACCATGTTTTGTTAATTAAACTTTTATGGTAATTGCGCTCATATTTCCCATAATAAACTAGTAGTCATTTTTGTTAAGAATACTAATAATTGGAAATAATAATACTAAATAACAATCCTTTAGAAACTCGTCATGTACCAACAATCCATGGTCAGGCTACAGTATTATCTGTGCTTCCAACGGCCATAGTTCCAGAATATAGAAGTTTGATGATTACAATTACACTCAATATTGAAATTCCAATACAAAAAAGGAAAAGTCATGGAATTATAGATATCAAAGGACTGATATACATGTAAATGATATGCAAATGATGGCAAAATGGAAACTAAATGTTCTTGATTTTTCAGTATCCAGTATGAGTGCCATGTGCAGAAATACACACACTTCCTTATTCAAGTTAATTAGCCACTTTTCCCTCTTCCAATAAAAAGTTAAATTAATTTTCAGCTGTACGCTTTCCACCAATTCATTACCAGTCACTGCGTACTCAACCCCTCACACCCAGAGTGCTTCCCTGTTCTCCCAGTTCATTATACTTACATGCCCCAAACCAATTCATCATAAATTTCATATCTTAATTCAAGGTACAAAAAGAGCTTGGCATTACATTAACATTACATTTGTGCAACCAGTGGTATGTTCATTTCTACCAGGTCTGGCGTCAGCACCCGGCGCACTCGGGCAAGTGCCGGGGCCCTGGCGAGACGGGGGGCCCACTCACGCTGTCTGGGTACCCGCCGCCACGCCCCCCATGCACCAACCCCATCCTTCGCCCTCTCCAAGAGCCACCGCAGCCAGCAATGAGTCATCGCGCTACGCTATGTACTCTTCTGGCACAGGACCTGTGATGAGGTCACAAGAGGGGAGGAGTTAGTGGTCACATGCTCAGAAGTGTGACTGCAGGACTCTGCTGTGTAGGTTGTCATGGTGCTGGATGAGGGTGCGGGAAGTTTGTGTGGGGTCAGGGGGGTTTACAAGGGGAATGTAGCAGAGGTGTGTGTGTGTATGTGTGTGTGTGTGTGTGTGTGTGTGTGTGTGTGTGTGTGTCAGAGCTGTGGGTGTACAGAGCGGAGCCCGGAGCCGTGTGTGTACGAGGTGTACAGAGCGGAGCCCGGAGCCGTGTGTGTACGAGGTGTACAGAGCGGAGCCCGGAGCCGTGTGTGTACGAGGTGTACAGAGCGGAGCCCGGAGCCGTGTGTGTACGAGGTGTACAGAGCGGAGCCCGGAGCCGTGTGTGTACGAGGTGTACAGAGCGGAGCCCGGAGCCGTGTGTGTACGAGGTGTACAGAGCGGAGCCCGGAGCCGTGTGTGTACGAGGTGTACAGAGCGGAGCCCGGAGCCGTGTGTGTACGAGGTGTACGGAGCCGGAGCGGAGCTACGTGTGTATGAGGTGTATGGAGCAGAGCCGCATGTGTACGGAGCGGAGCCGGATGTGTACGAGGTGTACGGAGCAAAGCTTTGTGTGTACGAGGTGTACGGAGCGGAGCTGGACGTGTGCGAGTTGTACGGAGCGGAGCCACGTGTGTACGGAGCGGAGGCGCATGTGTATGAGGTGTACGGAGCAGAGCCACGTGTGTACGAGGTGTACGGAGCAGAGCCAGATGAGTATGGAGTGGATCCGTGTCTGTACGAGGTGTACAGAGCAGAGCCGTGTGTGTACGAGGTGTACGGAATGGAGCCCTGTGTGTAAAGTGTAAGGAGTTGAGCCGTGTGTTTACGGAGCGGAGCAGAGCCGAGTGTGTACAGAGTTAAACCGCGTGTGTATGGAGCGGAGCCGTGTGTACAAGATGTATGGAGCAGAGCCGTGTGTGTACGAGGCATACAAACAGGAACCGTGCGTGTACAAGGTATATGGTGGGGAGCATTCATAACTCCCAACCGTCCTGGATCCAGCAGGATAGTCACGATTTTGAGAGAGAGACTGCCCCAGCCGGGAGCTTACTTTTCCCACGGACACTGGATTACATGGCAGAGCCCCAAAGAGCACTTTAAAACTCGCTTGTGATGTTCTACTGGAAGTGACGTGCTGGAACTGACCGGAAATGAGGTAATTTCGGGAGGAGATTTTGACGGAACCATGGAGGCACTTCGGGGAATGCTTCAGATCCATCACCGTGTCCTCAGACAGTGCGAACAGCGGGATTGCCTTGGAATCGGGGATGCTGGCCATGTGAGCGGATCATGATATGTTCTGCAGCGGGAGGCTCAGGTGGGCACTACAATGGGAGCTGGGCTGCTATGGTATCTTTATAGAATATTTCTTTCTCTGTTTCTTTCTTTCTTTCCCCGTTCTTTCTCTCTCTCTCTCTTTCTCTCTCTCTGATCTTTCTTTCTCTCTCTCTCTGTTCTTTCTTTCCCCTCTTTCTTTCTCTGTTCTTTCTTTCTATCCCCTCTTTCTTTCTCTCTACCTTTCTGTTCCTTCTTTTTCCCCTCTTTCTTTTTTTCTCTCTCTGTTCTTTTTTTCTGTCCACTCTTTCTTTCTCTCTCTCTGTTCTTTTTTCCCTCTTTCTTTCTGTTTTTTTTCTGTCCACTCTTTCTTTCCCCTCTTTCTTTCTCTCTCTGTTCTGTTTCTTTCTTTCCTCTCTTTCGCTCTGTTCTTTCTTTCACTCTGTTCTGTTTCTTTCTCTTTCTTTCCCCTCTTTCTTTCTCTCTCTAATCTTTCTTTCTTTCTCTCTTTGTTCTTTCTGTTCTCTCTCTCACTCTGTTCTTTCTTTCTCATCTTTCTTTCATACGTACACTACTAATCAATAGCCTCCTTTACAAGAACGTGTTTTGCCACAGAGCGTGTGTCCGTGTGGATCACATACGTGTCCGTGTGATCCACACGGAGACAAGCCCGTTTTTGGCCGGCACCACGGATGCCACACGGCATGAATCATGGTATGTGTTAAAGGGAGGGGCCCCACTGAGACTCTTTCGCCCAGGGCCCTCAAGAACCTGGAGCCGGCCCTGATTTCTACATAGCATCCCAGGAGCCATTTTTCAACACAACGCCAGGTCTTATGTTATCGGTGCTACTGTAAGCAGCCTGCTTGACATAGACATACAACCATGGACTGCAGCATCTCTGGTCGTTGATGGGACATTGGGCACATCAGGGACGTCATTGGAAAGGGAGCTGCCAGCAGTGGATCTTGAAGATTTGCCCAAGTGCATTCAGGGTGGCAGAACATTCCTCATACAAAAATTAATAAGCTCACTGATAGCAGCCAAAGTGTGTAAGTGCAAGGATTTTTGTCACTCACACTTGATACAGGATAAACCAAAATGTTTTCAAAATTTTATTTCCATGTGTTCATTATTTGTATATCCTTAACATGTGCATCTATCCTATGATTTCCATAATTCCACATTTTTCTTTATTGGTGTTGCAATTTCAATATTGAGGAGTATAATCATTGTTCTGGCTGATAACGACAGCCTGTGGGAATGATTGAGTGTCCACAATCTAAGTCATGGCTAGACTGTATTGCTTATGGAGGTGTAGTAAGGGAGGAGACGGCATGAAAAGACAAGACTATCACTACTCTGCCCTATTGGTTCGCTGAAATAAACATATGCGTGCTACACGTATTGCTAAGGTGCAGAGTGTCTTTAACATTTGGAGCAATAAGAAAAAAAAAGCCTTTAGGCCTCCATACACATTTAGACTAATGTTGGCTGAACTCACGATATCAATAGGTTCAGATGACGGTTTAATATGTATGGGTGTGTTAGCCGACTAACGGTCGAGAGAGATGACGATCGGCCATGTCCAATTTCGCAGCGAACGCTCCTGTGAATGGGAGTGTCAGCTGAGACGGCAACATTTTTGCAGCAATTTTTTAAAATTACTGCAAAAAGATGTATTTTGCTGGAATTATGGTATAAAGTGCACACTTTGGCTGCAAAATCTGAACACGGCCTCAACATTAAGACTAGGGGATAGATGGTTGTGAGACAGAGAATGTTTAAGATGGGTCACATCACTAAAAGAGGACCGCTTCTTGCTGCCATGTCAATGTTCTGGAGATATAATTTGGCACCTAAAACAGCCGAATAGCCAACATGTCATATGCAAGTTACAGGTAACTTAAATTGAAGCCTATAAGTACAACTTTGTATGTAGGGTGACCGTAGCATACAATATGTCCCAATTGACAATCATCAGATGTAATGCTGACATCTTTATACCTATATCTTAACTTTTTTAACTTCTAGATTTTAGTCTAGGGGGTGTTCATTAACCAACAAGCCACCTTAGGCAACCATGGATATTAATAATACCTAGTAGACAATGGGAGGAAGATTTAGTATTCGTCAGGTCGATTGATGACTGGTACCGTAGTAGTGAGACATTATCTAAAGGTAGTTATCAAACTTCATTGGTAGAGCCTTCTTTGAAGGTTCTACATAGATCCTACTATGTACCAGATAGAATTCATAATTTGTTCCCTAGTGTCTCCGGTGATTGTTTCAGGGGATGTGGGGTATCGGGGGACAAGAAACACATCTGGTGGTCTTCTTGAGCTCTGAAAGAAAGTGAAATGTCTGGTAGAATAAATGTTTGGGTAACAAATCGATTTAGTGCCCTCTGCCTTTTTATTGGGTACTAAGCCGCCGAGATTCTCTAAAAGTTTTCATAAATTGGTGAATTATTTGTGTATGGCAACAAACAAACAGCATATAGCCGCAAGATGGAAAACCCCTTCACTGTTGATATCTTTGGTAAAAGAAAGAATGAATACCATCATGTTATATGAGCATATAGAATCTACTAGATCTGATACGTGGAACTTATTTCTCAATGTCTGGAATCTTTGGATAGAATTACATACAAATACACAGCTAGACTTGGCTTTGCGGCTTTCCCCTTAACCGTTTATGACTTGTAGAAAAGGCCTTACCAGAAGTCATAACAAATATTGGGTGTTTACTTGAGACGGATGTTTCAAATTGGTTCTTCACATTAATATTAAGCACTGTATGGCTGAACTCCTACTGACTATCCTTCCCCTACCCTGTCCTTTTTGTTGTATATGTAATTTGTTATTATAAATATAATATATGCTCCCTTGCATGGGAGATTGGTTATTGTGCTTTCATATGATGTTTCAAATAAAACTTATTCAAACTAATAATACCTATTAGCTATCTCATACATCTGTTACTGTTCAATTACAAAGGAGCTGTCCACCACTCCTATATTTATGACCATTTCTTACGAAAGGTCATCGGTATAATATAATTGGGAGTACGACACCTGACACCTCTATGCCGAGCATGAATCAGAAGTATTTAGTACAGATCTTATGCGGGCATTGAACAGTGTACATGGTTGTGGTGTTCTTCTCTGTTCATGGTTTACATTTGGTCACCACTGGAGGTGATTTCAGATGATCAGTGAGAGCTCCCATGTTGGACCCCCACCAATCATGAGGATAGTTCACAGATATAAGTAGCAGAAACCCTTTGACCTTTGAGCCACTCTCAGTGTTGTGTTAATTACAAAAATAGCTTATGGGCTTGTATTGAGGTGATCATCAAAATATTCAGGTATTAGAGTGTTGACAAGTTTTTAGAAGAAGCATAAGTGTTTCTTTCCTCTTGGCTTGTGTCCCCTTGGGATAAATGTATGACTACATTCCTAACTACAGAAAGGAGGATCAGAAATTTTTTTTTAGGTGGCCCTGAATACAGGTATACTGAATTTTGCCTGCTTGAAGCCAGTTTTAGATAGTTTTGGCCTATTGTTTTATGATTGCATTCATTAAGTGCCTAAACTATCCCTAGTAGCAGGTATTGGTGTTTGAACTGTATCATTTAACTATAATTAAACATCTTAACTAGGAATTTGAAGCTCTGTATCAGAAAAATGAAACATTTAAATATTTTTAGGCTGGTTTTACACTTACCGTGTTTTTGCTGGCTGTTTTTGCGGCCTCAATAGATTTCTATGGGGCAGCAAAATTGGCCCGTAAAAATTAGTAGGAGGGCCGTATTTGCTGCCGTGAAAAAATATCGAGCTTGCTCGATATTTTTCATGGCATACGGACACGGACGCAATACATTTCAATGGTACCGCAAAAAAGGAGCTTGTTTTTGCGGTACATCATAGAAGGTTTTTGCCTGCAAAAACGGGCCTCAAAAACACAGCAAGTGTAAAACCAGCCTTAGACCTATTTATATAAACTTAGAAAAAAAATAAAAGGGCGTTCTTGAGTAGACCTCTTTAAAAGTGCATATACCATGCACAATGTGTCTCATTAAATGACCCCCAAAGAGAACCGTCAGTTGAGCAATAATCGTGCAGTGTATGTGCACATTGATTCAAACTATTTTACAAATATATCAGATTTATCGGCAAAAAGTTGATTAGCTTTCTAGTTGCATTGTATTGATCCAGTTTTAGGACTAAACAGCACCCAAAGAACTATTTGATACATTTGTAAAATATTCAAGAAAATAAACAACCAATAGTATGTATAAGTTAACTGTAATTTTTTTCCTTGTAGCATGTGAGTCAATGGCTGACACAGTATTTAATACTGTCTGGACCTTGGGATGTCGACCTTTCATGAATAGTCAACGATCAGCCTGTATCTGCAATGAGGAGGAAAGAGATGAACTATAAGAACATTAATAGCTTCAAACATAGAACATTACTGTGGTTCAAGGATTGGTGGACAATGGAGAGACATCACAACTCTGTGCCGGTATTCTCTGTGGAACATTATACCACTACTGTGAGAAGTAACTCAGTTTATTTGTAGGTTAAGTTGCATCTGGTCATTAGGCTGCAAAGAGAAAACCTTGAAGGCCAGCAAATTCCAGATTCTAGGATGCCTTTAGGAGTTGCCATTCTGCTTTCCTTACTGGTCATGACAAGACACTCATTTACCCCAATTTTCTTCTGTAAACATCTATTTATTGTGACATTTTATGCCAGATATCCCAAGGAACTATGCAGAATATTTAAAACAAAAAACTTGGTACGATTTAGACAGCCAGAGACATAGTCCTAGAGAGATAGTCTCTACTAGGAAGAACCAGGCTCATGTCCCAACACAATGTCTTATCAAAGAGTGGAGGCCAGAATAATAGCGAGTTTTACCATGTTTAGTAATTTTCATCTAATATTTTATAATTCAGACCCCCACTTATACCCAGAACAAGCTCAATCATATGCTGTTCGGTGATGAATACCAGCTACAACAACTTTTTGAAACTGAGGCACATCCATCTTCTACTTGTAAATGTGATCTATTCACTCTCATCATTCATCCAATTATTTTATGATTTGCAGTGTGATTATACACTTTGATCTCATTTTAGTGCACCTGACTGACTCAATAAAAATTTTATAAAATATGCTTTTATATTTATACTATATTTTTATTAGACAAACACACCATAATGTTTAAAGTGGTTGTGTACCGGAGATAACTACTGTACTGTTCAGATGAAAGCTGTTGTGGTGATTAGCTTATCACACCCTCTGGGAAAAAGCTGATTTTGTCAAGAAACATTTTCATTGGCTATACGGGTCATGAATTACACAGATGACTCAAGTTCTCGATTGAGAACCTTTATACGTAACTCAAGCAGAATATTCTGCTTTATGATGTACGTATGCTTTAATAGAGTATGCACAGATCTTTGTGATACAACCCTTTAGGCTGGGATCACACATGCGAGAAACTCGAACGAGTCTCTCATCTTAATACCCGGCACTGCCGCTGTCACTCAGGAGCAGAGTGTGCGGCTGCATGTATTTCTATGCAGCTGCACGCTCCGCTCCCGAGTGCCAGCGGCAGTGCCGGATGTTGAGAAACGAAACTCATCCGAGTTTCTCACATGTGTGATCCCGGCCTTAAAGGGATTCTCCAGGGATACAAAAATAATAAAGAAGGAAAGAAAATGTATTTAAAAATAATTTCATAAATAGTTTCAGTTAGCAAATCCTTAGGTCTATGGAGCTAGTACGTCAAAATGCCAACTTGTCTTGTTACATTGAAAAAGACCAGTTGTAGAATGTTAATCAGACAATAACCTGTGAGCATGTGCGGTAGGAAGCTTCTCTCTTGCATGTTTAAGTAGATGTGCTCTTAATGTATATTCTGACCTAATACTGGGGTGATGATTTAAGAAGAGGCTGCTCACATTGCTGTCCACCATGTTTTTTTTCAATGCTGAGTGGTTTATAGGATGTAGCATATTTTAGTTCCAGGTTACAGTATCTGCTCAGTATTCATTTAGAAATGTTGGCCAGCAGTGTGAGCAGCCTCTTCTTACTTCAGCTCTCTGGCTTTTTCTATTATTCAATCAGACATACATGGTGGGCAACAGTGATAGCAGTCTCCTTATCTCAACACTATTAATATCTCCAGTATTAGTTCATATAGACTGTGAGGACAGCAGTGTGAGCAGCCTCTTACCTCAGCACCTCTAGTATCTCAAGTATTAGATCATATATACTGGGTGGACAGCAGTGAGAGCAGCCTCCTCTTTTCTCAGCATTTCTAATATATCCAGTATTAGTTCATATAAACAGTGAGGATAGCAGTGTGAGCAGCCTCTTCTTACCTCCGCACCCTTGGTATTGTGCAGACAAAGTGGTCAACAGAATGAGCGGCCTCTTACCTGGCAGATTTTGTGCCAAATTTATCAAAATGACTATACAAGGTTTGAGGAAGAGAAACTACCGGTAACTCAAAGATAACTACTATTTTTACTCTCTCACTTTTTGTGCCTTTTTTTAAAAAAAACCAAAAGTAGCATAATCCTTTTAATAAGTTTTACAATGTCATATGTTACGTATGCTAGTGTTTAACTGTTCCCAAAGAAACATTGACAGATTTTGTCCTCCACTAGCGTAATGAAGTATAACTTCACAAAAATTTTGATTTTGAAAACCAAGCAAAGTTAGCTTTATATAGATGCAACCTAAAAAATGAATAAGGAGCAAATAAAAAAAATAGCATTAGAACTATTTTTACTATAGAAAAAAAAGGACGCACAAATGCTGAATTGGCACCACAGTTTTTAATCAAGATTCTGGTCATTTAACTGAATAGCAGACCTGATCACGGTGCTAGGAGTAAAACAAACATAAATATAATAGAAAATATAAGTAATGGAAATATGGAGCAATAGAAAGAGCACATTATATACAGCACTGTCAAGATGAATGGAAGAAAAACTACTCTTCCATGTCTATTATTATGGGACCTCCAGTGAGAAGATGGTTTGAGAGGTGACTTGTTTCTTCTTCTTCTTCAATATTTGCTGATCTACGCATTCGGCGTCGACAACCTTGAGCACATCGTGATCGCTCATCTGTGGCTCCACAGACCAAAACTTGACAATGAA
The DNA here is from genome assembly GCF_039654945.1 of Dendrobates tinctorius. Classification (NCBI taxonomy): domain Eukaryota; kingdom Metazoa; phylum Chordata; class Amphibia; order Anura; family Dendrobatidae; genus Dendrobates; species Dendrobates tinctorius. Next base: position 12,405,499 of record NW_027361757.1, on the reverse strand, counting down.
GGAACACCTCCTGTATGATGCAAAACAAGTATTAGTTGTAAGACATTTTCTAAAGATCAACCCTTGCAAGTAAAGGGGTTGTCTCAAGTTCTTATGTAGCAAAAATTGCAACATGCTTACAAAAGCAACATTTACTTTAAAATTCCTCTGTTCTTAAGAATTGAGAGTATTTTTAAGCACCCTCCAACTTTTTATTATTTCAGCGCTGAAGTGGTGCCACTAATGTAAGTTCTCTGCCCCTAATATATTTACCAACTGCTGTCTTCTGCTGTTCCTGTGCTGGTCTGGTCCCTTGCCGCCATCTCGTGATCACAGTTTCTGACTGATCGAAAGTCAGAAGTAACGGTCACAAGCTCTCACTGCAAGTCTATGAGAGCTTCTTTTTGGCCCTCATAGACTTACCTTAAATTGTGACTTCTGGATTGCCCAGAAAACAATTAAGCGATCTGGCAGGTCGCAAACTGCAGAAGACAGACTGGAACAGTTGTAGGGAGGTGGACCTGACGGAGAGATCTGCCTTTAGTGACAGGCAGAGGGATGGCTCAGTATAGGAATGGAAACACAGAGTAAGAGAAAAAGGGTGCCGTGCTGTAGAGTGACCTTTAGAGGGCAGTGGGGAGTGTAGGAGAGGGTGGTTATGTAACTGCCAGATGTCAAGGTCACTGTGATTGGCTAAAGGTTACTATCAGGTGAGAGTGGGCGGAGCTACCTAGGCTGGTAGTATAAAGGCTGAGGGAAGGTTCCAGAAAGTCCAGTCAGCCAGGGGAGCTCATCTGATAGGAGGGATTGCCATAGCAAGGAATACGGTAGAAGCCCTCAGTTAGTAACTGACAGTGAAGCCGGTCACGGGGGTGACCCAAAACGACAGTAGCGGCAGACAGATGGTCTGAGATTGGCAAGTGACGACGTACTTTGAAAGGTGAAGCGCTGTGGTGGATGTGCCTAGGGCAGCCACAGTGGGAAGAACCACAAAGGACGCCGCAACGGCGTAGATAGGAAGTGAAGGTACCCCAGGTCTGTGTAAAAAGGAACGGTGAAAAATCCTGTAGCAAAGTGCTGGAAGTCGTCAAGGAACGGTGAATAAACACAGGCCTGTTGAACTCAATTTCTGTCTCAAGTCTACAGTCTGTCGGCATCAGGAAGTGGGTCACCCCCCCTCCAGTTCTGTGGGAACAGCACACCTTCCCCACCTATCAGCATCAACAACACCTAATCGCGCCTCCCTCAGCCCGAACCCTACACAGTGCTGATAACAGATGAAGATGGTGGCTGGTAAGTATATTACTAGGGGGCAAGTAATTTAGATTAGTGGCACCACTCCAGTGGCTTTAATGTTTTATAATGTACAGCTCATTGCCTAGTATATCAGACTCCCTGTAGTCCTCAGAGTAGATGGTTACTTAGTAGTGATGAGCGAACATGTTTGGATGAGATATTATCTGAGCATGCTCGGGTGCTAACCTAGTCTCTTCGGCATGCTCAAATAATATTTTTGAGTCCCCGCGGCTGCATGTCTCTCGGCTGTTCGACAAACAGGCAATCCATGCATGTGTTACAGCTATCAAAGAGCTGTGAGACATGCAGTCACGGGGACTCGCACATATTATCCGAGCACACCGAAGTCACTCGGTTAGCACCCGAGCATGTACGCTCATCACTATTACCTAGGTAAGTACTTTCGCCACTAGTAGGCTCTAAGCTTTTATATCTTGTTCGTTCAGCTCTGAAGCTGGCCTGATTGCTTCACCTCCAATGCTACAGCACCAAAACAGCCCTTGCAAGTGGCCTGCTAGAGTTTTTAGTTTGGTGCAACCATACCACTGGTCCAAACTATCAACCTTCAGGATGGCAAAGCAGGAAGCTGGGGCTGGTAGCAGTGTGCTCCTGAAGAAAAGAAGTGGTGACCACCTTTTTAATATGGTATATTGTATTAACCTTTACTAAAAATTAATTAATATGGTATTAAAAAGCTCAAAGAAAAAAAAACATGCTTTTATACTGAAAAAAAATAAATAAACAACCATAAATTATAAAACCCATCATGAACAAAAGTCTAGAATCTAGCCCCCTTAGTGACCAAGCCAATTTTGACCTTAATGACCAAGCCAAATTTTACAATTCTGAGAACGCTTCTCAATTCTAATTCTCTGGAACGCTTCAATGGATCCCACTAATTATGAGACAAATTTTTTTTTTTTTGTGATATGATAGTGGTAACATTTATTTGATATGACCTGCATTTATTTGTGAAAAAAATGGAAATTTGTCAAAAAAATAAAATATTTCACAATTTTCAAACATTTAATTCTTATGCTCTTAAATCAGAGAGTCGTGTCACAAAAAAAAGTCAATAAATAACATTTTCCCACATGTCTACTTTACATCAGCACAATTTAGGAAACATTTTTTTTTTGTTAGGAAGCTATAAAGGTTAGCCATCAGTTTCTCATTTTTCCAACAACATTTACAAAACCATTTTTTTAGGGACCACATTACATTTGAAGTGATTTTGAGGGGTCTATATGACAGAAAATACCCAAAAGTGACACCATTCTAAAAACTGGCACCACTCAAGGTGCTCAAAAAAAAATTCAAGAAGTTTATTAACCCTTCAGGTGCTTCATAGGAACTGAAGCAATGTGTAAGAAAAAATTAACGTTTAGCTTTCTTTCACAAAAATGTTACTTTAGCCACAATTTTTTTTATTATCACAAAGTTAACAGGAGAAAATGGAACCCAAAATTTGTTGTGCAAGTTCTCCTGAGTATGACAATACCCCATTTGTGGTGCAAAACTACTGTTTTGGTGCAGAGCTCAGAAGTAAAGGAGCATAGCTTGTCTTGGCTGGAATCGAGAGTGGACGATATGTCGTGTCTGGAGAGCCCCTGATGTGCCTAAACAGTTGAAACCCCCCACCAATGACCACATTTTGGAAACTAGACCCATCATGGACTGCATCTAGATGTGTGGTGAGCACCTTGAACCCCCAGGTGCTTCACAGAAGTTTACATTTTTTCCCACAATAACTTTTAGCCCCAAATTCTTTTTTTTTTTTTTACAAGTGTAACAGGAGAAAATGCACCAATTTGTTGTGCAATTTCTCGGGAGTACACCAATACCCCATATGCAGTCGAAAACTACTTTTGAGGCAGAGTGCAAAGCTCAGAAGGGAAGAAGTGCCATATTGGAGTTCAGATTTTGCTGGAATGGTTTGAGGGTGACACTTCACATTGGCAGAGCCCCTGAGTTGTCAGAACAGCAGAAACTCCCCCATAAGTGACGTTATTTTACAAACTACACATCTCAATAAATTCATCTAGAGGTAAAGTGAGCATGTTGACATATGTGCCTCACAGAAATTTATACCATTGGGCAGTGAATAAAGAGTAAATACATTTTACAGCTAAAATGTTGTTTTAGACCATAACTTTTATTTTTTAATAAGGCTAATAGGAAAACATGGACCTTACAGTATGTTGTGCAATTATTCCTTTTTGCGCGAATACATATATGTAATCGGGAACTACTTTTCAGGCACAGTGCAAAACTCATAAAGGAAGAAGTGCCATATTATAGCGCAGATTTTACGATTATGGTTTGTGCCTGCTATGACCTACTGTGAGAGCCACTGTGGTGCCAGAAAAGCTTAACCCCCAATAAGTGACCCCCATTTTACAAACTACATATCTCAATTAATTCATCTAAAGATGCAGTGATCATACTGACAGCACAGGTGTGTAACAGCATTTTATATCATTGGTCAGAGAAGAAAAAATAATTACATTTTACCACAAAAATTTAGGTTTTTTTTTCACTAGGGGAAATTGGTAAAAATGACACCAAAATATGTCACAACATTTCTACTCAACATGGAAATACCCTATATGTGGCTGTACAGTACTGCTTAGCTATACGGAGAGAATAAGGAGGGGTGGAGCGCCGTTTATCTCCTGGAGCGCAGATTTTCCTAGAATAGTTTGCAAACTCCATATACAGAGCTCTTAAGTGCTAGAAAAGCAGAATATCCCCCCTCAAGTGACCCCATTTTGGAAATTATACCCCTGACAAACATGTGGATGCTAAGTGTGGTTTAGACACACTGTGGGGCTCAGAAGGGAGGAGGGCATTTGGATTTGGGAACACAGAATTTGCTGGATTTATTTTAGGAGGTGGGGGGCACAACGCTTTTCCAGATCCTTTCTACTACCAATAACGTGGAAGCCCCCTATATTTCAGTTAACAGATGACAGACCTGAGTGGGGACTTGCTTTTTGTGGATTGAGTTGAAGCTTTTATTGGGAACATTTTACAAAACATTTTGTATCACATACAGTATATCCTGTGCTGTACTGAGAACTTACTTTGGGGTTTCCATCTAAATCGTTAAATGACGTGATTTAGACAAACCCCCTGAGGGTTCCATTCACTATTATGAGACAGCACAGTTAAGCCCCCATTACAATCTGCGATATCGCTAGCAATATCGCTGTAAAGTCACCGATTTTGTGACGTTGCAGCGATATTGCTAGCGATATCGCTGCATGTGATACTTACCTCCGACTGGCTCCCCCGATGGTTATCGCTGATCGCGCGAGAAGCTGCTGGACCATTCCTCGTCGTCCGCTTCCTGCGGCGCCGATGAGCGAAGCGTGGACGTGGGCGGGAGAACGCAGGATCGACGCATCTGACAGGTAAGTAGCGATCCCCGTCCCCAGCGATGTCGCTGGTGAGATATGCCTGAGTGGCAGCTCACTAGCGACCACCTAGCGATTCACCAGCGATCCTGACCGCGTCATATCGCTGGTTGGGATCGCTGGTGAGTCGCTAGGTGTAACGGTACCCTTACCCTGGACTCTGGCCTCTGTACAGCCGTGTTATTCTTTTCAGAAGTGCACAAAACTGTGGTCGATGGCATTTTTATGCACAACTAAAAAGACAGACACCACCAGATCTTAGACCGACAATGTCCAATGTTCCCATCTGCCTCATTATAGGGAATTTTCTGCTGGAGGTTCCATAAGAATCACGTATTTCAGAGATTTACATGGAAACCCCTCTGTAAGCGCTCAGCGTAGAGCACAGAATAAATGTGAGCCGAGCGTTTTTTTTTTTGTGGGATGAGTTGACGTTTTTATTGATACCATTTTCGGGCACATAGCATTTTTTGATCAATTTCAATTTTGATTTTTGGGAGGCAGAATGAACAAAAACCAGCAATTCAGGATTTTATTATTCGGGTCAGTACGATTACAGCAATACCAAATTTATATCTTTATGTTTTGGCGCTTTTACACAAAAACTTTAATTAAAAAAACTAATTATTTTTGCATCGCTATATTGCGATATATATTTTTTATTTTTCCACTGCTAAAGCTGTTTGGCAGCTAGTTTTTTGCAGGACAAGAGGATGTTTTCAGCTATACCATTTTTATATACCGTATATGCTCGTGTATAAGCCAAGTTTTTCAGCACTTTTTTTGTGCTGAAAACACCCCCCTCAGCTTATACACAGAGTCAATTGTCCAAGAGGGCTGGCGGGAGAGGGCTGGCGGGGGAGGGGGGGCGGGTCACAGGAGGCAGGAGCCAGCGGCTGTAACTGGGCCCACTGCTAAAGACAAATGAATATTCATTTCTCTTATAGAGCACACAGTGACACCCGCAGCCGCCGGCTTCCAGAAGACATCCTACTCACCTTCCTGCTCATTCCATCTCATTGGTTCCGGCACCAGGAGAATTTTTGGCAGAGCAATCACTTGGTCCCCCTCATTAAGGTAATATGAATGCCTCTCCACTTCCATAGGTGTGGAGTGAATATTCATTACCTTAACCCCTTCGCGACCCAGCCTGTTTTCACCTTTCTGACCCTGTCAATTTTTACAATTCTGACCACTGTCCTTTTATGAGGTAATAACTCCGGAACGCTTCAACGGATCCCACCGATTCGGAGATTGTTTTCTCGTGACATATTGTACTTTATGATGGCAGTAAAATTTCTTTGATATGACTTGCGTTTTTTGTGAGAAAAAAAAACGGAAACTTGGCGAAAATTACACAAATTTTAATTTTTATATCCTTAAATCAGAGAGTAATATCGCACAAAATAGTTAATAAGTAACATTTCCCACATGTCCACTTTACATCAGCACAATTTTGGAACCAAAATTTTTTTTTGTTATGAAGTTATAAGGGTTAAAAGTTGACCAGCGATTTCTCATTTTCTCAACAAATTTTACAAAAACATTTTTTTAGAGACCAAATCACATTTGAAGTGACTTTGAGGGGTCTGTATGATCGAACATACACAAGTGACACCATTCTAAAAACTGTACCCCTTCAAGGTACTCAAAACCACATTCAAGAAGACTTCCCTGAAAGGCAACAAAAAAGCAGACTTTGAGGTTCCACTTCATATTCTTTCACTGAGGGATTATTGCCACTTATCCCAGGAACATTTTGAGACCTAAAGGGGGTTTTACACTAAGCGATATCGCTAGCAATATCGCTAAAACGTCACTGGTTTTGTGACGTTATAGCGATATTGCTAGCGATATCGCTATGTGTGATACTTACCAACGACCGGCTCCCCCGCTGTCCATCGCTGATCGCGCGAGAATGTCCGGGTCCATTTCTCGTCGGGCGCTTCCTGCTGAGACTTCCTGCTGTGACGTCCAGCGACGCGTGGAGGCGGGCGGGAGGACGCAGGATCGCTGTGTGTGAATGGTAAGTATCGTGCGCTGCGTCGCTGCTGCATCGCTGTGAGATCTTTCTGTATGAAAGCTCACTAGCGATCATTTAGCGATGCACCAGCGATCCTGACCGGGTCGGATCGCTCGTCGGATCGCTGGTGCATCGCTAAATGTAAAAGGGCCTTAAATCAGACCTGTGGGATCAAGCAACTTGGCGATATCCACTACAAAAGCTAATAGGACTGCATTGCTGCTTCCCTGCCCAGCATGTCTGCCAGGAGGTCTTCATGCAGCTAAAGCCAGGAGGAGCATTCCCCCCTCTCCTCATATGAGTGAGTAACTGTACTTGCTCTTATACAACACAGGACTGGGCTTTGCCTCTCTGTAATCACCGGAATTTTCCAAGGCTGACATTACAAAGGTGATCTTACATTACATAAATTGGACTTCCGGGGCGGGCTGAAGTAGAACCCTGATTGTACAATGATTTACTGTTCTTCTGCAAATGTCTACCCCCTCTTGTGATCAGCAAAGTCACTCACAGCCTGACAAGTTTGAATCTTGCAGCAGTTTGTTTCTATTTAACATGAAAAGATCTCTTTGATTATGGGGCTTCCAGGTCGTTCGCCGGCCATGTGAGAATTTTGTGATTGGTGTCCCTTGCCCTCCATTAACCCCGTGCATACAAGTGCATCTTGAAATACGACCTGGTGACCTGCTTAGAATTAATGACGTGCAATACTCTGCATTTCCAACATATCTTTATATGGACCAATACCTTTTCCGCATCAGACAAACAGCGCCAGCCCTCTAGGGAGTCTGCTAACATGACTTCTTCCAAGATGACCTCTGTCAGGGAAGCAGCAATGCCCATTTCCACCTCTTTGCCATCATCTGGTAACTTGGACTTGCAAATAAATATCCCCTCTATTGTTGATACCATTATGGCTAAAATAGTTGATAACATTATGGCTAAAATTCTGAAGGAAATCAAGGTTGCAGGGTATTTAAGTTGAAATCGGATGCCTTCCTGGTACAGTTTCGTACAGATAGGACTAAAGGCCTTATGTCTCCTTGTAACTTCAGCTGAGAAATCATCAAAGATGAGAGTTTTGTGGACACAGATCATCAAAGGTTGGTTGCGTCTCTGGTATGCTTGCAATATATCGATTTTATCATTCTAATCCAAAAAGCGCATGATTGTCTGGTGTGGGCGCTTCGAGGCATTTCCCTCAGATGTAGTTGAGGGTGTCATTGGCCCTACTCTGTGGGACCTCTCTACTTTTCGTCCTGTAGAAAGATGTAGGGCCTTGGGAAGATCAATTTCGCAGATTGACTTCAGATCCTTAGGTAAAAAAGATTCTGACAGACCTACCAAACGCAGATTATTATGTAAGGAACAATTTTCCAGATCATCAACTCTATCCCAAGGCATTTTCTTTTGTAAGCGCCAAGATCTTATTATGGTCACTATAGGTATCATGTTTGAGATTTGACAGTCTTTTTTCCATCTCAGGCTACTTTCAGACTTGCGTAATGAGGCGCTCTGCCCCCGGCCGTGCCTCCTCCGGTCAGCTCCTCTTCTGGGTGCATGATGCTGCATGTGACCGGCATACCCTATATTTAGTGTTGGGTATGCTGGCCGTGCGCTGGTATGTTTTTGCCGGTGCATGCGCCCTTTTTGCGGTGCGCCGAGCGCATAAAAATGCAACACGGTGTGTTTGTCGCACGTCAGAGCAGCGCAAAAAGGGTGCATGTGCTGGCAAAAACATACCAGCGCACGGCCAGCGTACCCAATGTTAAATATAGGGTATGCCGTCGCATGCAGCGTCAAGCGCCAAGAGGAGGAGCTGACTGGAGGAGGTGCAGCCAGGGGCGGAGCTTAGCGGCAGCCCTGCGCTGCGCCTCCTAACGCAAGTCTGAAAGTAGCCTCAGAGATGCTTTCGGCTTGTTCGTCCTGTCTGTCTTGTAATCCCTTTAAGGCTGTATTTAAAGATGGGGGAAACAACATTCATAGGGGGTGCTTTTCTGCAAATGGGACAGGATGACTGCACCATATTGAAGGGACGATGGATGGGGCCATGTATAGCGAGTTTTCCGCCAACAACCTCCTTCCCTCAGTGAGAGTATTGAAGATGAGTCGTGGCTAGGTCTTCAAGCATGACAATGACCCAAAACACACAGCCAGGGCAACTAAGGAATGGCTCGATAAAAAGAATTTCAGTGACCTAGCCAGCCTCCAGACCTGAGCCCAATAGAAAATCTTTGGAGGGAACTGAAACTCAATGTTGCCCGGCGACAGCCCCAAAGTTTGAAAGATTTGGAGAAGATCTGAATGGAGGAGTGGGCCAAAATCCCTGCTGCAGTGTGTGCAAACAGAAAATCTCTGATCTCTATAATTACAAACAAAAGTTTCTCTACCAAATATTAAGTTTTGTTTTTCTATTGCATGAAATATTTATTTCATGCAATGAAATGCAAATTAATTACCATATTTAAAAATCATACAATGTGATTTTCTACATATGTTTTAAGATTCTGTCTCTCACAGTTGAAGTGTACCTTCATTCTTTATAGAGGGGAAAACTTGCAAAATCGGCAGTGTATTAAATACTTATGTTCCCCACTGTACATTACGGGAAGAATAAAAAAAAAATGATAGCTCTTTAAAGACCGAGAAGAAAAAGTGACAAAGTACAAAGATCAAAACTGACCACATCTTTAACGTATATTTACATTAAATGTCATGTCCCTGTCTTTGATGTGGGCTTGCACGCAGAGCTCCAATCTTTCCCCACACTTGAGGACTCATTCAATCAGCCATCAAATGCCTTTGACAGCAGAATTTAACATTCATGGGTCCAGAGGCTCGTCATTAATCGGCGCTCCTGTCTATTGATCGCAGGGTGCCGATCGGTTGACAGCCGGGAGTCAGCAACACGCAATTTGATATTCCCTCTCATACTGCGCTGCTAATCTTAAGATCTGCAATACTTCGAGCAATCCGACTTTAACAACGAAGGTCCATAATTTAGAGCCAAAACATCACTGAAAATTTTAGATTGCATTAAAATATATTTCATGAACTCTGGAGTGCCGAGTATCTTGATACATTTACTGTCATCAGGGCCGGCGTTAGCAGCAGGCAGGCTAGGCAGATGCCTAGGGCCCCCGCTCCCTCAGAGGCCCCCAGCCAGTTGCATGCTGCTAATAGCGGCACACCACACAGCCGCTATGGGACCCATGAGTCAGGGGGGCCTGCCCGGCAACAACGCTGACCCCCGCACGCTCACCGTATTCAACTGTATCAGCATCAAAGACACCGATACAGTTGAAAGCAATGATGGAGGAGAGAGCATCATGTGACGCTCGCTCTCCCATCATTCCCCTCTGCATCTGACACTGCGGGTGCACAATGACGTGACTTCATCATGTACCCGCTGTGTCCAGGGCAGAGGTCAGTGCAGCTGCTGAGACCAGAGCAGAGCCAGGAGCAGCGCGGGGAACGAGGATCGATGAGAACTGTGTGTGGGGGGTGTGTTTCTTTTAAATATCTCAGTAAATGAATACTGAACCGTGGGCTGGATTATATTCTATGGTGGGGAGAGTGGGGGCTACATTATAGTCTATCGTGTGGTAGGCTGTATTATATTCTATGAGGGGGGCTGCATCATACTCTGAGGTGGCTATATTACACTATATGAGGGGGGTATATTATAATCTACAGGGGACTGCATTAAATTATATGGGAGGCTGCATTATACTATATAGAGGGCTACATCATATTCTTTGGGGGGGCTGCATTATATTCTATGAGGAGTCTACATTATACTCTATGGGGAGGGCTACATTATACTGTATAAGGAGGCTACATTATATTCTATGGGGGTCTGCATTATACCCTATGAGGAGGCTGCATTATACTATGTGAGGGCTGCATTATACTCTATGGGGGAGGCTGCATTATATTCTATGGGGGGTTGCATTATAGTCTGTGAAAGTGTTACAATATATTCCATTTGGGCGGCTGCATTATATTCTATGGGGGTCTGCATTATACCCTATGAGGTGGCTGCATTATATTCTGTGGGGCGGCTGCATTATACTATATCGGACTATGGGCAGTGCATTATACTATATGTACTACATGAGACCTGTGTTATACTGTATCGAGGACTATGGGGAATACATAATACTATATGAAGAACTATAGGGTGCATTATACTATGGGAAGTGAATTGTACTACATGGATGACTATGGGGAGTGCATTATAATATATGGAGGACTATGAGAATTGTATTATACTATATGGTGGACTAAGGAGTGTATTTTAATATATGGATGACCATGAGGCGTGTATTATACTATATGGAGGACTATGGGGAGTGTATTATACTATATGGAGGACTATGGGGCACATTATATTATATGGAGGACTATGGGGTGTTTATTATACTATACGGAGGACTATGGGGTGTATTATCCTAAACAAACAAAATGCTGCCTATTCATCGAGAGATTCGCTTGTTTATGCCGGAACAAAAATCATTGTTCTCAACAGCACATCACCCAGTGAAAACTGCAGATGTGCTGCTGACAACATGATACTGTATGAGGATAGATTTATCTACTAGTGATTGTTCTGTCCCCATTATTCTTCCTCAGCTGGTGGAAAGAGGTTGGGATACAAGCGTCGAATGACTTCAATATTGTCGATCGCGCTCATTTAATGGCCTTAAATCAGCGCTAGAGTTGAGCGAAACGGGTCGAAAGAATTCAAAAGTCGCCGACTTTTGGCAAAGTCGGGTTTCATGAAACGAAACCCGACCCTAGGATGAGGTCGGCCACGAGGTCGGCGACTTGCGCGCCAAAGTCGCGTTTCAGAAGTTTGTTTTGCGCTCTTTTTCAGCCAATCAGGATCCACGGACACTGTGGGCAATGTGATGACCTAGGCACGGGTCACCACCATCTTTCAGAAGGGCATGCAAGTGATTGGCTTGCTTTGGTGGGCGTCACAGGGGGTATAAAAGGGCGTGCACGCCGACCGCCATCTTACTTCTGCCGATCTTAGTATAGGGAGAGGTTGCTGCTGATTCTGTAGGGAGAGCGTTAGGCAGGGAAGAAGACAAAAAAACTGCTTCTGCTGCTAGCGATTTGGCCTGCACAACACACAAGTCACTGTGTGTGCAGTGCAAGGGGAGGCTATATTGTGGTGTATCAGTGGTGTTGGTTGTTGGGCTGCCTTTTAAGGCTTCCTGACACGCTGGCATTGCTGTTTACCCACTGCTCCGCAAACTGCTTTTTTAAAAGCAATCCAATCTCCCTTATCCTCTAGTCACTTTTGTCACAGCTGTGCCATCGAGCCTGTCACATAGTGCTCAGATATCAGTGGGCCTCACACAATCCACAAGTGTCCAGTGTCCAAAAGTGTGCGCAGAGATTCAAAATCTCCATTATCCTCTCGTCACTTTGGTCACAGCTGTGCCATCGAGCCTGTCACATAGCGCTCAGATATCAGTGGGCCTCACACAATCCACAAGTGTCCAGTGTCCAAAAGTGTGCGCAGAGATTCAAAATCTCCATTATCCTCTCGTCACTTTGGTCACAGGCAGCTGTGCCATCGAGCGTGTCACATAGCGCTCAGATATCAGTGGGCCTCACACAATCCACAAGTGTCCAGTGTCCAAAAGTGTGCGCAGAGATTCAAAATCTCCATTATCCTCTCGTCACTTTGGTCACAGGCAGCTGTGCCATCGAGCGTGTCACATAGCGCTCAGATATCAGTGGGCCTCACACAATCCACAAGTGTCCAGTGTCCAAAAGTGTGCGCAGAGATTCAAAATCTCCATTATCCTCTCGTCACTTTGGTCACAGGCAGCTGTGCCATCGAGCGTGTCACATAGCGCTCAGATATCAGTGGGCCTCACACAATCCACAAATGTCCAGTGTCCAAAAGTGTGCGCAGAGATTCAAAATCTCCATTATCCTCTCGTCACTTTGGTCACAGGCAGCTGTGCCATCGAGCGTGTCACATAGCGCTCAGATATCAGTGGGCCTCACACAATCCACAAGTGTCCAGTGTCCAAAAGTGTGCGCAGAGATTCAAAATCTCCATTATCCTCTCGTCACTTTGGTCACAGGCAGCTGTGCCATCGAGCGTGTCACATAGCGCTCAGATATCAGTGGGCCTCACACAATCCACAAGTGTCCAGTGTCCAAAAGTGTGCGCAGAGATTCAAAATCTCCATTATCCTCTCGTCACTTTGGTCACAGGCAGCTGTGCCATCGAGCCTGTCACATAGCGCTCAGATATCAGTGGGCCTCACACAATCCACAAGTGTCCAGTGTCCAAAAGTGTGCGCAGAGATTCAAAATCTCCATTATCCTCTCGTCACTTTGGTCACAGGCAGCTGTGCCATCGAGCCTGTCACATAGCGCTCAGATATCAGTGGGCCTCACACAATCCAAAAGTGTCCACTGTCCACAAGTGTGTGCAGAAATTCTAAATCTCCCCTGTCCTATAGACACCTTGTACCTTGTTTTACATTACTATATAGTTTGTTGGATTTTGTCTACATTTCTACCAAAAATGAGGAAGGCTGGTGGAAGAGGCCGTGGAATTGGGCGGGGGTTGGCAGCTGGTAATGATGGTGTTGGTGGTGGATCTGATGGTAGTGGCAAGAGCAAAATAGGACTGAATGCAGGAGGTGCTGACCCTGCGTCATCGTCTGGCTACATAAGGCCTCGAACGCTTAGTTTTCTAGGAGTTGGCAAACCGCTTTTAAAGGCAGAGCATCAGGAAAAAGTTTTGTCTTACATTGCTGACTCAGCCTCCAGCTCTATCGCCTCCTCTTCTTCAGTTGTAAAAAGTAAAAGCACTGAGTCGTCATTGGAGGCTCATGTTCATGAACCACACCTTTCCTTGTGTCCTTCACCCCAACCAAGATTGAAGGATGACGCAGGCCATACTACTGATTACTCCATGGAGCTGTTTTCACATACCATGCCTGGATTATCAAGTGAAATGGTGAATTACCCAGGCCAAGATGAATCTGACATGGAGTGCACTGATGCACAGCCGCTGATGGATGATTCTGCTGGTACATTCACTCAGAGCACTACATTGTCCTCGCAGTGTACAGAGCCAGATTTTGACCCTGATGAGACTCAGGTGCCCCTTCCCGCACACTATACCACCATACACGGTGACACAGAGAAAGGTGCACATGACATAGAAGAGGAGGTGATGGATGACCCAGTTGTTGACCCAGATTGGCATCCATTGGGGGAAGAGGGTGCTGCTTCCAATAGCTCAGATGAGGAGCATCCACAGCAGATATCGACATCGCAACAGCTGTTATCTGGCAGGCCCGGAGCACTCCAAAGACAGGTTCCAAACATCAAAAGAGTTGCTGGACAGCTTGTCTAGAGGGTCAAAAGATCACAGCGTGCTAGGCCGCAAAATGTCTGCCAAAGTAGGAAGAGTGCAGTGTGGCACTTTTTTTGAACAAAATCCTCATGATCAGGCCAAGGTTATCTGTAAGAAGTGCGCAAAGACCTTTAGCTGAGGGAAAAATCTGAAAAATTTGAATACCAGTTGCATGCTTAGACATTTAACCAGCATGCACTTGCAAGCGTGGACACAACACCAAACCTCAAGTGCCACATGTGCAACTGATCACAACGAAGGTAGTCAGCAACGCTACATTGTTTCCCCCACTGTAAGCCCACCGGTTAGCACAGCAGCAAATGTTGAGGTGTCGTTGCAAGACCACAGCAGTCAGGGAATCCCACTGTTATATCAACGAAAGACTGATTCTAGGCCATCAGAAAGAACACCAACTCCATCACCATCATCAACCCTCTCTCAGTCCGCCCTGTCCACCGCTACTTCCACCATATGCAGCTCTCAAGTCCAGCTCACCCTCCCAGACACTATGAGTAGGTCAAGAAAGTACTCAGTCTCTCATCCGCGTACACTGGGTTTGAACTCCCACATTGCCAAACTAATCTCGTTTGAGATGATGCCCTTTCGGTTGGTGGAAAGCACAGCTTTCCGCGAACTCATGGCCTATGCAGTACCACGCTATGACCTACCCAGTCGCCACTTCTTCTCTCGCAAAGCCATCCCAGCCCTCCACCATCATGTGAAAGACCGCATTGTCCATGCACTCAAGCAGTCAGTGAGCGGAAAGGTGCACCTCACAACTGATGCATGGTCCAGTCGGCATGGCCAGGGCCGTTACGTGTCCATCACTGCGCACTGGGTTAATGTGGTGGATGCAGGGTCCACAGGGGACAGCGGTGGTGGGACAGTGCTGCCTAGCCCACGGTATAGGAAACAGTTGGCTGTAGGCGTTCGACCCTCCTCCTCCTCCTCCTCCTCCAGAAGCGAAAGCTCGTCCACAGAGCGCAGTCGTACGAGCACTCCATCTGCAGCTGCCACTGTTGCACACGATGTGTCCCCCTATCGAGCAGCTAGTGGAAAGCGTCAGCAGGCTGTGTTGCAGATGATGTGTTTGGGCGACATACACACCGCCGAGGTGCTGGCCGAGTACTTGAAGCGACAAACTGAGTCATGGCTGGGCAGTGTACATCTTGAGGCAGGCAAGTTAGTTAGTGATAACGGCCGTAATTTTGTGGCAGCCATAGCCCTTTCAAAACTCAGCCACATACCTTGCTTGGCTCACACCTTGAACCTGGTGGTGCAGTGCTTCCTCAAAAATTATCCGGAGTTAACAGCCCTGCTCCAGAAGGTGCGAAGACTGTGCGCGCACATCCGCCGGTCGCCTGTACACTCCGTTCGTATGCAGAAGCTGCAGCGATTGCTCCACCTTCCCAACCACCGCCTCATTATCGACATTGCAACAAGGTGGAACTCCACCCTGCACATGGTGGAGCGGCTGTGCGAGCAGAGGCAGGCCATAATGCATTTGTGGGAGGATACACGGCCAGGCACTTTGAGAGCAGACATGGAGTTGACAGGCGTGCAGTGGTCGAAGCTGAAAGACCTTTGTAAAGTCCTTCAGTGTTTTGAGGAATGCACACGGCTGGTAAGCGCAGACGACGCCATCCTAAGCATGAGCATCCCACTTATGCGTCTGCTCATGCAAACTTTGACGCACCTTAAGGAGCAGGCGTCTGCAGCCAATGTTGATGATGAGGAAGAGGAGGAGGGAATCCTTGATGACATTCAGCCATTGTCTGCTCAGGGACCTCTCCTGGACGAGGTGGAGGAAGAAGAGGAGGAGGAGGAGGATGATGGGGATGATTACTTAGGGGAGGAGGATGCATCTCGTGGGGCAAGTGAAAATGTTGGCGTGGCAAGGTCTGGTACAGGGTTTGTGCGTGACTGGAGGGATGTGGATTTGCCAGAAAGTGCTCCTCCACCCAGCACTCGCAGTGCATCATTGACACCGGGAACATTGGCCCACATGTCAGATTATGCCTTGCGGATCCTAAAAAGGGACCCCCGCATTGCCAAAATGATGAACGATGACGACTACTGGTTGGCCAGCATCCTGGATCCACGCTATAAAGGCAAATTACAAAACATCATGCCACAGGAGAACCTTGACCTAATATTGGCTAATAAACAAGCAACTCTGGTAAATCGGTTGCTTGAGGCATTCCCAGCACACAGCAGCGGTGATGGTTCTCACACGAGCCGTACGGGCCGGGGGCAGCTTGGCAGAGGTGTTCGTGGTGCACACAGCAGAAGTGGCGTTGGAGACAGGGGTTTCATGACAATGTTGTGGACTGATTTTTCAAATACCGCTCACACAACTGGTAATACTGCATCGATGGAAAGTGACAGGAGACAGCAGTTGTCAACTATGGTTACAAACTACTTTTCCTCCCATATCGATGTTCTCCCACACAGGTCATTCCCCTTTGACTATTGGGCCGCTAAACTGGACACCTGGCCTGAATTGGCCCAATATGCCTTACAGGAGCTCGCTTGCCCAGCTGCAAGTGTGCTATCGGAAAGAGTCTTCACTGCAGCTGGATCAATCCTGACAGAAAAAAGGACCCGTCTGTCAACCCAAAATGTGGATGATCTAACCTTCATTAAAATGAACCACGCATGGGTTTCCAAGGATTTTGTGACACCTTCCCCTGATGACACATAGGGTGACAGAAAAATGGCTTGCTTTGGTCCACCTCTTCCTGGTACTTCACCTATTTCGCCTTTTGCATCAGCTGAATGTCCAACATCAACATATGCCACTTTCTAAAACTCCCTAACTGTGCTGCCTCCCCCCCCATGGCCGGGGTCACCACCTACCGCATGACACCGTGCGAGTGCCGTTGCCCTGGACAGGTGGGTAGGCCGACTCTTGGGCGCGGGCACTGGCACAGGGTCCCTCATAGTGCAATCAAGTGTCTCTGACGGTGGTGGTGCACACCCACCGTCAGACACACCGCTGTACTATGAGGTGCCCAGTGCCAGTACCGACGCCCACGAGTGGGCCCCCCTTGCTTGGGCAGGGCCCCAGCATTTGCAATCTTTACCTCTCCCTGCTCCTCCGCTGTGTAATCTGGGCCGTCAAATCCATACTGTGCCTGACACCGTCTGAGCCTGCCTCCTGAGACATATTTTGAATGTGTACGCTATCCATACATGTTATCCGGGGATACGGTACCCTTTCTAACCTTTGTGCAATCACGTGCAATCCATACTGTGCCTGACACAGTCTGAGCCTGCCTCCTGAGACATATATTTTGAATGTGTACGCTATCCATACATGTTATCCAGGGATACGGTACCCTTTCTAACCTTTGTGCAATCACGTGCAATCCATACTGGGCCTGACACCGTCTGAGCCTGCCTCCTGAGACATATATTTTGAATGTGTACGCTATCCATACATGTTATCCAGGGATACGGTACCCTTTCTAACCTTTGTGCAATCACGTGCAATCCATACTGGGCCTAACACCGTCTGAGCCTGCCTCCTGAGACATATATTTTGAATGTGTACGCTATCCATACATGTTATCCGGGGATACGGTACCCTTTCTAACCTTTGTGCAATCACGTGCAATCCATACTGGGCCTAACACCATCTGAGCCTGCCTCCTGAGACATATATTTTGAATGTGTACGCTATCCATACATGTTATCCAGGGATACGGTACCCTTTCTAACCTTTGTGCAATCACGTGCAATCCATACTGTGCCTGACACCGTCTGAGCCTGCCTCCTGAGACATATATTTTGAATGTGTACGCTATCCATACATGTTATCCAGGGATACGGTACCCTTTCTAACCTTTGTGCAATCACGTGCAATCCATACTGGGCCTGACACCGTCTGAGCCTGCCTCCTGAGACATATATTTTGAATGTGTACGCTATCCATACATGTTATCCAGGGATACGGTACCCTTTCTAACCTTTGTGCAATCACGTGCAATCCATACTGGGCGTGAGAACGGCTGGCGAGCTGTTAAGCAAGCTACAGCACCTGTCCAGACAAGTACAGGGATTCCCTAGCGAGGAGACTTATTTGATTGTTTTCAATGTTGGGACAGTAATTTTTGGGGAGCACTATACTCTGGAGAATGATAGATGGGGCCCACCATACACTGGAACATTCCAAAGGTGGACATCAGACACTGGAGCAGCATTTACAGGGCCCATTATACACTAGAGCATTAGAAATGGGGCCCATTATGTTTGGAGCATTATTTGGGCCCATAAGACAGTGGAGCTTCATCCATGGGGACCAACATATACTGTAGCATTATGTGGAGCTCATCATATACTGTTTCAAACATTATATGGGACCAATGATTCTGTATGGAGAAATAGATGGGCCTCGTCATGAGATGTAAAAAGTGAGGTATTTTTCATTGTACTATACCGCTATTTATCTGCCGTATCGGAGCATGATGAGTTGTAGTATGTGTTAAAGGGGCGGTCTTTCGCCCAGGGCACATGAAAACCTGCAGCCAGCCCTCCCCCCCCCCACAACTTTAGCCAAATAACCCCCATTTTTCAGTGCGTAACTTGTATTATGAAGTTAATTAAGGTTGACAAGCTTAAGTAAGAAGAATTGATGCTTTTGGCATTCAAATGGGCACTGTAGGTGTGTTTCCTGTCCTCCTCTCACTGCCGACTTTTATTCCCCATTGACTTACATTGGGTTTCGTGTTTCGGGACGACCCCGACTTTTCCCTATAATCGGACGATCTTGCTCGACCCGACTTTTGGAAAAGTTGGGTTTCACGAAACGAAACGCGACCCTAAAAAACCAAAAGTCGCTCAACTCTACTCAGCGCATGTAACTACAACCGAAATGTTTCTGAGAGATGGTGCAATATGTGAGCTTTTGGGGCCCCATTTTTAAACTTTTGCCCAGTGTCCCACTTTGCCTAAAAACCTGGATTTTTTTTCCTTTTTTCCAGTACACTATATGGTAATATCAATGGTGCCATTAAAAAGTACAACTTGTCACGCAAAAAACAAGTCCTCATATGGCTATATTGTCAGAAAAAAAGTTATGGCTCTTGGAAGAAGGGGAAAAAAATGAAAGTGCAATAATTGAAAATCGCAAGGTCATGAAAGGGTTAAAGGGAATCTGCCAGCAGGATTTCATCCCCCCATGCCTTCTATTTTCATGCCCACGTAGCTCTTTCAAAGACAAGTTCATAAATACCTTTACATGGCCAGTCTGTTCCCCCTTTAATGCGAAATCAATGTTTGAATTTACTATGCAAATGCGCCTGTTAATCAAAAGCATCTGACACTCTTGCTCTATTCCCTGCCCAGGAGTCAAGCAGGAGGAGTTGGTGCTGGGAAGGGAATAGAGCTGGAGTGACAGTGGCTCCAGATCTATAGCCTCATTTGCATATCAATTCAAACACTGCTTTCTCAGTGACAGAGGAAAGGAATTGGTCCTGTTAAGATATTGCTGTACTTCTCTTTGAAAGAGAATAAAATATAATAAAAGCTAGTTTTTATAAAAATATTTGTCTACTTTGGTCTATTCTCTTTGAAAGAGGTACATGTGCATAAAAACAGTTTGAAAGGTTAATCTTCGGGTTAATGGCATTACAATACCATCTAGCCACGTTACCGACTGGCTATTGGGAGAAAATTCATTTTATTCCTCCCGGAAGCCGATGGTTTTCAGTCATAGATGTGTGCTTATAACAGTTATAGTCACCGCTCCGTTCACAGTGAGTGATGTCTAAGTATGTCAGCGCATTTCGTTTGACAGCTCACTCTGCACATATGCGTTGCAGAACGAGCTGTCAGTCAAAACACCAGGGCGTGTTTATATGCACACCCTGGTGCCCACAGATGAAATATAATGTCCCTTCTGTTGTATGTGCAGTATGCACAACAGTACACTCACATTTACTGTCAGAGTCCCCTCTACTTCTGTCAGTACAGACCCATATCCACAAACCATTCCAGAGACAATGTCCTTTCTCAACAGTTCAACTTTCCTTAGCAGTAGGGTATCCATCACAAATGTGGCACAGTGTATACAGAGTGACATTTCTTAAGCTTTCCCTGCCTTCCCGGCAACCTATGTTCCTTCTGGCAATCCCTGTCCCATCCGTGCCTTTAGGACCACCAGCTTTCTGCCATTCCCCTGGTCCAGCTTTGAAATAAAGGGTAACAGGCTCGCTGTCTCAGCTTCACTTAGTCTCTGCCGTAAGCTTCAGATCCTCCTCGGAACGGTTCTGTTTAAGCTGGTGACCGCCTGCACAACACTCAGCCTGGGGTCCCTTCCTGCCTTAAGAGCTTCATCCCCCACTGCTGTCAGACTGTCTCTACTCACTGCTGCATCTGCTCTGCCCACTAACCAGGAAGTGCTTCCCTATATCCCACTGCTCTATGCTGCACTCATCTGTAACCCCTCCCAACTGGAAAACCCCTAATGCTCACTATACTATTCTACCTCAAAACTGTGCCGCTAACTATAGACCTGTCTCTAATCTTCCCTTCATCGCTAAACTCCTGGAATGCCTGGTCCACTCCCGTCTTATCCGCTATCTCTTTGATAACACTCTTCTCGACCCTCTCCAATCCGGTTTCCGCTCTTTACACTCTACTGAAAATGCCCTCACTAAAGTCTCTAATGATCTACTAACAGCTAAATCAAATGGTCATTACTCCATGCTAATTCTCTTGGATCTCTCTGCAGCATTCGACACTGTGGATCATCAGCTCCTCCTCACTATGCTCCGTTCAATTGGCCTCAAGGACACCGTTCTCTCCTGGTTCTCCTCCTATCTCTCTGAACGCTCCTTTACTGTATCTTTTGCTGGCTCCCCCTCCTCTCACCTTCCCTTAACTGTTGGGGTTCCTCAAGGATCGGCTCTAGGTCCCCTCCTCTTCTCCCTGTACACTGCCCCTATTGGTCAAACAATCAGTAGATTTGGTTTCCAGTACCATCTCTATGCTGATGACACCCAATTATACGCTTCCTTTCCTGACATCACGCCAGTCTTTCTAGAAAACACCGGCGATTGTCTAAACGCTGTGTCTAACATCATGTCCTCACTATATCTGAAACTGAACCTGTCAAAGACTGAACTCCTTGTGTTTCCTCCCTCTACAAATGTACCTATACCCGACATTGCCATTTCTGTGTGTGGTTCCACTATTACTCCCCAGCAACATGCCCGCTGTCTTGGGGTCATACTTGACTCCGAGCTTTCTTTCGCCCCCCACATTCGATCACTGGCTCGCTCTTGTCATCTGCACCTCAAAAACATCTCTAGAATTCGACCTTTTCTTACTTTTGACTCTGCAAAAACTCTTACTGTTTCTCTTATTCATTCTCGTCTCGACTATTGCAACTCTCTTCTAATCTGTCTCCCTCTTACCAAACTCTCCCCTCTCCAATCTGTCTTGAATGCTGCAGCCAGGATCATATTCCTCACCAATCGTTACACCGATGTCTCTACCTTGTGCCAGTCATTACACTGGCTACCCATCCACTCCAGAATTCAGTATAAACTTATTACCCTCACACACAAAGCCCTCCATGGCTCAGCACCACCCTACATCTCCTCCCTTGTTTCAGTATACCACTTTACCCGCGCCCTCCGCTCTGCTGATGACCTGAGGTTAGCATCCTCAATAATCAGAACCTCCCACTCCCGTCTCCAAGACTTTACACGTGCTGTGCCAATTCTTTGGAATGCACTTCCCAGGTCAATAAGATTAGTCCCCAATCCCCACAATTTTAAGCGTGCCCCGAAAACGCATTTATTCATACTGGCCTATCGCCTCAACACATTAACCTAATCTACAGTCATATGTTAAAGTTTGGGCACCCCTATTATTATTAACCTTTTTTCTTTATAACAATTTTGGTTTTTGCAACAGCTATTTCAGTTTAATATATCTAACAACTGATGGACTCAGTTATATTTCTGGATTCAAATGAGGTTTATTGTACTAACAGAAAATGTGCAATCTGCATTGAAACAAAATTTGACCGGTGCAAAAGTATGGGCACCTCAACATAAAAGTGACATTAATATTTCGTAGATACTCCTTTTGCAAAAATAACAGCCTCTAGTCGCTTCCTGTAGCTATTAATGAGTTCCTGGATGAAGGTATTTGTGACCATTCCTGTTTACAAAACAATTCCAGTTCAGTTAAGTTTGATGGTCGCTGAGCATGGACAGCCCGCTTCAAATCATCCCACAGATGTTCAATGATATTCAGGTCTGGGGACTGGGATGGCCATTCCAGAACATTGTAATTGTTCCTCTGCATGAATGCCTGAGTAGATTTGGAGCGGTGTTTTGGATCATTGTCTTGCTGAAATATCCATCCCCTGCGTAACTTCAACTTCGTCACTGATTCTTGCACATTATTGTCAAGAATCTGTTGTTACTGAGTTGAATCCATGCGCACTTTTGAAGGTGCGTCGTGCGCGCCGAAATGCAACATGCTGCGTTCGGCGCACACGGGCACACCTTCAAAAGTGCGCAGCGCACGGCAAAATCCTGCTAGCGCACGGCCAGCGCACGATCTGCGCACCCTATGCTAAAGATAGGGTGCGCAGATCGCAAGCGTCCATGTGCGCTAGTAGGCGGCAATGACCGGAACGGGCGGGCAGGGAGCCGGGCTTAGCGGCGGCCGTGCGCAGTCCGTCGCTGCGCCATAAAGCGCAAATGTGAAACCGGCCTGAGTGAGGAGGATTCAGTACAGTCACACAGGACAGGAACCCTACAGGGAGAAGCGTCAGGTCTTGCTGAGGGTAGGGGTAAGCAATATAATAAAGTGATTTCAGGCAAAACTGTGCAGAGATCTAGGTCCAGCCCCAATAATTAGGTCATGTGCACACGTAATTTTTGGTGCTGCGGATTTGGAAAAATCTGCACGTAAAAAAGACCCGCGGATTAGCCTGCGGTTTCACATCTCTACAATGGAGGTTTGAAACCGCAGTGGATTCCGCACAAAGAATTGACATGCTGTGGATTTGAACCCGCAGCAAATCCACGCGGAAAAATCTGCAGCATGTGCACAGCGGTTTTCAGTTTACCATTGAAAACAATGGTACTGTACAATGCACCTAAAGCTGCTGCAGAGCCTGAAACGCTGCGGATCCGCAGCAGAATCCGCACCGCGTGCACATGGCCTTATAGGGTTAAGCTGGTGTCACACTTGCATATTTTGGCTGCACACGGATCCGTTTTCGTCTCCATTGACTTTCAGTGGTGACGGATGGGACTTGCATGTGCATCCAGTTGTCACCGTTTTCCCACAGATCCGCGTGTCTGCATATTTTATCAGATGCACAAAAACGCAACTTGTTGCAGTTTTGTGTCATCTGAAAAACACGCAGGCACAGGGAGACGCACAGATCCGCAGCTACACGTCTGGAATTAACATGGAGCATGGATCCAGGACAACACGGGTCCGTGTGCAGGGATCCGTGTTGCGGCTCTGATGCTCAGAAGCGAGGGATGTACTATGGGAAAGTGATGAAACTGTATGGGAACAGACTGCAGACATAATCTAGACTATGTCCACATGCTGCTCTGTCATACAGTGATCTTTCCTGCCTCACTAGAAGGGCTTGTGCCCTGTGTTATAGTGTGGTAATGGTAATAAAATGTATTGGGAGCATGTATATAACATGGGGGCTCCTGGTTAGGGGCTGCACGAGTGGGGCTGCGTTCACACTAGTGTTGTGGTACGGTGCGTTGTGAAGCGTAGCAATCCTGATGCATTCTGATCCAGATTACATCTCTATACTTAACATAGGGACGCACGGACCTGCGTTTGCATCAGGGTTTTCCATGTTCTCCCAAAACGCAGCTTGTTGCGAATTTTGGGTGTTAAAAAAAATCTGCAGACATCCTGATATGTGTCAGCACGTACAAAAACATATGATTGTCAATGTAGACGCACCCGAATCAGGATGCCTGCGTCCAATCTGCATGTGGATTTCATACTGCGCAGGCTCAGAGCCCCATTCTTCTTTTTTTCTTTCACCAGTCTCTCTCCCCTCTCCTCTCCTCTCTCCCCCTATCCTCTGCCCCAGAAGTCTGAATTTCACATTTCCAACCAGATCCTGATCAGGGTGCAGTTCCATGCGTTTGCATCCATTTGCAGAAAAAACATGGATGCGAATAAATCGCGTCCAAGAGGGAATGACTGCAGCAATGAAGGTGCGGACTACTAGTCTGGGGGAATAGATGTCCCGCTGGGCTACTGCTGGTTCATTATCAGATCACCAGGGCCGATATGAAACTATTCTTAAGGTACTGTCACACTTAGCGATGTACCAGCGATCCCGACCAGAGATATGACGCGGTCAGGATCGCTGGTACATCGCTAAGTGGTCGCTAGTGAGCTGCCACACAGGCAGATCTCACTAGCGGCATCGCTGGGGACAGGGATCGCTACTTACCTGTCACACCAGGCGATCCTGCGTCCTCCCGCCCGGCTCCACGCGTCGCTCATCCTCACAGCAGAAAGCGCCACAGGAAGCTGACGACGAGAAACAGTCCTGAACGTTTTCGCGCGATCAGCGATAACCAGCGGGGGAGCCGGTCGTAGGTAAGTATCAGACACAGCGATATCGCTAGCAATATCGCTATAACGTCACTAGTTATAGCGATATTGCTATCTCTTAGTGTGACAGGCCCTTTACTGCACATGACGTTATTACACTGCAGGAATAGGGGAGTCAGGAGGAAGGGGCCACGTGGGGAACAGAAAGGATCTTTTCAGTGTAATATGGAAACAGAACTGGCCCTAGTCCAAATCATTTTGCAGGCTTCAAATAAGTGCACCTGCGAGGTTGTCCATGACTTTAATGCTGGCTAACCTTAAGGCCCCGTCACACTAAGGGTACTGTCACACTTAGCGATGTACCAGCGATCCCGACCAGCGATATGACGCGGTCAGGATCGCTGGTACATCGCTAAGTGGTCGCTAGTGAGCTGCCACACAGGCAGATCTCACCAGCGACATCGCTGAGGACGGGGGTCGCTACTTACCTGTCACACCAGGCGATCCTGCGTCCTCCCGCCCGGCTCCACGCGTCGCTCGTCTCTCCACAGGAAGCGCCGCAGGAAGCTGACGACGAGAAACAGTCCTGAACGTTCTCGCGCGATCAGTGATAATCAGCGGGGGAGCGGGTCGGAGGTAAGTATCACACACAGCGATATCGCTAGCAATATCGCTATAACGTCACAAGTTATAGCGATATTGCTAGCGATATCTCTTAGTGTGACAGGCCCTTAAGCGACTTACCAGCGATCCTGACTCCGATATCAAGGTGTCAGGATCGCTAATAAGTCGCTACGTGATCGCTGTAAAAAATAGAATCAAAATAAAAAATATAGTTATTCTCACCTTCCGACGTCCCGTGCAGCCATCCTGCCTCTCTCCACGCTCCGGTCCCAGTGATCCTTTGCGAGAATGACCGCGAGATGTCACGGTCTCGAGGGATAACAAAGTCTCGCGGTCATTCGTGCAAAGGATCACTGGGACCGGAGCGTGGAGAGAGGCAGGATGGCTGAACGGGACGTCGGAAGGTGAGAATAACTAGATTTTTTATTTTTTTTATTATTTTTTTACACCTGCTCGCTGGTCTCCCGCCTATCACACGCAGCGATGCGTGCTGGCCAGCGGGAGACCAGCGACCAAAGAAATGTCCAGAGGTTTCATCCAGCGATCAGCGATACCGGCAGGGGGGCTGCTCGCTGTCACACACAGCGATCTCGCTGGTGAGATCGCTGTTACGTCACAAAAGTTGTGACTCAGCAGCGATCTCGCTACCGAGATCGCTTAGTGAGATGTGGCCTTTAGAATAGGTCAGCAATGTCTGATCAGCACCCTGGCCAGGCAGCTGCTCTCAGTGTCTGATTTTACCATTCAGTAGGCTTTGCTTACATATTTTGGAGTGTGTGTTGGCACAGTGCTTCCAACATACCTTTTACGGATTATACTCTTATACAGCGCCAACACAGATTGCAGCACTTACTAATCCAGACAGGACATGAACAAAAAACGCCACAGATTAGAAAGGAATACATGGTAAGACTTTCTGCAACCGAGGAGCCGGTGCCTGATCACAAGAGCTGACAATCTGAGGAGACAGCAATGCTGAATAACAGTCTACACTGCGTCACTAGATCCTTATATAGGTGGAGAATGAGGCCCTCACTTTACAGGCAAAGACCTGGAACGAGGACTGGGGAAAACGGATTAATATTAAAAAAAAGAGCCGTTAAAAGAGCCAAAAGAGCCGGCTCTTTATGGTGAGCGGAGCCGAATCACCAAGAAGAGCCGAACTTCCCATCACTAATTAATAGGGGTGCCCAAACTTTTACATACTGTATCCCTGTGTGGCACAGCCAAAAGTTTTACCATAACCAGGTTCCCCGCATCATGTTCCCACATGCTTTATGCATCCATTAGCCCTCTGTGTCTGTACTGTTACACACTTAACATTATGGCTGGTCCATACAATCAGGGCAATTGTTACCACCCACCTTTCGTGTCTACCTCTTTCCTCATAGATTGTAAGCTTGCGAGCAGGGCCCTCATTCCTCTTGGTATCTGTTATGATCTATGTGATTATTGTTATGCTGTAATGTCTATTGTCTGTACAAGTCCCCTCTGAAATGTAAAGTGCTGCAGAATATGTCAGCGCTATAGAAATAATATTATTATTACCACCTCTATGGTGCTCCCGTCATTCTAATCCCACTATTATCCTATACTACATTCTATTCTATCCCTACGCTTTTAAACAGTACATACACAATACAGCAACATTACAGGAACACATTAGCATTGGTAAAGGACAAGGTACCGCACGTAATCCATGTGAACAGTGTCCAAAGAGGGGGAGGCATGTGATGACCTCGACGGCTACCTCCTTACATTTACAACCAACACTCACAGGGTAGTGAGCAGTGACTGTAGCCATGTAAGAGAGAGTACAATGGAAGATGAGAGTTTCCAGTGTTGTGCACCATTTGTGATCAGAGAATGCCACCTACTGCTCTAACGGAACCCTGCAGAACCAGAAGAAAGAGGAAGTGTTGAAGGAAGGACTAGTTTAAACAAGAGCAGGTGACATGTATAATATCTATAGGTTTCTATAGATATTAGAAAAAACTTTTTGACAGTTAGAGTGATCAATGAGTGGAACAAGCTGCCACGAGAAGTGGTGAGTGCTCCTTCAATGGAAGTCTTCAAACAGAGGCTGGACAGACATCTGACTGGGATGATTTAGCGAATCCTGCTTTGAGCAGGGGGTTGGACCAGATGGCCCAGGAGGTCCCTTCCAACTCTACGATTCTATGATTCTATGTGCCGTAGCTGTCAATCTAAAACACCACAGTAGCAAGTAGCAAGATGGGTAGAAGTTTGGCATCAATGAGTGAGATCAGCAGGACGAGTGCAGAGAGTGGCACCGTTGCCGAGTCTTTAGTAGAGATGAGCGAATTTGATCGGGTCAGGGCTTATTTGACAAGCTACAGCGCTTACCAAATAAACTCCAGAGGGAACCCGGCTTCCTGGATCGCGCCGGCTGATCAGCTATTCAGCTCCGCAGATGCATGTGTAACGGCTGTGTGACAGTCATGACACATTCATGGAGAGGCCAAGAAACAGGCTATCTATGCATGTATTGTGACTGTCACACAGCCACGGTTCGATCCGGGACGGTGCAGCAGATGGGGATCTGGCGATGGACAGTGTGAGGAAGGCCCATAAAGCTTTAATTGACTTTGTTAGAAAGACTTGCAGCCTAGCGGGAAAAAACAATGACCCCTGATGGAGCCTGCAACTTGAGTAGAGTCACATTATGACACCATTATCCCTGTGAACGCTGCACCCATTAGGAATCAGCTAGATAGGGAAGAGGAATTCTGCTGTATGAGATATATTCCCTCAAGGGGAACTAGTCATATCCAGAAATGTGATTTACCTGCAGATATTTATTTTACACATTTTTATAGCACCATTAATTCCACAGCGCTTTACAAACATTATTGGCACGGTCCCCAATAGGGTTTGTGGCGCCCCTGAGGCTCGGTCGCCACATAGGTACTGCACCTCCTCCTGAGGTGTGGTGCCCCACCATCCAGGTGAGTTGGAGGCTCCTGACCACGCACCAACACTCGCCCCCCACATAACACGGTAGTTCAGCAAAGCCACATTGCGGCTCCCTGCTTGGAGTGTAGCAGAGCACCTTTGGTGGCTCCCTGCTTGGAACACGAAACGTGCTGGGAGGCAGGTGGAGTTGAGAATACATAAAAGAGCAGGAAGGTTTAAGATTCCAGGTCAGTCAGAGGGAGGAAGCCACTCAGAGAGGAGTGAGGAAAGAAGATCCCTGAGAGAGACGGATCTAGGAAGGAGGTGCTGCAGCAGATCTCAGTGACCTGGGTCTGCTGGCATGGGAAAGGAAAGAAGGAGAAAGACATTGAACTGAAACCTGATCTTTCAGGAGAAGGAGAGATTAGTACGGAACAAAGGCGTAAAAGGGAACAGAGGACGTGGTTAGGAGAGAACCCTGCCTAGAAGTTCTAAGCGCAAGGCCGGGGCCCGGTCCCCAAGGTTGTATGGATGCTAATGGTCCTGCAGCAGACACCGGTGGAGTAGTGGGCTGTAAATGCACTACTCCCATCTAAGACTTGGGGGCACAACAGCAACAATGATAGTAAGCCGGGATTCAGGAGTAAGGAGTCCCCGAAGCAGGCTACAGCTGTCTGCCGTACAAGTAGAGTTCTTGGGAACATCTGTCAGGAGGAACTCCAGTGTAACTCAGTACTAGGAGATCTTCACACTTAAAGGTGCTATAGACGTTCAGAAAGGCACATGTTGGCGGAGCGCTGGAAAAGAGCATTCCATCTGACCTGGAGGTTAATTGGGCCTCTGACCCGGAGGACACGGCACGGAGGCAGGCACCTGTGTGTACTGCAGACTGAGTAAAGCTTTGGAACTACAAGCCCTGGTGTCCTCCATTCACTCTCGCGCCAACACACCTGGTACCGCTACATCTGGGTACTAGCTCTACACTGCCTGCGCCTCTCAGCTACCCCTACATCCACATTGCCCTGGGACTACAGCTTCACCTGTGGGGAGCTTTTACATCTTTGCTGCACCATACAATCAGTCCCAGTGGATCTGCATGCAGCATCGGCTTAACATCTCACTTGTTGAACACCACAGGTGGTGTCAGAAACTATTCCATTAACTACCTTCCACCATTCAACTTCCCCTATTACTTTGGCGCCCAGGGCCATGGACCGGGTCACCGCTGCTGTGACACATCCGGCTGACACCGGCCTGGTACCGAGTACCCCGCAGCCCTGGGAGGGCGACCCACGTTCACAATCTAGAAACCCTATTAGTATGTATTTGGAATGTGGGAGGACACTGGAGTACCCGGAGGAAACCCACACAAACACGGGGAGAACACCTCCTTTGCAGATGTTGTCCCTGGTGGGATTTGAACCCAGGACCCCAGTGCTGCAAGGCTGCAATTGTAACCACTAGTTCATATTCTATCCTCCCTGATATAGCCCCCCACTACTACTCATTAAAGGCTTTGCAGTGAACTATTAGGGTATGCGCACACGTCCGGAATTCCCGTGGATTTTATTCATTTTTTTCCACAGTGAAAACGCTGCAGAAACGCATAAAATAAGCAACCCATTGTATTCAATGGCATTCCGCACATGCTGTGCATTTTTCCGCAGCAAAACTGCATCGTGTTAAAATACACAGCATCCTCATCCTTTGTGCGGAATCGCGGGAATTCCCACACATAGGAATGCATTGTTCCGCTTACTTTTCGCATGTGGCTATGCCCACCATGCGCAAAGTAAGTGGAAAATGTGCGTATGGTACCCGGGGTCTGGAGGAGAGGAGACTGTCCTCCAGGCTCTGGGTACCATATCCCTGTAAAAAATAGAATTAAAATAAAAAATCGTGCTATTCTCACCTTCCGGCATCCCATGCAGCGGCCCCAGGCTTCAGCGATGCTCCCGCCAAGTCCCGTTCCCAGCGAGGCCTTGTGACAATGACCTTTGATGACATAGCGGCAGTAGCGTAGCTAGCAGGGGGGCGGTTGCCCCGGGCCCCTTGCTCTGAGGGGGCCCACCCACACCCAGAGCTTCTGCCAGTGTTAACCATGTCAGCGTGTGCAGCTCACCGATGTAGTTAAGCTTCTCTGTATAGTGCAGGGACACTATACGTTTAAGCTTCCTCCAGCAAACTGTAGAGCAACCACACTGCTCCCTGTGTGTCTGCAGGAGAGACATCACCACGCAGCCTGCAGAGCAAGACAAGATGCTGTAAGAACTCTGGCTGCTGCGTGCATCAGGGGCCCTGAGGTGTCTGTGCAGTGAGGAGGGGCAGGACGCTGCTCCCCTCCTTACAAGTCCTGGATGGTTTATTGTTTGTGTTCTTGTATCTGAGGCACAGTAGATTTGTGGCGGCTACTTGAACTTTTATACAGCTCAGAAAGCGTCTGTTTATGCAAATCAGCTGCCATAAATCTCCTTGTGCCTCAGAGCCACTGACATGAGTGGTCAGTATCCCTAATAGACATCTCCTCGGCTACAGGACAGCACAGATAAGAATATGTGACTTTCCCTCTTCGTATACATACATACATATATATATATATATATATATATATATATATATATATATATATATATATACACATATATACATACATACATACACACACACACACACACACACACAGGTAAATGTAAAAATCTAAAGTAGCAAAAAAATGAAGGCCGAGCACCATTAACAAAATTAAAAAATTGTGCTTTAATAGCTCATTTGGGCTCAGCAATGTTTCGGTTCTACTGAGAACCTTTTCCCAGGAGAACCAAAACTCATTTTTTTTTCATTTAGTCTAAATGGTGTGCTGCCTTCATTTTTTTACTGCTATATTGAAGATGGGTAACTGCCTGGAATGTTTGGCAGCCGTATATTTCAAATATCTCTCTCTATATACAGTATATATACACACATATACACACACACCCTGTGACTTGGTCCTGTAGCCGAGGTGAGGGTCCGATCATCTCATATTGTAAATCCAGCGTGGCAAGCATGAAAACCCAATTACGGTATATAACTTTTTATTAAAAAAAAATAATCCCCACAAAGTTGAGGATGAATATATATGATAAAGAGCCAAATAGAAGAAAATACAAACAGCCAGTATGTGTGTATAGCTGATCACATATAGACCCCTGAACGCATACTCAGCCTGGACAAGACCCCCCCAAAGGCAGAAAAGGGAATAAAAGAGAAGGCGTACCAGTTTCTATTTTACATTAGTAATATTTTACCTCCCTCTCATCTAACCCCCTCTTTCTTTCTGGTTCCCTCTTTGGGGTCTTGTCCAGACAAGAGTATTTCTTTTAGGGTCACCTGGACACATTCAGGGAGCTATTCCCATACACTGGCCTCTATACACACACCCAATATCTTTCTATTTTCTTCTATTTATTTCTTTGTCTTATATATCAGAGCTGTGTAAGTTGTAGCCACAGGGCAGGGACACAAACAGCACCAGGGGCTCAGTATTGGGTTGAGTAATTTGTGCACGTTGGAGATAGATGGGTACTGGGCTGGAAATGTGAGAAGTCAGATGTGTCTTTGTTGTAATCTCTGCAGATGAGTCCTGGCTGGAGAAGTTGTCATGTCGGTCTGAGTAAGATGCAAAAGTGAACGATTATCAGAAAGAACGTCTCCTGTAAGTTATCATCTGTAACTGTATAGTAAACTCTTGTACATTCTGCAGGACTGGTATCTACCACTATGAGGTCACCATATGGCGGTAATATCAGTATTGTTTTTTGTATAGAGATTTGTTTCAGTTACAGTGCGGTCATCTACTGAGGTTCTCCTATACCCACGACTAGAGTGTGCCAACCTGAGTTGTAATCAGGGCTACAGGTTAGGGACCCACTCAGATTTTTCGCCCCCCCTAAGCTGAACCCCTAGCTACGCCTTTGCGTAGCGGTCACGATTTTTCATTTTTTTTTAAATTATTTTTAACTTTATATATTTTTACTTCTGATGCTGCATAGGGAGTGAGAAGATCTAGAGTTGTGGGTGTTAGTAATCACCTAGGCAGGTTAACGATGCAACAAGTTTTATTTGTATCCATACAAGCATTTCAGTAAGTCCAAGTGGATGACCCCAATGTAATGCCCCCAGTCCACGGGATCAGCAACAAGTCAGTAAAAATAGTCCATGGGATAATTCCTAGGGGAATATAGATCTCGCCACCGAAGCCCGAGAAAGCTTAGTTCCAAGTTCGATAGTCCATTCATGGGTTGCAGGAGCGGCCTTAACTCTGCTCCTTTCGCTTCAGATCCCCAGACACAACTGCACTCCCCCATCAAGTCTCTTAACTCTACTCCCAACCCTCTAACCAAATCCAACATTCCAACCCCCTTCACCAATGTACATTGAATTCACAGCCAGTGAAATCTCTGGCCAGTCTGGAGTGGTGTGAACCCAAGTGGCCCCCCTGCCGAGAGATAGAAAGGCACATATTCCCTCGCCAGATAAGGTCATTGCATGTAAATACAACATAAATTGAGGTAACTAGTCATTTGTGCTGGGAAAGTATTTCAGTTCCTCACAAGGAGCCTCAATAGTAAAAAGTTAGTCACACTTGTCAAACATTAGGTTTGACGAGTGTGACCAACCTGTCAATCAGTTTTCCAAGTGATGCTACTGATCGCTTGGAAAACGCTAGTATTCTGCAAGCTAATTACGCATGCAAAATGCTAGTTTTTTGTGGGAATTACGCATGTGGATTTCTCGCGTATTTCCCGCGGCAGGGAGTTGCTGAACTCCCACAGAAATTCCGGACGTGTGCACATAGCCTTATAGTCAACGCTCAATATATTGTGAGCAAGGCTGTAACCACTCCCCGGTCCTTTGATTGATGACTAGTTTTACAGCCGGCGTTGGCGATGCAGGCTTAAAATCAAAACACTTTTTTCCATAGACAAAATAACACCAATTGATTCTTATTATATTACTGGTGCTAAGTATCCATCCTGTCTCAGGGGCAAAAGGAAATTACCCAAGTTATAAGCCTGTTACATAAAACAGCTTTTCTTTTATAATGCACTGACCTAAATGTGAAAGTATAATTTGTGACATCATCTTGTATGCAGAATCTTCTCCATTTATAACTGATGCTGTAAATACCAGTTCCATACGCTAAATTAATGGGGTCGTCGTACACTAGACCTGAAAGCCATGAGTTCTCCTGCTGATATAGAGTTCAGTCTATGAGCTAGAATTAGAAACAGCGATGCCTGTCCTACTCCTGGGAACTGAATATAAATGTGATAATGATTATAATTATTTCCAGTTTATTAGGATTATAATCATTGAGGGAAGAGGCTTCTCTACATTTTGACCTACCGTTCTCAGTCCTGGTGAAGGGCAAGGCGGCTGTACAAAACTTGGTTGTACAATTTTATCCCAATATCTCTCGCTCAATGTATTCTCCTATGATCACAAGTTACAGCTAAATAACCTTCTCAGCATTTTTGTAATATTCTAAATCGCCAGTGTAATACAAAATGTACTGTATGTGTGCTTTATATTTATGGATGATAAATACATTCACATTGTATTCATAGGCTTCTTATTTTTGCAAACAAATGATCTTTTATTCAAATTATGAAATTTGTGTGAAAACTCCCATATTTACCTTATTGTCTTTTCCCACAAATTTAAACACTGGGACCTGAAAGTGTTTGGCAAGATGATCTTTTGACGTATATTGTTTTACTGCTTCATCGGAGACACAACTGAAAAAAATAAGAAATTACAATTTTAGAAGACTGTCCAATTCCCCCAATGATTTGCCCAATTTGGCACGTTTTGGTGTCATAGGTCTTGGCAAGTAACACATGTAAATACCAAGAACTTCTTATATTTTTTTTTTAGCTTGTGCTTAGGCCACGTTCACACTATCAGTATTTGGTGAGTTGTTAATCTCGGTATTTGTAACCCAGAACCAGGAGTGGGTGATAAATACAGAAGTGGTGACATGTTTCTATTATACTTTTCCTCTGATTGTTCCACTCCTGGTTTTGGATTGCGAATACACAAAAGCAACATAAGCCAGCTCACCAGATATCCACAGCAGACCTCGGAACTCCGTCTGGACTGACGTGAAACCAATTAGAGAAAGCAATTAGTTCCAGCTGCGTATAAAATTCTTCTTTATTCCATCACTTAAAATATAACATCTTCATAGTGTATGCCACAATGTAGTGTACGCAGCTGGAACTAATTGCTTTCTCTATTTGGATTGCGAATACTCGGGTGAAAAATTCACTAAACATTGAGGTTATCTGGCGTATATTTTTTTCTGTAGGTAGCCAATATTCT
Source organism: Dendrobates tinctorius (assembly GCF_039654945.1). NCBI lineage: Eukaryota > Metazoa > Chordata > Amphibia > Anura > Dendrobatidae > Dendrobates > Dendrobates tinctorius. Next base: position 12,370,908 of record NW_027361757.1, on the reverse strand, counting down.
AAAATAATGAACTAAAGTATACTCACCTCCTTTCACTCTTGTGAATCCAGCGCAGGCCACTCCGGGAGTTGGCACCAGCACCAGATAATTGTGTAGTCCTAATGTTACTGGGCTGCTGAACCCTGTCAATGGCTACATCGGTCAATCGGCTGGAACTGGTTTCTCGGATGACATGCTGTTCCTGTCAGTTGACCACTGCAGCCAATAACAGGCTTCAGCGGTCCTGTGACATCCAGATGGTGCACTCATCGCCCCTTGAGATAGCGGAAACACTAGGGCAGCCTACACTGGATCTACTGGGACGATAAGAGATGCATATGCTTGCGATTGTAAATTTGCTTTTTTTTGTTTTGTTTTCTTTGTATTGACTGTTTTTTTTCTTTTTAAACACTGGACAACCTCTTTAAAGTCAATGAGGTTACATGGGTTTGAGAGCTAAAGAAAATTACAGAAATTTAGGTGCAAAAAAATAAGTTATATAACTTACTAATGGAGATCAATTAGGCCAGAAGTCCTGACCTGCTCCTAGCACTCCTATGAAGCGACCTATACCTTCTGTGTCTCTGAATGAGTTGTGACACATAGCTGATGCCGACACAGGAAGCTATCTCGTGTGTTCTGTCAAAAGGTTAAAACTGTCCATTTGTTGATTTTATTCTTGATTTTCCCTGAGTGTTCAGCTTTTCTTTTTTTATATCTGCTATACGAATCCAGAGATATGGACTTTTTTTTTTTTTTTTTTTTTATAAAGTACTAATCTTTATAGCTGTTCCCAGTGGGCTCTGTGCTCACAGGTTTCTCTGGGGCATGTCTTAACGGCTTTGCATTATTACACTGTGAGCTATGCCTCCTTGGTAAAAACAATAAAATTCAGTGCTAAATATAAAGGCCCATATCTGTTGAACCGTGTGGCGGATTTTAAAAAAAGAAAACAACCAAAAACTGGAATACTCAGTGGAGCTGTAAAAGTAAGATAAAAGCAAAAATTTGCCACTTTTGACCTGATGACAGGACCAGAGGAGCAGCTGATGGGAGCCAGGATGGAACGGTTATGAGAAGATAGCGGCACCTGGCCTAACTGAACAAAATAAATGTGTTTCATAAATTTCTATTCAAGACTGATTTCTGTATATATTTTGCCCTGGAAATCCCCTGTAGAACCTGAAGAAAATTTTCACAAATTTAGTATGATACAAATCATTTTGATTTTTACAGAGGAGCAAATCTGAATCTTACTTTTGCTTATGACCCTTTTTGTTGCTACCCACTGACTTCCCACTAATGCTTTTCCATTGAAGGGAAGCTATCAGATGATTCATGTTGTCCAAATCGTAGGCAACAAGAATCACAGCCTGGATGCACTATTTCAGCTAGGTGTATTATGCAGGGCTGCCACTGGGAACTTCAGGACCCTATACTGGCAAAATTTTCGGGTCCCCTTTTGACTCAGCCCAGGATCCACTCCAGCTCTGCCTACACCACTTAAACCTTCCACAGTCCCACCACCCCCACTTGGAAAAAACTCCACTTCTGTACCACGTCCTCACTAATCACACATTAACAGTTCCCTTTGACATCAGATCCCATGCATAGCCCATGAGCTTTTGTTTTGGACAAAATAATTTTTTTAGCCGCAACCACAAAAAGTTAGACTTTTTTGGCATGGTTCTACTTCCAATTTGTCATTTGCTTTCCCCCCCAATCCCAATTCATCATTTGCTCTCCCCCACTCTCGATTTATCATTAGCTCCCCTACACTCCCAATTCGTCATTTGCCATCCTCCCAATCCCAATTCATCCTTTGCTCTCCATCACTGCCAGTTTGTCATATGCTCCCCCCACTCCCAAGTCATCATTTGCTCTCCCTACCCCTACTCACAATTCATCATTTGCTCTCCCCACCCCAATCTCATTTTGTCATTTGCTTTCCCCACCACCCAATCCCAAGTTGCCATGTGCTCTCCAAATTCATAATTTTCTCTCTCTACCCCCACTCCTAATTCATCATTTACGCTCCACTCCCAATTCTTTCCCCACCCCCAATTCGCCATTTACTCTCCCCACCCGCCCACTCCCAATTCATCATTTGCTCTCCCTGCCCCCAATTCCTCATTTGTTCTCCCCACCCCCATTCATAATTTCCTCTTCCCATCCCCACTTCCAATTCATCATTTCCTTTCCCCACCCTCTACTCCCACAATTCATCATTTGCTCTTCCCACACCCAATCCCAATTCATAATTTCCTTTCCTCACCCTTCACTCCCAATTCATCATTTATTATCCTCCCACACACCACTCCCAATTCATCATTTGCTCTCCCCACCCCCCAAACCCAACTAGCCATTAGCTCTCCCCCTACATCATTTGCTCTTCCCTCCACTCCCAATTAGTAATTTGCTCTCTCCTCCACTCCCAATTATTCACTTGTTTTCCCCCACTCCCAGAATACAGAGAGGAGAGAAGCATAAGCCAGGGAGTAATGAAAAAGACAAATGTACTTGGCACACTTTGGACCACCCCACAATGCACTTTCAGCCTCATTAGCATTTACATTCAAAAAGGACATAAAATAATTTTTCAGCGATTGAGCAATGCTTTGAAGCCATACATTTATCCATTACCTTGTACTCTTATTACCTACACCACTATATGTTCTATTGGTTAGACCCTATAGTTGAGTACATATTCTATTTTTCTTTATTAGCAACAAAATATCAGTATTTCTTTCCTCTAACCCCTTATTTAAAACCTGTAATGGTTCTGTCTTATTTTCAGTGGTTGCTATATAGCTTTTACCTCATCGGAGACCTTATTTTTTGGCTTTAAATGAACACCCCTGGATTATGAAATCTACATTATAATCATATTAGATGCTTCAGAAACCAAGGTAGTGTGAAAGAATATTCGTTCTCCACTAATTTTTTTTTTTTATCATCAACATGCTAAATTGTCCTTTTGGAGCTGTTGGAAAAAAAAATGGAAGGTTTGGAGAAGCATTGAATGGCATGCTATTTGCTTAAATAGAAATTTATATAACATGGTGGTGGCCGCAGAGTGCAAGGCTTTCTAATGCAGTCCTCTCACTTAGGGATCATTCAGACATCTGTTTTTTGCTTACATGTTCTATCCGTTTTTCACAGATATAACTCATACCTATGACACCAGAAAATCCCTATTGCAATGGGATTGATAAGAGGTCAGAACTCAATAAATAATATAATTACAACAAACCTCAGCACGCTGATTAAAGCACAAAAAGGGGAATCAAAGAATATTTTCAACCATACAAGTAAATTGAATTAACATAATTGAACACACTATTAAAAAATACCAACAGAATATCACTGCCAAAGCAGGGAATAATGAGGGAAGCGTGATGAAGACACGGAGAAAAGAGCATAGCGGTGTCAGGCTGGGATCCTTTTACTAGTCTAATTTAGCATATACTTATCCATTATATGCACCTTATCACACCTAATGCTTTACACTTAACGCACTTTACTTTACATGGTCACATGTATACAGCTACGTGCTGTAATCTACGCCCTCACATGAGGGTATTTGCCTTATATTAGCTCAATGGAGTACTCTGTCAGCTCTAAGCACCGTCTTCTAGGTGGCCATATTATACCATATATATATATATATATATATTTTTTTTTTCCCATTTTTGCTCTTGTTTCTAAGTGCACTCGTACATATGGAACATTCAATCTTCTTCTGATTCCTATACATGTGCTTTTGACTGTACAATTTTTCTAAGGATCCCTAATTATTCCCTGCTTAGGCAGTTTTATTCTGTTTGCATTTTTTAATAGTGGGTTCAAATATGTTAATAAAATGTACTTGTATGGTTGAAAATACTCTAAGATTCCCCTTTTTGTGCTTTAATCAGCATGCTGGATTTTGTTGTAATTATTGAACTCATAAATAGTATAGTCTATGGGGCTATTCACTTGGCCAATTTTTTGTGTGTACCAAGTAGTCCTTACAAAATTGCGGGGACTTGTTTGATATTGATCCGAGTGTTGGCTCAAGATAAACAATGCAAGTCTACAGGTCCGTGAAACAAAACATTGGGCAGCACTCAGATGCCATCCTTATACTGTCCGTGCTAGACAGGAGAAGGTAGATAAACTTTTCATTCTCTAATCCGAGAAAAACTTATAAAACTACTACATGAAACTTGGACTAAACTAAAATGAAACTCTGGCAACACTCTGAACAAAATCACTGATGAAACTAGGACCGTTTTCTAAAATGTTAAAAAAATGGACGTCTGAATGAGCCCTTACTGCAAGAGATTGTTTTAGGGGCACTAACGTGAAAAGAATCTAGATCTTTTCCACTTTGCTACACTCACTTATAGGATTATTTTTGCACAAAACTCCAGAGGAAGTTTTGTTTAGTAAATTTTGGCTACCTGAATAGCAATGAATCAGGTAAATGGTATTTTGGTACATTATCTGCAAAACTTTGATACCTTTGCTGCATCAGAGGATTACACTTATCTATTACTTAACTATCATAATAAAGCATTTTAATACTTGCCCATCTTTAATTAGATCGTATTTCAGGATTTCATCATTTTTGGAAGTTGGTGTTGCAAAACAACTCTCCACTAGGGTTTCCAGTCCATTGACACGCATCAGGGGTTCAATGCCAAAATAAAGCGAGTCTCTGAGCTTAAGTATTGGCAAAGTTTCTCTGTAAGGCTCATCAAAATCTTTATCCTTAAAAATTTCCAGGGTGAAGGGAAAGGTGCCTCTGTTGCGACCCATGATTTCCAGGGGTGAGTTCTTAAGATTAGGTACATATCCTTCGATGATGGTGTAAAGTCTAGGAAACTCACATGTAATCGGAATAAGAATCTTGCTTGTACGAATGATAATGTCTCCGTTGCTTCCTGGGGTTTGCTTGGGCATGCCAGTGACAAGGTTGGTAGCAATAATCTTATCACTTGCTACCTACAAAAGGTGAAAACAGTAAAGTGTCAGAGAATGCAGTAAACACATTTGTAAAATTAAGCAAACATGTAAAATTACATTCGATATACTCTTAACTTCCACAGTTTCAGATACTGCTATATGTTATGAAATATCAGAACTCAGAACAGGAAGGCAATATGCACAATGGAGGCTCTGGTTAAGATTTCATTCCTCCGGATGTCATAAAAGGTCATAGACCCCAATTCATCAAGACTGGTGTTTTTCACACGTGTCTTAATTAAGGGTGCACGGGAGTAAGATGCTACAAATTTATTAAGAGGCTTGTATCTCTTAATGAATTTGGCCCAACATGCAGCTAGCATGCTCTTGGCTAGGTATCCCTCGTGGCTAAGCTACATCCATTTTTTTAAAAGAAGAAAAAGGTTGTATCTAGTGAGATGGAAAAATACAGAAAAACTGCATTAGATCTGAAGTAAGCCAAGGCCACAGCCATATTGACAGATTAAGAATAGATATAGTAGCATAACCAAGTTTTCTCTCTAGCAGTTACACACATTGATAGCGGTGCCACAAGTCTTGAGATTGAAGTTGATATTCACATGGGTGCCATTGGATACACCTTTGCAGGAGGAATTAGTAAGTGACAGTTCAAGTCCACCAACCAGATCCTTAGGGACAGAGACCTCTATGGAACTTGGCTTGCATAAAACTGGTACTGAAAAAAAAACAATAGTAGAAAAGAATTAAGAAGCTTATAACCTTCACTCTGAACTCAAACTTTTTATTCTACACATATAGAATTAGGTCACACAGTGAGAAAATGCAATTTGAGATGACTGTTACTCTCTATTATGAGAATCCCTGGTGGTTATTAGCGATGGAATTAAATGTTCAATCCCACATACAACTAAGTAACAAAGCTGAACATTGACTCTCTGCCACAGGTTAATGATCTCCTATGACTTTCACACCAATGCACACTGAGAATGAAAAGTGTTATTAACAAAGTCAGTGTTTGTATGTATCAGGTTGAGCAAAAGGGTATCCAAGAAGTGAAAGATGAGGGTCTTCTTTGGAGACTAAAACATCCAGCAATTTACAAACAAAACACAGCAATGGTGTCCGCTCTAGATCACCTAAAATGATGGTATTTTATGAAAACTGATGTTGGTAGAAATATATGCTAATAGTACTGCTGTGTAAGGCATATCTGTGACAGGGTCAGACAGGTTCAGCAGAATGCCGAAAGATTCTCTGGTGGGTTCACACTTTGACGTAATAATGGGTCCAAAAGCTTCAGAGTAGAAGAAACCTTGTTTGGAGACAATCACCATTATGGGTTGGATCACAAATTACTATTAGCCCCAACATGAATTGGGTGAAGTTTGTGAAGAATTATAAAGTGGACACATATATATAGTATTGATAGAGCATAGGCCTTGACCTGTGCTCTAGGCCCCAATAAACATGCAGTACCAAGTGCATCAACTACATAAACTCGGCAGTATCTTTCCACTAAGGCCAATAAAACTTGCGCCTAGATGTACATCTTGTATGCCTTAATTGGCCTTAGGAACTAGTTTTACTGACAGCAGTTTGAAACCTTTAGTAAAACTGTTTTGATAGAAAACTAAGTATCACCAATGGAAGAAGCACATAAAATATCAACATGATTGGAAAGTTCAACAGAACCTTTCTTTCTTCCACCATACCTTGACAAGTGTGATTATCCTCAGACATGACAAGGCCCCTTGGGCACAGACACTGGTATGAATCACCAAGTGGAGCACAGGTATGACTGCAGCCTCCATTGTTGTTCTGACATCCCTGAATATCTAATGTAGACATAAAATTCAGGAATATATATAAAAGATTGCTCAATAATCAGCATAGACACAAAGCTGGAGAAAAATTAAGATTAGTATGTAAGATAGTCTCTGTCCATAAGTGTTTAGATTATTTTGTACTTCAATATGCAGCCCCAGAACGATTTCTTGTAGGAGATAATTATAATCCAGCTCTTAAAGTGACTGAGGGTTGTTTAGGGCTTTTGAGGGAACAACCCACTTAACATGATAGAATAGAATGTCATGGGGTGGAAATAGGTTAATTAATAATGACTAAAAAAAAAAAATAAAAAAAAAAAATGGGAAAACAATGCTTAGGCCGGGTTCATACTGCGTTAAAGCAGCCCGTTCAACGCATAGCGTTGACGGGCTGCACTAACGCTGTAGCATAACATGATCGCGTTATGCTATACCGCTAGCGCAGATGATTTATCTGCGCTAGCGGTGACGGAGCCTCAGACGCCGCAGCCCGCGTTCGGGGCTCTGTCACGATTATGGCATGCGTTGGCGATACGCCCGATAATAGGGGTTAATGGCAGCGTTAACGGACTGCCATGACGCCTTAATGGGAACTTGTCACTTTGTAAATGCAATCCGATTTGTGGACAGCACATTTCCTCTAATTTCATTTTGCCTCCCAAATGAAAAGTCTGAGTGACTGCAGACCGCCAAATTGTGACGATTTACATACTTGCATTCATGTTCCAATTAGACTCATCAGACTTCTCTCAATAGAATAGAAAGGAGCGGGGTGAGACTAGTAGACAATTGACCACAAGTATGCAAACATTTGCATACATGACTGCTCATCTACAAACGGATTACAGGGGAATCGTGACTGCGTGCGCATCATCATGATTGCAGTCACAAAGAGTCCATTTCAGCCTGGACAGCTCTTCAAGCAAAATTTATAAGGTATTACAAAAAAACCTATACAGTTATGACTGAAAGTGTTGGGACCCTTGAAATTGTTCTTAGTTATACACATGTTTATTTCCTTTGTGTTTATTGGAGCCACACAAAAAAAAACCACAGGAAAAAAGGCAAATTTGATATAATTTCACACAAAACTCCAAAAATGGGCCAGACAAAATTAATGGAAATTAGATCAGGACACATTGCTGGCAACTTCAGAAATCTCCAGCGCTTTGTTTCAGTCTGTTTGGGGTCATTGCCCTGCTGGAAGATCCATGACCTAGGACACAAATCTGGCTTTCTAACACTGGGCACTACATTGTGAACCAAAATCCAATGGTAATCTTCAGATTTCACGATGCTTTGTACACAGTCAAGGCACCCAGTGCCAGAGGCAGCAAAACAACCCCAAAATACCTTTGAACCTCTATCATATTTTTTTAAATTCGTTTATTAAACCATAAACAAGACAAACAACATACACACTTGTATATGATGATAAGCATTGCATAAAGTATATACACTTTCCACAGTATTAGATATAAAACAAAATGCATATGTCGGTTTACATATGGAATAAAATGTAGTGTCCGGTTAACCATGCAAGCTTTTGTATTGTTATTCGAACAATAAAGTCTTTTTAACTTTCTAAACCAAACTATAACTACCAGTTTGCAGCCTAGTTCCATATAATCAGCTAATTATTATGCAATGTCTCCCTCCTACCAAGGTAAGATGAGAGGAATTCCACCTCTCCCAGATCTTTTCAAATTTGCCCGGGCACCCTCTATTTCGATACAGCGTACGCTCATATGGAATAACCGCATTCACCAAATCGATCCAAATCCTGAGGGAGGGACACGAGTTCCCCATCCAACGCAGTGCCAGAACCTTTCGTGCCATAAATAAAGTTTCCCGGAAAAAGACCCTGATATAATGACCCCAAGATTCATCATCCCACACCCCAAACAGGCAAACCAGTGGCTCAAGGGGAACAGGAGCTTGTACCAGGGAAGTTAATAATGACGTCACCTCCTTCCAATATAGGGCATAGCCAAATCATGTGTATAAAGTCTGCATCCAATGAGTGACATCTCAAACATTCCGATGATTGGAATCGGCCCATCCTAAATAGTCGGGTCGGGGTCAGATATGATTGATTTATAATATATAATTGTATCATTCTTTTATTGATAGACGGAGACACACCGATCGGAGATTCCAGAATTTCTCCCCATTCTTCTCCCTGTGCATCGGGAATGAGCCTCTCCCACTTCCCTTTAACCGAGTTTATGGTGGATTCCGCCACCTACCGATAGCATATATGTGTACAAAGTGGAGATGAGACCCTGGGGAGCTTGCGATTTAAGGATGCCTATCAAGGGCAGAGACGATATAGCTTTGTTTATCCCCATATTTCTCATGTGTGATTGAAAGGCCGGCCTCAATTGTAGATAACGGAAAAATTGGGATCTTGGGATGGTACATTTGACCTGTAATTGTTCAAAAGACACCAAGGTTCCATGATCGTGCAAATCGCTTACCGAGGAAACATTGTGCCGAGTCCAGAACTCGGCAGACGGGTGTTCAAGCAATGCCGGAAAATAACCATTATTCCACAGGGGCATTTCAGCCACTATGTCTCCAAATCCAATTACTCTCTTAATCTGCCTCCACACTGATCGTGCCAGGCGAAGCAGGGGGAGCAAACGGGGGACATTTATTTTTTCCGATTCTAGGAAGCCCAGTGGACAGCTAACTCGTGCAGCATGAAGCAAGTGGCTTTCAGAGTTAGGGAGGTGATCATCAGGCATCCACTTGCATATGGCTTTGGCCTGTCCAGAAAGATAATATAAAAAAAAGTCTGGTGGCGCTGCCCCACCTTCCTTTTTTGGTCTTTGCAGGGTGGACAACCTGAGTTTGGGCCTAGATTTTCCCCATATAAAAGACGTAATTTGAGAGTTCAAATTTGCAAAGAAGGATTGGGGTACTACCACAGCACTTTGCTGAAGAGAGTAGCTGAGCTTAGGGAGCAGTATCATTTTAATTAAATTAATACGTCCGGCTACAGAAAGCGGGAGTTTACTCCAGATTAGAAATTTAGCTTTAACCATTTCCAACAATGGGTATATGTTGAGCCGCAAATCCAACAAACTGCTTTGAGATATGTGAACACCTAGATATTTGAAACTGGGTACAATAGGTAATGAGGAGAGAGCCTCCAGTCGTGGCATCGGGGCATGGGAGAGGAGCATCAGGGCAGACTTTTCCCAATTTATATATAAGCCGGAATGTTTACTGAACTCATTGATAGTGGCTATTACCCGTGCCAATGTGTCCTCTGCGTTACCCATAAAAATCACCATGTCAACAGCGTATAAGCCTATGGTGTCTACTCGACCCGCTATTTCTATACCTTCAATATTAGGGGAAGATCTTATACGAATAGCCAATGCCTCGATCGCCAGTGCAAAAAGTGCCGGAGAAAGGGGACAACCCTGACGGGTTCCCCTATGCAGTGAAAAGGACTCAGATATAGAACTATTTAAGATGACACGAGCCTTAGGTTTCATATATAATGTACTAACCCATTTTAGAAACCCATATTTCTGTAAACATGCACATAGGAAGGGCCACTGAAGGGAGTCGAAAGCCATGGCCGCATCCAGCGATGCCAATGCCCATTTATTATCTGGTACCAGGGAGCTATATTGGACCACCGACTGGACTTGTCTAATATTAAGGCTACGTTCACACGTAGTGGAACTCTCACGGAAGTTACCGCGAGAATTCCGGAATTCCATTCCGCGGGAAAATCACATTTTAAATTCCCACGATTTTCCCGCAGAAAAACTAGCGATTTGCTAGCGTAATTAGCTTGCAGAATGCTAGCGTTTTCCAAGCGATCTGGAGCATCGCTTGGAGAACTGATTGACAGGTTGGTCACACTCGTCAAACATAGTGTTTGACAAGAGTGACCAACTTTTTACTACTGATGCTGCCTATGCAGCATCAGTAGTAAAAGATAAAATGTAAAAAATAATAAAACAAAAAAAAATAATGCTATTCTCACCTTCCGGTGTCCCACGCAGCCTTCCCGCCTTTCTCCACTCTCCCGATCCCAGTAATCCTTTGCGCGAATTACTGCGAGACGTCGCGCTCCCGCGAGATCTTGACGTCATCGCAGTCATTCTCGCAAAGGATTACTGGGACCAGAAGCATGGAGAGAGGTGGGAAAGCTGCGTGGGAGGCCGGAAGGTGAGAATAACAATATTTTTTATTTTAATTCTATTTTTTACAGTGATATGGTACCCAAAGCCCGGAGGACAGTCTACTCTTCTCCGGACCGTGGGTACCATCCTATGGGTGCGGGATCCGCAAAATAATTAGCATGCTGCGTTTTTTTACCGCAAAGTGATTCCGCCGCGGAAAAAAACGCAGCATTAGCACAACATTGCGAAATCCCATATGATTGCATGGGATGCTTATTTTTCGCGGCAAAATCGTGCGTTTAAAACCGCAGCGAAAACGTGAAAAAAACCGCGATGTGTGAATTCAGCCTAATAGAAGTGCTTTTACCAGGCATGAAGCCAGTTTGATCAGGATGTATAAGTTCTAATATAATCAAATTCAACCTGGTAGCCAAAATTTTCGTAAAAATCTTATAGTCCACATTCACTAATGATATGGGGGAATAAGATCCACAATCTAATGGGTCCTTCCCCTCTTTTTTAAGTACTATTATGTTAACTTCATAGAAGGACTCTGGCATAGACCCTCCTTCCCAAATCCCCTGGAACACCATCAACAACAGTGGCGCTAATATCTCCCGGTATTTCCTGTATAATTCAATGGGAAACCCATTGGGTCTAGGACCCTTCCCAGACGCAATGCCCATTATGGCATTCTCTACCTCCTCCAAAGTAAATTTAGCATCCATAAAGGTACGCTGGGAAGGGCTTAGTGTAGGAAATGTGATATCCGATAGGTATTCCAAACATCCCTGACTATCAACATCACTTCTAGAGTTGCATAGTGATCTATAATAGTTATGGAAGCAGCTCAGTGTTTCTTCAGTTGATACCAGAGTACCATCTAAGCTACGGATCTGTAATATTGTGTTAGTAGTGTTGCGTTGACGTACCAAATAGGCCAAGAATTTACTTGCCTGGTTCCCCAGCTCGAAATAAGATTGACGGGCAAAAGTATTAAGTTACGTACCGGTAACGGTGTTTTTCGGAAGCCCATGACAGCACCACGAGAGAGGGGATCCGCCCTTCGGGAACAGGAAACCTACAGATACAAAAGGGCGGCACACCTCTCCCACGCATCAGTTGGATTACAGAGCTTGAGAGGCTACCATGGTTAGTACACCGCATATACACAATATATACAACCTATCTATCCTATTTACAATTCTTTAAACCATCTCCCACATAAGGTGAACTCGCGAAAACAATCCTCTAAAGGGGTGCACCCTTATACGTGAACAAGGGAGGGAACTAAGGGTGCTGTCATGGGCTTCCGAAAACCACCGTTACCGGTACGTAACTTAATACTTTATTCGGACTCCCATGACAGCACCACGAGAGAATTACAGAGATGTAAACTAATTTAGAGAGGGACTACAGCCTGCAGCACCCTTAGCCCGAAGGTGAGATCTGAGGAGGCACCCATGTCTAACCTATAGTGGTTAAAAAAGGTGGAAGGAGATGACCAGGTGGCCGCCTTACATATCTGGTCAATTGATACTCCCAATCTCTCTGCCCAGGATGATGCCATGGCACGAGTGGAATGCGCCCTCAGGTTCTGTGGAGCCAGACCGCCACCTGCTGTGTAGGCAAGAGAGATAGCCTCTCTAATCCACCTCGCTAACGTGCGCTTTGACACTATACCCTTTCCTGGGACCTTGGAAGGATAAAAATAATGCGTTCTCCTTCCTCCAAGCATCTGTGGCTGCTAAATATTTAAGTAGGCATCTCTTAACATCTAGAGCCTGAAGTTTTTGTTCTTTAGGATTGGTTGGATTAGGGAGGAAGGAAGGCAGAACTATTTCTTGTGTCCTATGAAAATGAGTTGCTACCTTGGGGAGGTATGCCGGGTCTGGCCTTAGGATTACTCTATCCTGTAAGAATTCTGTGTAAGGGGGCAATCTGGAAAGTGCCTGTATGTCGCCTATTCTACGTGCAGATGTTATTGCTACCAAAAAGGCTGTCTTAAGTGATATCATTTTTAGTGAAGCAGAATCCAGAGTTTCAAACGGTTTTTCTGTCATGGCTGTCAGGACTAAATTTAAGTCCCAAGGTAATACACCTATTTTTGAGTATGGGTCTCGATCTGGTAACTGCCTTAATGAATCTCGCCACCCAATGGTTACCGGCAATGTCGCATGCAAATAGGGCCCCTAAAGCTGAAACCTGTACTTTCAATGTACTAGTGGAAAGGCCCAACTCGAGACCACTCTGGAGGAATTCTAGAATCTGTTTTACGGGTATTCCATCCCTGATATTAATCTCAAAGGTGGACAGGAATCGCCTCCAGGTTCTAGCATAGATACCTGTGGTGGTTTGTTTCCTACTTTTTAGGAGTGTATCGATTACATTTTTTGAGAAGCCTCTATCCCTCAATAGTGTCCTCTCAAACACCATGCCGTCAAACGGAGTTCCGCTACTTGTGGGTGGTTGACTGGCCCCTGGTAGAGGAGATCTGGAAGGTTCGGCAGTACCCAGGGATCGCTTACTGACATGGTCCTCAACCATGCAAACCAGGTCCTTCTGGGCCAGAAGGGGGCAATCAATATGACTCTTGCCCCATCTTCCCTGATCTTCCTCACTACCAGAGGTAGAAGGTTCAAAGGCGGAAAAGCATAAGCCAGCGAGAAGTCCCATTTTATTAGGAGGGCGTCCACGGCCAGTGGATTTTCCCTGGGATTTAGGGAACAGAAAGTTTTTTCCTTCCTATTTTCTTTGGTGGCAAAGAGGTCCACCTCCGGTTGACCCCATTTGCGGACAATCTGGTTGTAGATGTCAGAGTTTAAAGCCCATTCTACCTGCTTTAGGGCCCTGCGGCTTAGAAAGTCTGCCTTCATGTTGTCTTTTCTGCTGATGTGGAGCGCGATTAAAGATAGAAAATTTTTCTCTGCTATCTGAAGGAGACGTTCCGTTATCCGCATCAGGGGGTTGGAGCGGGTTCCACCTTGGTGGTTGACATAAGCTACCGCTACCTGGTTGTCCGAGAGTATCCTTACATGATGGCCCTGTAGATACATAATGAGTTTAACGGCCAATTCAATCGCCAGCAGCTCCCTCTGGTTAGATGAGGTCTCAGCATCGGAGTCCCACTGTCCCTGTACCACTATGTCCCCCATATGGGCCCCCCAACCCCAAGGACTAGCGTCTGTGGTTATTACGCTGGTTATCTGTATCACCCAGGGCACCCCCGAGGCTAAATTTCCGACATCGAGCCACCACCTAAGAGATGTAATAGTTGAGGGGCTTAGCAATACTTGACCCTGCAAGAAGCCCTCTTAGGTTCTGCTATTAACCAGGACGTCTTTCTGAAGGGCCCCAGTGTGGAATTGTGCCCACTTGACCACTGGGATACATGAGGTTAGGGAGCCTAACAGGGACATGGCCTGCCTGAGGGTCATGGAGGGTCTATCGATTGCCCGAAGAACCTGTTGCTGTATCTGCTGTAATTTATCTACGGGTAACAGACACTGCTGAGCTTCTGAATTTAACAGCAAGCCTAGAAACTTCAGGACCTTTAACGGCTGAAATCGGGACTTCTCATAATTTATTATCCATCCGAGGTTCTCTAATCTGGACTTAGCTTTTTTTATCTGAGACAATGGTCCACTGAATTTCCCACAATCAAAAAATCATCTAAGTATGGGATAATTAAGATGTCAACTTCCCGTAAATGAGCCATAACTTCGGCCACTATTTTTGTAAATACCCGGGGCGCTGCTGAGAGACCAAAGGGAAGGGCTCTATATTGATAATAATGGATTATACCGTCTATTGATACCTCCACTCTAAGGAACTGCTGGAAATCTGCGTGGATGGGCACATGATAGTATGCGCCTTTCAAGTCCACGACCGCCATAAAACACCCTTCAAACAGCATCTTTATTGTAGAATTAATGGACTCCATTTTAAAGGTGCGTTTAACCAAAAAATTCATTAAGGAAACGTAAATTAATAATCGTTCTGAATGTTTTATCCGGTTTTTGTATTAGGAATAAGGGAGAGTAGAACCCTCTTCCTCTCTCAGATTCTGGAACCTCTATCAGAACGTTTTTCAAACACAGGCTCAAGACCTCTGCTTCTAAAGCCGCTTGCTCGAGGGGTGAAGACCTTAAGGGTGTTGGTTTAAAGGTATCCCGTGGGACTTGAGTGAACTCCAACCTGAGTCCGGTGGATATCACATTCCGCACCCAGTCACTATTGGTGACCTGTCGTCTGTAAGATGCGGACCAAAGATTTGGGAATTTTTTCTTATCATCCCCAGCCTTCTCCATCAGTTCGTCCAAGACTGCTCCGAATAAATATTCCCCCTCACACAGGATAGTACAGAGTTTCGCCCTGGACTGAATATCTCCCGGCCAGCACTTTAACCACAGGGCTCTCCGAGCCGCATTAGAGAGTCCTGCTGCCCTGGCAGCCATTCTGACTGCATCAGCCGAGGCATCTGCTAGGAAGGCTGCGCCATCCTGGATTATTGGTAGGGCCCCCAAGGATTGCCTGTCTAGATGTTCCTTGTTTTAGCTGCGACTCTAACTGGTCCAACCAGACCATCATGGACCTGGCCGTGCAAGTTGATGCTACTGCTGGTCTTAAGGAACCGGCTGCCATCTCCCAGGTATTTTTAAGGAATGTATCTGCCTTCCTGTCTAGAGGATCTTTAAGGGACCCCATGTCCTCAAAGGGTAGTGAGGATCTCTTCGATGCTTTCGCAATAGCTGCATCTAATTTGGGGGCCTTGTCCCAAGTATTCATTGCTGAATCGTCAAAGGGATATCTCCGCTTGAGGGCTGGTGGTAGCGACCCTCTTTTATCTGGCTCTTTCCACTCTCTGCGGATGAGATCCTGAGTCCTTTCTTTTAGTGGGAAGACCGCGCCTGCGCAGTGGCGCCGCCGACCCGGAAGCACCCCCAGGCTCCGCCCCATGACGTCACTGCGACTCCGACGTGACCGGAAGTCACGCGGGACGCCCGGGCGCTCCACTATGGAGCGCTCCCCGGCCCCAGTGCCCTGCAGCTGCGCCGGCCCCCCCCAACCTCCGCGATCGCGCCGCTGGAGCTGGGAGCCCCCGGGGTGCACACTTACCGGCAGCGGCCCACATATGGAGACGGACCTCCTCCGAACGCCGCTCCCTGCTGTATCCACCACAGCCGTGCCACCCATCCTGGGCCACCGTGGCGTCCTCCAGGAGCTCCGCACCAGGCCGAGGTAGGAGACCCCCCCTCGCTACCTATACCGGCCGGCCTGGGATCCGGTCTGTAGGATCCCGTCCCCTCAGGAACAGGAAACCAACTGATGCATGGGAGAGGTGCCGCCCTTTTGTATCTGTAGGTTTCCTGTTCCCGAAGGGCGGATCCCCTCTCTCGTGGTGCTGTCATGGGAGTCCGAATAAAAATAATTTACGTTTGGACCTGGTGTCTATGTGTTGAGTATATAATCTTTGAGCAGCCAGCCACTCCACTCTATTGCCACTAGTCTGATCAGATATATAGGCGGCCTCTGAGTCTCTCAATCACCGCTCCACCTCATCATCCTCCCTCGATGTCACTCGCTTTATATAAGAAATCGTAGAGGATAAGCAGCCCCTCAAGTATGCCTTAAGGGCATCCCAAAATAAGTTAATATTCCGAGGTTCAGGGTGGGATGAAATGAAGCAATGTAATTGATCGATCATTCTATCGGGTGATTCTATCAACTTCAGCCAAAAGGGGTTTAATTTCCATGCCATCCTGTTGCTGAGTGGTCCGTATTTAAGTTTAAGAACGACAGGGCTATGATCTGAAATGTTCTATACTATCTACCCACATTATTAGACCACTGGATCCAAATATGTAATCTATACGCGACAAGGAGCGCTTGGTGGATGAATGGCAAGTATATTCCCTTTTCTCGGGATGTCACGTTCTCCATGGATCCAGCCATCCACTACCCTCCATGAATTGCGACAGTTGGGATGTAACCTATGGGAGAGACTCCTCCCGCCCTTCATCACCCAATCTCAGCCTGTCAAGATGGTTATTCATGACCTGGTTGAAATCCCCCATGCAGATGACATCTGCGTCTGGATAGTTCAGGGCGAAACCCATCGCCTTCTGGAGAATAGACATATTAGCTGGAGGCGAGTTGTAAATACATAGAATAACATATTGTCTGGAATTAATAAGTGCTTGCACAAATACAAAACGTCCCTCAGGATCCCTTCGGGCCTCCCTGGCTTCCCATCTAACATCCTTATGTATCAATAGCGAGACCCCCCTTGAATAACTGGTATGAAGTGAGTGGATATACCATTGTGCCCACGGTTTCTGCACACACCATGCAGTATCCCTGGTCAGGTGCGTCTCCACCAAGGCCACAATGTGTGGACGGCATTGCCTGATCTGCGAGAATACCTTGATTTTCTTTTGGGGGGGGGGGGGTCTTAATGCCCCTCACATTCCAGGTCATGCATATAATTTCAGACCCCATTTTTGTCTATCTGAACATGGTGTATGCTAGTGCCCAAGCAAAGACTTGAAACATCACATAAAAGACAAAGTTGACACTGGCTGCGACTACTACCTAAAAAACTATTAAAACTAAGACTATTAAAAAGGAAAAAAACAAAACATTAGTCTAGCAATATAGGAGCAAAGTCCCACGCCCCTATTGAATAAACAATAAGGGGATACCATCACTGAACTCAGTGTCCGGTATTGTTGAACTGGACACCCGCCGAGGAAGCCCCAACTGGGCCTCTAATTGAAGGATTCAAATTGGCAGCAAGTACATTAGGATTCCTTTGCAGGGGATCCCCCATGACCGCAGCCACTCAGTCGCCTCCGCTGGATCCGTAAAAAACATAGATGAGCCCCTTGTACAACCCGGAGCCGGGCCGGGTAGCTCATGGAATACACGATGTTCTTCTCTCTGAGCCACCTCTTAATTTCGATGAATTGTGCCCGCTGCTTCTGAAGTTCCATGGAAAAATCCGGGAAAATGGAAATCACAGCATTATCAAATATGATGGGGCTTTTTTGGCCGTGCGAGACGCAGAATGGTGTCTCAGTCTTTACAGTTGAGGAGACGAGCCAAGAAGGGTCTAGGTGGGGCTCCCGGAGGAAGGGGTTTTGTAGGAACCCTATGTGCTCTTTTGACGGCGAATACTGGAGAAAATTCATCTGGGTCACCCTCCCAGGGCCGTGGGGTACTCGGTAACGGGCCGGTGTCAGGGGGATGTGTCACAGCAGCGGTGACCCGGTCCATGGCTCCGGGCACCCAAGTAATGGCGGGGAATGTAATGATTTGATTAGTTCGTGACGCCACCTGTGGTGTTCGGCAAGGGAGTTGTTAAGCTGACGCTGCATACAGATCCGCTGGGACTGATGGTGTGGTGCAGCAATGATGGTATAGCCCTCCACAGGCAGGGCTGTCGTCCCAGGGCAGTGTAGATGAAGTGACACTTAGATGGTGTAGTGTCCGGCGCAGGGGATGTAGCAGTGCTAGACTGGCGGATGCAGGAAGGAATGGAGGACACCAGGGCATGCAGTTCCAAAGCTTTACTCACAGTCTGTAGTGCCCGCTTCCGTACCATGTCTGTCCTCCGGGTGAGAGACCCAGTCAACCTCCAGGCAAGATGGAATGCTCCCCTCCAACACTCCGCCAACTTATGTGTCTTTTCTGAACGACTCCTCTATAGCGCCTTAAAGTGTGAAGATCTCGTAGTACTGAGTTACACTGGAGTTCCTCCTGACTGATGTTCCCAAGAACTCTACTTGTACGGCAGACAGCTGTAGCCTGCTTCGGGGACTCCCTTCTCCTGAATCCCGGCTCTCTATACAGTTGCTGTTGTGCCCCAAGTCTTACATGGGAGTAGTGCATTTACAGCCAACTACTCCACCGGTGTCTGCTGCAGAACCATAAGTGTCCATACAACCTTGGGGACCAGGCCCCGACCTTGCGCTGAGAACCTATAGGCAGGGTTCCTCTACCCAACCCATGTCCTCTCTGTTGTCTCTACTCCTTCGTTCCGTACTAATCTCTCTTTCTTATGGAAGCTTAGGGTTCAGTTCTACGTCTTTCCACCTTCTTTACTTTCCCGTGCCAGCTGGCTCAGGTCACTGAGGCAGTTGCAGCACTCCTTCCTCCATCCCTTCTTCCAGGGATCCTCACTCCTCTCCGAGTGACTTCCTACTCGACTGACCTTCTGTCAGACTGACCTCTCCTGACTGACCTGTCATCCTACACTTTCCCACTCTTTTATGTATCTAAACTCCACCCACCTCCCAGCACGTCCAGTGTTCCAAGCAGGGAACCACCAAAGGTGCTCTGCTACTCTCTAAGCACTGAGCCGCAATGTGGTTGTGCAGAACTACCCTGTCGTGTGGGGTGCGAGTGTTGGAGTGTGGAAAGGAGTTCCCACCTTACCTGGATGGTGGGGCACTACACCTTAGGAGAAGGTGCAGTACCTCTGTGGCGACTGAGCCTCAGGGGCACCACACATCCCCCAGAGAGGCCTTAAGCCAGCCTTCCAGAAATTGCTCAGGATGTTGACCCTCTGAACACTCCGGAAGTCCAATGACACGGATGTTATTTCGATGCATCCTGTTCTCCAGATCATCCGCTTTTTGCTTCCAGGCGTTAATCGATCCTGAAACCTTTGTCAACTTTGCCTCCATAGGTGCGATGGTGTCTTCTACCTGAATCATAGAATCATAGAATCGTAGAGTTGGAAGGGACCTCCTGGGCCATCTGGTCCAACCCCCTGCTCAAAGCAGGATTCGCTAAATCATCCCAGTTAGATGTCTGTCCAGCCTCTGTTTGAAGACTTCCATTGAAGGAGAACTCACCACTTCTCGTGGCAGCCTGTTCCACTCATTGATCACTCTGTCAAAAAGTTTTTTCTAATATCTAATCTGTGTCTCCTCCCATTCAGCTTCATCCCATTGCTTCTAGTCTTTCCTTGTGCAAATGAGAATAAAGTTGATCCTTCTACAATGTGACAGCCCTTTAGATATTTGTAGACAGCTATTAAGTCTCCTCTCAGTCTTCTCTTTTGCAAACTAAACATTCCCAAATCCTGCAACCTTTCCTCATAAGACAGGGTTTGCAGACCGGTCACCATTCTGGTCGCTCTTTTCTGAACTTGCTCCAGTTTGTTGATGTCTTTTTTAAAATGTGGTGCCCAAAATTGGACACAATATTCCAGATGAGGTCTGACCAAAGAGGAGTAGAGGGAAATAATTACTTCACGTGATCTAGACTGTATGCTTCTGTTAATACATCCTAGAATTGCATTTGCCTTTTTTGCTGCTGCATCACACTGTTGACTCATATTCAGTCTGTGATCTATTAGTATACCCAAGTCTTTTTCACATGTGCTGTCACTTAGCCCTATTCCTCCCATTCTATATATGCTTTTTTCATTTTTATTGCCCAGATGTAGTACTTTGCATTTCTCCCTGTTAAAAACCATTCTGTTAGTTGCTGCCCACTTCTCCAGTTTATTTAAATCTTTTTGAATCCTCTCTCTCTCTTCTCTAGTATTAGCTATCCCTCCTAGCTTTGTGTCATCAGCAAATTTAATCAGTTTACCCTCAATTCCTTCATCTAAATCGTTGATAAAGATGTTGAACAATACAGGGCCCAGGACAGAGCCCTGTGGTACCCCACTTGAGACATTCTTCCAACTGGATGTGCAGCCATTTACGACCACTCTTTGGGTCCGATCACTAAGCCAGTTATGAATCCACCTAACAGTTGCCTTGTCCATTCCATACTTAGTCATTTTTTCAATAAGGATTGTATGAGAGACTTTGTCAAATGCTTTGCTGAAGTCAAGATATACTATATCTACAGCATTTCCTTGATCCACCCAATCAGTAATACCATCATAGAAGGAAATTAAATTAGTCTGACATGACTTATTAGTTACAAACCCATGCTGACTCTGTTTAATCACTTCATTCTTATCCAGGTATTGACATACATGTTGTTTAATACCTGGGATACTCTCCTCTCCACTTCCGTAATGTGTCCCTGCATAGCTTGCATGTCCTGTTGGAGTCGCCCCACCTCAGTGTACACGTCTTCTATCTTCTCCGTCAGAGAAGTCCTAGTAAAGGATATGGCTTGTGTAACAACCCTGCTGGCATCACTGCATGGCCTCCCATACCCCACACACCAACTTACTTTCTGCTTCAAGCCATGCTGTGAATTCTGTCTGTTGCCAGCTCTGTGCCTCTGCTCTCCATGTTTCCAGACTGTGTGTATAGGGGGGCGGCGCCTGAACTCTCTGGTTCTTATGCAGTCAGGGTGCACCTGTGTAATATGTCCCTTACCAATCACCTAGAGCCCTTGACTATTTAGTTTCGCCACTCCCACTGAAACATTGCCTGTGCAATGTCTAAACTCAGTTAGCTCCTTGCTGCTGAGCCAGCCAGGCCCTGTCCTATGTCTTGCCTTCTCTGAAGGCTCTTACTGCGTATTCTTGTGTCTTGGTACCTTGCCTAGCATTTCTCCGTCCGCCTACCAGGAGGCAGAATATCCTGGCCCTTGAGTCTTGTTCCCTGTGCCTTGTCTGTTCTCTGTCCGCCTGCCAGGAGGCAGAATATCCTGGTCCTTGTGTCTTTGTCCCTGTGTCTCTGTCTGAACTCAGTCTTACCTCTGTCTGTCAGTCTCCTTGTTTGTGGTTCTTTCTCTGCTGTGTCTTTCCTTGTGTCCTCTCTATCTGTGCGCCTGCTCCCTGGTCGCTCTGTCTGCACGGCTCCCTGGCTGCTCTGTCTGCACGGCCCCTTAGCCGCTCTGTCGGCACGGCTCCCTAGCCGCTATGCCGCACTCCTGCGGCTCAGCCTACTCCACACTCCTGCCTATATCCATACCTGCACCACCTTTGTGAACAGGTCCAAATCCTGTTGCAGCATACATCACTCCCTCCTGCCTACACCTGCTGTGTGAACAGGTCCCTACCTGCTCCTTCTCATACCACGCCAATCTGTCCTGTGTCCCCAAGCCGTGCCCGCCTGTCCTGTGTCTCCAAGCCGTGCCCACCTGTCCTGTGTCTCCAAGCCGTGCCCGCCTGTCCTGTGTCTCCAAGCCGTGCCTGCCTGTCCTGTGTCTCCAAGCCGTGCCCGCCTGTCCTGTGTCTCCAAGCCGTGCCCGCCTGTCCTGTGTCTCCAAGCCGTGCCCGCCTGTCCTGTGTCTCCAAGCCGTGCCCGCCTGTCCTGTGTCTCCTAGCCACGCCTGCTTGCCCAGTGTCTCAGCCATGCCTGTCGTGTCTACCTGCCTGCCTGTCTATAGCTTCTGTCAAAGTGACTTGTCCCCGAGTGGGACCAGCAGCCACAGCCAGACACCACCCTGGAGTGGCACCCGACAGCTATCTGCCGCACAAGCCTGACCTCACCATCAGAGGCTCCAGTGAAGACCGAGGTAGCTGTAGTAGTCATGTCCCTTCCAGGGTAGTCTGGTTTATGGTCGAGTGGGGCTACAAACCCCCGGCTCACGCCATTCAGCCAAGGCGCGAGCGTGACAGTTTGCACAGGCCATGGTCCCCGCTGAGTCCCATGTCCTTCTGCTTGCAGAGCTTGAGGGACTTTCTCTCTGCCAGTATGAGCATCTGGAAGAATTTGTTCCGCCCTGTGTGGTTCCGATTGTTGAGACTTCTGAACCCATCAGTGTCTCCAATGCCATCTACAACCAGCTCCTGGCTTATGAGAGGCTTGACCCTGAAGATCCTCCAAGGTTCTATGGAGATCCTAAGGAGTGCCAAGGGTTCCTGGAGCAGTGCCTGCGGTACATTGAGTGGAATTCAGCCTGTTTCCCCTCTGATTGGGTCAAAGTGGGATATATAATGTCCTACTTAGCGGGAGAAGCTTTGATGTGGATCTGTCCCCTCTGGGAAGCAGGGGATCCTATCATCACGGACCTAGAGGCCTTCCTAGTGGCCTTCCGTAAAGCCTTTGAAGTACCCAGTCCAGCTACGTCTGCCAAGTCTTCCCTTTCCAGATCTGAGAGGCGCGCCAGACAGGCGAAAACAGTGAAGAAACAACCTCGTCAGACCGCGACCGCCGTCCGAAACCCTCTAGTTCCTCCACTCGTTAAAGCAGCGACTCGAGTTGAACCCAAGAAGACTGTTAAGACTGGGCTGGCAAAGCAGCAGCCTGAAACCAGTCGTAAGATGGGCATACAGTATTGCTGCGGTTGTGTGGAATACCCGGACGGCTTCTGTCCGAGGGAGCGCAAGCTCCAAAACCTTGGGTCAGTGGGAGAGGCTGCCCTTGGTAAGAGTCCCTCCTCTTCACTAAGATCGGTGACTGTTCGTGTGCCTTGTGGGAGCTTCGGCCCTGCAGATGTGTTAAAGCTGCAAGCCAGACGGAGTCTGTGTAGGGTTCCTGTTCCACAGCTCCAGAATCCGGTGACGGTGTTTGGTGATGGTCGTGCCCTACTTATGAACAGTCGAGTGTCGAAGGGACAACTACAGCTCCAAATCGGAGCATTATATTTGGAGAAGTTTATTTTACACTTGCTGACCAGTTTGCCCATCGGTCCTTCTGAGCCGGATACTCTACTGCCCGTTCCTGTCCGAAGACCCAGTATGGTGCCGCACTTGGAGCTACCTAGTCACCAAAGATATCTAGTTCCAATGTTACAAGGTCAGGCTACAGTGTTACCTTCCCCATCTGTTCTGCTGGCTATTGGGTCATGGTGTGCTGATGTCACTGAAGAAAAGGAAGCAGTGGCGCCCTCTCCACACACCTCCTGTGACCAGTTCCCAGAAGCATCCCTGTCGCTTGAAAATTTTTCTTTAGGCCATGGGCAGAAGATGGATCCATTATGTATGCCTCCAGCTTCCATTTGACAGGTGGGTGAAGAGGTTGGAACAGTGACCCACGTATCTCCATTTCTCACCAACCTGGAAGAGGAGGACCAGTTTTTTCAGGGTAACAGGCTGAAGTGGCTCCCTGTATGTATGCCTCCAGCTTCCATTTGCCTAGTTGGTGAAGATACCTGGGCAGAGATGCTTCCTCCTGATCCTAAGGAGGAGGTCCAATTTTCTTGGGATATCGGGCTGAAGTTGGACTCAGTGAAGGTCTCTTCTGTTTCCAGCTGGCCGGCTGATGTAGGGGTCAAGTCTGAGGCTTCCAGGTCCCTGCTTTCTGCCACCCAGGAGAACGAAATCCAAGTCCTTTTACCCTCTGTGTTGGAAGCGGACTCCATCGGGCACCAAGAAGCTTGGCACTCCGAGATTCCTGATGGCACACATATTCCACCATACCTGAAGGATGTCGTGTCAACCTGGACTGTGTATGGTCCCATACTCCTTCAGGTCATTCTGGCAGGCTTGAGGAAGAGGGGCCGTAAAGGGGGGGTACTGTAACAACCCTGCTGGCATTACTGCATGGCCTCCCATCCCCCGCACACCAACTTACTTTCTGCTTCAAGCCATGCTGTGAATTCTGTCTGTTGCCAGCTCTGTGCCTCTGCTCTCCATGTTTCCAGACTGTGTGTATAGGGGGGCGGCGCCTGAACTCTCTGGTTCTTACGTAGTCAGGGTGCACCTGTGTAATATGTCCCTTACCAATCACCTAGAGCCCTTGACTATTTAGTTTCGCCACTCCCACTGAAACATTGCCTGTGCAATGTCTAAACTCAGTTAGCTCCTTGCTTCTGAGCCAGCCAGGCCCTGTCCTATGTCTTGCCTTCTCTGAAGGCTCTTACTGCGTATTCTTGTGTCTTGGTACCTTGCCTAGCATTTCTCTGTCCGCCTTCCAGGAGGCGGAATATCCTGGCCCTTGAGTCTTGTTCCCTGTGCCTTGTCTGTTCTCTGTCCACCTGCCAGAAGGCAGAATATCCTGGTCCTTGTGCCTTTGTCCCTGTGTCTCTGTCTGAACTCAGTCTTACCTCTGTCAGTCTCCTTGTCTGTGTTTCCTTCTCTGCCGTGTCTTTCCTTGTGTCCTCCCTATCTGTGCGTCTGCTCCCTGGTCGCTCTGTCTGCACGGCTCCCTAGCCGCTCTGCCGGCTCGGCTCGCTAGCCGCTCTGCCCGCTCGGCTCCCTAGCCGCTCTGCCCGCTCGGCTCCTTAGCCGCTCTGCCCGCTCGGCTCCCTAGCCGCTCTGTCCGCTTGGCTCCCTAGCCGCTCTGCCCGCTCGGCTCTCTAGCCGCTCAGCCTGCCCGGCTCCCTTGCTGCCCAGCCTACGCCGCACTCCTGCGGCTCAGCCTACTCCACACTCCTGCCTATATCCATACCTGCACCTCCTGTGTGAACAGGTCCAAATCCTGTTCCAGCATACACCACTCCCTCCTGCCTACACCTGCTGTGTGAACAGGTCCCTACCTGATCCTTCTCATACCACGCCAATCTGTCCTGTGTCCCCAAGCCGTGCCCGCCTGTCCTGTGTCCCCAAGCCGTGCCCGCCTGTCCTGTGTCTCCAAGCCGTGCCCGCCTGTCCTGTGTCTCCAAGCCGTGCCTGCCTGTCCTGTGTCTCCAAGCCGTGCCCGCCTGTCCTGTGTCTCCAAGCCGTGCCCGCCTGTCCTGTGTCTCCAAGCCGTGCCCGCCAGTCCTGTGTCTCCAAGCCGTGCCCGCCAGTCCTGTGTCTCCTAGCCACGCCTGCTTGCCCAGTGTCTCAGCCGTGCCTGTCGTGTCTACCTGCCTGCCTGTCTATAGCTTCTGTCAAAGTGACTTGTCCCAGAGTGGGACCAGCAGCCACAGCCAGACACCACCCTGGAGTGGCACCCGACAGCTATCTGCCGCACAAGCCTGACCTCACCATCAGAGGCTCCAGTGAAGACCAAGGTAGCTGTCGTAGTCACACCCCTTCCAGGGCAGTCTGGTTTGTGGTCCAGTGGGGCCACAAACCCCCGGCTCGCGCCATTCAGCCAAGGCGCGAGCGTGACAGCTTGCATTAGCTGTTCAGACACCTGTTTGAGGGTCAGTTCTTCCTGCTCATTCTCCTCTTCTCCCCCAGGGGGACGGCTTTTTCGCTGAGCTTGTGAAGGATTATTTTTGGGAACCCGTACACTTTCAGAGGGGTCGGGTCTGGCATATTCTTTTAATTTTTCTGCTGCTGCTGATCCTTTAGATTGACTCAATCAGTGACAGTGCAGCGCAACAGGACAATCAGAGGTGCAGGCTCTGGGGGCTTTCCCCCAATTATATGCACAGCAGGGCTTGTAAAAGGAGATATATCTCAGAAGCAGCTCCTATGTAGTGGGGGGGGGGTCATCACATGGATCAGGAAGGGCAGTGTCTGGTGCTGCAGCAGCAAGGTTTGGGTTTGTCACAGCCAGGGGGGGATAGAGACCACAGCCTCCGCACAGACAGCAGCAGTGGGGGGTACAGAAGTCCCCACAGAAGTGGCACCAGCGGCACAGTGAATCTATTAACGAACGGGAGGAACGCAGGGCCCAATTTTTCAGGGCACTCACCGCGAGTCAGTTGTGTCCTCAGGATGTGAGTTACCATCCGGTAGCACTGTGGCAATGAAAGCTGGACGCCGCAGCTCTTACTGATGGAGCAGGCGGCGGGGCCTGCACGAGGTGGCGGCCATCTTAAGACGCATGCTCTGGTTCCCCCTGCTTTCAGCTCACCAGAGCTACTTCACGTCTCTCAGTGGGGTCCACCGGGGTCCCCGGCATCCAGATGTCACAAATGCTGACAGGTATGTTGCAATTATGAGGCCACAGACGCAGGATGGAAGCAGGATTTTCAGGAGCTCTCTCAGTGTGCGTCCTTCTCCCTCGGCTACATAGCCATGCCCCAACCTCTATCACATTTGACTGTAGGTATAGTGTTCTTTTCGCATTCCATCTTCGGTAAACAGTAGAATGATATGCTTTAACAAAAAGCTCTGTCATGGGTCTCATCTGTCCCCAAAACGTTTTCCTAGAAGGATTTCAGCATATTCACGTACATTTTGGAAAACTTCAGTCTAGCTTTTTTTTTTGTCTCTCTGGCAACAGAGGGGTCCTCCTGAGTCTCCTACCATAGTGTTTCATTTCATTCAAATGTAGAAGGATAATTTGCACTGACACTGATGCACCCTGAGCCTGCAGGGCAGCTTGAATTTCTTTGGCACTTGATTGGGGCTGCTTATTCACCATCCAGACTATCCTGTGTTGCAAACTTTCATCAATTTTTCTCTGCCATCCACATCCAGGGAGATTAGCTGCAGTGGCATGGGTTGTAAACTTCTTGATTATTTTGCGCACTGTGGACAAAAGGGTCCGTTAAACATAGCGATATCGCTAGCAATATCGCTATAACGTCACTGGTTTTGTGACGCAGCAGCGATATTGCTAGCGATATCGCTACATGTGATACTTACCTCTGACTGGCTCCCCCGCTGGTTATCGCTGATTGCGTGAGAACGTCCTGGAACATTTCTCGTCGTCAGCTTCCTGCTGTGGCGACGAGCGACGTGTGGACACGGGCGGGAGGACGTTTTCATCGCCTCGCTGACAGTTAAGTAGCGACCGCCGACCGCTGCTATGTCGCTGGTGAGATCTGCCTGTTTGGCAGCTCACTAGTGACCACTTAGCGATGCACCAGCGATCCTGACCGCATCATATCGTTGTCGAGATTGCTGGTTCATCGCTAAGTGTAAGGATCCTAAAAGGAACATCAAGATATCTGGAGATGGACTTGTAACCTTGAGATTGTTGATATTGTTCAACTATTTTGGTTCTCAAGTCCTCAGTTCTTTTCTCATCTTTCTGTTCTCCATGCTTAAGCCCCGGTCACACATAGCGAGATCGCTAAAGCGTCACCGATTTTGTGACACAACAGCGACAGCGCTAGCGATCTCGCTACATGTGACACTTACCTCCGACCCGGCTCCCCGCTGGATATCGCTGATCGCACGAGATCATCCTGGTCCATTTCTCGTTGTCAGCTTCCTGCTGGCGCCGACGAGCAACTCCATGGATGCGGTAGGAAGTCGTCACCAGAGCCGCCGTCTGACAGGTAAGTAACGACCGCCGCTACGTCGCTGGTGAGATCTGCCTGTTTGGCAGCTCACTAGCGACCATTTAGCGATGCACCAGCGATCCTGACCGGGTCGTATTGTTGTCGGGATTGCTGGTGCATCGCTAATTGTAACGGGACCTTTAGTTTGGCACACAGACACACAATGCAAAGATTGAGTCAACTTCTACCCTTTTTATCTGGTTTCAGGTGTAATTTTCATATTGCACACACGTGTTACCTGCCACAGGTTAGTTTGAACGAGCATCATACAACTGAAATAAAGTTGCTTACCCACAGTTTTGGAAAGGTGCCAAGTTGAGTTTAGAACATTTGGATGTAGTCATGTACAGTATATAAATGATGAAATACATCATATAACTCAAGATTACCACAAGTACAAAGAACAAAAAGTTTGAATGACTTCTCAACTTTTAATGTTCTTTCAAATGTGAATCTGAATTTCATTCTTAAAGGACGTGACTAGGTATGGCAATAAAAAGGAAAAGGTATTCACCTTCACATGTTTTTTCGTCTACAGCCAGCACTCGTCCTTTCCCACAAGCACAGCGATGGGAGTTCTTCAGATTAATGCAGACCTCACTACAGCCACCATTATCTCGCTCACATTCATTTTCATCTGCAATACAAATAAATAAACTTGGTTGAAACCTCTCTCGTTGCACAAGCAGTCCAATCTGTGGGAAGTACTGTACAGAGAAGTAGAAACTAAGCAGAATGATATATAGCTTTGTGGGAAAAACTCAGCATGTTCATTGAAATCCTTGATATGTCCAGTGGGAGATCCTACTAATGATTGACAGTTGTTTCCACATGCAGAGTAACAGAGGGAAGACTGTCAATCACTGAATAAGACCACCCACTGGACTCATATGCATACAAACACCAGGAAATTATTCTAGGAAAATGTATATCAATCTGATCAGAACCTTCTGTCTGTAAAATCCTGCCTGCAGATCAGATACCATTTTCAACATCATTGGTTACCTTTAAGGCTCAAGTCATAGACGTTTTTCACCCTTACTCATTATTTTTACTTATACATACAGTGGGGGAAATAACTATTTGATCCCTTGCTGATTTTGTAAGTTTGCCCACTGAGAAAGACATGAACAGTCTATAATTTTAAGGGCAGGTTAATTTTAACATTGAGAGATAAAATATCAAAACTAAAATCCAGAAAATCATATTATATAAATTTAATTGCATTTTGCAGTGAGAAATAAGTATCTGAACAACCATTAACAGTTCTGGCTCCTACAGACCAGTTAGACGCTCCTAATCAACTTGTTACCTGCAGTAAAGACACCTGTCTCCTTTATAAAAGACTCCTGTCAACAGACTCAGTCAGACTCTAACCTCTACAACATGGGCAAGACCAAACGAGCTTTATAAGGATATCAGGGACAAGATCTTAGACCTGCACAAAGCTGGATTGGGCTACAAAACCATAAATAAGATGCTGGGTGAGAAGGAGACAACTGTTGGTGCAATAGTAAGAAAATGGAAGAAATACAAAATGACTGTCATTGGACATCGATCTGGGGCACCATGCAAAATCTCACCTCGTGGGATTTCCTTGATCAGGAGGAAGGTGAGAGCTCAGCCTAAAACTACACAGGAGGAACTTGTTAATGATCTCAAGGCAGCTGGGACCACAATCACCAAGAAAACCATTGGTAACACATTACGCCATAAAGGTTTAAAATCCTGCAAAGCCCACAAGGTCCCCCTACTCAAGAAGGCACATGTGCAGGCCCGTCTGAAGTTTGCCAATGAACATCTGGATGATTCTGTGAGTGATTGGAAGAAAGTGCTGTGGTCAGATGAGACAAAAATTGAGCTCTTTGGCATTAACTCATCTTGCCGTGTTTGGAGGAAGAGAAATGCTGCCTATGACCCAAAGAAAACCGACCTCACTGTCAAGCATGGAGGTGAAAACATGTTTTGGGAGTGTTTCTCTGCTAAAAGCACAAGACTACTTCACTGCATCAATGGGAGAATGGATGGAGCCATGTACCATAAAATCCTGAGTTACAACCTCCTTCCCTCCGCCAGAACATTAAAAATGGGTCGTGACTGGGTCTTCCAGCAAGTCAATGACCCAAAACATGCAGCTAAGGCAACAAATGTGTGGCCCAAAAAGAAGCACATTAAGGACATGGACTGGCCTAGCCAGTCTCCAGACATTAATCCTATAGAAAACTTAGGGAGTTGAAGCTCCAAATTGCCAAGCAACAGCCTGAAAATCTTAATGATTTAGAGATGATATGCAAAGAGGAGTGCACCAAAATATCCTCTTGATATGTGCGCAATCCTCATCAACAAGGGTTTTGCCACCAAGTACTAAGTCTTGTTTTCCAGAGGGATCAAATACTTATTTCTCACTGCAAAATTCAAATAACTTTATATAATTTATACAATGTGATTTTATGGATTTTATTTTTGATATTCTATCTCTCAATGTTAAAATTAACCTACCCTTAAAATTAGACTGTTCATGACTTTGTCAGTGGGCAAACTTACAAAATCAGCAAGAGATCAAATTATTTCCTGCAGTATGGTTGGTATAAGAGATCCTCGCGTTTTATCAAATTGCTGTCTGGTAGAAATTGAAAGGTCTTATTTTACATTTCATGATCATTTTAAAAGTCTGAATATTATTCTAGATGGATTTTATCAAGAGGACATTGAATCAGTAGTATTTGCTAAATCACTGATATCACTGAAAGTGGATCTCTCCTTCCATCCTCTGTTCCTTTCTGTATTTTTATCTTATTCGGTACGTTCTTTACAAGCGATATTAATAGCTCTACACTGTCCTATTTCTCTTGCAATTGCCATATTTCTAATATCATTCTGCAGGAATAAATGAATGGATCAGTAATAGCCGCTGGCAGATGATTTTTCCATCGTGTACCAAGTCAGAGGTGCTATAAATCAGACAGTATTCAGAGTCTACTTTTTTGGCAGATGAGAGCTAAAAATATTCTCGGCACTTCCTATCTAGTTCTGTTCTAGCCTGCTCATTTTGTAATGATAGAATGGTATTGCTGATTAGTCTTATATATCATATGCAAGGTAGGAGTTTATTGGCTCTTGTTATATAGGGTAATACTACAAAATAAAGTGTCCAGTAAGAGTTAAGAGAGTTTTTTGGCTTTTCCAATTAAAGAGAATGGCAATGCGCTGCACCTACCTTGTAGGTGGATGGAGGGATGGAATTAAAAGGCCACTTCAAACTGATGATCTAAAAGGGTGCCAAGCTTCTGACCGCCACTGATGCAATATTGATGGCCCATCCTAAAACTCTGGTACTGGAAAACCCATTTAAGTTTTTTTTTAAATTTTTTTAATTTCATATAATCGAAGATCTGCCTAAAAACCATTCATACAGACATTAATTCCTCCTCATTGCCCAGTGTAAACAGTGTCAACGATGTAACAGCAAATTATAGAATGCTTGTTTGTCGCTGGCAATTACTAAGGCATCAGAATCATTCTCTAATGTAATCATGGGATGAAATGTGAATTTTATGATTGTCAGTTATCAGTGTAAGTATAAAGATGGATGGCTTACTGGCTCATTTTAATAGCCAAGCTAGCGCCCTTTTTTTAACAGCCTTGACAATGAGGGTATGTGCACATGGGCTGGCTGGCACTTTTCAGCCTGGGGGGCAATCAAGGCAGTGGCCCTCCAGTTGCGGTGATTTTGCCCTGCTTGTCTTTTGCCGCAGCTTTAAAGCAGCAGAGATAACAGGCTTTAAAAACAGGGTGGTACATAGATATGGGAACAGAACGGAGCTAGCTGCATATATATGGAAGCAGAACCAAGCTTACTGCCTACATAGATACTGTAACAGAAGCAAGCTGACTACATAGACACGAGAACGGAACCAAGATTGTTAAGTAGATAAGGAAACAGACTGGAGCTTGCTACAGATATGGGAGCAGAACCAAGCTTACTACTGTGACGGCCGTCTGCTTATCTGGGCTGCAGTAGGAACAGCACCCTGAGTAACCCCGAGACCCTTAACCCCTATACAGGGATCTGGAATTGTAGCAAGGCCCAGGGGGTAGCTGTTTAGAGGAGCAGTGGACCAGAGCAGGACGGCCGCCAAGGGGTCAAAACTAAAACCTATAATCAAAGTCAGGAGGCAGGAGTCAGAGGCCGGAGGGCAGCAGAGGTACAAAGTCAGCAGACAGAAGGAGAGTCAAAAGTCCAGGCCAGGGTCAGTAAAACCAGGAGGGCAGCAAGGTACAAAATCAGCAGGCAGAAGGAGAGTCGGGAATCCAAGCAAAGGTCAGCGTCAAAATATCAGAATAGAGGCAGAGGTACAAAAACGGCAGGCAATAGAATGGTCAGAAATCCAGGCTGAGGTCAGAGTTTAACTATAGCAAATTACACAGTAGCACGCAGGGGAACCAAGAATATATCTGGCGGCTTGCAAGACCAGTCCCAAGGTATTTGAGGGATCAGGTCATCCCTCACAGGTTCCCAGACTAATGATGTAATCAGGACCGCACCCAGGACCAGGCCAGACGGACATGCAGTAAGCCCTACATGATTGACAGAGGGGCGGAGCCTGCAGCCACCAGATGCCCGCACAGGGGCCTCTTCTATGTCACCACCCTCACCCTGAGGCAAACCACGGCGCCTCCCAGTGGTCGAGGCAGGAATAGCCGTCCCCGAGTCTGACGGCGACGTGACGGCCCGGTGCCTCCTAGTGACCGAGACCGGAACAGCAGGCCCTGAGTCTGGCGGCGAAGTGTCAGTCTGGCGCCTCCTAGTGGCCGGAGCCGGAACAGCAGGCCTTGAGACTGGCGGCGACGTGCCAGTCCGGCGCCTCCTAGTGGCCGAAGCCGGAACAGCATGCCCTGAGTCTGACAGCGACGTGACAACTACAGAGATATGGGAGCATAATCGAGCTTACTCCAGAGATATGAGAGCAGAACCGAGCTTACTACAGAGATACGGGAGCAGAACCGAGCTTACTACAGAGATAAGGGAGCAGAACCGAGCTTACTACAGAGATAAGGGAGCAGAACCGAGCTTACTACAGAGATATGGGAGCAGAA
Organism: Dendrobates tinctorius; assembly: GCF_039654945.1. Taxonomy (NCBI): domain Eukaryota; kingdom Metazoa; phylum Chordata; class Amphibia; order Anura; family Dendrobatidae; genus Dendrobates; species Dendrobates tinctorius. Next base: position 12,337,913 of record NW_027361757.1, on the reverse strand, counting down.
CCGAGCTTACTACAGAGATATGGGAGCAGAACCGAGCTTACTACAGAGATATGGGAGCAGAACCGAGCTTACTACAGAGATATGGGAGTAGAACCAAGCTTACCACAGAGATATGGGAGCAGAACCAAGCTTACTACAGAGATCTGGGAGCAGAACCGAGCTTACTACAGAGATATGGGAGCAGAACCGAGCTTACTACAGAGATATGGGAGCAGAACCAAGCTTACTATAGAGATATGGGAGCAGAACAGAGCTTACTACAGAGATATGGGAGCAGAAAAGAGCTCACTACAGAGATATGGCAGCAGAACCGAGCTTACTACAGAGATATGGCAGCAGAACCGAGCTTACTACAGAGATATGGGAGCAGAACAGAGCTTACTACAAAGATATGGGAGCAGAACAGAGCTTACTACAAAGATATGGCAGCAGAACCGAGCTTACTACAGAGATATAGGAGCAGAACCGAGCTTACTACAGAGATATAGGAGCAGAACGGAGCTTACTACAGAGATATAGGAGCAGAATGGAGCTTACTATAGAGATATGCGAGCAGAACGGTGCTTACTATAGAGCTATGGGAGCAGAACTGAGTTTACAACAAAGATATGGGAGCAGAACCAAGCTTACTGCGGAGATATAGATCAGAATGGCAAACACTCCAGAAATATGGGAGCAGAAAGGAGCATACTACAGATTTATGGGTGCAAAACCGAGCTTACTACTGAGATATGAGAGCAGAACCGAGATTACTACAGCGGTATGGGAGCAGAACCAAGCTCACTACAAAGATAAGGGAGCAGAACCTAGCTACCTACAGAGATTTGGAGGAGAACCAAGCTTACTATAGAGATATGGGAGCAGAACAAAGCTTACGCCAGAGATATGGGAGCAGAACCGAGCTTACTCCAGAGATATGGAAGCAGAACAGAGCTTACTACAGAGATATGGGAACAGAACCGAGCTTACTGCAGAGATATGGGAGCAGAACCAAGCTTACTACAGAGATATGGGAACAGATCCGAGCCTACTACAGAGATATGGGAGCAGAACTGAGCTTACTACAGAAATATAGGAGCAAAATGGAGCTTACTGCAGAGATATGGGAGTAGAACGGAGCTTACTACAGAAGTATAGGAGCAAAATGGAGCTTACTATAGAGCTATGGGAGCAGAACTGAGCTTACTACAGAGATATGGGAGCAGAACGGAGCTTACTACAGAGATATGGGAGCAGAACCGAGCTTACTATAGAAGTATAGGAGCAGAACCAAGCATACTATAGAGATATGGGAGCAGAACCGAGCCCTAAGAAAAAAATAATGGAACCTGGGTGCCCCTATCACTAACTAATAATGTCCCATTTATAACAAATAATGTCCACTCAGTGCCCAAAAAGCTCTGAATATACAGAATGATGGCCCTACATACCACAAAACACAATGCAATGGTCCCCAAAGCCCTTTATTATACATTGAGGAGCCCAGATCTCCCTATATATGGTAAAATGGCTACATAGCCCCTATATAAAATAAGATGTTCCCATTGCCCCTAAATAGTATGATGGTCCCCAAAGATCCTATATACAGCATGAAGGTCCCCCTGCCCCTATATACAGTATGAAGGTCCCCACTGCTCCCTGTATATAGTATGAAATCCCCATTACCCCCTATGTATATACAGTTGAAACCAGAAGTTTACATCCACTATATAAAATCACAAATCTGCATGTTTTTCTCTATCTGACATGAAATCAGAATAAATCTTTCCCGTTTTAGGTCATATGTGTCTTTTTATATAGTGTATGGAAACTTCTGGTTTCAACTGTATAGTATGATGGCCCCACTGCCCTGTATATATAGCATATAATTGTCTAATTCTGTCTGTCTGTCTGCAATGGAAATCCTGCCTTGCTGATTGGTCGCGGCAGTTAGGCCGCGACCAATCAGCGACAGTTGTTTAGTCGTCACGGCAACACGGCTGCATTGCTTATTGTACAGGCACATTACAGTCGTTAAAGGCATCACTGCTGCGTTGCTCATTACACAGGCACAGTCCTGTACATATTCTGGAGTACAATACATTAGGTAACAGCAGAAATGTGACTGCAGCTCTGGGTGTAACTGGAGTACAATACATTAGGTAAGATCTGAACAGTGACTGCAGCTCTGGCTGTAACAGGAGTATAATACATTAGGTAAGAGCAGAACAGTGACTGCAGCTCTGGGTGTAACTGGACTACAATACATTAGGTAAAAACAGTGACAGCAGATCTGAGAGTAACTGGAGTACAATACATTAGACAGCAGAACAGTGACAGCAGCTCTGGGTGTAACTGGAGTACAATACATTAGGTAACAGCAGAACAGTGACAGCAGCTCTGGGTGTAAATGGAGTACAATACATTAGGGTATGTGCACACGGTGCGGATTCTGCTGCGGATCCGCAGCGTTTCTGCAGCTGCGGGTCCGCAGCAGATTTAGGTGCGTTGTACAGTACCATTGTTTTCAATGGTAAACTGGAAAACGCAGTGCACATGCTGCGGATTTTTCCGCGCAGTTTTGCTACAGTTTACAATCCGCAGCATGTCAATTCTTTAGTGCAGAAACGCTGCAGTTTCACACCTCATCCATTATGAGGTGTAAAACCGCAGGTAAAACCGCAGATAAATCTATAGATTTATCTGCGGTTTTCACTACAAAATCCGCAGAGCCAAAAAACTCCGTGTGCACATAGCCTTAGGTAACAGCAGAACAGTGACTGCAGATCTGGGTGTAACTGGAGTACACTACATTAGGTAACAGCAGAACAGTGACTGCTGCTCTGGGTGTAACAGGAGGACATTAGGTAAGAGCAGAACGGTGACTGCAGCTCTGGGTGTAACTTGCGTACAATACTTTAGGTAAGTGCAGAACGGTGACTGCAGCTCTGGCTGTAACTGGAGTACAATACATTAGGTAACAGCAGAAAAGTGACAGCAGCTCCGGGTGTAACATGAGTATAATACACTAGATGGTGGCCCGATTCTATCGCATCGGGTAGTTTAGAGTCTCTGTTAAAATAAAAAATAGTTATATACTCACCTTCCGACGGCCCCCGGACTCTGTCCCGCCTCTCACCACGCTCCCGGCATCTTCCAGTCCCAGTAATGATTAACGAGAAGGGCCGGAGATGACGTCACACTTGCGAGAGCGCGATGTCATCAGCGGTGTTTCGCACAAAGCATTACTGGGACCGGAAGATGCAGGGAGCGTGGTGAGAGGAGGGACAGAGTCCGGGGGCCATCGGAAGGTGAGTATATTACTATTTTTTATTTTAACAGAGACTCTAGAATACACGATGCGATAGAATCGGACCACCATCTAGTATAGTATAAAGGTCCCCACTGCACCAAATAAATAGTTTGGTGGCCCCAGTTGCCCCCATGTATATAGTAGGATGGTCCCAGTTCCCTCATATATAAAGTATGATGGCCCCACAGCCCCATATTTATATATATATATATATATATATATATATATATATATATATATATATATTGTGAAGGCACCAGTTCTCCCCATACATATAGTAAGATATCCCCAGCTCACCCCATATATATGATGACCCCAGTTCCTATATATATAGTAGAATGGCTCCAGTTCCCCCATGTATATAGTAAGATGGCCCAAGTTCCCCCACATATATATTAGGATGGCCCCAGTTTCCCCACATATATAGTAGGATGGCCCCAGTTCCCCCACATATATAGCAGGATGGCCCCAGTTCCCCATGTATATAGTATGATAGCCCCAGACCCCCCCCTTGGATATAGTATGATGGCCCCAGTTCCCCCATATATATAGTAGGATGGACCCATTTCCCTCATATATAAAGGATGATAGCCCAAGTTCACTCATATATATAGTATGATGACCCCAGCACCCATATATACAGTATGGTGGTCCCAGTTCCACCCCATATACATAGTAGGATGGCCCCAGTCCCCATATATAGAGTAGGATGGCCCCAGTTCCACCACATATATAGTAGGATGGCCCCAGTTCCCCCACATATATAGTAGGATGGCCCCAGTTCCCCACCATATATAGTAGGATGGCCCCAGTTCCCCACCATATATAGTAGGATGGCCCCAGTTCCCCACCATATATAGTAGGATGGCCCCAGTTCCCCATGTATACAGTATGATAGCCCCAGACCCCCCCTTGTATATAGTATGATGGCCCCAGTTCCTATATATATATATATATATATATATATATATATATAGTAGGATGGCCCCATTTCTCTCACATAAATAGTAATATGACCATAGTTTCCTTATATATAAAGGATGATAGCCCCAGTTCACTCATATATAGTATGATGACCCCAGCACCCATATATACAGTATGGTGGTCCCAGTTCCACCCCATATACATAGTAGGATGGCCCCAGTCCCCATATATACAGTAGGAAGGCAGCAGTTTCCCCCCATATATACAGTAGGAAGGCAGCAGTTTCCCCCCCATATATACAGTAGGAAGGCAGCAGTTTCCCCCCCATATATACAGTAGGAAGGCAGCAGTTTCCCCCCATATATACAGTAGGATGGCCGCAGTTTCCCCCCATATATACAGTAGGATGGCCGCAGTTTCCCCCCATATATACAGTAGGATGGCCGCAGTTTCCCCCCCCATATATACAGTAAGATGGCCGCAGTTTCCCCCCCCATATATACAGTAGGATGGCCGCAGTTTCCCCCCATATATAGTAGGATGGCCGCAGTTTCCCCCCCATATATACAGTAGGATGGCCACAGTTTCCCCCCTATATATACAGTAGGATGGCCGCAGTTTCCCCCATATATAGTATGATGGCCGCAGTTCCCCCCCCCATATATAGTAGGATGGCTGCAGTTTCCCCCCCCATATATACAGTAGGATGGCCACAGTTCCCCCCATATATACAGTAGGATGGCCGCAGGTTCCCCCCATATATACAGTAGGATGGCCGCAGTTTCCCCCCCATATATACAGTAGGATGGCCGCAGTTTCCCCCCCATATATTCAGTAGGATGACCGCAGTTTCCCCCCCATATATACAGTAGGATGGCCGCAGTTTCCTTCCCATATATACAGTAGGATGGCTGCAGTTTCTCCACCATATATACAATAGGATGGCCGCAGTTTCCCCCATATGTACAGTATGATGGCCGCAGTTTCCCCCCCATATAATATATAGTATGATGGCCCCACAGCCCGTTCATATAAAAAATAATAAAAGTTTATACTCACCTCATCTTGATTCCTGGCAACGCGGCCTCCGTGTCCTCTTCTGGCCTGTAGACAACTGGAGCGGCGCGAGACAATGACATCATCGCGCCGCCTGCGTGCACATCACAGTCTGTCTCATAAGCCGCAGACCGCGGCCAGCAGGAGCTCGGGGCTGACATCAGTGTACCACTCAGAATACGCTAATGTCTCAGCCGCAACTTGTGAGAGTACGAGACTGTGATGTGCACGGCCGTGTCACAGCACAGCAGCCAGTCGGCCGCACGTAGTTCATTGTGCAGGGCCATCAGGCGGCCGGCCCTGCACAGCTGCTGGGGGAGCGGTCCGGGCAGGGCCGGCTCCAGGTTTTTGTGGGCCCCGGGCGAGACCGACTCAGTGGGCTCCTTTAACACGTACCACAATTCATGATGCACAGATATGGCAGAGAAATATAGGTATAGTACAATGCCAAAGATATCACTTACTTCTTACATTACATGAGTGATATCTATTGTAAATTCTACCATAGCTCAGAAACCAGCAAATCCTCGCAGAGCACATTGCGTGCCCTAGTGGGGATTCAAATGTTATCATTTAAGACCGGACAGTATAGAACTCCATACAGTATTCTGGGCATCACATAGTCTTCCATACAGTTTATTGGGCACCACATATTGCTTCATACAGAATAATGAGCCTCATATAATGCTCCATACAGAATAATGAGCCTCATATAATGCTCCATACAGAATAATGAGCCTCATATAATGCTCCATACAGAATAATGAGCCTCATATAATGCTCCATACAGAATAATGAGCCTCATATAATGCTCCATACAGAATAATGAGCCTCATATAATGCTCCATACAGAATAATGAGCCTCATATAATGCTCCATACAGAATAATGAGCCTCATATAATGCTCCATACAGAATAATGAGCCTCATATAATGCTCCATACAATATAACCCCTATCTGCCATGTGACGTACTATCCCGTCCATGTGCCTTGGGACTTAATTCCCATGGACGGGATAGTACGTCACAGAGTGAGCGCCGCTGTTCGCGGCTGGGTGTCAGCTGATTATCACAGCTGACACCCGACACAATGTGTCAGAGGCGGTCACGGGCTGCCCCCGACACGTTAACCCCTGGCACACCATGATCAAACAAGATGGCGGTGTACGGGTGGTTAAAGGGAAGCATCGGCAGGGAGGGGGCTCCCTCCGTGCTTCCTTGAGCCCCCCACAACAGCGCAATGTGCAGCGCTGCTGCGGGGGGCTCCTTCCCTGCAGGTCCCGAGATCCAATATGGCGACAGGGACCTTCGGGGCCCTTCAGGGAGCTGGCTTCCTCAGTGCCTGCAAAGCGAAGGCAAGGAGGAAGTCTGCTCCAATGCCTGTGATAGATTGCTGATCTGTCACAGCGATCTGATGTCCCACCTGGGACAATGTAATAAAGTTAAAAATAAAAGTGTAAAAATAATTTAAAAAAAAAATAAAAAAATCGCTAAATAAATTAAAAAAAAAAAAAAAATTCCCCAATTCATTTTTTGGAAATAAAAAAAACAAAAAACCCACAATAAAAGTACACATATTTGGTATCACCGCGTCCATAACAACCCGCCCTATAAAACTGCCCCATTAGTTAACCACTTTAGCGAACCCCTTAAAAAATAAAAAACGAAGCAAAAAATAATGATTATCATACCGCCGAGCAAAAAGTGCAATAACGCGCGATCAAAAAGACGCATATAAATATCCATGGTACCGCTGAAAACGTCATCTTGCCCTGCAAAAAACGAGCCACCACACAGCGTCATCAGCAAAAAAATAAAAAAAAGTTATAGCTCGCAGAATAAAGCAATGCAAAAATAATTATTTTTTATATAAAATTGTTTTCATTGCATAAAAGCTCCAAAACATAAAAAACACGGGTATTACATACCTGGTAATGTGTTTTTTCATGAGACATGACGGCACCACGAGAGGGGATCCGCCCCACGAGGACAGGAAACCTTCAAGATAAAAGGGGCGGCTCCTCTCTCCGCATCAGTTGTTTTACAGAGCACGAGAGGAACTCCGCAGGTTAGTGCACGCATGAACAATACATATTTTACACTGCTAAATTTCCAACAGCAAGGGAGTGTATAATACTAACCAAACACCCAACTAATGACGTGATCAAATAGGGCGGGAATATAAGGGTGCCGTCATGTCTCATGAAAAAACACATTACCAGGTATTTAATACCCGTGTTTTTCCATGGTACATGACGGCACCACGAGAGAGTTACAGAGATTTGTATTCTCTTTTTAGGGGGGGATCACTGCCTGTAACACTCTTCTCCCAAATGTGAGATTGGAGGTAGCAGATAGGTCTAATCTATAATGTCTGAAAAAGGTAGATGGAGAGGACCAAGTGGCCGCCTTACAGATTTGGTCGATGGAGGCGTCCGCTCTCTCCGCCCAGGACGTTGCCATGGCCCTCGTGGAGTGGGCTTTTAGGCCCTCTGGAACAGCCCTGCCTGCACTACTATATGCTAGTATGATGGCCTCTCTCACCCATCTAGCTATAGTTTGCTTAGAGGCTTTAAGGCCTTTCCTTGCCCCCTGATATGAAACAAATAAGGCCCTCTGTTTCCTCCATGGTTTTGTCACCTCTAAATACTGTAGGATACATCTCCTAACGTCTAAGCAATGTAATCTCTCTTCCTTTTTATTACCGTGGTTAGGACAAAAGGAGGGCAAGATTATTTCCTGAGCTCTGTGGAATTTCGATACTACCTTAGGGAGGTATGCTGGATCTAATCTTAACACGACTCTATCGTCCATAACCTGGGTGTATGGTGGGTCTGCTGACAGTGCGTGTAAGTCCCCAACCCTACGTGCCGATGTGAGTGCCACTAACAAGGCTGTTTTTAAAGTTAACACTTTATCTGATGTTGCGTCTATTGGTTCAAATGGACTTTCCGTTAGGGATGATAGGACCAAATTTAGATCCCAGGGGGGAGGTTTAGGAGATGGGACAGAGTCAGCTCTAGTACAGGCCCGGATAAATCTGGCGACCCATCTATCGCTTGCCAAGTCATAGTTGAATAATGCTGCCAGGGCTGAAACGTGTACTTTCAGGGTGCTGACCGCTAAGCCCAAGTCTAAACCCTTTTGTAGGAATTCTAGTACTGCCCTCACAGGCACTTCCCCCTCCTGTATAGGGCCTGAGGTGGACAAAAATTTCCTCCATATCCTCCCATATATTTTTGTGGTCACTGGCTTTCTGCTACTGATTAGGGTGGAAATCAATCTTGCTGAAAACCCTTTCTTCTCTAACAGTGACCTTTCAAATTCCAGGCTGTCAAATGCAGCCTGGAATTCGGAGGATGATTGAAGGGACCATGTGTTAGGAGGTCGTGATCCTCTGGGAGCACCCATGGGTCTGTCACTGACATCACCCTCAGCCAATAGAACCACGGCCTTTTTGGCCAAAAGGGAGCCATCATAATTACTCTGGCTTGATCCTCCCTGATTTTCTTCAGGACTAATGGAATAAGGCATATCGGAGGGAAGGCGTACAGGAGACCTGATGTCCATTTCATTCTGAAGGCGTCTACCGCCAGTGGCATGTCTGCTGGTCTTAGGGAGCTGAATTTTTGAACTTTTCTGTTGGTTTTTGAGGCGAAGAGATCTATTATGGGTTTTCCCCACCTCTGCACAATTTGCTGAAAAATGGACTCTTTTAGGCACCATTCTCCTTGTTTTAAGTGGTTCCTGCTCAGAAAGTCCGCCTTCAGGTTGTCCGCGCCTCGGATATGCAGGGCCGATAATGAAAGGAACTGATGTTCCGCCAGAGTCAGGATTCTTTTTGCTATTTCCATCAATGACCGAGAACGAGTGCCCCCCTGATGGTTCACGTATGCAACCGCTGTACGATTGTCTGATAGGACTTTCACATGATGTCCTCTTAGGTGTGTCAGAAACCCTTCCAGCGCTCTTTCGATGGCTAGTAGTTCCCACACGTTTGAGGATAGATCTTTTTCCCCCTGCGCCCAAGGGTCTTGGAGCCACAGGGTGTCTAGATGGGCTCCCCAGCCCCAGGGACTGGCATCTGTCGTGACTACTCTGGAGGCTGCATATGTCCAGGGTACTCCCCTCGGAGCGGACTCTATCTGTAACCACCATTTTAGCGACTGGAGTACAGGAACCGGGATAGTGAGCTTCTGTTCTAACTGCCCCTGAAGCGTCAGATCGCTTTGTAACACACACCACTGAAGTTCCCTTGCGTGAAATTGTGCCCATTTTACCGCTGGTATGCAGGAGGTTAGGGACCCCAGCACTGACATGGCTTTCCTCAGAGTCATTGTTGGCTTTCTTAATGTTGTTTTGATTAGGTTTTTGATTTTCTCTTCTTTTCCCTCTGGGAGGCGACACTCCTGTATTACCGAGTCTATTGTTAGGCCCAAAAAATTCTGGACCATCGTTGGCTCCAACCTGGATTTTTTGAAGTTCAGTTGCCAACCCAGAGTCTGAAGAGTCTCTATCACTGTCTTGACTTGTTCCTGACAGTGAGCGAAATCTTTCCCCACTATCAAGAAGTCGTCCAGATATGGTATTACTAGAGCATCTTTTTCTCTGAGATGTGCCGTGACCTCCGCAATTAACTTCGTAAAGACCCGGGGGGGCTGTTGCTACCCCAAAGGGCAGAGCCTTGTATTGAAAATGATGCCACTGAGAGTTTATCTGGACTGCCACTCTGAGATATTTGCGGTCTTGCTGCCGGATCGGGACATGATAGTAAGCGTCCTTGAGATCCAGGACCGACATGTAACACCGAGGGAAGAGGAGTTTCACTGTAGATCTTATCGTCTCCATCTTGAACGATGGGACTACTAGATACTTGTTGAGGCCTTTCAGATTTACAATCGTCCTCCAGGAATCATCTGGTTTCTTTATCAGAAATAGGGGGGAGTAAAAGCCTTCCTTCTTTTCCCCTTCTGGAACTTCTTCCAGTACGAGTTTTTGTATAAGCGATAACACCTCCCCCTCCAAACTCTTTTGTCTTTCTTGGGATGATTGTACCGGAGTTTGAATGAATTTTTGTGGTGGCCAGTGGTGGAACTTTAACTCCAGACCTGACCCTACTATCTGTCGGATCCAGGTACTGGATGAGATCCTTTCCCAGGCTGGGAGGAAGTGAGAGAGCCTTCCCCCCACCTGAGAGGGACCGTTACTGGGCGGGTTTTTTGGCTTCTCTAGGGGGCTTACTAAAATAGAAGCCTCTCCCTCCTCTGTATCGTCTGTCAGAATTATTTCTGTCACGGTCTTTGAATTGTTGCCTTCTAAACTTTCGGCCCCTCTGAAAGGAGCGCCGAAAGGCCTGAAATGGTTGTTTCGGAAAATTCTTTTTTGTGTCACTCGCTTTTTCCAATACTTCATCCAGTGCTGGACCGAATAAGAAATTTCCCTCACATGGTAGAGAGCAAAGCTTCAGTTTTGCCTGTGTGTCCCCCGGCCAGCATTTGAGCCATACCGCACGCCGTCCTACATTTGTTAAGGCTGCTGACTTTGACGCTAGTCTGGCCGAATCTGCTGACGCCTCTGCGAGAAAGCCCGCCGCCGCTCTAATAGCCGGTAATGATTCCAGAATCGTGTCTCTGGGAACTCCTTGTTCTAATTGATCCTCCAAGTTGTCTGTCCATATCTTTAGGGACCTAGCCACACAAGTGGCTGCGATGGCGGGTCTTAGTGCGCCAGCCGAGGTTTCCCAGGCTGCTTTAAGGCAGTTGTCTGCCTTTCGGTCCAGCGGCTCTTTTAGGAACCCCAGGTCCTCAAAGGGTAGGGAAGATTTTCTGGCGACCTTTGATATCGCCACATCAATTTTAGGGGCCCTATCCCAGGATGAGGATGCCTCTTCCTCAAAGGGGTATCTCCTCTTCAGGGAATTCGTTATCTGGGACTTCCTTTCTGGCTTTTCCCATTCGCGCTTTATTAGTGCTTTTAGTTGCTCGTTAACAGGGAAGGCCTTACGTTTTTTCTTTTGCAGTCCGCTGAACATGAGATCTTGGGCTGTCTTTTTTGTCTGCTCTTCTACTAGCCCCATGGTAGATCTAACTGCTTTAATGAGTTCATCCGTAGTTTCTACTGGAAACGTATCTTCCCCGTCCGAGCTACTTCCTAAATACTGAGACTTATTTGAGTCGTCCTCTGACTCTGTAGAGTCTTGTTGAGAGACCCCTGAGGGGCTTGCTCTCCTAGTTCTCTTCTCTGTATCTACAGTTTGTAATGCTCTTACCGATTTGGAAACTTCTGTCTGAATTATGGCCCTCAGACTATCCGAAAATGAGGGTGTCTCCTCCGCTATGGTTTTGTTAATGCACTCCTGGCACAACTTTTTGTTCCAGGCTGCTTCTGTGGGACTTTTACATAAAGCACATTCTTTATTCTTTGACTTCCCTCTACATTTCCTAGGGACCTCCTATACTCCACCCCGCCAATGTATATAAGAGGGGGAGGAGAGGGAAAGAGAGGAGAAAGGAGAAAGAGAACAGACATTAGATTACTGGACTTTCTCGAAGTTCACTCACCACTCGGACGCTTCATAGAACGGGTACCGGATCTGGAGGTTGGCTGGTCCTTTCACTGTCTCCCAACGAGACTATGGACCCCTCTTTCCTGTGGTGACGACCCGCCCGTGCGGTGCCCGAGTGGCTCCCACTACTGCTGCGGCGTGTCTTTGCTTTCTCCTCTGAGCACGACCGCCTCTCTTTTGCCTCCTGGCGCGGTTGCACATGCTCTGGCGAAGGGCTCTCCATTATGCTGCTTATGGCTGCAAGCAGTCACTTCCACTCCAAATTGGTGCTGTGACGCCTGCTCGCTTTTTCTGGCGATCTTAAATAGCCCCCTTTTTTTTTTTTTCTTTTTAGACCAACTGGTCTCGCACCTGCCGCGCCTGTTGTGTGGATGTGCGCGTGCTCTGTGTGCCCCCCCGGGACCGTGCACACCTTCTGCCTCTCCCAGGCCCCGCGGTGCTGTGCGCGCCGCTCTACTTCCGGGTCGCCGCAACCACTTCCGGTTCGTCGGCCATGATGCGCGCTCCCAGCGCGCGCGCCTCCCGGTGCGGCCATACGAACCCGGCCGGGTGAGCGCTTGTATTTCGGGACCCCCAGACACCTCTTACCTGCATGGTGGACCCCATCCCTCTATGGTGCAGGTATGTGTAGACATCCATGATGGGATCTGAACCCTGGCCTCCCATGCTGCAGAGCATCACCGCTGTGGGGTCCGGTGTCTGGTGCTCACAGGGAGGGTACACAGTCTGTGGCCTCCGAGGAGCTCTCTGCCCGGGCACCGATGTGCCTCCCGGGCTGCATGGCCACTGTATGTCAACAGGGAGGGAACACTCCAGTGGCCTCCCTGGACCTCTCGCTGACATCTTGGAGGGCCGCTTTGCCTGGGCATCCCTCCGGCTGTGGCCATGCCTTTGCTCAGGGGGGACATAGGCATATACGGCCCCCGAGGCGACTACCGGTACCCGGTGTCGGGTGTAGCAGACCCATGCCTGCCATTAATCACCCGACCCAGGCCCAGGCATCCTCTTCTCGGAATCCTTCAAAGAGGCTTTCATCTTGAGGGTTCCCCGTCGAGGACAGGAAACCAACTGATGCGGAGAGAGGAGCCGCCCCTTTTATCTTGAAGGTTTCCTGTCCTCGTGGGGCGGATCCCCTCTCGTGGTGCCATCATGTACCATGGAAAAAGACAAATGAGGTATCGGTTTAACCGTACTGACCTGAAGAATAAAACCGTTTTATCAATTTTACCGCACACGGAACGGTGTAAACGCACCCCCCAAAAGAAATTCATGAAACGCTGGTTTTTGTTCATTCTGCGTCCCAAAAATCAGAATAAAAAGTGATCAAAAGATGTCACGTGCCCGAAAATGATACCAATAAAAACGTCAACTCGTCCCGCAAAAAATAAGACCTCACATGACTCGGTGAGTCAAAATATGGAAAAATTATAGCTCTAAATATGTGGTGATGCAAAAAATATTTTTACAATAAAAAGCGTCTTTTAGCGTGTGACAGCCGCCAAACATAAAAACCGCCATAAATGGTAAATAAAACCCCCCGTTATCACCCCCTTAGTTGGGGAAAAAAAATAAAATTTAAAAAATGCATTTATTTCCATTTTCCCATTAGGGCTAGGGTTAGGCCTAGGGATAGGGCTGAGATTAGGGTAAGGCCGGGGCCACACTAACCGACGCAAAGTACGGTCCGTAGTTTACAGGCGTAATACGGATGAATGACCCCTAAATAGTGCTCTGTATGTCATCCGTAAGCAAGGTGTGGTTGCGCATTTTCATAGAATCATAGAATCGTAGAGTTGGAAGGGACCTCCTGGGCCATCTGGTCCAACCCCCTGCTCAAAGCAGGATTCGCTAAATCATCCCAGTTAGATGTCTGTCCAGCCTCTGTTTGAAGACTTCCATTGAAGGAGAACTCACCACTTCTCGTGGCAGCCTGTTCCACTCATTGATCACTCTAACTGTCAAAAAGTTTTTTCTAATATCTAATCTGTGTCTCCTCCCATTCAGCTTCATCCCATTGCCTCTAGTCTTTCCTTGTGCAAATGAGAATAAAGTTGATCCTTCTACAATGTGACAGCCCTTTAGATATTTGTAGACAGCTATTAAGTCTCCTCTCAGTCTTCTCTTTTGCAAACTAAACATTCCCAAATCCTGCAACCTTTCCTCATAAGACAGGGTTTGCAGACCGGTCACCATTCTGGTCGCTCTTTTCTGAACTTGCTCCAGTTTGTTGATGTCTTTTTTAAAATGTGGTGCCCAAAATTGGACACAATATTCCAGATGAGGTCTGACCAAAGAGGAGTAGAGGGAAATAATTACTTCACGTGATCTAGACTGTATGCTTCTGTTAATACATCCTAGAATTGCATTTGCCTTTTTTGCTGCTGCATCACACTGTTGACTCATATTCAGTCTGTGATCTATTAGTATACCCAAGTCTTTTTCACATGTGCTGTCACTTAGCCCTATTCCTCCCATTCTATATATGCTTTTTTCATTTTTATTGCCCAGATGTAGTACTTTGCATTTCTCCCTGTTAAAAACCATTCTGTTAGTTGCTGCCCACTTCTCCAGTTTATTTAAATCTTTTTGAATCCTCTCTCTCTCTTCTCTAGTATTAGCTATCCCTCCTAGCTTTGTGTCATCAGCAAATTTAATCAGTTTACCCTCAATTCCTTCATCTAAATCGTTGATAAAGATGTTGAACAATACAGGGCCCAGGACAGAGCCCTGTGGTACCCCACTTGAGACATTCTTCCAACTGGATGTGCAGCCATTTACGACCACTCTTTGGGTCCGATCACTAAGCCAGTTATGAATCCACCTAACAGTTGCCTTGTCCATTCCATACTTAGTCATTTTTTCAATAAGGATTGTATGAGAGACTTTGTCAAATGCTTTGCTGAAGTCAAGATATACTATATCTACAGCATTTCCTTGATCCACCCAATCAGTAATACCATCATAGAAGGAAATTAAATTAGTCTGACATGACTTATTAGTTACAAACCCATGCTGACTCTGTTTAATCACTTCATTCTTATCCAGGTATTGACATACATGTTGTTTAATAATTTGTTCAAAGATCTTTCCTGGTATAGAAGTCAGACTCACCGGCCTATAGTTGCCTGGGTCCGCCTTCTTCCCCTTTTTGAAGATAGGAACAACATTTGCTCTTCTCCAGTCTTCTGGGACTTCTCCTGTTCTCCAAGAATTTTCAAAGATTATGGAGAGGGGTTCAAAAATTTCTTCTGCTATCTCCTTCAGTACTCTGGGGTGTAATTCATCTGGACCTGGAGACTTGAATACATTTAGGTTAGCTAAGTGTTTCCTCACTATCTTTCTGTTTATAGATATCCTGGATTCTTCTATTCCCTTAATAGGACAGTGAATAACAGTTGATGTTACATTTCCTTTCTGAGAGAAAACAGATGCAAAATAGGAATTTAAAAGTTTAGCCTTCTCAACATCCTGTCTTACCATTTCATCATTTTCATCCTGTAAAAATCCTATAGCATCTTTGACTTTTCTTTTACTTTTGACATATCCCCAAAATCCTTTATTATTGCTTTTGACATCTCTTGCAAGCCTCAATTCATTTTCAGCTTTAGCTAATCTGATTTGTGCCCTGCAGGTTCTGCAGACAGCATTATATTCTTCTTTAGATATGCCTCCTTCTTTCCATTTTATAAACATTTTTTGCTTCCTTTTTAGCATGTGCTTAAGTTCTGTGTTCATCCATCCTGGTTTCCTTAAATGCTTCCTATTCTTCCCTCTTTTCGGAATTGTTAACAACTGTGCTTTGAGAATTTCATTTTTCAAGATTTCCCATCCTTCCTGGACATTTTTGTCTTTAAGGATATCCAGCCATTGGATCCCTCCAATTCTCTTTCTGAATCCCTTAAAATCTGCCTTTCTGAAATCTAACCTTGACGTCTGAGTCTTCACAGGTCTTCCGCCTCTAGTTATCCAAAATTCTAAAATAGCATGGTCGCTACCTCCTAGGGTCCCAGCCACTTTTACCTCCTCAACCATTTCCTCCCTGTTTATAAGGATTAGATCCAAGGTAGCAGTTCCCCTTGTTTTCTCCTTTACCTTTTGGAAGATAAAGTTGTCAGCAAGAGAGGATAAGAATTTCCTTGACCTGTTAGTTTTGCCTGAGAGAGATTCCCAACAAATGTCTGGATAGTTGAAATCTCCCATGACAACTATGTCATATTTTTTGGAGAACTTGGCCATTTGATGCATAAAGAGTTCATCCATATCTTCAGCTTGCACAGGCGGCCTGTAGTAAATGCCTACAATGGTGTCCTTTCCATTGTTCTGTCCTTGTATTCTTACCCAAACAGTTTCCACAGAACTCCCAGTCTCTGAAGCTTCAATCTCTGTGCAGATATACGCGTTTCTAACATACAATGCGACACCCCCTCCTCGTTTATCAAGTCTGTTTCTTGCAAATAAGTTGTATCCTTCTAGCCTTGTATTCCAATCATGTGTATTGTCCCACCAAGTTTCAGTGATTCCAATGACATCATATTTCTTTTCCTGTGTTAGTAGTTCCAATTCTCCTTGTTTGTTGCCCATGCTTTGTGCATTAGTATAGAAACATTTTAGTTTGTGATTGGTTTCTCTTTCTCCAATATTTTTTTTAATTAGATTCTTTCGTCTTTGTTCTTCCTTTCCACTTCTAATAGCAGAGTTCTCAATAGCATTTGTCAGGTGTATGGCTTTTTCTGGTCTTTTGCTTCCCTTCCCATGTTGTTCTAGTTTAAAGCTCTCCTTACAAGTGTAGCAAGGCGACTTCCAAATACCTGCTTTCCAGTCTTCGTAAGGTGCACCCCATCTCTAGCAAGTAGTCCATCGTATAAGTAGTTCACTCCGTGATCCAGAAATCCAAATCGTTGCTGACGGCACCATCGACGTAGCCAGTTGTTCACCTGCAGAATCTTATTCCACCTCCTTGTTCCATGGCCATCCACTGGGAGGATGGAAGAGAAGACCACCTGCGCTCCCAGTTCTTTCACTTTCTTGCCTAAGTCTTCAAAGTCTCTGCAGATGGTTTCCAGGTCGTTTCTTGCGGTGTCATTTGTCCCCACATGTAGTAGCAGGAATGGGTAGTCATCTGTAGGTCTGAAGAGTCCTGATATCCTGTCAGACACATCTTTAATTTTTGCACCTGGAAGACAGCACATTTCTCTTGAAGTTATATCCGGTCTGCAGATAGCGGCCTCTGTTCCTCTCAACAGGGAATCCCCCATGACCACCACTCTCCGTTTCTTCTTCACAACATTTTTCTTTCTCCATCCAGGAGGACTCTGAAGGCGTACAAGGTTGCTGTTTGTTGGCAAAGTCTTATCCTGATGTATTTCTTCATCGTTTTCCTGCGTGAGAGCCTGGTACTGGTTCCTGAGCAGTATGGGTGCTGACTGCCTCCTGATCCTCCTGCTTCTCTGGGTCACATGTCTCCATTCCTCTGTTTCTTCAGGTGCACTTCGAATTTCTTCTCTTTCTGTAACATGAAGAGATAATTCTGCTCTGTCCAAGAACTCTTCACCTTCCTTAATGATCTTCAACGTAGCTAACCTCTCTTCGAGATTTTGCAACTTTTCCTCCAACAGGGACACAAGCTTGCATTTGTGGCATGTGAAGTTTGGCTTTTCCACTGGTAAATCTGTGAACATGTAGCAAGAAATGCAGCTCACCAAATGGCTCCTGGCCTCTTCCATCTCGAGATTTCTTAAAAAGATGATGTCGGCGCGCGGTTTCTCCGATTTCCTCTTTTCAGCTGCAACGGCCAAAACCCAGTGATCGTTGAGCTCGCGGAGACTCTTCACTTATCCCAGAAGGCACTGGGAATATGCAAACGATCTCCTCAAGACTCTTCCCCTGGTTTCTCCGATTTCCTCTTTTCAGCTGCAACGGCCAAAACCCAGTGATCGTTGAGCTCGCGGAGACTCTTCACTTATCCCAGAAGGCACTGGGAATATGCAAACGATCTCCTCAAGACTCTTCCCCTGGTTTCTCCGATTTCCTCTTTTCAGCTGCAACGGCCAAAACCCAGTGATCGTTGAGCTCGCGGAGACTCTTCACTTATCCCAGAAGGCACTGGGAATATGCAAACGATCTCCTCAAGACTCTTCCCCTGGTTTTGCGCATGTCTGCATCCGTATGTAATCCGTATGGCGAGATTGTCTCGCCGGCTTGCAAAATGGACATATAATGGAGCCCTATGACAGGTTTTATAACACAAGCGAAAGAATAGATATAGACACATAGAAAATATATATATATATATATATATATATATATATACATACATACACACACACACGTCATTGAGACACATACATACACATATATATATATACATATATATATATATATATATATATATATATATATATATATATATATATATATATATATATTTCACAGAGTTCTTCATAGCAGAATAGCCGCTAATTCAATTGCCGGCTTTTGTGAAATCATTCCCCAAGCCGACATGAAATGACACATGGTTTACATACAGTAAACCATTTCATTTCATGTTTTGTTTTGTATGTCTTTCATTAGTAATTAGATGAGGGTTGATGTGTGAAATTTGAGAGGTGTAGGTATTAATTTAAGGGGTTAATTCGTTGTTAAAAAATGTGTGGGCTCCCGCGGTAATTTGTCAATGCGGGAGCCCACACATTTTTTAACGAATTAACCCCTTAAATTAACACCTACACCTCCCAAATTTCACACATCAACCCTCATCTAATTACTAATGAAAGACATACAAAACGAAACATGAAATGAAATGGTTTACTGTATGCAAACCATGTGTCATTTCATGTCGGCTTGGGGAATGATTTCACAAAAGCCGGCAAATGAATTAGCGGCTATTCTGCTATGAAGAACTCTGTGAAATAGAAAAAAAAAAATATATATATATATATATATATATATATATACACATACATACACACACACGTCATTGAGACACACATATATATATGTGTGTCTCAATGACATGTGTGTATATATATATATATATATATATTTATTTATTTATATGTATGTATTATATGTGTCTATATCTATTCTTTCGTTTGTGTTATTAAACCTGTCAGTGTGATTTTACTGTATCGCACACTGAATTGCCGGCTTTTCTAAAGGACACTGGGTGCGTATTTCTCGCAAGTCACACATCTGGTCCGTGTGTAATGCGTATTTTTAGCGCACTCATAGACTTGCATTGGCGTACTACGGGCGTAGTACGCTGACAATTGCAGCATGCTGCGATTGGCACGGACCGTAGAATACAGACGAGAAATATACGGCTGATGGGAGCTGCCCCATAGAGAATCATTGGTCCGTGTGTAATGCGTGCTTTCAACGACTCTCACTCGTCCATATTCCTCGCCAGTGTGACCCCGGCCTTAGGGGTGTGTTGGGGTTAGGGTTGGAGTTAGAATTGGGGGGGTTTCCACTGTTTGGGCACATCAGGTGCTCTCCAAACTCAACATGGCATCTGATCTCAATTCCAGCCAATTCTGCGTTGAAAAAGTCAAATAGTGCTCCTTCCCTTCCAAGCTCTGCCATGCGCCCAAACAGTGTTTTACGCCCCCATATGGGGTATCAGGCTACTCAGGACAAATTGCAAAACAACTTTTGGGGTCCAATTTCTCCTGTTACCCTTCGGAAAATAAAAAACTGCGGGCAAAAATATCATTTTGTGGAAAAAAATATGATTTTTTTATTTTCACGCCCGGGCGTTATAAACTTCTGTGAAGCACTTGGGGGTTCAAAGTGCTCACCACACATCTAGATAAGTTCCGTGGGGGGTCTAGTTTCCAAAATGGGGTCACTTGTGGGGAGTTTGAATAGTTTAGGCACATCAGAGGCTCTCCAAACGCACATGACACCCGCAGACCATTCCATCAAAGTCTGCATTCCAAAACGTCACTACTTCCCTTCCGAGCCCTGACGTGTGCCCATACAGTAGTTTTCTCCCACATGAGGTATCAGCGTACTCAGGACAAATTTGACAACTTTTGGGGTCCAAGTTCTCCTGGTACCCTTGGGAAAATAAAAAAATTGGGGACTAAATGATCATGTTTGTGGAAAAAATACGATTTTTTTATTTTCACGCCCGAGCACTATAAACTTTTGTGAAGCACTGGGGGGGTTCAAAGTGCTCACCACATATCTAGATAAGTTCCTTAGGGGGTCTAGTTTCCAAAATAGGGTCACTTGTGTGGGGTTTCCACTGTTTAGGTACATCATGGGCTCTCCAAAAGCAACATGACACCCGCAGACCATTCCATCAGAGTCTGCATTCCAAAACGTCACTACTTCCCTTCCAAGCCCTGACGTGTGCCCATACAGTAGTTTTCTCCCACATATGGGATATCAGCATACTCAGGACAAATTGGACAACAACTTTTGGGGTCCAATTTCTCCTGGTACCCTTGGGAAATTAAAATAATTGGGGACTAAAAGATCATGTTTGTGGAAAAAATACAATTTTTTTATTTTCACGCCCGGGCATTATAAACTTTTGTGAAGCACTGGCGGGTTCAAAGTGCTCACCACCACACATCTAGATAAGTTCCTTGGGAGGTCTAGTTTCCAAAATGGTGTCATTTGTGGGGCTTTCCACTGTTTTGGTACATCAGGGGCTTTCCAAACGCAACATGGTGTCCGATCTCAATTCCAGCCAAAAAAGTCAAATGGCGCTGCTTCCCTTCCGAGCTCTGCCATGCGCCCAAATAGTCATTTACACCCACATATGGGGTATTAGCATACTCAGGACAAATTGCACAATAACTTTTAGGGTCCTGTTACCCTTGGGAAAATAAAAATTGGGGGTGAAAAGATCATTTTTTGGAAAAAATATTTTTTTTAATTGTACCGTTGTACATTATAAACTTCTGTGAACCCCTTGTGGGTTCAAAGTTCTCACCACATATCTAGATAAGTTCCTTGGGGGTCTAGTTTCCAAAATGGGGTCACTTGTGGGGGGTTTCCACTGTTTAGGTACATCAGGGGCTCTCAAAACATGACATGGCGTCCGATCTGAATTCCAGCCAATTTTGCATTGAAAAAGTCAAACGGCGCTCCTTCCCTTCTAAGCTCTGCCATGCACCGAAACAGTGGTTCCCCCCCCACATATCAGATATAAGCGTACTCAGGACAAATTGCACAATAACTTTTGCAGTCTAATTTCTCCTTTTACCCTTGGTAAAATAAAAAAAATTGAACCTCAAATATTTTTATGGTGAAAAAAAGTTAAATGTTCAATTCTTTTTAAATATTCAAAAAATTCCTGTGAAGCACCTGAAGGGTTAATAAACTTCTTGAATGTGGTTTTGAGCACCTTAAGGTGTGCAAGTTTGTAGAATGGTGTCACTTTTGGGTATTTTCTATCATATAGACCCCTCAAGGTGGCTTCAAATGTGATGTGGTCCGTAAAAGTAAAATGGTGTTGCAAAAATGAGAAATCGCTGGTCAACTTTTAACCCTTATAACTTCCTAACAAAAACAATTTTGGTTCTAAAATTGTGCTGATGTAAAGTAAACATGTGGGAAATGTTATTTATTAAGTTTTTTGTGTGCCGTAACTCTGTGATTTAAGGGCCTAAAAATTCAAAGTTGGAAAATTGCGAAATTTTCAACATTTTCGCCAAATTTCCATTTTTTTCACAAATAAACGCAAGTTATTTGAATGAAATTTTACCACTAACATGAAGCACAATATATCATGAGAAAACAATGTCAGAATCACCAGGATCCATGGAAGCGTTTCAGAGTTATTACCTCATAAAGGGACAGTGGTCAGAATTGTAAAAATTGGCACGGTCATGAACGTGCAAACCACCCTTGGGGGTTAAGGGGATAATGAGCCCAAATATTGCTTCATACAGAATAATGGGCCTCATATAATGCTCCATACAGAATAATTGGCCCCATATATTGCTTCATACAGTATAATGAGCCCCATATAATGCTCCATACAGAATTGGCCCCATATATTGCTTCATACAGTATAATGAGCCCCATATATTGCTTCATACAGAATAATGGGCCCCATATATTGCGTCATACAGAAAAAGGGTCCTCATATAATGCTCCTTACATAATAATGGGAATCATATAATGGTCGATACAGAATAATGGGCCCCATACAATGCTCCATACAGAATAAGTGAAACCATATAAAGCTCCATACAGAATAATGGGCCCAATATAATGCTCCATACAGAATAACGGGCCCAATATAATGCTCCATACAGAATAACAGGCCCAATATAATGCTCCATACAGGATAATGGGCCCCATAAAATGATTCATACAGAATAATGGGTCCCATATAATGCTCCATACTGGATAATAGGCCCCATATAATGCTCCATACTGGATAATGGGCCCCATATAATGCTACATACAGGATAATGGGCCCCATATAATGCTCTATACTGGATAATGGGCCCCATATAATGCCCCATAGAGAATAATGGGCTCACCTCCCCTGCTGAGCTCTTTCCCCCTCCCTCTCATCTCCCCCAGGGGCTGGGCTTATTCTCCCCCCGGGCCCCCCTGCTCATTTTCCCCCCAGCCCCACCGACGCTCATTCTCAACGCCGCTCACCTGAGTCCAGGCGCTGGTAACTTTTTCCTGTGAGAGCGTGCGGTCACATGGTACCGTTCATTAAGGTCATGAATCTGGGCGCCACACCTATGGGAGAGGAGTGGCGTCCATAATGAGCGGTAACATGTGGACTGCGCGCTCTCACAGGAAAAGAGATGGTGGTCAGTATGATGTTGGGGGGAGGGCAGAGAGTGGGGGACCGGCCCCCCCGAAAAAAAATAAATAAATAAAAAAAAAACTTGTTCAGGTGGCGAGTGGGCCTCCCCGTCTCGTCAGGGCCCCAGCACTTGCCCGGGTACGCCAGGTGCTGATGCCGGCCCTGGGCCCGGGGGGCATGTGCCTCCCTGCCACCTGGCCCAGCCCGCCCTGCCCCTGTATGTGCACATGTTAAGTATTCGCTGCAGACATTTCTTCTGCAAATACTGAAGTTTTGGCAGGAAAAACACAGCATAAATATGCATGTTTTTATGCTTTTTTTCCCGCATTTTTAAGTGCTTTTTTTCTACATTTATTAGAATAGGTAAAATACACTACAAAAACACTGAAAGAATTGATATGATGCAGATTTGAAACGAGACAAAAATGAAACAGTTACTTAAACAGATTGCTGGTCTACAACAACAAGTCTATGTGACTGCAGACTTGGGAATCGTCTGATAGCGTGCACTGCAATTGTAAGAGGAGGCAATGGTTCCCCTGATGAGCCCCTGCGTGATGTGGCATTAGTGAGGAAAGACTGCCATTTGCTGCCTGGATGAAACTATGTGGAACCAACCGGCACCAGAAGAGTTACAGGAGGAGCGAGATCATGTGTGGGACACAGTCAGGTGCCTTGGATGATGGAGTTACCAGATAGAGAAATCCTGCGCCAAACTAGCATTTGGTGCCAAGAAGAGGAGCAATGCGGATGTGTGCCAAAGATTGCGTTGAATCAAATGTGACTGGCCTCAGCGGAAACCGTGCACCAGTAGGGTGCTGGACACAGTCAGATAGAGCCCAGACAACCCCCAGTTGACCCTACTATGCTGGTCAAGACCCGCCCTACGCCGATCGAAACACAGAGCCCAGGCGCCACCCATCTAGTGCCAGGACCCAGCCCTCTCTTCCTCAGGCCTTGGATATACCTGCCCTCAGTCAAGCACCAAAAGATCCACGAGAAGCTATTGATCAGAGAACGACGAAAGTGAGTCAGGCCGTCACTTTCAGAAACAACAAAGTACAGGGGTCTGTTATGAGCTCATTTTCTGCTCCACCAGCTGGGAGTTCTCCTTCCGTTCTCCCTCTGGTGGTGACAGGAGGTAGTGAGGATGGTTTAATTGGTAATGGTCTGCCACCTGACGAGGAGGATAATGATTGGATCTCTGGAGTATCAGACTGGATATAAGACAGCCAACGCCCTATCCAGTTGCTGGTGATTCAGTCTGCTTCTCAGGTCTTGGACTTCAGCTCTGCTCCTGTCTTCTCAAGTTAAGTTTGTTTTTGCTAATGTTCACACTTGCTCTTGTTGGTCAACTTAGTTTTTTTGTGGTCAGCCAGCCCGGCTGGGCTGTACTGAACTTCCACTCTTATTTATCTGTATTTGCCAATTTGCCTTTTTGTCCTCTATTAGATTGACCTCTTTTTTGCTCTGTCTCAGAATATTTCAGAGTGCTGGTATAGTGGGAGAAGTCTAGTGACTTCAGGGTTAATTTTGTTATCAGAAGTATTGGACATTATTTTGGGTAGGGTTTTTGGCAGATTGCAGACAGTATATTTCCTTTCCTGTCCTTTCAAGTTAGTTTGGACCCATCGTTTGCTCAGCCTATTTTTCTGCCTTTGTTTGTGTTTTCATCTTGCTTCACCGTCAATACATGAGGGGGGCTGTCTTTCCTTTGGGATCTGCTCTGGGGGAGTTAGTTTTCCTCTTTTCTTACTTTAGGCTTATTTAGCTCTCCAGTTGTGACGAGGCGTCCAGGACCATCGTAGGCACGCTCCACGACTGCTGCTAGTTGTGTGTTAAGATCAGGGATCTGCAATCTGCATAGTTACCAACCTCTCTGGTTTTCTGAGACTTAGCGTATGTTGCTTTTTTTCTCCTCGGTGACCCATTTATAGCAGGGGTCGGCCTGGTGAAGGACAATAGATGGGCTGGGGGCTGGCTGGAACACAAGAAACTCAACGTTCCTTGATAGACTGTCAGAAGGACTAGTGGCCTAGCAGGAAACCCCGATGACCCCCGCTAGGGTCATTGCTGCAGTCAGAGCTAACGTATTAGCTCCCCAGGAACGGATGTACATTCCATGTAGGAAGGGCACAAGTATAATCCCTGAGAGACTTTTCTGTTACTCAAACTGTATTCTAAAATCCATTGTATGTTTACTGTCATATGGTTTACTGCTGTTTACACTTTCATACAATTAACTGTTCCCTGACCACTGTAAATTCCCACCATATCAGAAGGAAATAAATAGTTCTTTGACTGTTTCTACCTTGTGCTGTGCTGGGATATCAGACAACCCCTTTAAGGTGTGCACGCACCCTTAAGAGGGGGGCTTAGCTACTGAAAGGAGTCAGTGGGCCCAACCCATTCATACACATCAGTGGTGACATGCCCTCAAAGGACACTCTTCTACGGAGAAAAAAAATGCTGGAAAGAGCTGGCATTGATTTCTCTCTGGCATACAGCTTTGTTAATATAAGTATATTTTACAGTTTTGTAGAGCTTTCAAAAGCAATAGAACTTTAAACACAAAGTATATTGCAAAGCTTTATAACTTTTGCTTCAGTGTGATATGAAGGAATAGGCTGATCTTACCCAGACATGTCTGCCCATCAGGGCCTAGAAGTGTCCCAGAACTGCATATGCAATCTCCATTGTCCAGACACGTTCCTCCACACTCCATCAGATCGCAAATATCATAGAAGTCTAAATAACAGATAAAACGTTTGTGTTCTCATTGGCTGTAAGCCATAATCATCAACATTAACAGAAATAAACACCCGAAATAGATCACTCTGTTTGTAATGACTATATAATATATGAGTTTCACTTTTTGTATTGAAGAACTGAAGTAAATTAACTTTTTGTTGATATTCTAATTTTGTAAGAAGCACCTGTATATTTGGTCAAACTGAAAAATATAAGCGGATCTGAAAGTAAAAATGGCATTGTGGGTTTTTAGCAGACACAGCAGTTAGGCTGAGAGGTTATTGTAGCCATATACACACCCTTGGTACTCAACACCCCCTGTGCCCCATAAGAAAATACCAGTAGCATAAATGAAACAAGGTTGAAGGGTTTTGGATGGGAGAAGGATGATACAGTTACATACTTTTCATTGTGGTCCACAAGCTATGCCTCTTGTTAGTGCCTCCCCACCCTCAAATAAACCTATAAACCTTGATATCATATTGTGACATACATTTTTGGAGTTAAACTTCATTTGTAAATGATAAAAGAAGAAAAAAAATTGAGTACTTACGACCACAATAGACATGAAAGCAAACATTTGGCTTTGTTAATCGATACACATAATACCCTCCTGGACAGGCCTTGATTTCCACAGTTGTATTCCATTGGCAGCAGTTGTTACTGAAACTGGCACAAGCTTGTCTTTGCACAATACCCTCTAGTTCACTTGGGTGGCTCCCATTGAGCCAGATTGGGGCATGTGTGCCACAGTGGTTTTCAGGGATACAAAAAGTTGGCATAGCATCTCCAGCCATACCAGTGAACCGATACCACTCGCCACTCAGGTG
Source organism: Dendrobates tinctorius (assembly GCF_039654945.1). NCBI lineage: Eukaryota > Metazoa > Chordata > Amphibia > Anura > Dendrobatidae > Dendrobates > Dendrobates tinctorius. The sequence goes on along the minus strand of NW_027361757.1, from coordinate 12,311,707 downwards.
GTTGTCGCACATCGGTTTGTCTTCTGATTCATTAAGTAAGTGGTCCGTGTTTCTCCAAGGCTCATTCAGACTTATATAAGCTGAACATGGATCCAAGGCTTGAAGTAGGGAAGAAATGCATAATATAAGATGTTCAGAAGTGTCTACTGTATGAGGTCAGTAATGAACTAGGTACACAGATAGAAATTTGTGTATATCTGATGGAAAGAATAAAGGATAAAAAATTTTGCAGACCTGAATTTACTATACAGTCTGTTGAGGCTACAATGCGTGTTGTGATACCTCCCTGATGTTTGAGCCCAGTATCATTTCAAAGCACACAATTTACTCACTATGTCGGAACTCAAAGTGGAAAGCTGCAATCATGCATATTTGATGGCCAATTCTTAAGATAGGTCATCAATATCAGATCAGATATGATCAGTAGTGGAGTGGAAGAGCACAGCTCCTTAAACTGTATAGATTCTGCAAAATCAAGTGGTTGCATAAAGTTAAAAAAAGTACCGTATCTAAATATTCACCAATTTTTTCATAAAGACACAGCTAATATGATCAAATTGGAATATATAGTCTACTTCTATGTAATCTAAACATAAACCCTACAAGAACTCACGGAGTCATTATCCAAAAAGTAGAATAAAAAGATAACAAGTTTTATTAATGAGCAAGTTACAGAATATCACAGTTATAGCAACCAACAGCTAAAACGGACAGGGCACATGGAAGGCTCATGTGTGAAAGACACAGAAAACGCTGGACTAAATCACAGGATGGGTAAACTTGCAGAGATCACAGTCTGCACCTCAAAAAAGCTTTCTTGTAAGAGGTATTTTCAAAAAAGTGCATAGTGCATTTAAGGTATGGTATGAAAAAGAAACAAACTCCCTGGTCACACAGAGATTATATAATAGAGGTAGGAGTATATACTAGTAGATACAAGTTTCCAAATGTCTCAGACCTTGAGGTGAAAATGTCTTAAGAGATACTCTGCTTACCCATATTTGCCTGCCAGCATGTGCCTAATGCAGCCCCAACGCGCGTTTCGCATGGGCTTCCTCAGGACAGCCCCCTGATTTAATCCGGCGTTTTTTGTGTCCTTAACAAATGAGTCTTCCATGTGCCCTGTCTGTTGTAGCTGTTGGTTACTGTAAGTGTGATATTCTGTAATTTATTCCTAAATAAAACTAGTTATCTTTTTATTATAAGTTTTTGGACAATGACTCAGTGAGTTCTTGTAGGGTTTACAATTTTTGGAGTTTCCTTGAATATTGAAATTGGTCCATAAGACAGGCATATGGCCAGTTCAACTAATCAATATGCAACACTGGTTTTTGTTCTCTATGTGGTCTAAACAGCAGCAATAAATGTGCTCTTGTATATTTCAATGAATTATTTTCAAGATATCCACCTAATCCTGACCTGGAAATGATCTGGACAACTGTTACTGATGTCCTGAGCTTCAGAGAAGATTATCTAGACTGGACATGATTTCAGCTGACAGCAGAACTAGCTATGTATTGTTTTTAGCCTTTGGATTTTCGTCCACTGAAACCAAGCAGAAATCATGGTAATGATAAAGAATTGTAACACACAGTATTATAGAAAGTCACAGGACCCCTCGTTATGCAAGAAATGTAATAAGGAAGGGGTTCTCAACACATTTGCTAAAAACATGAAAACAATCACACAAAAAGAAATGTATTTCTTGCCTCTGCTTTATCCTAATATCAATGAGGGCTAAATGATCGATTACTGTGATGAGCGTGGTCTTCATGTGTTAAAATCTAATGTGTTTAGTATTTAAGCCATTTGCTGAAAGATGAAAGTCAGCGCTAAGCGAAACTAACATGTAATTAAGTTCAGATTAAAAATGTTAATTGAAGTCAATTAATTAATCTGTCCAACGCATTATAATTTCTGCGAGTTTCACATTAAGGCTGTGTGCATACGTTGCAGATTTGGTGTATTTTCTCTACGGATTTATGACAAAACCTGAAACAATCCTGATGCCTGCAAAGTGTAACCTGAAGTATCATGCACACATTATTTTTGACATGCAGAATATATAATCTGCTGCATGTCAAATCTCTGAGCATTTTTGCCCTGCGTTTTTCACCATTAACTTCACTCAAATCAATTCAAAATGCAGGGGAAAAAAAACACACCATAAATGCACCAGAAAGGAGCATTTTTGCATCTTTCCTGCCAAGAGACGCAGAAATGGTACAGAAATTTTACTCATTGTGTACACATACCCTTACTGATGGCTTATGCCATAATGCTGTGTCTCACTGGAAGAGATCTCCATACACAAACCCAGCAGAAACGGCTCGCAATGCATCCTGTCCAAGTATAAGATGCAGGGTGGAATTTGCAGTTTAGTTTGGCAATGCATATCGTTGAAATCATCATCAACATTTTCCTGTTCTAACCAAGTCCAAAAGTGTTTGGTTGGAACCTATTAACATATACTGTGCGTTATGATCTGCCTCTCCTCTAAGACATTAATACATTTTTGAAGCATCTATGTTGCAATCTTTAAGCCGCCTTTCACAAACACACATACCTTTTTGTGACGTTGTTTTTGCGTTTATAAAAGTGCCATGATTTTCACTTTTATAAGCCTTTTTTGGTTCACTCATTTTTTACATTTTCTGGAAGGGTTTTTTTTTCTCCTAAGTGAAAGTTTCGTTTGAAAAACTACTGAAGAATAAATGACATACTGCACCCAGAGAATGGCAAAAATGCTAAAACATGAAGGCAATAAAAGCCACATTATATACACACACAAACATACATATATATTTTGCATCCAATAACTTCCAAGTCTTAAAAACAGTGTTAAGTGTATTTATACATTGCAATGTAATAAGCTTTATGTATCACATACAAGCACATATGGTTTTGGAGTCATACATTGAGTTGAGCTCCAGAATGTACAATTTGGCATTGGAACAATATGCAGTATTCCTTTTCTTTGCTTTAGGAAATTATTGCAACTTACCCAAGGGGGTGACTTCATTGAGGTAGAAACAGAGGATCAAGTAGAAAAGCATTTTTAAAATCCAAGTATAAACTTGAGAACTGGACTTGGTGCCCTTATTAAGGCAAGGATCCTTGTCAGATGGTCTCTGCCTTCTCTGCCTCTGAGGAACAGAGGATCTTGTTTTCCTTTATTTATCACTATGACCTCTACCTTATCATTTTCAGTGGACACATTATCAGAAGGAAGAGGATGAAATGAGGCAAACCTCTGACCCTTCCAGCAGAGATCTGCCTTGTAAACAAGGATATTTTTTACTAATTAATTCGGATGTCTCATCCTCCCATTGTCTTCATATACTGGAATTCTCAAAATGATGTATTGTAAACTGCAAGAGAACCCTGAGAGGAGACACTCAGGAGACAGGTCATCAGCTGAAGTCAGCCCTTCTGTTAGTCCTGTCCTAAGTCACATGCTTTTTGTTCTTTCTTCCTACATGCCTAGAATAGTAGCTATCCATATACTTTCACAGAAGAATTTAAAAACAAAAGTTATGGAATTTTCAATCATTATAATAATACACATAATAGGTTATAAATATTAAAGATAGCATTGGGTGTGCTCGTAGAATAGATCTGTGCATCAAATAAATGACAAAGGAAACCACTAATACTAAAGTATTGGCATTTTAGAAAGTATTCAGTGATAATGAATGTTATATACGTATATACACAGTCATGGCAGAAAGTGTTGGCATCCTTCAAATTGAAATTGTTCCAGAAAATGAAGTATTTCGCCAAGAAAATTATTGCAATTACATAGGTTTTGCTACACATTTCTTTGTGTGCAATGAAACTCAAAAAACAGAAGAAAAGCAAAAATTGGACATTATTTCATACAAAATCCCAAAAATGGGCAGCACAAAATTGTTGGCATCCTCAACTTAATATTTGGTTGTACACGCTTTGGCATTAATAACTACAATAAATAGCTTCTGTGAGGCAGTGAGGGGTATTATATGTGAGGGACAGTATGTATCCCCAAGGATGTGCATAGAAATATATTAAAGCCGCTGGAGTGCATTGATATAACTTTGGTTGCAATGCAGAATAAAAGTAAGCTTGGTCTTGGACAAGCTACATACCCAAGGCAGATTAAAGAAGAGCAGGTATGGGCTTTTATTTTTGGAGCGAAATACAGGATGGTAGTGGGGCTGTTCACTCCCTTACAAGTGGACCATGGCCAGAGATTCCTTTTTAAAACCCTGTAGCAAAGAGTTGGGTGTGTCAGTCTTGGCTTGCAAACTGTAAAGCAGGTGGCTCTGCAATGTCCATCTTGTGTGAAGTAACACGGAGCTAAGGGAAGCAAAAATGCCTGGCACTCCTCAGCATGACACGGCGGTGCAGTTGCCCACAGCATCAGGTCTCAGATACTGATTTGCAAGTTACTTTGGACATTAACCCCTTTACTCCCAAAGGTGGTTTGCATGTTAATGCCCGGGCCAATTTTTACAATTCTGACCACTGTCCTTTTATGAGGTAATAACTCTGGAACGCTTCCATGGATCCTGGTGATTCTGACAATGTTTTCTCATGACATATTGTACTTCATGTTAGTGGTAAAATTACATTCATATAACTTGCTTTTATTTGTGAAAAAAATGGAAATTTGGCGAAAATTTCGCAATTTTCCAAATTTGAATTTTTATGCTCTTAAATCACAGAGATATTGCACTCAAAAAACTTGATAACTAACATTTCCCACATGTTTACTTTACATGAGCACAATTTGGGAACCAAAATTGTTTTTTGTTAGGAAGTTATAAGGGTTAAAAGTTGACCAGCGATTTCTCATTTTTACAATACCATTTTATTTTTACGGACCACATCACATTTGAAGTCACTTTGAGGTGTCTATATGATAGAAAATACCCAAAAGTGACACAATTCTAAAAACTGCACCCCTCAAGGTGCTCAAAACCACATTCAAGAAGTTTATTAACCCTTCAGGTGCTTCACAGGAATTTTTTGAATGTTTAAAAAAAAAAAATGAACATTTTACTTTTTTCACATAAAAAATTACTTCAGGTTCAATTTTTTTTTATTATACCAAGTGTAATAGGAGAAATTGGACTGGAAAAGTTATTGTGCAATTTGTCCTGAGTATGCCGATACCTAATATGTGGGGGGAAACCACTGTTTGGGCGCATGGCAGAGCTCGGAAGGGAAGGAGCGCCGTTTGACTTTCACTGCAAAATTGGCTGGAAGTCAGATCGGATGCCATGTCAAGTTTGGAGAGCTCCTGATGTGCCTAAACAGTGGAAACCCCATTTTGGAAACTAGACCCTCCCAAGGAACTTATCTAGATATGTGGTGAGCACTTTGAACTCCCAAGGGCTTCACAGAAGTTTATAACGTACAGCCGTACAATTAAAAAACCACATTTTTTCCACAGAAATGATCTTTTCACCCCCAATTTTTATTTTCCCAAGAGTAGCAGGACCCCAAAAGTTATTGTGCAATTTGTCCTGAGTACGCTGACACCCCATATGTGGGGGTGAACCACTATTTGGGCGCATGGCGCGCATGGCAGAGCTCAGAAGGGAAGCAGCACCATTTGACTTTTTTGGCTGGAATTGAGATCGGATGCCATATCACATTTGGAAAGCCCCTGATGTGCCAAAACAGTGGAAACACCACAATTCTAACTCCAACCCTAACCCCAACACACCCCTAACCCTAAACCCTAATGGGAAAATGGAAATAAACATTTTTTTATTTAATTATTTTTCCCTAACTAAGGGGGTGATAAAGGGGGGGTTGATTTACTATTATGGTGGGTTTTTATTTTTGGCAGCTGTCGCACGCTAAAAGACGCTTTTTATTGTAAAAATAGTTTATGCATCACCACATTTTGAGAGCTATAATTTTTTCATATTTTGAGCCACCGAGTCATGTGAGGTCTTATTTTTTGCGGGACGAGTTGACGTTTTTATTGGTACCATTTTCGGGCACGTGACATCTTTTGATCGCTTTTTATTCCGATTTTTGGGACGCAGAATGAACAAAAAACAGCGTTTCATGAATTTCTTTTGGGGGGTGTGTTTACACCGTTCCGCGTGCGGTAAAATTGATAAAGCGGTTTTATTCTCCGGGTCAGTACGGTTACAGAGATACCTCATTTATGTTTTTTTTGTGTTTTGGCCCTTTTATGCAATGAAAACAATTTTATATAAAAAATAATTATTTTTGCATCACTTTATTGCGAGCTATAACTTATTTTTTCGCTGATGATCATTTTTTTTTTTTGCGGGACATGATGACATTTTCAGCGGTACCATGATTATTTATATCCGTCTTTTTGATCGCACGTTATTGCACTTTTTGTTAGGCGGTATGATGATAGAGCTTTATTTTTTGCTTCGTTTATTTTTATTTTTTAAGGGGTTCAATAAAGGTGTTAACTAGTGGGACAGTTTTATAGGGCGGGTAATTACAGATGCAGCGATACCAAATGTGTACTTTTATTGTTTTTTTTATTTTCAAAAAATGAATTAGGGAATTTTTTTTATTATTTATTTAGCGATTTTTTATAAATTTTTACACTTTTTTTTTTTTTTTAAACTTTATTACAATGTCCCAGGGGGGACTTAACTGTCATGTGACAGATCGCTGATCTGTCACATCACAGATCGCTGTGACAGATCAGCGATCTGTCACAGGCAGTGCTGCAGGCTTCCTCATGCCGCCTCCCTGCAGGCCCCCGAAGGTCCTCGCCGCCATTTTGGATTTGGCGACCTGCATGGAAGGAGACCCCTGCAGCAGCGCTGCACATCTCGCTGCTGTGGCTGTCTCAGGGAAGCACGGAGGGAGCCCCCTCCCTCCTGATACTTCCCTAAACCCCGGTACACTGAGATCGTGTTTGATCGCAGTGTGCCAGGGGTAAACGTGTTGGGGGCGGTCCGTGACCGCCCCTGACACAGTGCCGGGTGTCAGCTGTGATAATCAGCTGACACCCGGCCGCGATCAGCTGCGCTCCCCCCGTGAGCGCAGATGATCGCGCTAGATGTACTATTCCATCTTTAGAACTTAGGTCTCAGGTCACATGGACGGAATAATACGTCTAATGTAGGAAAGGGGTTAAAGACATTTGCTTTGGACAGTGGTCCCTGCCTATATGTTGCACTGCACCAACCCCCCTGTACTACACTTTCTATAAACATCAACAAGCTTCTTACATCTCTCAACTGGAATTTTGGACCACTCCTCCTCTTGCAAAGTGTTTCACATCAAATATATTTGAAGGGTGCCTTCTCCCAACAGTAATTTCAAAACTTTTCCACCGGTGTTCAATGGAATTTAAATCCAGACTAACTGCTGGCGACTTTAGAACTCTCTAGTGCTTTATTTCCATCCATTTCTGGGTGCTTTTTGAAGTATGTTTGGGGTCATTGTCCTGCTGGAAAAACCAATGACCTAGGAGGCAAACCAAGCTTTTTGAGACTGGGCACTACATTACATCCCAAAATCCTTTGGTAATCTTCAGATGTCATGATGCCTTGCAGACAGTTAATGCAGCCAGTGCCAGAGGCAGCAAAACAACCCAGAAACATCTTTGAATCTACACCATATTTGACTGTAGGTACTGTGTTCTTTTCTTTGTAGGCCTCATATGTTACCAAAAAGCTCTACCTTGGTCTCATCTGTCCACAAGGAGCTTTCCCAGAAGGATTTGGGCTTACTCATGTCCATTTTAGCAAACTGTAGTCTAGACCGTTTCACGTCTGTTTTAGCAGTGGGGTCTCCTTGGTCTCCTGCCATAGAGTTTCATTTCATTCAAATGTTGACGGATAATTCGCGCTGAAACTAATGCACCTTGAGCCTGGAGGACAGCTTGAATTTCTTTTGAACTTGATTGGGGCTGCTTATCCACCATCCGGACTTCCCTATGGTGCCAGCTTTTCTCAATTTTTCTCTGTTGTCCACGTCCAGGGAGGTTAGCTACGGTGCCATAGGTTGTAAACTTTTTTTATTATGTTTCGCTCCATGGAGAAAGAATCATCAACCTCTCTAGAGGTGGACTTTTAACCTTGAGATTATTGATATTGTTGAACAATTTTGGTTCTGAAGTCCTCAGATGGTTCTCTTTCTGTTCTCAATGCTGTACACAATGCAAAGATTGAGTCAACTTCTCCCCTTTTTATCTGGTTTTAGGTGTGATTTTCATATTGCCCACACCTGTTGCTTGACAAAGGCAAGTGTGAACGAGCATCACATGCTTGAAACAAAGTTGTTTACCAACTATTTTGGAAAGGTGCCAACAATTTTGACCAGCCCATTTCTGGAGTTTAGTGTGTAATTATATACAATTTGCATTTTTTGTGATGTTCTAATACACACATAGGAAATAAACAGGTGTATAACAATAAGATACATAAGAAGCTGCAGCGAGGACAAGGAATGTCCATAATGGGTGCTAAAATCGTAGTTACTTACCGATAACGGTATTTCTCTGATCCCATGACGGCACCACGGAGAGAGAGAGGGATCCGCCCTCAGGGACAGGAAACCTACAGATGAAAAAGGCGGTACCCTCTCTCCCACATCAGTTGGTTTACAGAGCATTACACAGAATTTTCAGCTGCAACTCAAATGGTTATAAAAAATCCAAAATTAATCAATTTACTCAACTTAAGCTTAATAGAGGCACCGTGTGGCTAAGTACTAAGTTAACTAACTCACTCTAACGTGCACACCTGTGTGTGTGAAAGGGAGGGGATGTACGGGTGCCGTCATGGGATCAGAGAAATACCGTTATCGGTAAGTAACTACGATTTTCTCTTTCCCCCATGACGGCACCACGGAGAGAATTACAAAGATTGTACATCTAGGGAGGGACCACCGCCTCCAGAACCCTTTTCCCAAAGGTGAGATCTGAAGAGGAGGTCAAGTCTAGACGGTAATGTTTGAAAAATGTAGAGGGGGAAGACCAAGTGGCCGCTCTACATATCTGATCTATTGAAGCGCCAGCTTTCTCCGCCCAGGATGATGCCACTGCCCTGGTTGAATGGGCCCTTACGTCCTCCGGTATGGCCGCCCCGCAGGAGGAGTAGGATAGGGTGATGGCCTCTCTTATCCACCTTGCCAGTGTGGCCTTCGATGCTTTTTGACCCTTCCGAGGCCCCTGAAAACAGATAAACAGAGCCCTATCCTTCCTAAACTCCCTTGTGGTTGTTAAATATTGGACCAGGCATCTTTTTACGTCTATAGTGTGTAACACCTCTTCTGTTTTGTTTTTGGGATTGGGACAGAAAGAGGGTAGGGAGATTTCCTGGGTCCTATGAAACTGTGTAGATACTTTGGGGAGATAAGCTGGGTCGGTTTTAAGAATTACCCTATCCTCCAGAATTTGCGTGAAGGGTGCGTGGGCAGACAGAGCTTGCATGTCACTAATGCGGCGGGCCGAAGTTAAGGCTACTAGCAGGGAAGTCTTAAGCGACAATATTTTTAAGGGAGCCTTCTCTAGGGGTTCGAAGGGAGATTTGGTTAGTGCGTTCAGCACCAGATTTAGATCCCAGGGTGGGGTGGTGTGTAGAAGGATCGGCCTGGATCTACTTGAGGCTCTAATGAATCTCTTAACCCATCTATTTTTAGCTAGGTCGTGGTTATACAAAGCTCCCAAGGCCACCACCTGTACTTTTAAGGTGCTGGTAGCTAACCCCTTCTCCAACCCCCTTTGTAGGAATTCTAGAATTTTATCTACAGGGATTTCGCCCGTTGGGTCAGAGCCTGACACTGATATGAATTTCTTCCACACTTTGCCATATGCCTTGGTGGTTACTGGCTTTCTACTCTGTAGTAGTGTGGTTACCAAGTTTGATGAGAAGCCCCTGTTGCTTAGGAGCTCCCTCTCAAAAGCCAAGCTGTCAGGTGTAGGTTTTTTATGTGTGGGTGATAAACTGGACCCTGGCATAACAGGTCTGGATTTTCTGGTAGAACCCAGAGGTCTGTCACGGACATTCTTCTCAGCCAGGAGAACCATATTCTCCGTGGCCAGAAGGGCGCTATTACCACTACTGTCGCCTTGTCCTCCCGTATTTTCCTCAATACTAAGGGAATGAGCGATATTGGGGGGAAGGCGTAGGCCAGATGATACTCCCAGGGTATCGTGAAGGCGTCTAGGGCTACTGGGCCCCCCCGGGGATCAATCGAGCAGAAGGTTTCCAGCTTCCGGTTCTGACTGTTCGCAAATAAGTCTATTTGTGGCTGGCCCCAGAGTTTCACGATTTGATTGAAGATTAACTTGCTTAGTTCCCACTCCCCCTGTTTTAGACGTGTCCTGCTTAAAAAGACCCCCGTTTGATTTTCTGCACCTTTTATGTGGAGGGCTGTCAGGGATTGTAGGTTGGGCTCTGCCAGGTGGAAGATGGATTTTGTTACCTCCATCAGAGGTCGAGATCTGGTGCCTCCCTGGTGGTTTAGGTATGCCACCACTACCTGGTTGTCTGAGAAGACCCTTGTGTGATGGGAACGAAGGGAGTCCAGAAAATGATTGAGAGCTAGTTTTACTGCCAGCAGCTCCCTCATATTTGAGGAAGCGGACTCTCTTCCCTGGTACCAGGCCCCCTGTGCCACTTGGTTGCCTAGATGTGCACCCCACACCCAGGGGCTTGCGTCTGTGGTTAGGATCTTTGTTGCCGGCAATGTCCAAGGCACCCCCTTGACTAGGTTGGCTGGATTTGTCCACCACTTCAAGGAATGTTTTGTCTCTGGTGAGATGTTTAACTGCGTGTCTAAATTCCCATGTAAGGAAGTGTTTGCGTCTAGTATCTCGCCATTGTAAGTCCCGCATATGGCTCTGAGCCCACTGAACTGCTGGCATGCAGGCTGTCATGGATCCTAACAGTGACATCGCTTTCCTTAAGGTATTGTTTGGGGAGGTTATCATTTGGGATGTCATTTGTGTCATTTTTTGAACCTTTGTCTGTGGCAGGTAACATTTCTGTTCGATTGAATTTAGTGTTATCCCCAAATACTACTGCACCTGACCTGGTATGAGTTCAGCATCCACCCTAGGCTCAATAGGGCCCTCATCACTATGTCCAATTGTTGTTTGCAGTGTTGGGAGGTAACCCCTATTATTAAGAGATCGTCTAGGTATGGGACTATCAGGATGTTTTGCTGTCTTATGTGGGCCAATACTTCCGACATTACCTTTGTAAATACCCTTGGAGCAATAGCTAGCCCGAAGGGGAGGGCTCTGAACTGAAAGTGTTTTACCTACCCCTGAATCGTCACTGCCACCGTGAGGTATTTTCTGTGGTCTCTGTGGATAGGCACATGATAATATGCGCCCCTCAGGTCTAATATGACCATGAAGCAAGCTGGGGGAAGTATTTTTATACAAGAGTTTATCGTCTCCATTTTGAAGTGCTGAATTTCTAGAAATTTGTTCAGCCTTTTGAGATTTATGATCACCCTGTACGAACCATCTGGCTTCTTGCGAAGGAAAAGAGGGGAGTAGAAGCCTTTGCCCCTGTCTAGGTAGGGGACTTCTTCCAGTACGTTTTTCTCCCTTAGGTTCGTTATTTCTTGTTGCAGAGCCAGCTGCTCTTGTGACGACCTTTGAGGGGTTATTATGAAAGAGTTGTTTGGAAGGGAGATGAATTTTAGCCTCAGGCCTTCCTTTATTATGTCCAGTATCCAACAGCTTGCGGATATTTTCTCCCAGGCATGGAGAAAGTATGATAATCTTCCCCCGACCAAGGGAGTACCTTCATTGAGGCTTCTTGTTGTCGGGGGGTTTGTTAAACATAAACCCCTTACTCTTGTTCCTTCTGTCCTCCCAACTTTCTTTGTTCCCTTTTGGGGGTTTACGTCACATAAACCTCTTGCTCCGAAAGGGACGTCTGTATGCCTGGCTGGGGAACCCGGGAAAGGATTTTTTCTTGTCCCCGGCCTTGTCTAAGATGTCGTCCAGTGTTGGGCCAAACAAGAATTCCCCTTCGCACGGGATTGCGCCCAATTTGGTTTTTGTCTGCAAATCTCCCGGCCAGCACTTCAGCCATAAGGTGCATCTTGCGGCATTTGAAAAGGCCGCCGTCCTGGCTGCCAGTCTGGTTGAGTCTACCGACGCATCTGCCAGAAACGCTGCTGCTCCCTTCAATAGGCAACTGACTTCTGTATCGTTTCTCCCGGGACCTTCTCCTTTATTTGAGAATCTAAATGGTCCAGCCATACCATCAGGGCCCGTGCTGTACATGTGGTTGCTATGGCTGGCTTTAGCCCCCCTCCTGCTGCTTCCCAAGTATTTTTTAAAAAGGTTTCAGCCTTCTTGTCCATTGGGTCCTTCAGGGTGCCCATGTCTTCGAAGGGCAGGGCAAACTTTGAGGCCTTTGCAACCGCTACGTCTAACTTAGGAGCTTTGCTCCAAAAGGAGCAGGCCGGGTCGTCAAAGGGGTATTTCCTCTTTGGTGTTAGGAGGACTTTTTTTGTCTGTTTTTTTCCACTCTCGCTTGATGAGGGAGTGGATTTTTTCATTAATCGGAAAAGCCCTCTGTTTCTTTTGCTCTAGGCCGCCGAACATTATGTCTTGGGCCGTTTTCTTGGGGCGTTCGTCTACCAGCCCCATAGTTGTCCTCACAGCCTTTACCAGGGCGTCCGTCTCCTCAATGGGATAGCAGCTGCGTTCCCCTTCTGATGATGACGAAGAGGATTGGGAGGATGAAGAATCACTTGAGTCGGATAGCTCGTTTTCTGACTCACTGGTGCTCGACTCTGGGGATCTATGCCTGGACCGGCGTTTCTTTTTTGAGGACCTGGTGCCCTTAAGGGCGTCTTCAACCTGGGTTTTTATTAACGTTCTGAGGTCTAGGGCAAACCCCGGGGATTCTTCCTGTATCGTCTGCTCTATGCAAGCCGCACAGAGCTTTTTCTCCCATTTAGGGGGTAATTCCTCCGTACATATAGCACATACCGCATGTTTAGATTTGGTTGTGCATTTACGCCCCTGCAAGAGAAAAAATTAATGGTGGCAATTTAGCAGACGGCATTCACGGAGATCACTCACCCTCCTGTGGAACGAATGATACCGTCTCAGGCGTAGGGATTATCTCCACTGCTGCATCCTCTTCTGGCTGCGCTGCCATGGTGGAGCTTTGGCTGCGCCGCGATCTCGTGTGACCGCTGCTGCTGCGCTGCCGGGAAGAGTCGCGCTGGCGCTGTTGGTGCTGTTCTTGTGTTCGCTGAGGTCCCTGCTTCGGGGACCGCCGCCGTGTCTCCTTCTGTGGTTTCCCACTCATGGTGACCGCTTTCCCCTCTTTTCCCCTCTTTTTTAAACTCTTAGAGGAAAAGAGAAATTTTTTTTTTTTTTTTTTTTTTTTTAATTTACCGCCGCCGCCTTCCCAGGGATCCCCGCGCTCCCGGTAGTACCGCGGCCCGCCGGAAGTCTCGCGCATGCGCACCACGAGATTACCCAGCGGTGCACCGCGCGCCTTAAGGGAGCAGACATGGCGCGCGTCCCCCGGTGTACCGCACGTCCCGCCGGCCTCCCGGCGCTGCACACCTGGCTCCGGTGGCTGCCGCCGCCCCGCTGTGTGCCGCAGAGGCCCGCCCGGTCTGTGGCTCTCGATGGGCCCCCACCTCCACCCCGGTATGGCAGACTCTGCTGTATGGTCCTTGGTGACCACCGACACCTGCCCGGCCCCTTATCAGATCGGCTGGGCTCACCAGTAGTGACCGCCGTCACTAACTGCAGGAGGCCCCCCTTTTTTTTTTTTCTTTCCCTTTTTCCTGGGATCGGCAGGCTTCCAGGAGTCTTCACTGCCTTTCCCCACTCACCCTCAAGGCCCGCCGACCCCGATGGTGGTGCTTCGGGGGGGAGCCTGTTTAAGGCCTCGATCCAGCCGAGGCAGGGCGCCCCGCTGCCTTATTGCCGGACTGGATCGGTCCCCGGATCCTGCGACGACTCCAGGTACGTGCTGTAGGTTCCCCGTCAGGGACAGGAAACCAACTGATGTGGGAGAGAGGTACCGCCTTTTTCATCTGTAGGTTTCCTGTCCCTGAGGGCGGATCCCTCTCTCTCCGTGGTGCCGTCATGGGGAAAGAGAAATTATATTTTGCTAATGTTGCAAGAAATGCATTACAATGTTTTGCTCCATGGGAAAAGAACCAGTCCAACTCATCAGTAAATATTCAAGTTTAGCATAGTAAAGCAATATAAAAATAAACCCATAAGCGCCTACAAGTTCATTGTGGTCAGAATTAAAAGCTTTTAGATCCTTCTTTATACAAATTCTCTACAGAAATTCCTTAATTCCTTAACATACACATTCTGTCGATGGAAAATATGGCTGCAATTAAAGACTTTTGTAATCAAGTTGGGACCAAAGCCGTGTTAAGACCTATGCAGCTGTGTATATTATTATTATTTATAAAGCACCATTGGTTCCATGGTGCTGTACATGAGAAGGGGTTACATACAAATTACAGATATCACTTACAGTAAGCAAACTAACAATCACAGACTGATTTAGAGGGGAGAGAGGACCCTGCCCTTTCGGGCTTACATGCTACAGGATGGTGGGGAAGGAGACAGTAGGTTGGGGGGTTGCAGCAGCTCAAGTGATGGTGAGGTGGTAGCTTCAGTAGTGGTGAGTAGGCAGCGGGGATCATTGCAGGCTGTAGGCTTTCCTGAAGAGATGGGTTTTCAGGTTCCGTCTGAAGGATCCGAGTGTGGTTGATAGCCGGACGTGTTGGGGCAGGGAATTCCATAGGATGGGGGCTATTCGGGAGAAGTCTTGGAGGCGGTTGGGTGAGGAGCGAATAAGTGTGGAGGAGAGAAGGAGGTCTTGGGAGGACCGGAGATTACGTGAGGGAAGGTATCGGGAGATTAGTTCAGAGATGTATGGAGGAGACAAGTTGTAGATGGCCTTGTAGGTCAGTATTAGTAATTTGAATTGGATACACTGAGGGAGTGGGAGCCAGTGAAGAGATTTTCAGAGGGGATAAGCGGAGGAGTAGCGAGGAGAGAGATGAATTAGTCGGGCGGCAGAGTTGAGAATGGACTGGAGAGGAGCGAGGGTGGTAGCAGAGAGACCACAGAAAAGGATGTTGCAATAGTCGAGGTGGAAGATGATGAGGGCATGCACAAGCATTTTAGTAGATTGAGGGTTGAGGAAGGGACGGATTCTGGAAATGTTTTTGAGCTGGAGGCGACAGGAGGTGAAGAGAGCTTGGATTACTCCTACGAATTGTGCATCACAGGAATGGGTCACATGTTTATGGAAAGTTTATCAGTTTCCATAGAGGTTGCACGTGCCTTTGGATACTTTCCTGAAAAATAAATTCTAGGTTATGGGTAGTAGATCTCTGCACATGGGATGTTGATCAGGAGATTTAGTCTGGGGTTAGATGGTGAGTTTGGCCAAATTGCATAAGACTTACATTGACGTTTATGGCAAGTGAGTCGTGTCCAAATTGCAATCAGCGAGAGAAAATTCAGCACATTTTGAAACAAGCACCACCATTGGGAATTAATACATCCAGCGTATCAATATTAGTGATGAACGAGTACAGTTGTGGCCAAAAGTATTGACACCCCTGCAATTCTGTCAGATAATACTCAGTTTCTTCCTGAAAATGATTGCAAACACAAATTCTTTGGTATTATCTTCATTTAATTTGTCTTAGATGAAAAAACACAAAAGAAAATGAAGAAAAAAGCAAAACATTGATCATTTCACACAAAACTCCAAAAATGGGCAAGACAAAAGTATTGGCACCCTCAGCCTAATACTTGGTTGCACAACCTTTAGCCAAAATGACTGCGACCAACAGCTTCCGGTAACCATCAATGAGTTTCTTACAATGCTCTGCTGGAATTTTAGACCATTCTTCTTTGGCAAACTGCTCCAGGTCCCTGATATTTGAAGGGTGCCTTCTCCAAACTGCCATTTTTAGATCTCTCCACAGGTGTTCTATGGGATTCAGGTCTGGACTCATTGCAGGCCACCTTAGAAGTCTCCAGTGCTTTCTCTCAAACCATTTTCTAGTGCTTTTTGAAGTGTGTTTTGGGTCATTGTCCTGCTGGAAGACCCATGACCTCTGAGGGAGACCCAGCTTTCTCACACTGGACCCTACTATATGCTGCAAAATTTGTTGGTAGTCTTCAGACTTCATAATGCCATGCACACAGTCAAGCAGTCCAGTGCCAGAGGCAGCAAAGCAACCCCAAAACATCAGGGACTATAGGGACTATGTTCTTTTCTTTGAATGCCTCTTTTTTTCTCCTGTAAATTCTATGTTGATGCCTTTGCCCAAAAATCTCTACTTTTGTCTCATCTGACCAGAGAACATTCTTCCAAAACGTTTTAGGCTTTTTCAGGTAAGTTTTGGCAAACTCCAGCCTGGCTTTTTTTATGTCTCGGGGTAAGAAGTGGGGTCTTCCTGGGTCTCCCACCATACAGTCCCTTTTCATTCCGACGCCCACAGATAGTACGGGTTGACACTGTTGTACCCTCGGACTGCAGGGCAGCTTGAACTTGCTTGGATGTTAGTCGAGGTTCTTTATCCAACATCCGCACAATCTTGCGTTGAAATCTCTTGTCAATTTTTCTTTTCCATCCACATCTAGGGAGGTTAGCCACAGTGCCATGGGCTTTAAACTTCTTGATGACACTGCGCACGGTAGACACAGGAACATTCAGGTCTTTGGAGATGGACTTGTAGCCTTGAGATTGCTCATGCTTCCTCACAATTTGGTTTCTCAAGTCCTCAGACAGTTCTTTGGTCTTCTTTCTTTTCTCCATGCTCAATGTGGTACACACAAGGACACAGGACAGAGGTTGAGTCAACTTTAATCCATGTCAACTGGCTGCAAGTGTGATTTAGTTATTGCCAACACCTGTTAGGTGCCACAGGTAAGTTACAGGTGCTGTTAATTACACAAGTTAGAGAAGCATCACATGATTTTTCGAACAGTGCCAATACTTTTGTCCACCCTCTTTTTTATGTTTGGTGTGGAAATATATCCAATTAGGCTTTAGGACAATTCTTTGTGTTTTTTCATTTAAGACAAATTAAATGAAGATAATACCAAAGAATTTAGGTTTGCAATCATTTTCAGGAAGAAACTGAATATTTTCTGACAGAATTGCAGGGATGTCAATACTTTTGGCCACAACTGTATACTCGTTGCTCGGGTCGCCTCCGAGTATTTTGGCACGCTCGGAGATTTAGCTTCTGTCGATGCAGCTGCATGATTTGTGGCTGCTGGACAGGCTGAATACATGGGAATAACCATGTGTATTCAGGCTGTCCAGCAGCTGTAAACCATGCAGCTGAGGCGATGAAAACAGTCTCCGAGCACGCCAAAATAATCAGAGGACACCAGAGCATGCTTGCCCGAGCAACGAGTACACTTGCTCACCACTAATCACTATGTTACTGTGATTTCAGTGTTGCACGACACTTGTCGCCTCGTAGCCATCACCTTATTCTGACTACTATAATTGGAGAAAAATATTTTTCTGTAATATGGGGCATCTACCTCAGAGAGATTTTGGCTTCCATTGCAATAGCACATTAGGATTATTGGTTGAACTTGGTGAATGGGTGTCTATTTTACTCTTAACCTTGAAACTATATCCATGTATCTAAAAGGAAATTCTTGTGGTTGTGGATTGGTCCCATGGTGATGACCGTGAATTCTGAAATGCCAGTTGGCTGGAGCGACCACAGATCTGTCTGCTGTTTCAGAGCTGTCCACAACTCTTCAGCATTGTGCGGTTTGTTCTTAAGCATATTAGCTTCAGCACAGCCTGAGGCAGTGCTTCCAGCTTGTGACTGATGTGGTCATTTTGGAGATGGAGGCTGAAGAGGAGGAGGAAGAGGAGGATGAGGTGCAGTAGCTGTATTCAATGAAAATTCACGGCACACTTTATTTTTTTGGTGATGCCAAAATATAATATTTATTTACAGTTGGTGGAAACAGAAAAAATAGAAATGGGTAAAGCGCAGGAGAAAATTCTAAAGCGACTATTTGAGTGATGTTTCGACCTGTCCCAGGTCTTATTCAGCACGTCGTTGGGAATTCCTAAGTCATGGAGATAGATGCAGTTTGTGTGGTGCTATTTCCCTGGTCAGGGTAGTGTGCAAAGTGAGCTGTATAGTCCCCAAGATGAGAGAAATATGGCACTATGCTTTAAATCACATTACTGGTGGTGATCCAGCATCTTGTCTGGTTTTCATTTCATGACTAAGGAATTACCAACGATGTATTGAATAAGACCTAGGACAGGTCGAAACATCACTCAAATATAGTCGCTTTAGAATTGCAGTGCAGGAGCACTTTACCTATTTCTATTTTTTCTGTTCCCACTAACTGTGAATAAATATTTTTTGGCATCACCACAAAAATACAGAGTGTGTGGTGAATTTTCATTGAATGGACTAAGGGTCATTTGGCCCGTTACACCAGCACCTCACCATAAGAGGGAGAGCAGGCCAATACCTTTACTACTAGTGCAGGAGCTGTAGACTGTGGGGGGCAACCCTGATTGACCTAGGGCCCGCAATCCTCGGATTCGGGAGGACGTGTTCCATCCCATGGTCCGACTGAGTCCCAGCTTCCACTACGTTAACCCAGTGTGCCGTCAGCTAGATATACCATCCCTGCCCACAAGCACTTCTCCACGTGTCCGTGGTTATGTGTACTTTCCCATTAACTGCATTGTTGAGGGCACAGCTATTGTTGTGGGACACGTGCTTGTGTAATGCGGGGATGGCACACCGGGTAAAATAGTGGCGGCTGGAGACTGAGTATCAAGGAATGGCCGCCATCAGGTTGCGGAAAGCTTCCGTCTCCACGAACCTAAAAGGCAACATTTTGAGCGCAGTCACGAAATGTGGGAACTTAGTAGTGTGGCCTGTGGGGCGTTGGCTGCGTATTTGTGCTTGCGTTCCAAGGACTAGGGCAAGGACGTGGACATGCTTGCTGATGGTGCTAGTTGAGTGTGTGCAACGGCAGGTGCAGGGTAGGAGGCATCTACGCATGCACAATGGACAGGGGATTGGCTTGCATGCACAAAAGTGTAAGCAGTGGTGTCACCTGCAAAAAACAACCAGACTTGGGAAGACCTAACAGTTGTACTGGTAACTTCCGTCGTGTTGGTGTTACGGGGAACGGTTGCCCACCTTCTGTCTGCGACCACCACATTGCTTCTTCCAGCCTTTTGTGGTGCTTACACCTCCCTCCCCCTGTGTGCTGCTGTCCTCTATCTGCATGTCCTCCTGCCAGGTTGGGTCAGTTACTATATCATCCACCACCTCGACTTCTACTTCCGCACCCTGGTCCTCCTCCTGAGTTTCGGGCAATTGAGTCGTATGATCGTCCATCTCTGTGACACTTTCCCACGGTCGCTTTCGTGTGATTGTAGCTGCTCAAATATTTGGGCATCGCTCTCCTCTTGCCCCACTTCAAGTGGACCAGGCAAGATGCCCGAATCTATAAATGCGAAAGTGAAAAGCTTTTGGGAGTGTCCAAGTGTGGGATCAGTAGTCTCCGGGCACTCGGCATGGTGGGAGGAAGGAGGATCAGGGTGAGCAATATGCTGTCCAGACTCATGGCTACTCAAACTTGACCGTGTGGAAGACAGGGTGGTGGTGGCAAAGTCACTGGAAGCATTATCCGCTATCCAACCAACTACCTTTTGACACTGCTCTGGGTTCAATAGTGGCGTGCTGCAGTTCCCTAGTAATTGGGACAGGAAGGTCGGGCGACATGATCTGCATGCACCATCACATCACGTCCAGTTCCCTGTCCCTTGCCACGCGCCTTAGCCATTTTAAATGGAGGACAATATTTTCCACGTTCACTAGAAATGGCTGAATTTGGAGCGAACTTATATATGATCCATGTGACAGAAAACCAGTGTTATAAATAGCTGGCCTGTAGGCAACTATTTTTAACAGCAAAGGGGTGTCAATAACTTCGCTAACACACTGCAACAAAATTTACATGGAGGCCAGAAATGGAAGAATTTTGAGCGCACTTATATGTGATCGACAAACCACAGTTTTAAATAGAAGACCGACATACAAAGAAAATAATGGGATCAATGATGAAAAATAAATCACCAAAGAAGATAGAAAAAGAACAAAATCCATAAAAAATAGGAGTTTAGTGCAAATACAAGTTTTATTTAGAACATATAATAGACCATGACATGGCTTAAAGATGACCAAAAGATAGCAGCTAAATGAGCCAGAAGAAATGTACCTTTAAGAGAAAACGCGTATCCTTTAGCACCACCCGCTTCGTAATACAAAAATAATTGAATAGGACCAATGGATATACAAAAATAGGTCTGATAAAATTCACAGTACCATACATGCAATACCTGAAATAGATACAATCAGGCATAAAAATCTGCCATTTCAGTAAAGTGCTCTATGTGCATATTGCTCCTGTGAAGATCATCAAATGTTAATGACCAAGGAAAAAGGTGTTAAGTATAAACCAGAAATAATCATGTGGTATTACCTTGGGACATGATGTGATCAAAAAGCGGGCTTGCAAGCAGAACACAGGAGGCCCTCGACGAGCGTTTCACCGCTTTAGCTTCTTCAGGAGGCGTGGTTAGATAAAAAGGGCAAGGGTTATTTATGTGAAGGTGAAAAGACCCTAGGCGGACCCGGCATGATTTGTCATACCGGCGCCGAGGCAGGCCGAGGCACGCCGAAAGTGATGGAGAGGAGGACTCGAGTCATTACTGGCCATCACCCCAGCAACACATCCAACCAGCGACGCCGCCGGGAAGACGCACCGCATGTGCGGGGCATGTCTGCGCCAGTAGTGGAGAAAATGAAAACGTGGATGTCACTCCTCCGTGGTGAGTATGTCTCCCCCTTGTGCAGCGGTAGGGCAGCGCGCACCCCGAGGGACGGGAGGACAGAGTCAAACACAGGTCACCAAGGTAACGCGTCTACCCAGCAACAATGCCAGGGAGACACAAAGCATGAACAAGGTGCATAAACGAAGAAAAATAAAGTATATAGCGTTAACCCCATGATCAAATTGGGCCAAAATGCAGGCTATAAATGTGTAAATGCTTATGTGCCCAGCAGGCAAAACATCATAGAGATGCTGTACAAGGACTGATATAGTGTATAAAACAAACAGAAAAAAAGAAATTAATAATGAATGAAATTACATGTATTCAAATTTATATCACTAAGACAATGAAGCAATAAAGTAACTACAAATCAAAAAATAATAAAATATAGTATTTAATAATTCCCTGAATTGTAACACTAATATTGATAAGCAATGATTCAAAGTATACAGATAAATTATTGCTTCTAGGTCAAAAAGTATAAAATGACAGCCAAAAATCAAGATTAATAATAATCATTGAAAAAACAAATACATAATACATAAAGATATAATAACCAGAAATTGAAAAATTGAGTACAAAATACAAAAATATACGGAGAATAATCAAAGAACAAGATTCACTTCAATCTTCTTAAGTAGCCTAACGATTTATTGAAAAGTAGCAACCAAAAGGTCCGTAAGGGGAACGAGTATCAGTCAAAAGGTCAGCACCAAGAAAAGGAAATATAGAAAAATGAAAAAATACAAATAAGAATAAAATAAACTAATATAAATCTGAGCCCAAAAGAGAAAATTATTAAAAAACTAGTAAATAGACTAGTTAAAGATTTCAAACTGATGGCCTCATTGAGACGCCTTGGGGAAAGCGTGTCTAAAGTTACCATACATCGTGTTTCTTTTTGGAGTAATTTTTGTTTCAGATTTCCACCACGGATCCCCATATAAACATGATCAATGCCACATACTGTAAATCCCTTAGGGTTGCAGTTGTGGATCTCAAGAAAGTGCTTAGGGATTGTCTTGAGTAAATGTGGTTCCGCACAGTTAACAGCATTTTTAATATCTCTCACCTGCTCCTTGGACACATATTCCAGAGGCTTTGCCGTCATCAGAAGATAAATAGGACCAAAGGGGCAGCGGGCATAATAAATGACTGCATCCGTGTTGTATGTTATATGGTGGACGATTTTAAAGGTTTCGTCTCCCACTGAATTGGTGAATTCCTTAGTCTTCTGGATGAAACGACAGTTATTCTTAGGAGGGATATAATGACTGTTGCAGAGTATATCACCCAATGTGCCTGATTTACGCCAGGTGAACGAAGGATAAGGCGTAAGTTGGTTCTGAAGATCATTATCTGTCAACAAAACCGGTAAGTGTCTTTTGAATATCTCATTAATCTCAGCCGAATTGGAATTGAACCTGGTGATGAATCTCGTTGTTGAATCTGAATTTTTGGCTGTATTCCTTTCCGGCTTTGTTAAGAGAGTGAATACATAGCTCTTGAATAGTCTCTGCAAATGTCATTATATTTGTACCCTTTGTTTTTAAAAAGACCCACTAAATCCCTGACTTGTTGATGGAATTTATTGTCATCTGAGCATATACGGCGAGCCCACAAAAATTGTTCTATGGGTATAGAGCAGTGGTCCCCAACCTTTTTTGCACCAGGGACCGGCTTGAACCAAGACCATTCTTCCATGGCCTGGCAGGGCGGGGATGGAGGTGTGACAGGGGCGGGGCTTTGGTCATAAGGGGGCGGGGCTATGGACGCAGTTGTAGTTTAGCAGTGCATACTTATCATTTAATTATAACATTTTTAATGTGACTCAACTCGCCATAGGTTTTGAATGAGTGGGAGCACCTGGCTTGTTTCTCTGTTTCAGTGGGAGCACTGGCTACTTCTACTGATGACCGTCACTGCTAATGATGATTGGGACCTACAAGGAAATGGCGCATTGAGCACTTAAGAAAAATTGTACTGGAGTACTGTACATGCTGATTATTTTCTAATCATCAGAAAATGTATGTGTGGTCCCCCCCGTCCTGTCCAGCTCTGTGTGGCTCCCCCTGTTGTATGCATGGCTCCCCTGTCCCATCCTGTATACATGGCTCTGCTCCCACTCTCCCATCCTGTATACATGGCTCCCCTGTCCCATCCTGTATATATGGCTCCGCTCCCATCCTGTATGCATGGCTCTGCTCCCACTCTTCTATCCTGTATACATGGCTCCCCTGTCCCATCCTGTATACATGGCTCCGCTCCCACTCTCCCTCCCTTGTATATATGGCTCCGCTCCCACTCTCCCTCCCTTGTATATATGGCTCCGCTCCCACTCTCCCTCCCTTGTATATATGGCTCCGCTCCCACTCTCCTGGCCTCCCTTGTATATATGGCTCCGCTCCCAGTCTCCCGGCCTCCCTTGTATATGGCTCCGCTCCCACTCTCCCTCCCTTGTATATATGGCTCTGTTTCCACTCTCCCTCCCTTGTATATATTGCTCCGCTCCCAGTCTCCCGGCCTCCCTTGTATATGGCTCCGCTCCCACTCTCCCTCCCTTGTATATATGGCTCTGTTTCCACTCTCCCTCCCTTGTATATATGGCTCTGCTCCCAGTCTCCCTGCCTCCCCTGTATATATGGCTCCGCTCCCAGTCTCCCGGCCTCCCTTGTATATATGGCTCTGCTTCCACTCTCCCTCCTCCCCTGTATATATGGCTCCGCTCCCAGTCTCCCGGCCTCCCTTGTATATATGGCTCTGCTCCCACTCTCCCTCCCTTGTATATATGGCTCCGCTCCCAGTCTCCCGGCCTCCCTTGTATATATGGCTCCACTTGGCTCCCCCATCCTCCCCATCATACTTACCCTCACATCGCTGACCTTCCTTCCCGTCGCTGAACTTACCTCCCTGCATCTCGCGGCGCTTCAGCTCCTGTGCGGAGCGGTCACGTGCTACCGCTCATTAAGGTCCATGAATATGGACGCCACGCCTATGGGAGAGGAGTGGCGTCCATATTCATGACCTTATATGAGCGGTACACTTGACCGCTCAGCGCTGGATGAAGTCGCCGACAGGGACCGCTAGGTATCAGCTGCTGCACCGCCGCCGGCTCCCCTTCTGTCCGCGGACCGGCAAGGGCACTGCAACGGCCCGGTGCTGGGCCACGGACCGGTGGTTGGGGACCCCTGGTATAGAGCTTTTAAGTCATCCACTCAATGCCGACTTTTATTCCCCATTGAGTTGCATTGGAGGTCGGGTTTCGGACGAAACTCCGACTTTTTTTTGCCCTAGTCAGACCAGTTTCATCTGAAACAAATTTTGTTTCATGAAACCCGATCCGACCAAAGTCGCTAAACTCTAATCACCACTTCAGACCACAGATCAATATCCACTGAACTCTGCGATAGATTTCTGCTGGTATACGGTGCTTTGCATGAAAAAAATATTCAAATTCCAAATCAGCATGAAAAGAAAAATGCAGCACTCACCAGCTTGAAAAGATATCCAACATTCTTTAATTCTCCATCAGTGCCATAGACAGAGAAGTGGACATTCAGGGTTTAGAAGGTATGTGGGGGAGAAAAAATGGACGATGGCCGTTTCGTGATTGCTCGCTTCTACGGGTCTTGATTACTATATCTTCCATATTTTTTTTTATTTATTTATAACCGTGTGCAAACAAGGTAAGAATCAGTAACATATATAGCATTTAAAGATAAAGAAGGACATAATATCCAGAAAGTGTAGCTTGAAAGACTCAAAGGAAGACTGTTATTCAGTATAACAGTCAGTCCCGACCACAACTCTCCCCATTCTTTCATATTTTTAAGTTATTTTATAGCAATTCTCAAAGATCGTGAAAGATTATCTTGAGAGACATGGGGGTCCATCCTGTTAAAGTCTTCCTTAACGAGTTTAACAAATATCAATTTGGGGGCAGGCGGACAAGGGGCAAAAGCCGTGTGAGCACCAATGCAGACGCATGGGGACGGCGAAGGTCTCAGAATGTAGGTGTCACGCTCACGCCCTGACTGGTGGGCGTGAACCAGGGGGTTGTGGCCCCACAAACCAGACTACCCTGGAAGGGGTGTGACTAAGGCTGGTTTCACACTAGCGTTCGATCGCGCAGCGCATCGTGCGCTATCGGGCGCACGCGCAATGTCCCCCTATCAGGAGCCAAGGTGTGAGTATTCTTAAAAATAATGTCTGTGTGTCCTGTACAATGTATTATGTACTGATGTATTTTTTGTTTTCTTTTTAGCATGTCTTCTTCTGGATTGGGCTATTCGCCATCTCGGCAAGAACTGGCACAATGCCTCTAGAAATGTGTTTTAATTTTTTCTTTTACAGACATCGGACACGGGCAGTGAAGATGGAGTGCGGGAGCGGTCTGAGCGGGAGCCGCGTAGTCAAGTTGTGGGGAGGAGACGCAATGTGAGTATATATTTTTTCTGTGTTTCTTTTGCTTCTTTTCTGTTTCTTTTTGTATCTTTTCCATACTTCTAAACATTCTATATTTTTTTTTTCTAGGTTCCACAGCAGGATGACGAAGAAGTCTACATCGAGAACGAGCACCTCATCCACCTCGTTGAGGAGCGCATCCCGTTGTGGGACAGCCGTGACCAGCAGTACAAAGACACAGTGGTGACCCGGCAGCTCTGTAATGAGGTGGCCGCAGCGCTGATGGATGGCTGGGACAGCGCCTCTGCAGCTTCAAAAAGGGCGTTCAGTACGTATAAAGATGCTCTGCGATACTGCATATATTTATGGTCCTGATGGTGCTGGTGTTTTTTTGGCAAGATATATTCTTGCATGAAAAGCACCAATGCCTTGTTGAAAACTGTGATGGATTTGTGTCTTCAACTGCTGCATTGTTTTGGGGACCTGACGGTGCTGATGTGTTTTTTGCAAGATATATTCTTGCATTAAACACACCAATGCCTTGTTGAGAACTGTGATTAATTTGTGTCTTCAACTGCTGCATTGTTTTGTGGACCTGACGGTGGTGGTGTTTTTTGGCAAGATATATTCTTGCATGAAAAGCACCAATGCCTTGTTGAAAACTGTGATGGATTTGTGTCTTCAACTGCTGCATTGTTTTGGGGACCTGACGGTGCTGATGTGTTTTTTTCAAGATATATTCTTGCATTAAACACACCAATGCCTGGTGGAAAACTGATTGATTTGTCTCTTCAAATGCTGCATTGTTTTGTGGACCTGACGGAGGTGGTGTTTCATTGGTGCTGCAGCAGTGACTGTTTTCAAAGTTCAATCAGGTGTGTGTGTTGAGAATGACGTTAAAGAAGTGCATTTTTAATTTTTTTTTTTTTTTTTTTACCGACCGTACAAAAAATCCGCACACGTTGGCGCTCGATGAAGGACGGCTTCAACACTGATGTTCGTGCTGAGGGACAGGTTCGGAGTGGTTCTGTGGCAAGGCGCAGAAGAAAGTACAGCTACCATCGCGAGTTGGCTTTCCTGAGACCGGTCCTTGCCAGCAGAGCGTAAGTTTTTTTTTTTTGTTTTTTTTTTTTTGGGGGGGGGGGGGGGGGTGTTTGTTATTACTATGTGCTTTTCTATTCCACAGGTGATGCTTCTTGTACATTCATGATACTCATGTTCTCCCTTTCTTTCCACATCACTTGGAGCAGCACCCTGCAAACTGACCCTGTCCCAGGAGCGGTTCTTCATCGATCGACCTCGGACCCGTCCCAGCCATCTGACAGCCAGGAAGCATCTTGCAATTCAGCAACACAGACAGCTGGTGACCAGGAAGCTGGTCCATCAGGTGTTCCCCTGTTCCAGGTCTCTGTCACTGGTTCCACGGGCACTACCCGCCAGCGGCACAGGGCCTTGGACAGGAATATCATGCCCAGGTTCATGCACTTGAGCGAGGCCTTTAAGGCCAGCCTCAAGGCGCTGGCCGCCAGAACGGAAAGCGGTTTTTCCCTGATGGAGCGTGGTTTTAACCACATGGAACGTGGTTTTAACCACATGGAACACCGCTTCCACTCTGTCGACCAGCGCCTTGACCGTCTGGAGGCCGACCTCAACAGACCAGCGCACGATTTTTTCAGTAAAATTGAACAGGGCATGGCGGAACACCTTAGTCCTGAGCAACAGCTGAGTGTGTTACAGGCCTGCAACACTGCTTACTTGCAGGCTATGCAGCAGAATCGGTATGTTCAGCAGTCAGTGGTGTCATTTCCAACAGTTCCACCGCTGACTCGCTTAACCACACTACCGACTTCTGCTGCATACCACTGCACGGCCACCTGCATTCCCAGCGAAGCCGGACATCACTACACCACCTCAAGTCTGAGTGCTGCTGGACACTCCTCCACCACCACCACTATGGCAAGCGCTGCTCCTGTATGGAGCACCACCACTGCCACAGCACCACCAGCTTGGTGTTGGATCTTGAGGCCTGGAGTTGGGGAACCCTGCTGGATCTAGTGTGTTCAATATTACTAGAATGTAGAGACTACTGTGGAAAAGACAAGTCATATAGGTATAATCTACATGACTTGTCTTTTCAACAACAGTCTCTACATTCTAGAAATATTGCACATACTCAATCCAGCAGGGTTCCCCAACTCCAGGCCTCAAGGTCCAACAAAAGATCATGTTGTATGGAATCCTCGGTTTGAAATTATTTTTGCAAATATTGATTTCATTACAACATGATCAGTTGTTGAATCTTGTGGAGTTGGTGAAGATGTAGATTAGTTTCGTTGACAAAACATATCTCCAAGACTGACACAAGAAACGTCAGTAATCGAGATATCTGGTGTATTGCTAACTGAATAGAGTTGGTTTCCCTAACTACAGTGTTCAAACCAAACCAACATAGCATGTTTTTAGTAATTACATTGGAGTTCAAAAAAAAATTTAAGCATGATATGTTGGTTGACATTAGGAGTAAAGTTTTAAAACCCTTGCTATAGAGGATGGTGTTGAGTGCAAGGTATATCTATTGTTCTCTTTTAAAAAATGCAAGGAACTATAGACATACCTTGTAAATAACCACATAATCTATATAGTCACCTACTCTGGAGTATTAGTGAAATCATGATACACAAAACACAGCATCATAAACTCACTGATACACCTGGCTACTTGCTAATGTTATTGAGAGTGTAAAAACAGAGAATGCAGTCAGTACAGGTATCAAAACAGGTTTTTTTTTATTAACATACAAACAACATGCAAGACAAATTTTTTTAAACCATTTGCTCTTGCCATTCCACCCGTCCTACATCTGAGTTGAAGTATGCCGCAAATTGGTCCCTCATTTGGCCAACTTCAACACAGATGACCTGAGAGGGTGCTGTGTAAATTCAGGCAATGGATTAGGATCAACATCATCAAGATCAAAGTTCGGATGCTCTCGAGAAAGTACAAAGTTATGTATAACAACACAGGCCTTGACCATCTCATCCACTGTTTCCAGTTTCAGATTTATAGCTGTGCCAAGAATGTGCCAACTAGATACAAGTATACTGAAGGCACACTCTACTGTTCTCCTGGCCCTGGTCAGCCTGTAATTGAAAATTCTTTTTTGTAGGTCCAAGTAGAGTAGGGTTTGAGGAGGTGTTGACACATCTGGAACGCTTCATCACCAACCATTACAAATGGCTGTGGCGGACCTTCGGTGTTGGGAAGAGGCCGTGGCATTGGGAAACTGAAGTTGTTGCCATACAACCTCCTGCCCATGTCTGATGTCTTAAAAGCCTGGGAGTCATTACCACGGGCAAATGCCCCAATGTCCACTGCAATAGACGTACAGTCTGCATCCGCAATGGCCATCAGTACAGTTGAAAAGTACTTTTTGTAGTTAAAGAACTCAGAGCCAGTTCTTTTGGGCTTGATAATCCAGATGTGTTTCCCATCCACCGCTCCCAAACAGTTAGGGAAATTGCATACAGTCCAGAATCTTTCAGCGATGTCCAACCACTTTTCTGCGGTTGGCATGGGCATGAATTCGGGACAGAGAACGTTCCAGAGAGCCCGGCAGGTGTTCGCTACAATTCCAGACAACGTGGAGATTCCAATCCGGTACTGGAAGTGCAGTGAGGAGAGGGTCTCTCCAGTAGCCAGGAATCTGTGACAGAAAGAAAACAAAAATTAATATTTGTGTTTATGTACATTTTTTTTACACACGTTACAATAAAACAAAAAAATTCGGCAGCATTTGGTTCAATACACGGCATCCAAAAATTAACGCAGCTTGTAGTTACCGACATGGCAGAACTGTAATTCTGCCAGATTTGGAAGAGTACATGTCACAAGCAAGAAAATTCAGCAGACATTGGTTTAGCAAAACTTCGTACCTTAATGTGACCAGGAGCCGTTCCTCAAGAGTAATCGCACACCGGAGCTGTGTGTCCTGTCTCCGGATGACTTCTTTTACCCGAACAAGCAAATAGTAAAAGGTTTCTTGGGTCATCCGGGTATAATCTGTAAATTTCTCCGGGTTTGCCTGGAGCTTGCTGTAGAGGGTGTGGTACGCTCCACGGCTCTCCCAGAGTTCCATAATGGGATGTATCCACATACGCCGCTGCTGCCGTCTTCGCTGCCTCTCTCTCGCCCTCTGTTCATGGCAAGCAACGGCATAAGCCTGAGCCGTCCTCATGTCCAGATCCAAGTCAAAGTAAAAGCTCTTCCAGCGCAGATCTATGTTTCTCAAGTCAAATGCAAGCAAATGTGAAGAATTCAGGTGTAAACTGGGTCTATATAAAGAATTTCCATAGACACACCCACTGGTGTCCCATTGGTGGAGTGTGTTGCAAGAATTTTTCAAGGATTTTTTTCTCCAGTTAATTGCGCATAAAAAATGCAAACACATGAAAAACGCTTACAAACGCATAAAAACGCTGCGATTTTTTGTTATGCGCACAATAATGCTACAAAATAACGCAGCGTTTACCAGCGTTTGCATGCGCTTTTGACATGCGTTTATGTGCGCTCCAAGCGCAGCGCAAAAAAACGCTAGTGTGAAAGTAGCCTAAGGCAGCTGCCTTGGTTTTCACTGGAGCCTCTGATGGTGAGGTCAGGCTTGTGAGGCAGGCAGCTGCCAGGTGCCGCTCCAGGGTGGTGTCTGGCTGTGGCTGCTGATCCCACTTGGGGAGACGATACGGTTTACAGGCACGAGTAGCAGACAGACAGGTGAGCATGGCGGGCATGATTGAGTCACTGGCAGGCGGGCACGGTAGCCACACAGGCAGGCGGACACGACTGGGACACTGGTGGGCAGGCGGACACGACTGGGACACTGGTGGGCAGGCACGGCTGAGGCACAGGGCAGGCAGGCACAGGGCAGGCAGGCATGGCTGAGGCACAGGGCAGGCAGGCACGGAAAAAAAATCCAGCTGTCATACGTCTCTGTGAACAGGAAAAAAAAAAAAAAAAAAAAAAAAAAAAGGTATGGCTCTTCGAAAAAGGGGAGGAAAAAACAAAACGCAAAAATGGAAATTACCCATATTAGGTAGGGGCTAATGAATAGAAATAGTCATTTTTTTTTTTCTTTGACGATGAACATTTACTAAACAGGGATAAGAAATTATGAAACCATAGCAATGACGATGGCTTTAAATATACAAACAACTGAATCAGAGTTTATGTAATGCTCGGCATTCCAGTATTATGTCATGTTAACCCACTAGGCTGCTGGAGACCTTAGACTTTCTACAAATAAATCTGGACAGTCGCCTGTTAGACATGATGTATAGTGGGCCTCAGAAGAAGGATGTAGAAAATAACTGATAAAGCCACGTTTCCTACCCACGGTTATCCAGTCAAGGACATTTCAGACCTCAGATCTTGTAAACAACCTGTCAGTTTTGCTGAAGTGAATGTCATTTATCAATGTAGCACAGATATTACAAGAACCACTCACTAGATTCTAGTAAGGTATAATCTCAGTGTACACACATCCATAATCAAAGGAGCTTACTACTTTATTATTCAGACACTTTCCACCAGTCTAAATAGTGAAATCAAGCAAAGTGCAAATTAACTACATAGACTGCAATCACAGTAGTGGCACCTGTAGGAAAGAAGTTGTACTACACCCTAATAAAGCTGACACGACAGGGACCCTTCAAAATGTACAGACAGTGTCGGGGCCGGCTTTAGACAAAGTGGGGTCCCAAATGCTCACATATTGCACATCAAAAACATTTCAGTTGTATTT
The DNA here is from genome assembly GCF_039654945.1 of Dendrobates tinctorius. Lineage (NCBI taxonomy): Eukaryota > Metazoa > Chordata > Amphibia > Anura > Dendrobatidae > Dendrobates > Dendrobates tinctorius. The sequence continues at coordinate 12,280,633 of NW_027361757.1, read as the reverse complement.
ACATGTGCTGAATTCAGGCCGTTAAACGAGCATGATCGACAATATTGAAGTCGTCGGATGCTTGTTTTTCGGCCTCTTTACACCAACTGAGGAAAAATCATGGGGACAGAATGTTCACTAGTAGATAAGTCTGTCCCCATACAGCATCATGACATCCCCAGCACTGCTGTTTTCACCAGGAGAAGTTCTGTTGAGAACAATGATCTTTGTTCCGGCATAAAGAATCCAATCACTCAAAGAATAGGCAACATTTTGCTTGTTTAGTATAATGTACCCCATAGTCCTCCACATAGTATAATGCACACCCCATGGTCTTCCACATAGTAAAATGTGCTCCATAGTATAATGCACACCCCATAGTCCATCATATAGTATAATGCACACCCCATAGTCCGCCACATAGTATAATGCACACTTCATTGTCCATCATAAAGTAAAATGCACCCCCCATAGTCCCCCACATAGTATAATGCACCCCCCATAGTCCCCCACATAGTATAATGCACCCCCATAGTATAATGCACCTCCCATAGTCCGCCATATAGTATAATGCACCCCCCATAGTCCTCCACATACTATAATGCATCCCTATAGTCCTCCACATAGTAAAATATACCCCATAGTATAATGCACACCCCATAGTCCTCCATATCGTATACTATACTCCCCACAGTCCTCCATATAATATAATGTGCTGCCATCTGAAGGCAAATTTGATAACATTATTTACAGGTATAAATGACCAGCATGGGGGCGTGGTCGGCAGCAGTGCAGTGAGGAAGCAGGCAGAGGAGCTCCCTCCATAAAACAGACTAAAAATCATATCAGCGCACGATTCCGGACCCCAACAGCACCATCATGGGTGCCAGTTAGAAGAAGGGAAGCGGGGGAATCCCCTTGATTGTGGCAGAGCCCGCCACTCAACAGATAACAAAATTCCTGGTCAGCCCAGACAGAGGAGAAGGCCTGAGAAACATGGCGGCGGGGGATGAGAAGGAGGCAGCAGACACTGCAACAGACGCTGACACAGCAGAAGCAGGGGCGGGAAGCAGGGCCGACAGATCAGTGACACAGGAGGTGAGACACAGCGGAGATGCTGCTTTTGGCACTGGGGAGTGTGAGGGAGGACATCAATCACTACCAGCAGCACGCCAAGATGGAGCTGGGGGAGGAGAGCTGGGGTCAGCGCTGGCAGTGACAGAGGAGATACAGGAAGACGGGGAAGAGCATAGGACAGAAGAGGAAGATTGTGAAATGGATTACAATGAAGGCTCATCTCAGAGCCCCGTGTCCTCCCACCCCAGAAGCTTCTCTGAATCCTCACAGCACATCACAGCCCCTGTTATAGTAACTGTGGGGGGCGGCCAACCATTTCAGGAGGGTTGTCTCACACTAACCCAGGCCCCACAGGCGATGCCCTCTCACTGCTATCCTGCATATGATTCACAGGGCTATGGATATAACACACAATTGACCCCAGGACTCGATCTGGGTCTGTTGAATGCTAGACTACGTGATATGCCCACCAGACAGGACATGGAACAATATGTGACCCACCTAGAGACGTCGTATAAGGCAGAATTATCAACCTTGAGGGATGAGATACAACAGTGCAATGAAAAGGTTAATGAACATGACCAAGCTATCGCGGCACTGACAGCCAGATTGGATGCTCAGGATCAGACGCTTGCAGATCAATCCTATCACATTCAAATGCTGGCAGATATGCTTGATGATGCCGAAAATAGGGGAAGGCGGAACAATATTAGGGTTTGGGGGTTACCAGAAACAGTGGCACCCAAAGACATAAGCAGCACACTACAGCAAGTATTTAACGCGGTTCTGCAGCGACCACAGGAGTCACCTCTTGAACTAGACCGGGCTCATAGGGCGTTAGGCCCAAGACCTCATAACCAGGCTCCTCCACGTGATGTGATATGCCGGGTGCATAGATACCAAATGAAGTGATGTCCAAGGCAAGAATAGAGAACACTATAAAATACAAGGATACCAGGATCCAGCTATTGCCTGATCTATCTCGGTGGACTCTGCAGAGGAGGAGAGCTCTCCGCCCATTATTGGACGTCCTACGCCAGAATGATATATCATACACATGGTGGTTTCCGTTCCGTCTACGTGTCCAAAAATAGGGCATGGTTCACCTGCTGAGTCACCCGAATGGCATCCCTGCTTTTTCAGCGGCGCTTAACATCCCAGGGGTGGAAATCACAGATTGGCCTTCTCTGCCGTTGCAGTATAGAGGAGCAGACCCTCCCAGGCAACCTCTCCCTCAAAGGCAGAGGAGAGCAGGCAGAAGACTGGACAGGGAAGGGCGTGATCCCAGAGGCAATGAAGAAGGGAGAGAACCATGAAGACTGGACAGAGAAGGGCGTGATCCCAGAGGCAACAAAGATGGGAGAGAACCATGAAGTCAGGACCATGACAGAACAGGTTCCATGACTACCTGTTTGGGTGGGGGAAGGGGATTGCGGGATATATCTGGTTTCACTCTTATGGGGGACAGGAGCGCAGATGGGTGTCTAAACTCCAGTTTACTAACATATGAATAGTATCGTGGAACGGAATATTTATCAAAGCAACAACCGTTATTGACTCCGCAAGGTCTTCAAGATAGACGGAACATAGGAAAAAGAAAACAGACACTTTCCACAGGAAATCAATGGGAATAAAGAAAACGATGCCCCCTTTCCCTCGCTCCCTTTTTCCCTCCCTCTTCCCCTTCCCCCTTTCCCCCTCCTTTCTCCCCCACTTCCCCTTCTTCCTTCTCCTCCCCTCTCTAAAAATCCCCCCCCCTTTTTTTTTTTTCTCTTTCTCCTCTACTAGGGGTACTAAAAATCGCGCCATCGTTCTGCCCTGCTGTGGTAGTCCAAACCGAAGACAAGTTCATGACTGTAATGGAAGATAGTTGATTTCTGCAACATATTATTACAGTATGTAGATGGTATTTTGTAACAAATCATTCACCTGTCTGTGACATCCGGCACTCCTGTGTTATTGTTTAAGCCTGGTGTAGCTTTCATTCGGGGCCTGATATGGAATTTAGAGATGTGAGTGGCACTAGAACAAGGTTCGCAAATCATATTCTGGCTCTAACTCGTTATATGAAGGGTTTCGGTTAATTCACAGTTAAAGTTTACATTTGTCCCCCTCAGTTGAGGGGAGACAACTGATGGTTCTGTCGGAGGGGGGAGTCTCACTCCATATCGCGCATAACTTACGACCCTACGGAGGAGCCATAACATATTCCTCCATCGTATATCTTAGGATATAAGAAGGTTTCCTACATAAAACACACCACTTCAGGGCTTCAAAGACGTGCTACGTATTGACAGATATTGACCCTGATATCGCAATTAACTGAATATGTGTCTAATTATCTACCTTTTCTATCCACTATCTATATCTCTTTGATAACTTAGATCTACTTTAGCATCTGCGGCCCTCTCAGACAGGAGGGAGGAGGTACGACTCAGGCAACAATGCATCCAAAGATCACTATGGGATCCCTGAACGCTAGGGGACTTAACACGCCCCAGAAAAGGACACAAATCCTATATGGAATGCACAAGCTTAAGGTACGAATACTTATACTCCAGGAGACTCATTTTAAAAAAAATCATATCCCTACTATCAGGGACCGATACTTTACGACGTGGTTCCATAGCGCCTGCCCAGAAAGCCGATCGAGGGGGGTATCTGTGGCGATCCACAAGTCCCTCCAGCACACGGTCGAGGACACATATGCGGATCCAGAGGGCAGATACTTACTATTAAAACTTAGGAGTCATACAACCCTTTACACTATTGCGGGGTGGTATGCCCCAAACGAAAATCAGGCCAGGGCTGGTCAGGGCATTCCGAAGAGGGTAGCGGAATTTGCTGAGGGGGTGATGGTAATAGGGGGGGGACTTCAATCTCACTCTTGACCCAAGAATAGATACCACAACATGAAATGTGAGAGGAATCACTAGACAATTGTCCCTTCTGAAACAATCTATCCATGGGATGCAGCTGGTGGACATTTGGAGAGCGCAAAATCCTGGAGGTAGAGACTATACATATTACTCCAGTTCTCATGATTCCTATAGCCGAATTTTCTTTTTTCTTATCAGCCATCATGCCCTGTCCTGGCGCCCCCGACCGTCTATTGGTAGCTTCTTGTGGTCGGATCACGCCCCTGTGTTCCTAGATGTCTCCCCACCGGACATCGTAGACCGTCCCTGGACTTGGAGATTGAATGACAATTTGCTGAAAGACTTGAATTGCACTACAGAGATAAAAAAGACAATAGATCAGTTTTGGTCAGATCACACAAACGACGACACCCCAACCCCGGTGAAATGGGAGACCCTTAAGTGCGTGCTTCGTGGTATCCTGGTAAAACATGGATCCCGTCTTAAAAAACAGATCAGAAGAAACAAAAGAATTGCTGGATACTATATATGTATTGGAGCAAAAACATAATACTATGTCACCGGTAATAGTAGGGGAATTAAACATAGGGAGACCCTTAGAAATGTATTAAACGAACAATCATTGAAATTCAGAAATAATTTCAAAAGTCTCCTTTACCATAAGGCCAATAAATGCGACCGCCCCCTAGCAAGATTATTACACCCTAAGACTCAGACGACTTATATTCCAAAAATCCAGAAACGTACGGGAACGGAGACTCACGACCTAGGGGAGATTCTGGAAACAATACGAGAATACTATCAGAGGCTATATAGCTTGGAAGGGGCGCAGTCGACTAATCACGCAGGGGACATACAGACTAAAATAGATAAATATGTAGCAGACAGGCCACATTCTAGACTTTCCACAGAGATAACAGATGAGCTAGAAGCAGATATATCGACACAGGAGGTGGATGAGGCCATAAGGAATACACCGAACGGGAAGAGCCATGGCCCAGATGGGTTTTCCCCCCACTTTTATTAACTATTCAGAGAACAGTTAACACCACATATGACAAGGACTTATAACTCCATTTCTGAATCATCAGGGTTTACGCATCAATCTCTGGCGGCCTATATCACAGTATTGCCAAAACCGGGAAAAGATCCAACAGTGGTCTCTAATTATAGATCGATCTCTTTAATAAATATAGATGTAAAGCTATTCGCGAAGATACTGGCCAACAGACTTGCACCCCTATTACCATATATCATACATTCAGACTAGGTGGGTTTCGTTCAGGGAAGAGAGGCTCGTGATGGAGTGTTGAAGACTATATCTTTGATCGCTCATGCCAGGACCCACCGGAAGCACCTGGGACTGATATCGGTGGACGCCGAAAAGGCGTTTGACCGAGTGAGATGGAGCTTCCTTCAATCAGCCCTCCAACAGTTAGGGCTGGGGGACAGGTTTTTATACAAAATTGCGGCCCTGTACACAAACCCGTCAGCTACAATTAAAATTAATGGATTGCTCTCGGACCCCTTTCAGATTCATAATGGAACGAGACAGGGGTGTCCTCTCTCGCCCTTGTTGTACACGGTGGCAATGGAGCATTTAGCGGTGAGGAATAACCCTAGCATACGGGGTATCAAGATAGGTCAGAAGCATTATAAAACATCATTGTATGCAGATGATCTTTTATACATCTCTCAACCTCACATCACCATACCTGCACTAATGTCCGAATTCAAAAAGTATGGAGAGGTCAGTAATTTTAAGATAAACTACACCAAAACCGAGGCACTTAATATCACTTTACCATGGGGGGATGTGGAGAGGGCAAAAGAAAATTTCCCATTCAAATGGCAGACGGGCGCCATTAAATATTTGGGCATACAGGTCCCCTCAGACACACTAAATTATGAAACCCTACTGAATAAAACTACAGTGGGGAAAAAAAGTATTTAGTCAGTCAGCAATAGTGCAAGTTCCACCACTTAAAAAGATGAGAGGCGTCTGTAATTTACATCATAGGTAGACCTCAACTATGGGAGACAAACTGAGAAAAAAAAATCCAGAAAATCACATTGTCTGTTTTTTTTTCATTTTATTTGCATATTATGGTGGAAAATAAGTATTTGGTCAGAAACAAAATTTCATCTCAATACTTTGTGATATATCCTTTGTTGGCAATGACAGAGGTCAAACGTTTTCTGTAAGTCTTCACAAGGTTGCCACACACTGTTGTTGGTATGTTGGCCCATTCCTCCATGCAGATCTCCTCTAGAGCAGTGATGTTTTTGGTTTTTCGCTTGGCAACACGGACTTTCAACTCCCTCCAAAGGTTTTCTATAGGGTTGAGATCTGGAGACTGGCTAGGCCACTCCAGGACCTTGAAATGCTTCTTACAAAGCCACTCCTTCGTTGCCCTGGAGGTGTGCTTTGGATCATTGTCATGTTGAAAGACCCAGCCACGTTTCATCTTCAATGCCCTTGCTGATGGAAGGAGGTTTGCACTCAAAATCTCACGATACATGGCCCCATTCATTCTTTCATGTACCCAGATCAGTCGTCCTGGCCCCTTTGCAGAGAAACAGCCCCAAAGCATGATGTTTCCACCACCATGCTTTACAGTAGGTATGGTGTTTGATGGATGCAACTCAGTATTCTTTTTCCTCCAAACACGACAAGTTGTGTTTCTACCAAACAGTTCCAGTTTGGTTTCATCAGACCATAGGACATTCTCCCAAAACTCCTCTGGATCATCCAAATGCTCTCTAGCAAACTTCAGATGGGCCCGGACATGTACAGGCTTAAGCAGTGGGACAGGTCTGGCACTGCAGGATCTGAGTCCATGGTGGCGTAGTGTGTTACTTATGGTAGGCCTTGTTACATTGGTCCCAGCTCTCTGCAGTTCATTCACTAGGTCCCCCCGCGTGGTTCTGGGATTTTTGCTCACCGTTCTTGTGATCATTCTGACCCCACGGGGTGGGATCTTGCGTGGAGCACCAGATCGAGGGAGATTATCAGTGGTCTTGTATGTCTTCCATGTTCTAATTATTGCTCCCACAGTTGATTTCTTCACTCCAAGCTGGTTGGCTATTGCAGATTCAGTCTTCCCAGCCTGGTGCAGGGCTACAATTTTGTTTCTGGTGTCCTTTGACAGCTCTTTGGTCTTCAACATAGTGGAGTTTGGAGTCAGACTGTTTGAGGGTGTGCACAGGTGTCTTTTTATACTGATAACAAGTTTAAACAGGTGCCATTACTACAGGTAATGAGTGGAGGAAAGAGGAGACTCTTAAAGAAGAATTTACAGGTCTGTGAGAGCCAGAAATCTTGATTGCTTGTTTCTGACCAAATACTTATTTTCCACCATAATATGCAAATAAAATGAAAAAAAAAACAGACAATGTGATTTTCTGGATTTTTTTTTCTCAGTTTGTCTTCCATAGTTGAGGTCTACCCATGATGTAAATTACAGACGCCTCTCATCTTTTTAAGTGGTGGAACTTGCACTATTGCTGACGGATTAAATACTTTTTTTCCTCACTGTATAAAGGATCTAAAAAAGTATGATCAGAAAATGATTTCGTGGTTTGGCTGTATAAATACATTCAAGATGGATGTGCTTCCCCGGTTCCTTTATGTGTTCCAGACAGTACCGATCACGCCACCTCGAAGTTTCTTTAAAACTATTAAATCAGCTCTAATACATTTTATACGGCGTCAGAACAGATATAGGCTGAGCTACAGAACATTGACGAGACCTAAATCACAAGGGGGGGCGGGACTTCCAGATTTAGAGACATACCATCAGGCCTCACAATTGATCCATCTTTTTGATTGGCATTACAGACGGGAGACCAAACAATGGGTTGGACTGGAACAGGAGGGATACCTAGTTCCATTACGAAATCTACCATGGATAGTGACCAGAGATAGGGAGAAAATAGGGGGGGGTTGTCAGGATATGATGGCTGACGAGATTCTTAAGAGTTGGGACAAGCTAAAATATAAGAAAAAATTAATGAGCGCCACTGTTCCATTGTCTCCTATATTCGCTAATCCTGATTTTCCACCGGGCATTCAATGTGAGAGGTTTTTGGGATGGAGGGTGGAATCCGATCAAAGAATATATCAAATAATCTCGCAGAGGGGACTTTCCTCCCTCAACGAGTTACAAGACGATTACCCCACACATACACTATCTTGGTTGGAGCATGAACAATTAAAATCATTTGTCAGAAGAATTTCTGGTGGAGAGAGATCACCACCTTCTCTGACACAGTTTGAGAAGATGTTCGCCCAACAGACACCCCCATTGCACCAAATTTCTCGTGTACAAATTACTAAACGATGATACTCCAACAGTAATCCCGGGATATATTAGAGCATGGGAGGCAGAAATGGGGTGCACATTTACTGAGAGGGAAATCACATCGGCATACCGCTGCGCTCATGGGATGTCTCCGGCTAGCCATGCCCAAGAGAAGAATTTCAAAATTCTTACTAGATGGTACCAATACCCTGTGAAGTTGCATGCCATATTCCCCTCGGTGGCGGATGGGTGTTGGCGCTGTGGGAACGCAAGAGGAACCTTGATTCATATTTGGTGGCAGTGTCCAGGGATTGAGAGTTTCTGGGGAGAAGTATTCGACAGAAATTGTAAGGCCTCTTTCACACATCAGGTTTTCGCCGTCAGGCACGATCCGGCGCTTTTGACAAAAACCGGATCCGGGGAAATGCAATGCCGGATCCGGTTTCCCCCCCATTGACTTGCATTAGAGCCGGATCGAGCCGGATGGCCATGCGTTTCATCCGGTTTTCGCCGGATCCGGCAATGTGTCGCGATCCGGCGTCTGAAAAAAACGACTACTGTAACGTTTTTTGTCTCCGGCGAAAAAGCCGGACACGCCGGATCCGGCATGTCCGGCTTTTTCACACAATGAAAGCCTATGAGCGCCGCAATGCGCCTGATCCGGCGACGGCCGGATCCGGTTTTTTTGGTCTGAGCATGCTCAGTAGCTCTGCCCACAAGACATATATAAAAGCAAGACAGTGGGACCCTCAGCCACACCCAACATGCCACCCAAGCCAAGAACCAGGAGAAGGCAGGAGACATCTGCAGCAGCACCATCAGCACCACCCCAATTGGAGCAGCATGCTGAACAACGGGAGGGGAGTCCAGCAGCAGATGAGAGACGGTAATTATCAAATCCCCCATTCCTCCAAACTAGGGCCATGGAATATCAAGATATTCATTGGCCCTTTGTTTCTCTTTATTCAACAGCCGCCCAAGAGATGCAGCAGCAGCAATGGCAGCAGCAGGAACACCACCCACAGCCATGGAGTCTGGCCAGCAGGAAGTCAGCACATCTTCTTCTGGGAGCCCTCCCTCGCATCGTCAGCGTTTGACGGTAAGTTTTTATTTCCAAAATCCATCATCTCTGTAATATATGTCTATTCATTGCCTTTTATTTCAAAACAGGAATCACAAGATGAAGAGGAGCTCCCAGAAGAAGAAGGAAGGGGTGGACAGACACCTGGAGTGGGCTCACAATTGGTAAGATTTTGGCATCAAATGCAGAAACACAACATCACACTACACACAACACATAGAAAACAATGTTCTGCAGACCACACACAGCAAACAAATGCCTACATCCAAAGACATAACATTTTTTGTTTTCTTCTCTAGTCTTCCCAATCTGGTGCTCGGCCAAGAGGTCCTCGCAGTGCCTCCCAGGGTCGTCGGCAACAGCAACGCGGCGGTCACCAGCGTGTAAGTATAAATATTTTTGCTTTGTTTTTTTGCACTTTTTATTTCATTTCTTTTGTGGAGGCTAATTATGTTATTTTTGTCTTTTTCTTTAACAGCCTTCACAGCGTGCTCCCGACTCTGACGGTGAGGATGGAGGAATCGATGTGGACCACCTCATCGATCTCGTCAGAGAAAGGGCGCCGCTCTGGAATATGGCTGACCGCCGCCACGCTGACCTTATCGTTACCCGACGACTCTGGGAGGAAATCTGTTCGCTCCTTGTGGACCGCTGGGAGGACCTCGATGCTCGGGCCCAGATTAAAGAGCGTAAGTATATACAGTACCGGTTGCTTGATTTAAACAAGTGTTTCCCGAACTCCAGTCCTCGTGGTCCCCACGGATCATGTTTTCAGGATTTCTATTTACTTTGTCAATCCTGAAAACATGACCCCTGGGGACCATGAGGACTGGAGTTTGGGAAACACTGATGTTGTATACTAACCACTTTGTCCTTTCTCGTATCAGGGGAGAGAATTGTGAAGCGGTGGCGGTCTGTGAGGGATCGTTTCAAGAAGGAGTTCAATAAAGAGATGTGGGCCCCGAGTGGATCTGGAGGACGCAGGAGCAAGTACAAGTACGCACGAGCCCTGACGTTCCTCCGGGATACAATGGTCGCCAGAAGGTAAATATTACACACCACATGTGACAAAAAAATGTTTAGATGTAACTTTTTTTTTTCAGCCAGGGCCATACCATGTCACTAATTTAATTGTTTTTTTTTCTCTTTATTCCACAGCACGGTGAGCAGCACTCGGGAGCCTGCACGATTGGACCCTTCTGAGGCGATCCCTGAGGAGACCGGCACCGAGGGACACTTCGACCGCCCCGGTACATCTGCACCTTCCCAGCCTTCCCACACATTCGACCCATCTGTCCCATCCACCAGCACAGGAGCATCGTGGCCGCCTACATTACATGAAGCTGCTGGTGAGGAGATCGATTTCCCTTTACCCCACCCTTCTGCCCCTGCCACCTCTAGTACACCTGCGGGTACTGGGCGGCAGCGGCAGAGGGGTCAGGAAAAGACTTATGCGCCAGAGTTCTTGCATCTGAATGCATCTTTCCAGAACTGTCTAAAAGTCTTGTCAGAGCAAATCTCCGCAGGCTTTCAGCAGATCAACTCCAGCATTCTGGAGGTGAAGACACTTCTGCAAACCATGCATTCAGAAGCAAGATCTTCGCCAAACCACACCTTTTTCAGGTCTGTTGTGGAGCGCATGGAAACGCTATCTCCTACCCAGCAGATGCATGTAATGCATTCATGCCACGGTGCTCTCCAGCATGTTACCTCCCAACCTCCTCCTCCCACCACAGTAGTTCCTCCACCTGCACCCCCTCCAGCCACTTTCCATCCTCCCCCCTCCTATTACATCTGCACCCCCTCCAGCCACTTTCCATCCTCCCCCTCCTATTACATACCATCCACCTCCCCAGTACCAGCAACCTCCCCAGTACCAGCAACCTGCCCCGTACCAAACTCCTTCCCCGTACCAAACTCCTTCCCTATACAACTTGCCATCAACATCATCTGCTCCTACAGTCCCTGCCCAACCCTCCACTCCACCGCCCACCACCTCTTCTGCCTCCCACATGTCCACCCATTCTGTAGCTTTTTCCACACCATCACCTCTAACTGTTCCTTCCCCACCACGATCCCAATCCTCTCTCCCCACTCCCAGTGTCGAAGTGTCCCGCAGCCCCTCCAGCAGTATTTCCACCCCACACTACACAGATTTATGATGTGTTTTGTAATAAAAATGCCCAGTTGGATTCAAACCTTTATTAAAAAAGTTTTTTTAACTTTAAAAACAGTTTACAAAAAAAAAATATTTTAAATAAAAGTTAAATTATTGTTTACACTGGTTGTCTGTCATTTCTTTCTGCGGCGAAATATGTTTAAAAAAAAGGTTAAATACAGGGTATTTAAAAGGTAAAAAAGGTATTCAAAACCAGGTATATAACTGTGGGTAAATTTTAGCTTTTTGCCACAGTTGTGTTCCTGGTTGTGTTTGAAGCAAAGTATTTCACCTAAAAAGTTGTGTTTATTGTTGGTGATTTCCTAACAATGTACACAACTTTTGTTAAAAGGTGAAATACTTTGCATAAAACACAACCAGGTACACACCTATGGCCTAAAGCTAAAAATAGAGACCATGACAAGATAGCCAACTTTGGTTGGCAAAGGTATATACTGTTGGTACAGAAGGTACACAAGTTTGGTTAAGGGCACAAATCTTTCACACTCTGTCATCCTGCCAGTGTACTCTGCCTTGAGGAGACAAAGTATAGTGCAAAATTGTCCCTCATTACTGAAACCGTCACAGAACTTCTAGTGGTAATGTCATGGTAATCTTGCAAGGTGGTTTCTTCAGAGGTGTCCTCAATGGAAATGGGTTCCTTACAGATAACAAAATTGTGGAGTACCACGCAAGCTTTGATCACCTCGTCCACAGTTTCTGTCTTGAGGTTGATCGCAGTCAATAGGACCCGCCATTTGGCTGTCAGAATACCAAAGGTACATTCAACCATTCTTCTTGCTCTTGTGAGGCGGTAATTAAAAATGCGTTTTGTTCTTGTCAATCCTCTGCTAGAGTACAGTTTCAAAAGGTGTTCTGACAGCTGGAAGGCTTCATCCCCTACACAGACAAATGGCATAGGTGGACCAGATGTTTGCGGCAGCGGTCTAGGTGGTGGGAACTGGAAGGTGTTTCCATACAGTTTACGCCCCATGGCAGACAGTTTGAAAACTTGAGAGTCATTGGAGCGGCCATAGGCCCCAATATCAACAGCAATAAATTTGTATTCCGCGTCAGCGATGGCCATGAGGACAATTGAAAAATATTTCTTGTAATTGAAATATTCCGATCCCGATACGGCTGGCTTTACAATGCGGATATGTTTCCCGTCCACAGCGCCCAAGCAGTTGGGAAACTGACATATCTGTTGAAACTTGTCAGCAATTTCAATCCACCTCTCTGTTGTGGGCTCTGGTAAAAACTCTTCAGCTAAGGAGTCCCACAGTGCACGGCATGTGTACTTCACTATTCCAGATATGGTGGAAATCCCGAGTCTGTACTGGAAATGCAGTGACGAAAGGTATTCTCCAGTTGCAAGAAATCTGTGGGGAATTAAAAAACAATCAATTAGTTTTAAATCACAGCATTACATACCAAAACTCAGCTATAACACTTGGAGATACAAACTACCACCAACAAGATTGCAGTGAAAGTGTGCTCTGATGCGAGCATATCCAATAAATGTGGCTTACCTTAAAGTCACCATCAGACGCTCTACGGGTGAAACAGAGAAGCGGCAATAGGTGTCCGCTTTTCTTATGAGGTGTGCAATGCGCTCCACCAAGTAATCAAAATTCTCCATTTTCATCCGAACATATCCAAAAAATTTATCCGGGTTTCGTCGAAGGTCCATGCAGAGTGTAGAATAGACCCCACGCGTCATTCTCTTGGCTGTGATGGGGTGGATCCACAAACGTCGTCTACGATGCCTGATGCGCTGCTGTCTCGCTCTCTCCTTCTTCAGAACAATCACCCTCAAACGATTCGCCTCCGCTGTAAAATCCGCCAAATTCTTCAAAATATTTCCAATGACAACATCCATCTTCGCCAGTAACTTGCTCTTCTCTCCAACCTGCACTTTCTCCTCTACAACCTGTCAAAGAAGGGCTGTAGGAACACGCTATATATAGTTTTCCAGTAGCCAATCCCGTTCGGAAGGCCACAAGGGGTGTTTTTAAAAACCGGATCCGGCGTAATCCGTCGAAAAACGGATAGAAAAACGGATGAACCGGATGAGACGGATCCGGTTTTGTCTGTCAAGAACAAGACGGATCCGGCAGAAAACTGGATCCGTCACATCCGGTTTTACAAAACATTTGCCGGATCCGGCGTTCCGGCACGACGCCGGATCGCGCCTGACGCCGAAAACCTGATGTGTGAAAGTAGCCTAAGACAAATTTTGGCGCCATTTTTACCCATTTCCCAGTATGAAAATTTAAAATTTGTTGCTAACACACAATCTTGGTGGTAAAAATGTAAATTATTTTTTCTTCACTGCCCAATGGTATAAAAGTCTGACACACAATAAACAAAAAAGTTGCACTCTGCAGTACTAAAATATGTTCATGTGAAATATATGAAATCCAAAAAGCAATACTGCTTCTGGATACTAGGAAAAAATGAGACGCTTACCCCACATAATTTGGCCAATTATCATATGCCCAACAACCAATGACAAGGTGGTCTCAAAACTGCTGGGCCCTAACATGTCTAGTGTGAATACCTCTCTAAAGAGTAAAGTCTAAACTCCTGGGTAGATGTGAATACTAGAGTTGAGCGACTTTTGGTTTTTTAGGGTCGCGTTTCGTTTCGTGAAACCCGACTTTTCCAAAAGTCGGGTCGAGCAAGATCGTCCGATTATAGGGAAAAGTCGGGGTCGTCCCGAAACACGAAACCCAATGTAAGTCAATGGGGAATAAAAGTCGACAGTGAGAGGAGGACAGGAAACACACCTACAGTGCCCATTTGAATGCCAAAAGCATTAATTCTTCTTACTTAAGCTTGTCAACCTTAATTAACTTCATAATACAAGTTACGCACTGAAAAATGGGGGTTATTTGGCTAAAGTTGTGGGGGGGAGGGCTGGCTGCAGGTTTTCATGTGCCCTGGGCGAAAGAGCGCCCCTTTAACACATACCACAACTCATCATGCTCCGATACGGCAGAGAAATAGCAGTATAGTACAATGAAAAATACCTCACTTTTTACATCTCATGACGAGGCCCATCTATTTCTCCATACAGAATCATTGGTCCCATATAATGTTTGAAACAGTATATGATGAGCTCCACATAATGCTACAGTATATGTTGGTCCCCATGGATGAAGCTCCACTGTCTTATGGGCCCAAATAATGCTCCAAACATAATGGGCCCCATTTCTAATGCTCTAGTGTATAATGGGCCCTGTAAATGCTGCTCCAGTGTCTGATGTCCACCTTTGGAATGTTCCAGTGTATGGTGGGCCCCATCTATCATTCTCCAGAGTATAGTGCTCCCCAAAAATTGCTGTCCCAACATTGAAAACAATCAAATAAGTCTCCTCGCTAGGGAATCCCTGTACTTGTCTGGATTCCTCGTCGTCCCCATCTTCCATCTCACTGCACAGTATTTCAACTTTGCAAGTGCTGTGATCCAGAGCAAGCAGGGGGGCCCACTCGTTGGCGACGGCACTGGCACAGGGCCCCTGATAGTACGGTGGTGTGTCTGATGGCGGGTGGGCCGAACCTGCACTTTCATCTGCAGCTTCCTCTTTGTCACCGTGTAAGATGGAACTGTATATGGGAAAGGTAACCTGAGTTTCATCAGGGTCAGATTCAGGTCGTGTAGCGTGCGAGGGGAATGTAGTGGTCTGGGTCAATGTACCAGCAGATTCATCGAGCAGTGGCTGGGCATCAGTGCACTTGTGTCGCCCCCAGGAGTACGGTCGCCACAGTGGCATTACCTTCTTCCTAGGGAGTGTGATGTCATGCTTGGGAGCAACGAACGATCTCTCTAGCAGGTTAACTGATTGGGCGGCGTTATTCCCACGAGTCATGACCCTCCAAACAGCGTTCATGAAGGCAAAGTGTTTGTTTTACGTGGGCAGTATGGTTGCAAAGCTGAACCTTAAAGGAATGTCCAGAAGGGCACCACCAGGAGTGGAGCCTACGGTTAAATTCGACTCCACCTGGGAAACCTCAACCATGCCAGCTACAGAACAGATGCACACATTGCAAGCTTAATTCCGTTAACGAACGAGACTCCGTCATGCCCCGCGGTCCGAGTCCGGCTTACTAGAGGGACACGTGAGGCTCTGGCACATGAGATTGGCCAATAACTGGTGTGTCATGCCCTTACATGTCCGTGGCTGCATGTGCGCTACACTGAAAAGGCCAGCGTTTGTCGCTTACAGGTGCAGATAACCCGCTGAACAACGTTAGTGATGGAGATCACTGATTACAATTATTACCCGCGAACAATGATTTCCCAGTAAGTGCAGGTCAACCGCAGTTCCGGAATTAGGCCTAACCGTCATTCCTGAAAAAATGAAAAACTTACGTGTGCAAACCACAGGTGCTGTAGCTTGCTTAACAGCTCGCCAGCCGTTCTCACGCCCAGTATGGATTACACGTGATTGCACAAAGATTAGAAAGGGTACCGTATCCCCAGATAACATGTATGGATAGCGTACACATTCAAAATATATGTCTATACATCAGGAGGCAGGCTCAGACAGTGTTAGGCCCAGTATGGATTGCACGTGATTGCACAAAGGTTAGAAAGGGTACCGTATCCCCAGATAACATGTATGGATAGCGTACACATTCAAAATATATGTCTATACATCAGGAGGCAGGCTCAGACGGTGTTAGGCCCAGTATGGATTGCACAAAGGTTAGAAAGGGTACCGTATCCCCAGATAACATGTATGGATAGCGTACACATTCAAAATATATGTCTATACATCAGGAGGCAGGCTCAGACGGTGTCAGGCACAGTATTCTTGCAAAACACTCCAATGGGACAGCAGTGGGCGTGTCTTATGGAAATTCTTTATATAGACCCTGTTTACAGCTGAATTCTTCACATTTGCTTGCATTTGCCTTGTGAAACATGGATCTGTGCTGGAAGAGTTTTTACTTTGACTTGGATCTGGACATCAGGATGGCTCAGGCTTATGCAGTTGCTTGCGATGAACAGAGGGAGAGAGGCAGCAAAGATGGCAGCGGCGGCATTTGTGAATACATCCCATTATTGAACTCCGCACACCCTCACTGTAGAGGGTGTGGAGCGTACCACACCCTCTACAGTGAGCTACAGGTAAGCCAAGAGAAATTTACAGATTATACCCGGATGTCCCAACAAAGCTTTAACGAATATATCTTGCCACAAACACACCAGTACCTTCAAGACCAAGAGTCAATGCAGCATCACAGAGCAGCTTTATACTTACCGAATACCTTTTTTGAATTAGGAGAGGTGCTGTCCCAGCCATCCATCATCACTGCGGCCACCTCATTCCACAGCTGCCGGTTCACCACTGTGTCTTTGTACTGCTGGTCACGGCTGTCCCACAACGGGATACGCTCCTCAACAAGGCGGATCAGATGCTCGTTGTCGATGTAAAATTCTTCGTCATCCCATTGTGGTACCTAGAAAAAAAAAAATTATAATCTTTGTAATTTTGGAGAATGAAAAAAAGATAGAAAAAGAAACAGAGAAGAAGATGAAAATAAAGACAGAAATAAAAAAAAAAAAAAAAAAAAAAAAAAAGTAAAAAGGAAAGACTATATAAAGACTATATAAAGACTATATATATATATATATATAAAGCGTCTCCTCACCACTACTTGGCTACGCTTTTCCCCCTCTCAGACTGCTCCCGCACTTCACCTTCACTTGCCGTGTCCGATGTCTGTAAAGAAAAAAAAATTATTACACATTTCTAGAGGCAGCAACTAAACTTACCCAAAGCAGCAATATCCTCACCTCACGATCAGCTTGGGCCAGTTCTTGCCGAGATGGCTAATAGACCGATCCAGAAGAAGACATGCTGAAATTTAAACAAAAAATACATTAGTATATAATAAATTGTACAGGACACACACACATTATTGTTATGAATGAGTCACCGAGGAGGAAAAAACAAAAAGCAAGCTAAGCCCAGAAAACCGGAGAGGTTGGTAACTAGCGGATTGCAGACCCCTGATCCTATCCACAACAACTAGCAGTAGCTGTGGAGCATGCCTACGGTGGTCCTAGACGCCTCGTCACAGCCGGAGAACTAAAAAAGCCTAAAGAAAGAAAGGGAAAATCTAAACTGCCCCAGAGCAGACCCCAACGCAATAGACAGCCCCCAACATGTATTGTCGGTGAAATAAGATGAAAACACAGACACAGGTAGAAAGATAGGCTGAGCAAACGATGGGACCCTCGCTAACTAGAAAGGACAGGAAAGAAAAGCTGCTGTCTGCAATCACGCAAAAAACCCTGTCAAAAAGAATGTCCAACACGTCTGATAGAAAAAGGCCCTGAAGTCGCTAGACTTCAAATCACTATATCAGCACTCAAGTATATTCTGAAGACAGAGCAAAAGAGAACAACTGATCAGAGACAAAATGGGGATTCAGCCCAGTCCCAGCCAGGGCTGGCTGAACACAAAAAGTAAGTAAACCAGACAAAAACTCATATGAACAATAGCAGAGAAAACTTAGCTTTAGGAAGGCAGGAACCAAACTGGAAACCAGGAGCCACAGTCAGGAAAAATCACCAGCAAGAAACTAGGGAGTCGACTGCCTTAAATCCAGTCAGAAACTCCTGATGTCCAATCGCAGTCCTCTTCCTCAGGTGGCCGGTCTCTGCCATATAGATCAGCTTCATTACCTCCCTTCACCAACAGAGGGAGTCCAGATAGAGAACTCACTACTCCTCTGTCAGCACAGCCAGCTCCATAACCCTCACCAGAAGCCAGAGGCAAACCCGAAAATGAGCTCACAACACATTATGTTGAAGAATACTCACATTTTGGCTGCTGAAGCTTGAATCCAAGGCTCTTGTCTGGTCTTCTATTCTAGGCTGTCTGTAGCTGCTCTTCTCTTCAAGGCTGTAGTGGTGTGTCCCTGAAGACACCTTTTATCAACACTCCTCCCAAACAATGTTGCTTGTTTAGGGGGAGGTTTAAACAACTGTCTAGACATTGTTTACTCAAATCGCGTGTGCGCACAAAACGCTGACATGCGCGCATCCAAGCGCACGCCAGCGACCCCATAGATTGTAATGCTATTTTTGGGCGCACACGTGCGTGCGATTTTTAACGATGTAGGCGGAACAAAAAATGCAACATGTAGCGTACGGCGCGTCTGGGTGCACACCTGGAAAATGCGCAGTGCACACTAAACGCTGATGAGCTCGTGCAATCGCAAGACCCTGCGACCACCATGTTACAGATAGGGGAACATTCCGCATGCGCCCGATAACGCACGATGCGCTGCGCGATAAAATGCTAGTGTGAAACCAGCCTTAGTTTAACATGTCCCTATGGTCAAATTATTTTTAATATTTTCTAGGGGTACCATCATTTTTCATCCAGGACATTTTCAGTAGTTTAATTTTTTTTCCTGTTGAACCACAATTCAAAAGCAAAGTGTGAATTATATCAGTTGATATTCAATACAATTGAACAAAATTACTTTTATTAGTTTCAAGCTATTTCAGTGAACACTGTGGGATTTTCTTACTTTATCAGAAAATACAATTTTGTCTACACATACAGCGGGTGAAAAAAGTATTTAACATGTCAATTTTCTAACTAGATTTCTAAAGATGTTATTGACATGAAATCTTCACCAAATGTCGGTAATAACTCATCCAATCCACACTGGCAAAGTAATCAAACCAAAGTTGTCCACAATTTAAGTTATGTGTAATGAGAAATGACACAGGGAAAACGTATTGCACACATGAACTTATTTATGGACATCTGTGGTTTGATTTCTTTGCCTGTGTGGATGGATGGGTTGTTACAGGTATGTGGTAAGAATTTCACTTCATTTGCACCTTTAAAAATATATTTACTTAGAAAATCGATGACCTGTTCAATACTTATTTTTCTTGCTGTGCGTGTGGTATAAATTGATAAATTATAATAATTAGAATATATTATATATACACAAAAAAATATCAGGTTGAACATTCATATTATTGCAAAGATGCAAATTTCACCCGTTTGTAATGATAACGTATTGAAAGGTCACATCTCAGAGTTTGTAACTCACGCGTGCAGACAAGATGGACCTGAACCCCACTGGCATTCAGAGGTGCGTCACCATCTCAACTAGAAACTACTAAACTGATGGATTGGGCACTGTACTGGTCTTGACTCTTCAGATGACCCTCGCAGGTCTCCGGATCTGACAGTGTGCGACTTCTTCCCTTGGGGTATGTCAAAGACACTGTTTACGTGCCCTCTTTACCTGCAACACTTGATGAGCTTTAGCACCACATTACCGCCGCTCTAATACCCATCGTTGGGGGACATGCTACAGCATGTTTATGTTGAACTGGATTACCGCAGAGTTGTGTGTCCTGTGACAAAAGGAGGACACAGAACATTTGTAACCATTATGTACTAATTATGCAAATTGTCTCTTCAGAGAGGAAGAGGACTAGAACTCTAGTGCCATCTATTGGAGGTAGCAATCCTAAAAGTCAATGTTGACCCTTTAACGAGCCTAGTTACACGAGTGCAAAGTGGGAGATCTGGTTTGGCTGTGTGAGAGGGGCAGTACCTCAAAACACAGTGTCTGCAAATGGAGATTCTGGCTTGGCTTTTATCCTAAGTCATGTAACTAGGCTCGTTAAAGGGTCAACATTGACTTTTAGGATTGCTACCTCCAATAGGTGGCACTAGAGTTCTAGTTCTCTTCCTCTCTGAAGTGAAAATTTGCATAATTAGCATATTTCCCAGAGGAGCATTGCGGCTTTAAGTCTCCTCACCTCAACATGCTTAGCATGTCATTCTCCACAAGGAGAAATTATACTTCTTGGACATTATGTACTAAACATAAAGATATGGTCTGTATCACGTGCCATTCACTATTGTGCATGTAATAGATTTTAACATATACATCTTTGAATCCCTATTAATACTTTATAATCACCCTATATGTACGCTGCCACATCCTGCAATATAATCACCGAATTCAGTTCCATATATACAGGCCCATCCTTCAATATATCACTCCTCTCGGACCTTATATACATCCCCTCTGCAGTTAATCACTTCTCAGCCCCATTATATACTGCCCAATATTGCAGTATATGAATCCTCTCAGCTCCTCTATATACAGTCCTTGATGTAGTTCATCACTACCCTCAATCACCTACGTACAGACCCATCCTGCAGTAAAATCACGACTCTCAGCCCTCTATATGCAGCCTTCTTTTGCAGTATAACTCCTTCCAGCACCTTATATACAATCACCTCCTGTAGATCCCTCCTCTCAGCACCTGGATACACATCCCCATTCTTCAGTACATCACCTCTCAGCCCCAGTATGCTGCTGCATCCTGAGGTATATCTCTCCTATCAGCAACTTACATACCCAACTTGCAATCACTCAGCTCAGCTCCTTTACAGTCTCATCCTGGAGTACATCACTGCTCTCAGCCCTTATATGCAGCTCCTTCCTGCAGTCTATCACTCCTTTCAGGCTCTCTATGCACAGCACCATCCTGCAGTACATCACAACTCTCAGCCAATGTATACAGTCAAATCCTGCACTGCAACATATCACTAATACATAAAGCCCTATAAATGTAGAATCTCACTCCTTTCAACACCAAGTATAAGGCATCATCCTGCAGTATATCACTCCTCTGAGCTCATTTATACATATTACCCCATCAACCAGTATATCACTCCTCTCAACTACTATATACACTTCCTCATTCTGCAGTAAATTACTCCCCTCAGCCCCTGTATATATATACCGATGCAGCAGTACATTGCTCCCCAGCCCATGTAAAGCCCCTTCTTTCAGTGCGTCACACCTTTCAGCTCTCTGAATACTGGCACCTAGAAGCAGCAAATCACTTCTCAGCTCTCCTGTACACCATTCCATCCAGCAGAATAGGACTTCTCTGAATTTCATGCATCCAAACTCCCTATGTACAAACACATGTCAGCTTGAAACTGCAGTTACACTTCAGGTTTTCAGTCACAAGTGCAGCATGTCTGCCTGACTCTGCTGTCACATATTGCAGTATGACCATAGACTACATGTAAATTACCAGTCTGCAGGTCTTCCTACACCTTAGACTTCTAACAGATTAACACTCACTTGGCTGACTAATATGTCTCCCTAATATCTTACACACAAAATGCTTTGATAAATTTGCATGTATTCCCAAGGGGGAGAGTATGCTGAGTGGTGACAGGAGGTACAGCAAACACTGAATGGAGGTAGGCAATCTGTCATTGTATTA
Organism: Dendrobates tinctorius; assembly: GCF_039654945.1. Lineage (NCBI taxonomy): Eukaryota > Metazoa > Chordata > Amphibia > Anura > Dendrobatidae > Dendrobates > Dendrobates tinctorius. The sequence goes on along the minus strand of NW_027361757.1, from coordinate 12,258,849 downwards.
CTGTTATGATACCAACTGTTCTCATAGCTGAGAAGTCACCACCACAGCGCTGTTCGTTGCAGTGAGACCAGGACTGCGGAAGTGACTTCACCCAGTGGTGAGAACATGGTAGCTTGATGGTAGTACCTAACTGCTGCTCTTTACACTGCTGTGCTCTGGTAGGTTTGCGTAAGCTTCATTTATTTACTTTACTCACTTATATAGCGCCATTAAATCCACAGCGCTTTACAGACATTGTTGGCACTGTACAATCTAAATTCCCTATCAGTGTGTCTTTGGAATGCGGGAGGAAACCGAAGTACCCACGCAAACACTGGGAGAACATAACACACGCAATACCATAGTTACTTACCGATAACGGTGTTTCTCGGAACCCATGACAGCACCACGGATCCGCCCTTCAGGGACAGGAACCTACAGATAAAAAGGGCGCCCCCAGTTGGTTACAGAGCATCAGAGGGTCTCCAGTTTAGTTAAACAGAAATACACGGGTATTACATACCTGGTAATGTGTTTTTTCATGAGACATGACGGCACCACGAGAGAGGGGATCCGCCCAGCGAGGACAGGAAACCTTCAAGATAAAAGGGGCGGCTCCTCTCTCCGCATCAGTTGTTTTACAGAGCACGAGAGGAACTCCGCAGGTTAGTGTACACATAAATAATACAACTTTAACGCTGATAAATTTCCGACACCAAGGGAGTGTATAATACTAATAATGCACCCAACTAATGACGTGATCAAATAGGGAGGGAATATAAGGGTGCCGTCATGTCTCATGAAAAAACACATTACCAGGTATGTAATACCCGTGTTTTTCCATTCTACATGACGGCACCACGAGAGAGTTACAGAGATTTGTATTCTCTTTAGGGGGGGATCACTGCTTGTAACACTCTTCTCCCGAATGTGAGATCAGAGGTAGCAGATAGGTCTAATCTATAATGTCTGAAAAAGGTAGATGGAGAGGACCAAGTGGCCGCCTTACAGATCTGGTCGATGGAGGCGTCCGCTCTCTCCGCCCAGGACGTTGCCATGGCCCTCGTGGAATGGGCTTTTAGGCCCTCTGGAACAGCCCTACCTGCACTACTATATGCTAGTATGATGGCCTCTCTCACCCATCTATCTATAGTTTGCTTAGAGGCTTTAAGGCCCTTCCTTGCCCCCTGATATGAAACAAACAGGGCCCTCTGTTTCCTCCAGGGTTTTGTCATCTCCAAATATTGTAGGATACATCTCCTAACATCTAAGCAATGTAGCCTCTCCTCCTCCTTATTACCGGGGTTAGAACAAAAGGATGGCAAGACTATTTCTTGAGCTCTGTGGAATTTCGACACTACCTTAGGGAGGTATGCTGGGTCTAATCTTAAGACAACTCTATCGTCCATAATCTGAGTGTACGGCGGGTCTGCTGACAGTGCGTTTAAGTCCCCCACCCTACGTGCCGATGTAAGCGCTACTAATAAGGCTGTTTTTAAAGTTAACACTTTATCTGATGTCACGTCTAGTGGTTCAAATGGACTTTCTGTTAGAGATGATAGGACTAAGTTTAGATCCCAGGGAGGAGGTTTAGGAGATGGGACAGAGTTGGCTCTAGTACAGGCCCGGATAAACCTGGCCACCCATCTATCATTTGCTAGGTCATAATTGAATAATGCTGCCAGTGCTGAAACGTGTACTTTGAGGGTGCTGACAGCTGAGCCCAAGTCTAAACCCCTTTGCAGAAACTCTAGCACTGCCCTCACAGGTACTTCCCCCTCCTGTATTGGGCCCGAGGTGGACAAAAATTTTCTCCATATTCTCCCGTATATTTTTGTAGTCACTGGCTTTCTGCTACTGATTAGGGTGGAAATTAACCTTTGTGAAAACCCTTTTTTCTCTAACAGCGACCTTTCAAATTCCAGGCTGTCAAATGCAACCTGGAGTTCGGAGGGTGATTGAAGGGACCCTGTGTTAGGAGGTCGTGGTCCTCTGGGAGTACCCACGGGTCCGTCACTGACATCACTCTTAGCCAGTAGAACCATGGTCTTTTTGGCCAAAAGGGAGCTATCATAATTACTCTGGCTCGGTCCTCCCTGATCTTCTTCAGGACTAATGGAATGAGGCATATCGGGGGGAAGGCGTACAGGAGACCTGATGTCCATTTTATCCTGAAGGCGTCTACCGCCAGTGGCATGTCTGCTGGACTTAGAGAGCAGAACTTTTGAACCTTTCTGTTGGTTTTTGAGGCGAAGAGATCTATTATGGGTTTCCCCCACATAAGCATAATCCGTTGAAAAATGGACTCTTTTAGACACCATTCGCCTTGCTTCAACCGGTTCCTGCTCAGAAAGTCTGCCTTCAAGTTGTCCACACCTCGGATATGCAGGGCCGATAATGAGAGAAACTGACGTTCTGCTAGAGTCAGGATTCTTCCCGCTATCTTCATTAATGACCGAGAACGGGTGCCCCCCTGATGGTTCACATATGCTACTGCTGTCCGATTGTCTGATAGGACTTTCACGTGATGTCCTGTCAGGTGTGTCAGTAAACCTTCCAACGCCCTTTCGATGGCTAACAGCTCCCACTCGTTTGAGGATAGATCTCTTTCATCCTGAGCCCAAGGATCTTGAAGCCATAGGGTGTCTAGATGGGCTCCCCAGCCCCAAGGGCTGGCATCTGTCGTGATTACTCTGGAGGCTGTGTATGTCCAGGGTACTCCCCTTTGAGAGGACTCTATCTGTAACCACCACTTGAGTGACTGGAGTACAGGGTCCGGGATGGTGAGTTTTTGCTCTAACTGCCCCTGAAGTCTCAGATCGTTTTGTAACACGCACCACTGAAGTTCCCTTGTGTGAAACTGAGCCCATTTTATTGCTGGTATGCAGGAAGTTAGGGATCCCAACACTGACATGGCTTTCCTCAGAGTCATTACTGGCTTTCTTAATGTTGTCCTGATTAGGTTTTTGATTTTTCCTTCTTTTTCCTCTGGGAGGCGACATTCCTGCACCACTGAGTCTATTGTTAGGCCCAAAAAATTCTGGATCATTGTTGGTTCCAGTTTGGATTTTTTGAGGTTCAGTTGCCAACCCAGAGTCTGAAGTGTCTCCATCACTATCTTGACTTGTTCCTGACAGTGAGAGAAATCTCTCCCCACTATCAGGAAGTCGTCCAGATATGGTATTACCAGGGCATCTTTTTCCCTGAGATGTGCCGAGACCTCCGCAATTAATTTCGTGAAGACCCGGGGGGCTATTGCTACCCCAAAGGGCAGAGCCCTGTATTGGAAGTGATGCCACTGAGATTTTATCTGGACTGCCACCCTGAGATATTTGCGGTCTTGCTGCCGGATCGGGACATGATAGTAAGCGTCCTTGAGATCCAGGACCGCCATGTAACACCGAGGAAAGAGGAGTTTCACTGCAGATCTTATGGTTTCCATCTTGAATGATGGGACTATCAAATATCTGTTGAGGCTTTTCAGGTTTATAATTGTCCTCCAGGAATTGTCTGGTTTCTTTATTAGAAATAGGGGGGAGTAAAAGCCTTCCTTTTTTTCTTTTTCCGGAACTTCTTCCAGTACGAGTTTCTGTATGAGTGACAATACCTCCTCTTCCAGACTCTCTTGTCTTTCTTGAGAAGATTGCACTGGAGTCTGAATGAATTTTTGTGGTGGCCAATGGTGGAACTTTAATTCCAGACCTGACCCCACTATCTGTCGGATCCAGGTGCTGGATGAGATTCTCTCCCAGGCTGGGAGGAAGTGAGAGAGCCTTCCCCCCACCTGAGAAGGACCGTCACTGGGAGGGCTTTTTGGCTTCCCTGGAGGGCTTACCGAAATAGAAGCCTCTCCCTCCTCTGTATCGCCTGTCAGAATTGTTTTTGTCTCGATCTCTGAATTGTTGCTTTCTGAATTTTCGGCCCCTCTGAAAGGAGCGCCGAAACGCCTGAAATGGTTGTTTTGGAAAATTTTTCTTTGTATCACCCGCTTTTTCCAATACGTCATCCAACGCTGGTCCGAACAAGAAATTTCCCTCGCATGGCAGAGAGCACAGTTTCATCTTTGCCTGAGTGTCCCCCGGCCAGCATTTTAGCCATACTGCGCGCCGTCCTACATTGGTTAAGGCTGCTGACTTTGCTGCTAGTCTGGCCGAGTCTGCAGAAGCCTCTGCGAGAAAGTCTGCCGCCGCTCTAATAGCCGGTAATGCTTCCAGAATTGACTCTCTGGGCACTCCATGTTCTAGTTGATCCTCCAAGTTGTCTACCCATATCTTTAGAGACCTAGCCACACACGTAGCTGAGATAGCTGGTCTTAGTGCCCCAGCCGAGGTTTCCCAGGCTGTCTTAAGGCAACTGTCAGTCTTTCGGTCCAGCGGTTCTTTCAGAAACCCCAGATCCTCAAAGGGTAGGGAGGTTTTCCTGGCGACTTTTGATATCGCTACGTCGATTTTGGGAGCTCTATCCCAGGATGAGGATGCCTCTTCCTCAAAGGGATACCTCCTCTTCAGAGAATTAGATATCTGGGACTTTTTCTCTGGTTTTTCCCATTCGCGTTTTATGAGCTCTTCTACTTGCTCATTAATAGGGAAGGTCTTACGCTTTTTCTTTTGTAGTCCACTGAACATAAGTTCTTGGGCTGTCTTTTTTGCTCGCTCCTCTACCAGACCCATGGTAGATCTGATTGCTTTAATAAGTTCATCCGTAGATTCTACTGGGAACGTATCTTCCCCATCTGAGCTACTATCTGAATAGTGCGTTTTATCTGAGTCCTCCTCTGATCCTGTATAGTCTTCTTGAGAGACCCCTGAGGGGCTGGATCTATCCCTAGTTTTCCTATCTGCATCCGCAGTTTGCAATGCACTTACTGACTTACAAACCTCGGTTTGAATTAGGGACCTCAGACTATCCGAAAATGAGGGAGTCTCCTCCGCTATAGTTTTGTTAATACACTCCTGGCATAACTTTTTATTCCAGGCTGTTCCCACGGGACTTTTGCATAAAGCACATTCTTTATTCTTAGATTTTCCCCTACTTTTCCTAGGGACTTCCTATACTCCACCCCGCCAGTGTATGTAAGAGAGGGAGGAGAAGGAAGAGAGAAAGAGAACAGACATTAGAGTACTGGACTTTCTCGTAGTTCACTCACCACTCGGACGCTTTCATAAAACGGGTACCGGATCTGGAGGCTGACTGGTCTTCTCACTGTCTCCCAAGGAGACTAGGGACCCCTCCTTCTTGCGTTGACGATCCGCCCGTGCGCTGCCCGAGCGGCTTCCACTGCTGCTGCGGCGTGTCTGGCTCTTTTCGTGTGAGCGTGACCGCCTTGCTTCCTGGCGTGGTTGTATATGCTCTGGTGAGGGGCTCTCCATCCTGCCGTATATGTCTGCTGCTATCTTGTGCTGAGAGCAGTCACACCCTACCATATAATGGTGTAGTGACGCCTGCCGCTACTGGTTTAAATAGCAGCCCCCAGCTTCCAGGTGCTTAGCAGGAGCCACTTAATGAGAGCAGTCACCTTCCGCCTAAGAGGGAAGGTTATTCCCCCTTTTTTTTTTTTTTCTAATTGGACCGCCTGGTCCCCGCGCCCTGCTTGCGCCCTGCTTGCGCCCTGTGTGCGCGCGCGCGCCACCGCCTGTGCCCGCGCGTCCCCAGTAACTGCGCACACCCTCCTGTGTCTCTGCTGAGCGCGCCAGTACTACTTCCGGGTCGCCGCTTACCACTTCCGGTTTAGCGTCGGCTTCCTCCCAGCAAGACCCCGCCATGCGTGCTCCCATGTGCGCATCCTTGCCGCCCCGGTGTGCTCAGCGGCACGATCCCGGGTTGCCCGGTGAGCGCCTGGGCCCTATACTGGCCATCTGCTCCCTCTTACCTGAGGAGAAGAGGATGGGCGACCACTATACCACCAACGCATCCACCAGGTAAACCTTCCCCTGAATCTGGCGTCGGGTCTCAACAGGGTGGGTACACCAACGTGGCACCCCCGAGGAGCAATATCTTCGCCCAGACACCGATGTGTCGCATGGGCTGCATGGCCACCGTACGTCGACAGGGAGGGAACACGAAAAGTGGCCTCCGTGGACGTTTTACGGGGTATCTTTACCTCTTGGAGGGTACACCACCTGTGGCCTCCAAGGTATCCAGCTTCACCCGGGCATCTGCCCCATGGGCTGTGGCCATGCACTCGCTCAGGGGGGACATAGGAATATATGACCCCCGAGGCGACTACCGGTACCTGGTATCAGGTGTAGCAGACCGGCGCCTGCTATTTGATCACCCGATCCAGGCCCAGGCATCCTCTTCTTTCTTCCATCAAGAGGTTTTCATCTTGAGGGTTTCCCATCGAGGACAGGAAACCAACTGATGCGGAGAGAGGAGCCGCCCCTTTTATCTTGAAGGTTTCCTGTCCTCGCTGGGCGGATCCCCTCTCTCGTGGTGCCGTCATGTAGAATGGAAAAATATACATAACATTATAATATTGCTTATTAACAAGAAGCACTGTGCCTAAACGAAAACACTCTACGAACAGTAAAACGTGCTCACCACACACGTGAATGGAGGGAATAAGCGGGTGCTGTCATGTGTTCCGATAATCACTGTTAAAAGTAAGTAACTATGTTATTCTCTCTCACCCATGACAGCACCACGGAGAGAATGACAGAGACTGGTAGCTTAGGAAGGGACCACAGCCTGAAGGACGCTTCTCCCGAAGGTCAAGTCAGACGTAGAGGCTAGATCTAATCGATAGTGTCTGAAAAAGGTTGAAGGTGATGACCAGGTGGCCGCCTTACAGATCTGTTGTATCGATACCTCAGATCTCTCAGCCCATGAGGTTGCCATTGCTCTTGTGGAATGGGCTCTCAACCCTTCCGGGATGGTATTCCCGGTGGATGAATAGGCCAGAGCAATCGCATCCATTATCCACCTTGCCAGGGTACTCTTGAACACTGAGTCCCTACCTGGGCCCCTGAAAGCACACACAAAGATCCTTCCATCCTACACCCTTTGGTGGCATCTAAGTACTGAACTAGGTATCTCTTCACATCTAGGGTGTGAAATCTCTCCTCTCCCCTATTCCTAGTATTTGGGCAGAAGGAAGGAAGGACTATTTCTTGGGACCTATGGAAGTGTGATGCCACTTTAGGTAGATAGTCATCTTAAAACCTGACCCGGCCTATCTTCTAGAATTTTTGTAAATGGTGGCACTGCTGATAAAGCTTGAATATCGCTCATTCTACGAGCCGATGTTAGTGCCACCAGAAGCATAGTTTTTAATGACAAGATTCTTAGGGGTGCTGACTGATTAGGCTCAAATGGAGAACTTCTTATTGCGGATAGTACAAGATTCAGGTCCCACGATGGTAATTTTCGGCTAACTATTGGCCTAGACCTGGTTGAGGCCTTAATATACCGTGCTATCCAAGGGTTGACTCCCACATCATGGTTTTGAAGGGCACCTAAAGCCGCTACTTGTACCTTTAAATGTATTAACCGCCAACCCCTGCTCTAGGTCTCTGTAGAAATTCAAGAATTTTATCAATCTTGACCCCATCCTCGACTCTTATCCCAGAGGTGGACAGAAATTTTTCCCAGTTTTCCCATAGGCTCTTGTCGTAACTGGTTTAATATTCTTTTGTAGTGTAGTAATTAGGTTCTCCGAGAACCCCCTTTCCTTCAGCAGTGCCCTTTCAAATTCCATGCTGTTAAATGGAGGTTCACTGCCCGAGGGTTTAACACCGGCCCCTGAGATAGTAAGTCCGAGAGATCTGGTAAGATCCAAAGGTCGGTGACCAAGAGCATTCTCAGCCAAGTTCTTTTGGGCCAAAAAAGAGCTATTAATATTCTCATACGGTCCTCTCTGACTTTCCTTATGATTGCCGGAATGAGAATTATCGGGGGAAAGGCATGTGTCAGGTTTTGGGTCCATGGAAGCATAAAGGCATCCAGGGCCTGAAGATTCCCCCTGGGGTCTAGGGAACAGAATGTTTCCACTTTTTTGGTTTTGAAGTCGGCAAACAGATCTACATCCGGAGTTCCCCACATCTCTACAATCTGACGAAAAATGCACTGCTTTAGGACACATTCTCCCTGCTGCATTTGGGTGCGGCTCAGAAAGTCTGCTTTTTGGTTCTCTGTCCCCCGAATGTGTAATGCAGAGAGAGATAGTAGGTTTGCCTTTGCTAGACTGAGGATTTTGGAGGACATGTCCATTAGGGCTCAGGACCTGGTTCCCCCTGATGATAGATATAGGCCACCGTCACTTGGTTGTCCAAAAATATGCGGACATGATGACCCCCCGCAGCAAGGGTAGGAAGTGTGCTAAGGCGTAGCCTACTGCCAAAGGTTCCTTCTGGTTTGAGGAGGCTTCTAGTTTCTGACCTCCACATTCTCCCTGAGCCACCATGCTGTCCATGTGTGCTCCACAACCAATGGGACTGGCATCCATGGTAATTGTGTGTGCTATTTTTATCAACCAGGGGATCCCTTTGGATAGGTTGTCGTTTCCCCGCCAGGCTAGGGAATAAATAGTTTTGGAATCTAGGGTTATGCGACCCTCTAAGTGGCCCCCTAATGCTAACTGGTTGGCTAATACATCCCATGGGAGATCCCTTGTATGTAGCTGCGCCCATTGGACCGCCGGCAGGCAGGCATAGAGAGACCCCAGCAGTGACATCGTTTTTCTAAGTGTCATGGAGGGGCTCTGTATTGCTCGTCACTATTTGCGCAATTTTCTCTTTTTTGCGGTCTGTGAAGCGGCACTCTTGCTTGTTTGAGTCCAGCATGAGCCCCAGGAACTTCTGTTCTTTGCTGGGCTCCAACCATGATTTTTTCAGGTTTAGAAGGCACCCGAGGTTCTGTAAAGTGTCCATCACCCTGTCCCTCTGTTCCTTGCAATTTTGGGCCGAATCGCTTGCTAGAAGTCGTCCAAATATGGGATTATTAATATGCCCTGCTCCCTTAGGTGGGCCATCATTTCTGCCACTAGTTTTGTGAATACCCTTGGGGCTATAGATATTCTGAATGGCAAGGCCCTCTATTGGAATTCCCTTATGTCGCCCTCCACAGTGACAGCTAGTCTGAGGTATTTGAGAGTCTTTGTGAATGGGGATGTGATAGTACGTGTCGCTGAGGTCTAATACCGCCATTAAGCAGTTCGGGAACAGGATTTTGATGGTGGACTTGACTTGATTGACTCCATTTTGAATCTTTGATTTTTAACATATCCGTTTAGTTTCCCCAGATTTATGATTGATCGGAAGGTGCCGTCCAGTTTGGTCAGTAGAAAAAGCGGGGAGTAGAAACCTTTGCCCGTCTCCTGAAGGGGAACCTTCTGGAGGACTCCCTTTTCTACCAAATTTAGGACCTCACATTCTAGAGCTTTCTGCTCTCGTGTAGAGGATCTTAGTGGATTCACCATGTATTTTTGAGGTGGGAGAGAGAGAAAGTCTATCCTAAGGCCCGACTCGATCAGATTTAATATCCAAGAGCTTTTTGAGATTTTCCTCCAGGCTGGAAGGAAAAGGGTTATTCTCCCCCCCACCCTGGGGCGAACTGTCACTTAGGGCTGCTTGTCTCGGGAATTGTTACCGAAGAGGAACCCTCTCCTTCTCTCGATGGTCTTTTCTGAAAAAACTTTTTGTTCCGAAAGGACCTCTTAAACGCTGCAGGCCCCAGGTTTGGAAACCCCTTTTTCTTATCCCCTGCCTTCTGGAGGATATCATCTAGCCGAACTTACCTTCACAGGGAATTGAGCAAAGCTTCATTTTAGTTTGTAAGTCCCCTGGCCAGCATTTGAGCGATGTTCTTCGGGCTGCGTTCGACAGTGCTGCCGCTTTGGATGAAAACCGTACTGAGTTGACCGATGAGTCCGCCAAGAAGCCCGCTGCTCCCCTTATTACTGGGATAGATTCCAGAATCTTCTCTCGGTGTGCCTTCCCTCAGCTGTTTCTCGAGTTGATCAACCCATACCATAAGGGCTCTGGAGGTACATGTTGCCGCTATGGTCGACTAAAGATTCCCAAGCCCCCTTGAGGAAAGTATCGGCCTTTTTATCTAAAGGGTCTTTAAGAGTACCCATGTCCTCAAAGGGGAGGGCGAACTTCTTTGAGGCCTTGGCGACATTTACGTCAAGTTTCGGGGCCTTATCCCAAGATGTAGACGCCTCTTCATCTAAGGGATATTTTCTCAAGGGAAGGGACCATGGAGATTTTCCCTGTCTGGCTTCTCCCATTCTTTTTTGATCAGGCCCTGTACATTCTCATTTAGTGGGAACACCCTGCATCTCTTTTGGCCCAGTCCCCATCAGGGACAGGAACCCAACTGAGGGCGGAGGAGAGGTGTCACCTTTATCATCTGTAGGTTCCTGTAACTGAAGGGCGGATCCCCTCTCTCCGTGGTACTGTCCTTGGTGGGACATGAACCCAGAACCCCAGGGCTGCAAGACTGCAGTGCTAACCACTGAGCCACCATGCCACTTATTCAGACATCCCTGTATTACAGAGATCTGAAGTTTAACACTGACCTAGCAAAGCCATATATTTAATCCCAATATGCGTGATACAGCCCACAGAGCCATATATCTAATACCCTTAACGTGCGATACAGCCCACAGAGCCACATATCTAATGCCCAATTTGTGAGATACAGCCTGCAGAAACACATCAAATACCAGGAGGCGTTTTGCTCTGCTGTTGGATACTCAATGTGTGACACTCTGCATATCTAACCTCAGCACGTGATACACTATCTAAAGCCCAGCAAGTTTCGAACCCCAACAGAATTGGTGCTGCCAGCCACTCTCAATGGCACGGTCTACATGGCATTATCACTTTGCTGTCACTAACAAAAGGTCTCTGCAAGGGAAAAAAAATAAAAAAAATACAGGAGGATGAAGTTTAAAGGGAACCTGTCAGCAGGATTGTGCACTGTAACGTACAATGTCAGGTCTGAGCTGTTAAACTAAATAAAATGATACCTTGGTTGATAAAATCCGTCTTGTGGCTGTTTCTTAAATCTTTATTTTTAGTTTTGTGTTGATATGCCCATGCCCTACGGCGGGGTTGGGGTATGTGGTGTTCTAATTAGTTATTCATAATGCAGACTGCTGACAGGTCACTGATCCCTCACTGACCAGCCCCCTAGTTTGCATAATGAATAGCACATACTGATGAAAAAAAAAAAAAAGCTTCTGCAGGTAGATGCCGGCCGTGGCACCTGCGCTGCGGCATAATCGTATGGTTAATGTGGCGAGAAGAAAAAAAAAAAAAAAAAAAAAAGTCATTTTGAAAATGGTGCCCGGGGCACTTGCACAGTAGCATCTATCGGATTGTATAGAGATCCGATAGCTGCTGTTGCACAGGCGGCGCCATCTTGCTGGAGAATGCAAAAAAAAAAGTCCTCCTCTAAGACGGCGCCACCTGCGCAGTAGCAGCTCTCGGTGATCACCGAAAATGGTCCATGTCGGGATTTCTTAGGATTTTAATGCATACACTTCTCTTCGTCATAGACTTACTAAGCTCCAAACGTGCAAAAAAAAAATAAAAAAATCTACCAGTGAACTAGCATTTAATCGATTTCAATTAAAAAATCATTTTAATATATCCCCGGGGTCCTGGAGCAGCTTGTTCTATAGTACTACATTCACAAGCTTGGATTCAGCAAGGATCATCTCAGCACTCTACTAATATGGGATAAAGCTGCCAATGGAAAATGCGATGAGAATTTGAAGCAGACATAACGGTGAGGAATCTACATTTTGAATTGCTAAATGGTTTCCAGCATGATTATATACAGTGGCTTGCTAAAGTATTCACCCCTTGGCTTTTTACCTATTTTGTTACATTACAACCGGTGTTTAAATATTTTTAAATCAGATTTGTGTGATGAATCAGCATTAAATAGTCTAAACTGGTGAAATGAGAAAAACACAGGCATAAATTAAATATATGGGATAAAGTAAATAAAAGTTGGCATGTGCGTTTGTATTCTCCCCTTTTGCTATGAAGCCCCGAAAAACTTCTGGTGCAAGCAATTACCTTCACAAGTCACTTGCTTAATGAAAGGAAGTCCACCTGTGTGCAATTCAAGTGTCACATGTCTGTCAGTATATACACACCTTTACTCAAAGGCCACAAAGGCTGCAACACTGTTAAGCAAGAGGCACCACTAACCAACAACACCATAAAGACCAAGGAGATCTCCAAACACGTCAGGGATAAAGTTGTTGAGAAGTACAAGTCAGGGTTGGGTTATAAAAAACAAACAAACAAAAAAACAATATCCCAATCTCTGATGATCCTCGGAGCACCATCACGTCCATTATCATCAACTGGAAAGATCATGGTACCACAGCAAACCTGCCAAGAGAGGGTCGCCCACCAAAACTCTCAGGGCATGCAAGAAAAGCATTAATCAGAGAGGCAGCACAGAGACCAAAAGGTAATACTGATGGAGCTGCAGAGTGACCAAGTAGAGACTGGAGCTTGTCGATACGACCACAATAAGGCTGTGTGCACACGCTGCGGATTTTGCTGCGGTTCCGCAGCGGTTTTGGCTGCTGCGGACCCGCAGCAGTTTTTGCTGCGGTGTACAGTACCGTGATTCCCTATGGGAATCAAAAACCGCAGTGCAGATGGTGCGGAATTTTCCGCGCGGATTATCTGCGGTTTTCAATCCGCAGAAAGAATTGACATGTCAATTCTTTCTGCGGATTCCCCTGCGGTTTGCCATCTCCTCCATTGAGATGAAAAACCGCAGAGCAATCCGCAGGTAAAACCGCAGGTATTTTGACCTGCGGTTTCACCTGCGGATTTTACAAAATCCGCACCTAATCCGCAGCGTGTGCACACAGCCTAAGCCGAACACACTCCATAGAGGTGGCCTTTATGGAAGAGTTGGCAGAAAAAAGTGTTTACTTACACAAAAATTGTAAGGATCATTTTGAGTTTGCCAAAAGACAAGTGCAAGACTCCTCAAATGTATGAAGGAAGGTGCTGTGGTCAGATGAGACTAAAATTGAACTTTTTGGCCATTAATGTAAACTATATGTTTGACCCCAAACAAACACAGCTCATCACCCCAAGCACACCATCCCCACAGTGAAAGATGGTAGTCGCAGCATCATGCTGTGGGATGTTTTTCAGCAGCAAGGACATTGAAAAGGTTCCAAGTCGAGGGGAAAATGCATGGTACGAAATATAGTGAAAACAGCAAAACCTGTTTCAGTCTTACAGTGATTTGAAAATGGGATGGAGGTTCACCTTCCGGCAAGATAACGGCCCGAAGCACACTGCTAAACCAACAATCGATTAATTTAAGGGGAAACACATAAAACGTTTTGTAGTGGCCTAGTCAAAGCCAAGATGTTAATCTGAGAATCTGTGATCAGACTTTAAGATTGCTGTTCACAAGAGGAAACCATCTAAACTTGGCTCTTACCCATCTTCCCCACGTGGAGCAGCAGGGGCTGGTGGCGAGCTGCGACACGTGTAGAACATGGATAAGAGTCAAAAAGGATCACCTTTCCTGCATCCTTAAGTTCGCTTTATATATACACCTTTTTCACTGAGATACATTTATATTAGCAGTTTTAACTTATAGGATGCACTTAAAGGTGTTATGGTATATTTAAGCACTGGCACTTTATATGTACTACTCTCCTTGGTTCATTTCCCCACCCCTGACACATTTAGAGGTGGATGAGCAGGTTCCTAACATCTGAGTCTGTCTATTAACCTTGTCTGTATGTATGTATGTATACTTTTTTGTATGCCTGTTATCTTAGATCTTTAATAAATTGTGTCATTTATAGTGGACTTTTGACTACATAATTTTTGTATTTGGATTCAGAATGGATTTGGACCGGACAACACTTTTAACAAGCTTTAAGATTTGGCTGTGAAACCCTCAAGAATGGTGAATGCGGCTGTGCAATATACCACAAGTTGTAATTCTGTAGTAAAGTAATTTTCAAAGCTGCTCAACTTAAGATTGTTTATGTAAAATATGAAACCGTTCTATAGGTTATCACTTTTTATTACAATAAAATGAAAAAAAAAAAAAACAAAACCTAAAAGCATTACAAGTTCTAGTCTGGACCAGCCTATATAAATCAAGGAAGAGGAGAAAATGTCTGCAAAATATGACAATACTATAAGAACAATAACCCGTTAAGTTAATGATTTAAAGAAAAAAAATAAAATAAAAGCGGAAGATTCAAATCAACATCGACTCTTTCCTAAATAGGGACGCAATCAGAAGGGAATAGAACAAGAGAAGTGACATGAAATATTTATTAAGAACTAACCCCTGTGCAAACATGAAAGCTTCAGTCATATTTTATTTAGAGAAAGAAATAAGCCAACATACACTTTCTTTCCTCAGCAGTTCCCATCTCCCTGTGAATAAGTAACTATGTCCACACGCGCACACGCGCGCACACACACGCACACACACGCACACACACACACACACACGTCTTATTCAGCATCTTTTTGCTGCAAAGATATATATACGTACAACTTCCTCCCACTCCCCGATATCTCTAACATTGAGAGAAGGGAGGGGAAAAGCACACAGCTTTCAGAGGCAGGAGATTTGTAACATTTTTCTTATCACTGAGCTAGATAAATGACATACATTCTGCAGCAGATAAAAATAACAGAATTTTCATTGAAGACTATTAAGGCCTGTTTCACACTTCAGTTGTTTGACGTCAGTCAAAATCTGCCACTCTTGGAAAAAGACGGATCCGCCCATTTTTTGGCGGATCCGTTTTTTTCCCCCCATTGATTTGAATTAGTGGCGGATTTTGACTGTTGTCCGTTGGGTCTGTTTTTTGACGGATCCGTGAGAATTTTATCGGCTCCCGGGCGGACCAGACGGACACTGCAACTTTTTTTTGGTTGACGGTCCGCTATTTTTAACTGCGCATGCCTGGAGGCTTTGCTCCAGGAAGTTTTAACCCTGTATTGCCGTTCCGGGAGCCGCTAAATTCTCTCTCTTCCATCCACCTCACCGGAACTCGCTTCACGTTACGGCGATGTCCATCCACCTCACGATGCAGCGGCGATGCAGCCCGCGACATCACGGCGATGCAGCCTGCGACATCACACGGGAAATCGCCCTCACGTTCCAGCCCGCGGTCACTTTAAATCACGCCGCTTCGCAACTTCAACGGATCAGTACTACAACTTGGTTCGATTACATCCGTCCATCAATTAACATTGTCGGATCAGTTGTTTTTAACCTTTGGCGGATTTCAGCTGACCTCCGCCGATGTAAATGTGAAACAGGCCTAAGAAAGCAGTTCAAGCTTGCATTTAAGAAAACAAATTGTTAAAAGCATACATATAGAAAAAGTGTTGGACTAGTGGGTGCTGATGCCCCCCCACAATATCTCTCTCAAAGCCAAAGTTTGATTACTGTGCCTGTCATGCCATTTTAACATGTTTTCTATCTAATGAATAATACCTTTCCTTACTTAAAAGAAAAAAAAAAAGTTGTCAACCCTTAGGCCACGTTCACACGTTCATTATTTGGTCAGTATTATACATCAGTATTTATAATCCAAAACCAGGATGGAACATTCAATGGAAAAGTATAATAGAAACAGGTCACCACTGTATTTATCACCCACTCCTGGTTTGGGCTTATAAATACGGAGGTAAAATACTGACCAAATACTGGATGTGTACATGTGACCTCAGGCTACAAGTCTGCAGTAACTGCATGCAAAGTGTAGACTTGGAAATACTCATAGCATGCACTGTGCATTGTGAGGATTCTCCGTTGCCAACGCCTGCCGATCATGTGGCCGTAAGTTTGCAAATCACAGTTTTGGTCACTCAGTGTCAGTTGGCTTTTTTTTTTTTTAAACTGTGAATTTTTATTAAAGTTTTATCAATTTCTGACAAGAGAACATAGTTCAGGACAAACTGACATTTCAAAACATAAGAAAAAAACTCTAACCAAGATATAATAAAAGCACAGGTTGTCATAAATAGACAACAGAGGGGAGGGAAGGGAATGAATTCTGAAAAGAGGGGGGGACCAAGAGTACTAGGATTACCTATTCAATTCTCTGAGCCCAAAAGTAGTCCCATGGAGCCCAAATCGAATCAAAACTCTCCACACTCGCATTTAGAATTGCCATCGTATATTCCATCTTTCGAATGTCATTAACTCTATGTAATAAGTGCAGGTGTGAGGGAGGGGAGATCTGCTTCCAGTCGAGAGCGATCAGATACCTAGCCGCTGTGAGAATGTGTAGTAACATTTTGGCTAACTTTTTCCCCATCCCTTTAGGAATAAGATTTAACAGGTATATAGTCGGGCCCAGCCCTACTTCAGCATAAAGAATCTTAGAGATCAACAATCTCACCTCCCTCCAGAAACTTGTAATCCCAGGACATGACCAGAAGATATGAAACAGCGTGCCCACATCAGAGCCACAACGCCAACACACATCTGGAATTGAGGGGTTTAGTCTGTGAAGGAGGTCAGGAGTGTGGTACTAGAACATTAGTACCTTATACTGATTTTCCTTGTAAAGGGTGCAAATAGAGGACTTGGCCGCCTTTTCCTAGATAATATGACAGCTTAGGGGTGAGAGCTTCCTTCCCAGAATAGACTCACATTTGCATATGTAATAATATATTAATTGTCGGCCCTGTTGGGGAGAACACAATTTTACATATTTCTGATATTAAACCTTTGGTCGACGACCCTCTCCTGCAAATCCTCTCAAAGTCAGTCAGTAGGGAGACACCCAAAGAACCAAAAAGGCAAAGTGTTTAATCTGTAAGGAAGGATAGACTTGACGTCATCAAATGTAAGAAGCTCCAGCACATCCTAGTCTACCAAATCCGCAAACCTAAACAAACCCGCAGAGGACCAAGGATGGGCCATTGCATGTTCCAGACTACTTTGCAACAAGGGTTGAAATATGAATGAGATAATAGGTGAGTTAGGGGAGGCTAAACCAAAACTTCCTCATACAGCAGAGCCAGATCTCCCTCATGAACCTAACAGGGCCCAATAGACTCCGGGGTTACAATGGCCCTATTTAACCATAGTAGAGAATTTGGATGACTTGGTGCCAACCACAATTTCTCTATTTCTGTCCACTTATTATATGCCCTAAACAAAGCCCATGAGAGGATTCTATGTAGGTGAGCAGCCCAATAGTAATCAACATCATGGACCGAAAGACCTCCCTGTGATTTAAGAGTGATGAAGACAAACTGAGATCCGATGACGTCTATCACTCCAAATGAACCTCATCTTGGCAACATGAAGAAACAAGCTCACTCATGGGCACCTTAACCGGCAAGGTCTCAAAAAAAAAATAAAATCGTTTAGGAAGGAGGGATATCTTAAGAGAAGCTATCAGGCCAATTCTTGAAAGCGAGAGCGGTTTCCATTTGTCCATCAACTTCTTTAATTCATTCAGAAATGGCGGGAAATTAGAGCTATATAAATTGCCATAAGAGGAAAATAGGTTAACCCCCAGATATTTGATTGTCTCAGTCTTCCATCTGAACTTAAAATTTAGTTTTAAATGATCCAGTACATCGAGGGGGGGGGGGGGGGGGGGGAGACAACATTTAGTGGGAGGGCCTGTTTTTGAAGTGTTAAACTTATACCCCGATAACGCTCTCTCTCTCTATTTTTTTATTTTAAGATCTTCCATCAGGTTAGGCAGCGTATATGTATTAGGGTTAGGCGGACATCATCCGCAAGTATGGAAATCTTAAACACCTTATCCCGATCCTCTATCCCCGATATGTTTGGATTTTGCCTAATCATTGCCACCAAAGGTTCTATACATAAAACATATTATAGAGGTGATAAAGGGAAGCCCTGGCAGGTCACATTTGATAATTTGAATGAGGGAGAGGTGTTAAAGGGAAGTTTAAGAGGCTGAAGGGGAACTATACA
Organism: Dendrobates tinctorius; assembly: GCF_039654945.1. Lineage (NCBI taxonomy): Eukaryota > Metazoa > Chordata > Amphibia > Anura > Dendrobatidae > Dendrobates > Dendrobates tinctorius. The sequence continues at coordinate 12,240,933 of NW_027361757.1, read as the reverse complement.
ATGCTCCAATATCTGTCAGAAAAGGGCCAAAAAAGCCAAAAACATTCAGTGTCTCAAATAGAAAGGCCCAATTAAGGCGATCAAATGCCTTTTCTGCATCTAGACTTAATATGAGAGACTTTAATTTTCTTTTATTAGCAACGTCGCTTAGGTCTATCGCCCTTCTAGTATAGTCTCCCCCATGCCAGTGAGGGACCAAACCCACTTGATCCTTATTAAGATGGGGAAGCCAGCAGTTCAATCTAATTGCCAATAAACGGGTGAATATTTTGAAATCAGAATTTAACAACGCTATTGGGCGATAGTTTGAGAAATCCAAAGGATCCTTCCCCGGTTTTGGGATGAGAACCAAATAAGAATGTGCTAGTGTATCCGGCATGGGCGAGCCCTCAAGAAAAGAGTTAAAGAGTTTGACCATATGAAGCGAGAGCTCCTCCGCAAAGGTTTTTGTAATACAGATACGTCAGCCCATCTGGGCTCAGAGATTTATCCAAGGGGAGGTCCTCAAGGATGTTCACCACCTCCTCCTGTGTTACACACTGATTGAGAGACAACGAGGCCTCTGACGGGAGAACTGCAAGGATTAATTTTGACAAAAATTGATGCAATGCCTCAATTCCACCAGGTTTAAATTATCTTGCAAATTGTATAGTTTGTTATAAAAACAATAAAGAAAAATTCTGAAATTACAGTTGGGTTATAATGAATCGTGCCGTCCACCTCTCTCAAGGCCTGGGGGTGAGAGTTCAAGGTTCTATCATTCCATAATTTAGCCAAAAGTGTGTGAGCTTGGTTTCATTTTTTTGTAATATTTTTTAGTATAGAGAAGTTTTTCAATTTTATGCAATGATAGGTCTTTTAATTTGTTTCTAACCATCACAACCTTATTAAAGTCCTCACTGAGGGCGAGGCCACCAACTTACGCTCCTCTCTCGATAATTGTGAAGTGTGAAGTTAATTTACAAATTCGGCTTTAGCATTTCTTTTTAATCTGGAAACCTCCTTAAAACAGTACCCCTAATGACAGCCTTATGAGTTTCCCACAGGACTGAAGGGGAAGAAACAGAGCCATCATTCAGGTGGAAGAAGAAGAAAAAAAAAAAAAAAAAAAAAAATCAGTGAGATGGTTCAATAGAGTCTTCTGAATTGTCAGGTCCTTTATTAAAATCTCATTCAACCGCCAGTGGCATGCCCTAGAAAACAGTTGAGTGGATAACGTCCAGTACCACCGGAGCATGATCGGACCAGTTAATGTGACCCATCTCAGCCTTTGCCATCATCCTAAGGGACGGAACATTGGCAAAAAAATAATCCTTGAATGGGTGTGATGATGGGGAGAATAGAAGGAAAAGGTCCTGTCTCTAGGATGGTCTATCCCACAGGTCATACAAGAAGTTAGTCCTAATTAATTTTCTAAAGTTTATTACCAATCTGATCAGGTTTTGTGATGGAGGTTTATTATTTATAGAGAGTCTGCCAGCCAAACTGTACTGAGAAAGGGATATTAAAATTGCCACCCACCAGCAAAGCTGCTGGCATAAGTTTTTGAAACAAGGAAAAAGCCTCTCAGAAATTTGATCTGACCTGAGTTTGGAGCAAATAAATTACATAGAATGATGGGCCTGCCCCTCAAAGAAGCCTCCAAAATGACATATCTACCCCCAGAATCGATGTGCGATTTGGTCACTTTTAAGGGACAACCTGATTAAATTAAGATGGCTACTTTCCCTCGCTTATAATTAGAGAAAGCTAAATGAGACAAGAAAGGAGCTTAAGGCGACCCCGAAAGAGCCCGTTTTATTGTAGTGTCTCTCTTGAAGGAAAGCAATATCGGCCTTCTGGGACTTCAGCTCTTGAAGGGCAAGCTTCCTTTTTCTAGGGGAATTAAGTCCCTTGACATTTAGTGATATTACACGCGTCATTTGGGATTGTGTAGTTTACTGACATGCATATGATCTACAGGAGCTAACACCATTCCCACCTCGCTCGGGGTACAGTATTGGACCCTCTCCTCTAAGATATTCTGCATCTGTAGTTCCGTAGGTTGCCGATGGGTGAATGGAAGGGGAGGAAACAATAGATAGGGGAGAAGACAAGGACAAAGAAGAACATAAAAAGAAAAAACATATTAGAAAATAAAGTACCATATTTCCTAGGAATAGGAAGCCTGGTCTGTGGCTGACCTTGTGGAAAATATCAAACCCACAAGGTTAATAACAAAGGAGCACCACAGCCACAGAAAAAATTCTCGCCTAAACCACATAAGAGGAAAACAGATGATCTATAACCCGTCAAAAGACAAACCAGGGCTCCCCCAGGTACTCAACATTAGTAAATTGCGGGATACCAGCCAAAAGAGAACAAAGAAGTATGGCTACAAAAATTTGATGAGATAATATAGGGATGATTCTGTACCGGCTAAATCTTTTAAAGGAACTTAAACAGCAGTGTGAAGCAAAGTTTTGCACTATTTAGAAGAGAAAAATTGGAAAACATAAAAAGTCTGAGAAATCAGCAAAGACCCGTTATTCCCCTCTTCTCTCCCCTGTCACTCAGATGTTCCTTCTTTCTTTTCTAGGTCCAAACCGGAGGTGGAGGCAAACCCGCATGGATAGGGATATCCCAATCTGAAATCTTGGGGACCTAGAGTTCTAACTCCTCGCCAAAGGATGGTAGATCTTCCAGGGAGCGTAGAGTTGCCGAAACACCCTCTGTCCGGGCTGTTAAAGCAAAGGGGAGACCCCATCTATAGGGTATTCCGAGATCCTTCAGGGTGGACAGCAAAGGTCGGAGGAGTCTCCTCTTTTGCAAAGTTATACATGACAAATCTGGGAATAATTGAATGGCAGTGTGCTGGTACATAAACTCCTTCAGGAACCTGGCCTTCCTCAATCATCTTTTTAATTTCAAAATCATGTAGACAGCAAATGATGACTCTTGGAAAAGGTGAAGATCCCTTAGGCTGTAAGGCCCGGTGTGCCTAATAGAATTTAATGGGAGTGGAGACTGGATCGCCCAAGATGGAGGTGAAGATTTCTTGCAGAATTAGTTTAATGTTTTCTTGGGACCCCTCTCACTCTGATATTACATCTTGTACACCTGTTGTCCAAGTACTCCAATTGAACCTGCAGGTCTCTGACCATTTTCTGCTCCATTGTAGGTGTCTGGTGCAAATCAGCCATATGGGATCTGGTTACTTCATGCACTCCTTCCAAAGAGTCAATTCTATCCGCCAAAAGCTGCAAGCCCTGTCGCACACAGGCAATTTCTGACCTGCATGCGTCTTTGACCTCTGTAGGCTTTTAACATTTGTGGATGCTTTGTTTCCGTTACTTCAAGGCACAACAGAATTTTTGTCCCTTTAATCTCCGTTCTGAGAAAAGGTGAGGAAAAGAGGAGTGGAGAGAGAAACAATGAACTTTATTTTACAGATAAGCTAATTATATCAATCTAAATTTATTAAAATATCAGAAATTTGGGGAAACAAAAAAAAAACCAAAAAACTAAATGCTTTTTTTTCCCTTAAACCAAATAGTCATACCACACAACATGGTCAAAATGTCTTTATATGTTCACTTTACGCCAGCATCATTTATAAAACTCCTTTTACTTTAGTATGATCTTAGAAAGGTTTAGATTTAACAGTAATTTCTTTGGCTGAGAATATTTACAAATCCTATTTTACGGACCTATTCCAAGAACTTAATTTCTCCATCTTCTCCCTTATCCAAGTTAGTGTTAATTGGACTGTACTCTGATGACATCGGAGTACAGTCTGATGCTTCACACGCACCCATAGACTTGTGGGTGTGTTTCTTTTTATTATAGGATGCATTCACAGCATGCTGTAATTTTTTTTCTTTTGCCAAATCAGCATGAAAAATAAGCGCTTGTCAACACTATACTATAGCACATTAGTCATGAGTGCTATCCGACAAAACATTGGATAGCACTCGGCCATGTTATATGCTCATGTGAGAGAGCCCTACTACCTAAGCAATGAAGAATGATGTTCAAAAAAGAGCCCAATATAAAAATGCTTTAAAGCATTGTTGGTAACGAGTGAAAAGAAAATAAAGAGGGGAGTCACATGACCAAGGTAATACACAGCGGCATCAATAAGACCTCATGTGTAAGGAATGCAAGTGTTTCGCTTCAAGCTTTGTCAGAGGTTGTTTGAACATTATCCTATTTAAATGTTGAAGCATCAATCAGGATGTACACTGCACATATGTTGCCGTTTTCAGAATTATAAACACACTGTCAGTGTGCGCAAGATGCCGGAGCATGCATCAGCTGACACCGACACATGCGCACTGCAGTACACATACAGAAAGGAAAGGCAGTCACACGACCAGCAACAGTGACTGCCCAGAATAGACAATCACGTGAAAGGGATGAGAGCGGATATAAATATTAAAAATATATTTTTCTTTACTTGTTGAACTTCACGCATTTTCAACAAGTATTCGTTATTATTTTTGATAGCACTGTTTAGTCCAAACCTGCAGCCAAAAAGCGCCATACTATTATCATGATATAAAAGTGCCTTTGAACGCCCGTTCACATTAATTGGGCATTGTAACTTACCTTAAGTGGCTGCTTTTATCACATGCTAATGTGAGACCAAGAGAATTTATGGGTGCTTAAGGTAGAAATGGCTTTTTTTTTGATCATTCGATGGATACAAATAGCAGTTACACACAACAAATAGAAGAAAATAAACTTCAAACTTTACTTGAAAAACTGAATAAGTGTTTATTGTTGCAGAATTACATTTTTTATACATATTTCATAAATGATACAGGATTTTACACATCTATATTTTGCTTATTTATAGGACATTCCTCCATGCTCCAAACCTCCCCGCACACTCACACGTTCCAGACCCTTCAGCGACAAGTCCTGTATTTTTACTGTTCTTATAATCCATTTGTACAAACAGGATCAGGCTTTTTTTCTGCTGAATGGGGCTTAAGTCGCTATTTTCTCCAGCTCCTTCAGCATAAGAAGTGCAAATGGCAAAGAAAAGCTCTTTTTTTGTAGTGTTAAAAAAAAAAAAAAAAAAAAAAAGAAGAAAAATATCTCCTGTTGAAGATCACAGTTACTCAAGAGAAAACTTTAGTAATCATTCTTTGGCCATCATTACAATAAAGAGGAGCAGTCAGCATTCCTAACTTGTCTGTTTAGTACGTTTTGCACTCTCCATGGAATAACTCAGGAGAATATTTTGTTAGGACCCTGCATTGTGACACTTCCAATTCTATTCCTCATAGAATTTTTTTAAATAGTTTGACAACTGTGAATTCTTATTTCTCATGTCACGTGGTGTAGCCATGCGCAATCTGGCACTGTTAATAATGATTGGACAGTAAGTATCTGAGGACACCACCACCAACAGGTAACGCCTAGATGTCAAGTTATACATAAGTTTTTAGTAGAATTACCAAAAATCTGAAACCGTATAGAATTCTAAAAAATAAAAAAGGTACTTGAGAATTAAAGGGTGATTTTAGCATTTCTTAAAACAGACCAGTTAGGAGAACTGACGGATTCTCTTTCAAATTTTTTCGACTATTAAGTTGTGTTGTCGTTAAGTGTCAAAAAAGGACAATGACTTCAGACAAGCAGTGATCTGTGTTGTTGCTAGGGCCTTCTAGATGTAGATGATTGTCGATCAGACTGATTCCATAGCAGACATTCATGCCCAGAAGATATGATGGGCACATTTATAAAAAGATATGGATGTCATATGAATACACCTCCAGAAATCCAAGGTCACACTATGCCTGGAAGCAGTTTATTGCCAATCTCATGTTCTGTATGGATCTACAGTTCCGGGGGGAAAAAAATGCAGGACACAAAAAAAAAAATAGAAGCCATCAATTCTATGATTCTAAGAAAATATGGAAAATGGATTCAGTCCACCTGAGAGGAGAGCCTTAGGTTAGAGGCAGTTACTTAAGACTACAGTTGGCAGCATTTGCCAGCGCCATGTTCCACTTGGGCACTAGATTTTGGCTGGCAAGGAGTCCATGGTAACGTAACTGCCAGTCAAATAATGCATGAAGAGAACATATAGATACTCTCCTCTCTATTTCAATATATGCAAGGCACCAGTCATCTGGCTTCACTTCTTTAGTTCTGGAATCCTTTCCCTGAAGTAGGAGCCTTTCACAGTGGGGAGTCCTTAAAAAAAAAAAAATTGTCTTTGCAAAATTGAAGCCCAACACCACCCATCATTACCCCATGCCAAACCCCAACAAGAGACTGCACCATTTTGATATTGAAAGTCTGTGGAAGAGCAGCTTATTCCAAAGGAAAAAAAGGCAAGAAAACCCCTGAAAACTTTGGAGGTGATATCTCAGGCGTTGCCACTCTCCAATCCTTCAGTGGTACGTAGATACTGTACATAAAATATAGACAAGGCCGGATATCAGATGCTTCATCCAGGAAGATGTTGCGCTTTTATCGACAGGGCATGAACCAGAAGATGTAAATCTTTATGAAGAAATTTGATTTTCATTGCATTAGAATAAGGTGGTAACCCCTTCACATTCATGCAACCCTGATTTTCTACCCTGCTGATCCTCCAATCAAGAGTGCAGAACAGGGGAACTTCTCCCTCCCCAAAAAAACAAAACAAAACAAAAAAAAACACAAAAACCTATCATGCATTGAGCCCCTGAAGAATATATAGATAGCCAAGGCAGTGGGAGAGAGAGGGATTTGGGGGGGGGGGGGGGGGGGGGAATTACAATTAAAGTGATTACAAGAAAAAAAAAAAAAAAAAAAACATGCAGTTTTTTAAAATGCATAGCAAAAAGTTTCATTGTGTTTGGGGCTTGGATTAAAACTGAACAGCACAGAAAGGTTTGTGCATGAACCTGGATTTCATCATGTCAGCTAGGCATCAGGACGCCTTCTTGAAGACTTCGTCTCGCTCATGCTGAGGTTACTACTGGTCCAATGCACCTCCAAACAGCATTAATTGTGCGCTAGATTACTCACGTGTCTGCACTAAACTAGCAGACCATTAATCTAATGTGTTCTACAGGCGTTCTGCCACATTCTAACTTGCCATAAAAAAGGGAAAACAAAAAAATACAATAAAAAAAATAAAATTTGATCATTCAAAATTCAGAACCTTAATTTTTCACAATCATCCATTTGCATTCACTGTTAGGTGAAATAATTGACATGGATTAAACACATTTTCCAAGCCTTAGAAGGAATCAAGGCGCCGTGCTCAGCTCTTTTAAATTTACTTCTGCTCATTCTTAAACAGCAGCTTAAAAAGTTATAAAAAAAAAGAATAAGAAAAAATGATGGAAGAAACACAATAAGAGGGAGAACTGATCACCCATCCCAATACCACATCCCAGCTACCACCAATAATGTTTTAATTTCAAAGGCAAGAGATATCCACAGGTTTTGCTGGGGATTTAGGAGTCCTGCAATGATCTATCCTTGTCATCAATTTGTTGGATCGGGAGGTGCATCTGCAGGGGATCACGCAGTCTTTTAATGTCCAACTCAACCTTAAAAAAAAAAAAAATAAATAAATTTTTGAATGACTACATAAAACTTTGTACATTTTTCCAATTCAAGATTTTTATTGAAAGATTTTCACTTATTGAGGTAATTCAACAAACAAAAACATGACAAACAGTAAAGCCAACAAAATTGCCACTTGGTAAATTTTTAAATATGTACAGGGTGGGCCATTTATATGGATACACCTGAGTGGGCCATTTATATGGATACACCTGAGTGGGCCATTTATATGGATACACCTGAGTGGGCCATTTATATGGATACACCTGAGCGGGCCATTTATATGGATACACCCGAGCGGGCCATTTATATGGATACACCCGAGCGGGCCATTTATATGGATACACCCGAGCGGGCCATTTATATGGATACACCCGAGCGGGCCATTTATATGGATACACCCGAGCGGGCCATTTATATGGATACACCCGAGCGGGCCATTTATATGGATACACCCGAGCGGGCCATTTATATGGATACACCCGAGCGGGCCATTTATATGGATACACCCGAGCGGGCCATTTATATGGATACACCTGAGTGGGCCATTTATATGGATACACCTGAGCGGGCCATTTATATGGATACACCCGAGCGGGCCATTTATATGGATACACCCGAGCGGGCCATTTATATGGATACACCCGAGCGGGCCATTTATATGGATACACCCGAGCGGGCCATTTATATGGATACACCCGAGCGGGCCATTTATATGGATACACCCGAGCGGGCCATTTATATGGATACACCCGAGCGGGCCATTTATATGGATACACCCGAGCGGGCCATTTATATGGATACACCCGAGCGGGCCATTTATATGGATACACCCGAGCGGGCCATTTATATGGATACACCCGAGCGGGCCATTTATATGGATACACCTGGGTGGGCCATTTATAAAATGGCCGCCATGGTCACCATCCATCTTGAAAAGTTTTCCCCCTCCCATATACTAATGTGCCACAAATAGGAAGTTAATATCACCAACCATTCCCGTTTAATCTAGGTGTATCCATGTAAATGGCCCACCCTGTATTAGTATACATAAATTGAATGTTATACAATGGGGAAAATAAGTATTTAATACACTGCCGATTTTGCAAGTCTTCCCACCTACAAAGAATGGAGAGGTCTGCAATTTTTATCGTAGGTACACCTCAACTGTGAGAGACAGATTATAAAGATAAACAGAAAATATCATTGTAGGATCATTAAATAATTAAAATTAATTGTATTACATGAAATAAGTATTTGATCACCTACCAACCAGCAAGAATTCTGCCTCACAGACTGTTTTTTTTTTTTAAGAAGCCCTCCTACTCTGCAGACATTACCTGTATAAATTGCTCCTGTTTGAACTTGCTCCCTGTATAAAATACACCTATCCACACACTCAATCACACTTCAACCTTTCCACCATGGTCAAGACCAAAGATATGTCTAAGGACACCGGAGACAAAATTGTAGACCTGCACAAGGCTGGGATGGGATACAGAACAATATTCAAGCAGCTTGATGAGAAGGCAACAACTGTTGGCACAATTATTAGAAAATGAAAGAAACACAAAATAACTGTCAATGTTCCTCGGTACGGGTCTCCATGCAAGATCTTGCCTCGTGGGAGAAAGATCTCTTGGTAAGAAGCCATGAAGGTGTGGAGGCTGTAGGGAGGTTACCCCTAAGCATTACGGGGATGGACACTCAAAGCCAATTTTTAGTCCATCTCGTATCGTACGGTGGACCCACTGATTTGTGGAGATGGACTGCCAGCGGGTGAAAAAAGGAGCGAGAGACGACCCCAAACCGGGCGTCATTGCTTATCTGGTGTCTGTTGATGGTTAGGGACAAGGATGTTCCTGCCCTTGCCCCCCTATACTCTTCCTGAGTATGTCAACAGGACCAGGGATTCCCAGCCAGTACTGGCCCAGCCTCAAGCTGCTTAGCGGCTGTGATCTGACAAGGGCATGCAAATTCAGCTTAGAATAGCTGTTGACAGAGGTTTGGTCACGGGAGGGACGAAAAATCCGTCTCCTAGGATTTCTATGTTCCGGAAGAGAACCTTTTGTCCGAAGCTTTGTCCAGGATGTTATCTAAGACATTATCCAGGACAGGCTTGAACACATAGTGGCCCTGGAAGGGGATGGCGTACCATTTGGAGATAAGTCGCCTTCCTTAGGATTTTAACCAGGGCTCTCCTCTAGAGGAGTTAGAAAGGACGGCCGCTTTTGCAGCTACCTGGACCTGGCGAGAGCAGTCACGCTCAGCCTAGAAGAGCCGATGCATTAAAGAATTACCCGAGACCTGTGAATTACAGGCTGGTCTTCTGCCCTGGTCTCAAGTTGTTCAGCGACCGCCAGCGGAAGCATCGGCTAAGAACCTCGTTGCTTTCTGCAGTGGGGCGTCAGGTATATTTTCCCCTGAGGTGCCCCGAGTCTGTGCGTAATCATAGAGACAGGGCATGTGAAAGCTTTATTAGCTTCTAGCAGATTTGTAGAGGTGTCTCAGGACTTCCTTGATAAGCTCTCAAAAACACACACATTATATTATATATTTATTTTTTTTTCTTTTTTCTTGACCCATTGGATCTTTGAGCTGGGAGGAGCCCTCAAAGGGACAGGCTTTTTTTTTTTTTTTTTTTTAGGGAGGCCTCCTTTTATGGAGGATCAGATTCTGTACATTCTCGTGTACAGGACACCTTCTTTGGGCTTCAGCCCAACATCTCGTCCTGTACAGTGTATTTAACTTCCTCCGCCTCCACCCCTATGGTGCTCTTAACCATACTGATTAGCTCACCCATATTCTCGGAAGCAGTTGATATTTTTTGTTCCCTGGTTTTAGGGGTGGACATGGAAGAGGGACCCTCCATCTCCCGAGTGTCTTCTGAATCCGAGGACTGAATTTCGCCTGAGTCAGATTCTATTGGAGCTTTCCTCCTCCTAGAGGGAGGCGGTCTGGGAGAAGGGAGCCATGGAGGAGTAAACCTCCTGTATTATGAGGGATTTGATGCTGTCCAGGAGAGAGGGCTGCTCAGTGCGAAGGACCTCTCCGTACAGGAGGGCAGAGCTTTCCCCGTATGTCGAAGGAGTCTGGCAGCTCCTCATAGTGTCAGAGACATTATCTCCCAATATTAGAGAGAGATAGGTATGCTACGCCGTTTTAGTAAATAAATGCTGGATAGCCATGGTCGACGCCTGCTACTTACAGGAGAAGGGGGTACGCTGGGCTCCGCCGACGCAGAGAGAGAGAGGGCTTGTCACCATCCATGCCGTCTACAGTCAATGTCAGACAGGCGTCTTACCTGGTGGTCTCCTCACCCGGATCTTGAAAGATCGAGGGTCCAGCATTGTTTGTGCACTTCCTCCTCCCTTTGGCCCAATGGGGGGAACCACATGAGGACGCCCCAGAATGTGACCACCGGTCCCAGAAGTAACACGCCCCCCGGCGCGCACGTGTGCTCCACCGTGGAACGCATAGGGACAGACCGGAAGTGACGCGTGCCCCTAAGCGATGCGCGCCCCAGTGGAAAGCCCAGTAACGCCCGAAGTGGAGGAACCGGCAGCACGGAGGAGGAAGCCGGGGAGCTATCTGGAGGCCCCCAGCGCGCAAATCACCGCCTCGCTTTACCCCCGAAGGAGGCGCAGGAGAGGCGGGAGAGTCCCGAGTCCCACCATGCAGGCGGAGACAGGAGCAGCCACCGGAGGAGGAGAGCAAGGCCCCCGACCTCGGCTGCCCGGCATCTGACAGGTATCCCAGCTGGTACTGGACGTGGGGTGCTCCCGATCACTGGCCACATCAGCACCATCGTAGACCTCTTCATGCCCCATAGGGGACAGGAAAAGACTGGGGGTTGCAGGAAGGGGAGGGGTATTTAACCTCTTTGTGCTCCTGTCCCCTATTAGGGCGGGAAAGACATACTCCGATGTAGCTGTCGTGGAAGGTGACTGGAGAAATAGAAATTTTTGGTATCCACTCCACTCGCCGTGTTTGGAGGAAGAAGGATGAGTACAACCTCAAGAACACTGTCTTAACAGTGAAGCATGGTGGGTGAAGTCTCATACTTTGGTTTCTTTTCTGCAAAGGGAAAGGGGATAGGACGACTGCACCATATTGAAGGGAGGATGGATAGGGTGATGCATCGCATGATTTTGGCCAATAACCTCCCTCTCTCAGTAAGCACATTGAAGATTGGTCGTGGCTGGGTCTTCCAGCATGACAATGACCCAAAACACACAGCCAGGGTAACTAAGGAGTGACTCCACAAGGAGCATTTCAAGGTCAGTCTCCAGTCCTGAACCCAATAGAAAGTCTTTGGAAGGAGCTGAAACTCCATGTTGCCCATCGACAGCCCTGAAAGATCTGGAGAAGATCTGTATGGAGGAGTGAGCCAAAATCCCTGCTGCAAGAACTACAGGAAATGTCTAACCTCTATAATTACAATAGAAAAACAGAACTGAATATTGGGTACAGAAACCTTTGTTTGCATCAAATACTTATTTTATGCAATAAAATGTACATTAATTATGCAAAAATATTATAAATGTGATTTTCTGGATTTTTTTTTTTTTTAGACTGTAACACAGTTGAAGTGTACCTACGATAAAAATTACAGACACCTATTCTTTGTAGGTGGGAAAACTTGTGAAATCGGCAGTGTATCATACTTATTTTCCCAGATGGTTTGTTTTGGTAATACTGAAATACCAATATACTCTAATGTTTCCAGAAATGGTTTTAAACAAACTAAAAGTATATGGCTGTAATAAAAGGCGAGTCTCCAGCTTGTCAGATCCATCAATGCTACGTATAACATAGTTAAAAAAAGTTATATTAATCTCAGACAACCCCTTCTTAACCACTATGTATACTCCCCCCTCTGGTGCCATTCCAGCCGTATTCATCACTGGCGTGACAATGTCATTCGACCCATCAGCGGCTGCTTCACTGTCCCCTCCTTCGGACAAATCAGACATCCAGAGGATGTGAGAATGAAGCTGCTGCTCCTCTGACTTCCTTTTCACAAACCAGACATCTGAATGAAGGGACAGTGGAGCGGCCGATGATTGGCTGCAGTGATCATGTGACAATGTGACTTCTTAAAACCTCTGTGTAGAGAATGGAGTAGACCACAGGTCTCAAACACGCGGCCCGTGGGCCGCATACGGCCCCTGAGGCAGGCATCTGCGGCCCGCGGTGCACCACATCTCACTCCCTGAGGCAGGGGGAAAGCGCGCATTCAGGAGCGTGCGATCCGCGATGGCTGTTGTGTGTGCACACTCTGCACAGGACCTGGGATGAGGTCACAGGAGGGGGAGGAGTCAGGGGTCACATGATCAGGGGCCTCCGTGTAGGCAAGACGCTGCTGCCTGTGCTGGTTGTCATGGTGCTGGATGAGGTAAAGTTTCTGTGTGGGGTCAGGAGGGGTGTACGGAGCGGAGCCGCAGGTGTACGGAGCGGAGCCGCAGGTGTACGGAGCGGAGCCGCAGGTGTACGGAGCGGAGCCGCAGGTGTACGGAGCGGAGCCGCAGGTGTACGGAGCGGAGCCGCGTGTGTACGAGGCGTACGGAGCGGAGCCGCGTGTGTACGAGGCGTACGGAGCGGAGCCGCGTGTGTACGAGGCGTACGGAGCGGAGCCGCGTGTGTACGAGGCGTACGGAGCGGAGCCGCGTGTGTACGAGGCGTACGGAGCGGAGCCGCGTGTGTACGAGGCGTACGGAGCGGAGCCGCGTGTGTACGAGGCGTACGGAGCGGAGCCGCGTGTGTACGAGGCGTACGGAGCGGAGCCGCGTGTGTACGAGGCGTACGGAGCGGAGCCGCGTGTGTACGAGGCGTACGGAGCGGAGCCGCGTGTGTACGAGGCGAGCGGAGCCGCGTGTGTACGAGGCGAGCGGAGCCGCGTGTGTACGAGGCGAGCGGAGCCGCGTGTGTACGAGGCGTACGGAGCGGAGCCGCGTGTGTACGAGGCGAGCGGAGCCGCGTGTGTACGAGGCGAGCGGAGCCGCGTGTGTACGAGGCGAGCGGAGCCGCGTGTGTACGAGGCGAGCGGAGCCGCGTGTGTACGAGGCGAGCGGAGCCGCGTGTGTACGAGGCGAGCGGAGCCGCGTGTGTACGAGGCGAGCGGAGCCGCGTGTGTACGAGGCGAGCGGAGCCGCGTGTGTACGAGGCGAGCGGAGCCGCGTGTGTACGAGGCGAGCGGAGCCGCGTGTGTACGAGGCGAGCGGAGCCGCGTGTGTACGAGGTGTACGAGGCGAGCGGAGCCGCGTGTGTACGAGGTGTACGAGGCGAGCGGAGCCGCGTGTGTACGAGGTGTACGAGGCGAGCGGAGCCGCGTGTGTACGAGGTGTACGAGGCGAGCGGAGCCGCGTGTGTACGAGGTGTACGAGGTGAGCGGAGCCGCGTGTGTACGAGGTGTACGAGGTGAGCGGAGCCGCGTGTGTACGAGGTGTACGAGGTGAGCGGAGCCGCGTGTGTACGAGGTGTACGAGGTGAGCGGAGCCGCGTGTGTACGAGGTGTACGAGGTGAGCGGAGCCGCGTGTGTACGAGGTGTACGAGGTGAGCGGAGCCGCGTGTGTACGAGGTGTACGAGGTGAGCGGAGCCGCGTGTGTACGAGGTGTACGAGGTGAGCGGAGCCGCGTGTGTACGAGGTGTACGAGGTGAGCGGAGCCGCGTGTGTACGAGGTGTACGAGGTGAGCGGAGCCGCGTGTGTACGAGGTGTACGAGGTGAGCGGAGCCGCGTGTGTACGAGGTGTACGGAGCGGAGCCGCGTGTGTACGAGGTGTACGGAGCGGAGCCGCGTGTGTACGAGGTGTACGGAGCGGAGCCGCGTGTGTACGAGGTGTACGGAGCGGAGCCGCGTGTGTACGAGGTGTACGGAGCGGAGCCGCGTGTGTACGAGGTGTACGGAGCGGAGCCGCGTGTGTACGAGGTGTACGGAGCGGAGCCGCGTGTGTACGAGGTGTACGGAGCGGAGCCGCGTGTGTACGAGGTGTACGGAGCGGAGCCGCGTGTGTACGAGGTGTACGGAGCGGAGCCGCGTGTGTACGAGGTGTACGGAGCGGAGCCGCGTGTGTACGAGGTGTACGGAGCGGAGCCGCGTGTGCACGAGGTGTACGGAGCGGAGCCGCGTGTGCACGAGGTGTACGGAGCGGAGCCGCGTGTGCACGAGGTGTACGGAGCGGAGCCGCGTGTGCACGAGGTGTACGGAGCGGAGCCGCGTGTGCACGAGGTGTACGGAGCGGAGCCGCGTGTGCACGAGGTGTACGGAGCGGAGCCGCGTGTGCACGAGGTGTACGGAGCGGAGCCGCGTGTGCACGAGGTGTACGGAGCGGAGCCGCGTGTGCACGAGGTGTACGGAGCGGAGCCGCGTGTGCACGAGGTGTACGGAGCGGAGCCGCGTGTGCACGAGGTGTACGGAGCGGAGCCGCGTGTGCACGAGGTGTACGGAGCGGAGCCGCGTGTGCACGAGGTGTACGGAGCGGAGCCGCGTGTGTACGAGGTGTATTACGTTTGAAAGGAATGCATCCCCCCCAGCTCAAATTTTTTTTTTTATGTGCAGCCCATTTACTCTGCCGAGTTTGAGACCCCTGGTGTAGACGTTTTATACCTAGAAATGAAGCGCTGCAAGGCACTCACATTATTCACCAGGTCATGCCATGTATTCTAGAGATTGCCTATATTGTGCTTTACTACCAATGGCCCACTTCAGTGCCAGCTGAAAACAACAAGATGGCGTCTATATGCGCAACATCGATGGAAAGAAAACTGAATGATGGGGAATTATGTTCACTTAGGTTAATCACAGAGATTATATACAGCAAGGAAATTTCTCAATATTTGACAAACAAATATAAAATATCATACCTGAGCAATATCATCCTTGAGTCGATTGTATTCTAAGTAATTAAAACCTGTTTTTTTGGCCGTTTTATGGAAAAAATTTAAGAACTGTCTGTCTGTGGCATCTGGATAAATATATTCCTGTAACGATAAAAAAAACAAAATAAAGAAAAGTGTTCTGACCAGCAATGTCAATGGTCATCATCGGTTAGGATTATTAGGTGATGACAAGGCATGAAATACAATTGCATTAATATTTTAGATTACAAAAAGTAGAGAAATAGTCTAGCACTACTTTAGTCATTTGCAGAAGAGGAGGTCATTGATTCAGGTTTAATTAGCTGTAGGAAATGTTTTACAAAAGACCCTTTGGTCTATGTGACAAGGTGGTACCACTCCATGAAATCACAGACCCGATGGGTGTAGTTCTGCTTGGTTCTCCATCCCGCTCCGTCTCGTCAACAGGACCTTGTGAAATAACCATTCTGACCTGATGAATCTATACATGCTTCAGCTACAGATCAACATTGTTAGCATAAAACTCGCATTTTTCTTGTGCAGTAAAGGGTCTATTATACAAATTACCTTTTTAAGGGATTTTGGGTGTACCAGAATTTTAGGTTACATAAGAAAACTCGATAATATATAACTTGTGGCTCCCCTATAGTGCACTGAACCGGCCACGGTCTTCATATGTACTGTAGCTTTACTGACTTCAGGAGAGTCTCAGGATAGTACAGGAAGTAGGAAGATTAGGAAACAGAAACTGTGTGGGCAGTGATTTATCCATCTTTAGACTATAGGAGTCTCAAGACGGTGCTTTATAAGTGGAACGGACAGGCACTGAGGATGGAAGTGTATTAGCTGTTGAATGGATTTCTCTTCCTCTTAGGAAAGGTAACCTAAAAGGACAGAGGGGAAGGCGGCAGGAAATTCAGGATATAAATAACACAAAAAAGGATCTAGGGAGTCTGGGGGGGTAGCTAAAAAAATATACAGTAAATAAAAAAAGAACAGTGATGAGGGTTGTTTTTTTGTGCTTGCAAAATCCCTTTAGTTAGCACAGTCATCTTAAATTTACAAATCTCATTAGCATGAAATCATTATTGAAAACTGCTAGTAGATCAGTTATACATTGACCATATACAAACTAAAAGAGGAAAACTCTTAAATTTAAAGTAACCTAATTATGCAAGAAGTGTATCTCAATGGGTTTAAATGGATGTCAAATACTACAAAAGAAAAAATAGATGGTCACAAATTACATAGATGTTGGCACCAATCCAGGCATGAATGTATAAGATGGATTAGGGGCAGTAGGTATAGGCCAAATAATAGTTGCAGGTACATTATAATACTTTTATCAGATGCTTTCGCTTATGATAAGAGGCCAAGAACAGTCCAAATATAGATAAATATGTGTAAAGATACTTCCTGATTGATATATATAAAAAATAGGAGGCCACACTCACCTTGCCTGTAAGTAGAAAATAACAATACATTCCAATGACACCGCTATAAGTAATGAAGTAAGTGACAGGCTCCATGATATCCCAGGAGTATTCCCACCACGTCAGACGGGCCAAGATTCCAAACTGCACAGACATATAAGCTAGACCGCCCCACTGGACAATCCTGGTCATTTTAGCAGCTTTCTGAACAGCCTTAAGCCGAGCCTGGGCAAACATTGAACAAGAGATTTTTAAACACTGCAGTTGGGATAAAGTCTAAAAGATAAAACTGTATAGTCCCCCTAATCTGAGGAAACCTTACGGTACCGTTGCACGTAGCGACACACCAACGATTCCGACAACGATACGATCTGGCCAAGATCGTTTGTGCATCGCTAGTAAGCAGTCATACAGGCCGATCTTCATAGCGACGCATCAGCGATTAGCGATGTCACTAAAGACCACGGCGATCGTTGGTACCGTGTCACACACTGTCTATAATAGCGATTCAAACTTTGAATAGGCGTCCTTCAGCGCTATCTATATGATATATGAGTTCGTCAGCGTGACGCCAGCGATCAAAAAATGATCCTGAACGTTCGCGCACGAGCAGCAACATCGCAGCAGGGAGCCGGTCGTTTCCGCTTGTCGTACTTAGCGAGATCGCTAACGATGTCGCTGTTGCGTCACAAAATCGTTGTCGCTTCAGCGATATTGCTAGCGATCTCGCCGTGTGTAACGGGGGTTTCACAGTGGGGAAAATAAGTATTTGATACACTGCAAATTTTCCCACCTGCAAAGAACAGAGAATCAGTGAACCCTGTCCAACCAATCTTTGGGACACTCCGATATGAAAGATCCACCTATGGAACATTTATAGCAAATCATGTGGAAGTCTCCTTAGATTTAAACTTTTTTTTAGACCATTACAAATGTGTACAGAGACACCAGGACTAAAACTTGGATCAAATCCAGGTTTCTTTTTCTTTATTTGTCTAAATTGTATTTACTCTTTCACTTAAGGTGATTTTTAGTGGTATTGTTTCTCCTTGTGTTGAGTGCCTAGCCGACATAAGGAGAGATATAAGCCATGCAGTGACTCCTCGGGGAATTCAAATATGCAAACAGCCTCTTCAGAGAGGAAGACGACCTGAACTGTAGTGCCACCTATTGTGTGCAGCAATCATAAAAGTCAAAACATCAACCCTTTAACGAGCCTTGCCACGTGCCTTGTACAAGGAGCCAAACCAGAAACTGGGTTGTTTACCCCTCATCAGTGCAAAGCAGAATGTCTAATTCTACTGGGGATGTAGCAAGACTTGTTAAAGGGTGGATATTGGCTTTTAAGATTATTTCATCCAATAGGTGTAACTAAAGTTCAAGACCTCCTACTCTCTGAAGAGGCAATTATCATACTTACTTTCCCAGAAGAGCATTACATGGCCTATAAGTCTCCTTATGTCTTGTTTGTCACTCTTCACAATGAGAAATGATACCCCTAAGGTATTTTCGCTATGCCCAAAATGCTGCACTTGCTCGTCAGTGCATGCAGATTTGCAGCATGTAATGTACAATCAATTGGTCAAAATCCGCAGCAAAGACTAGCATTCTCCACTACAAAAATTGACATGCTGCGGCTCGTAAACCAGCACCGTGGGCGAATTCACACAGTGTTAAATTGAAGCACAGTGGGCATGGAGTTTCTGTAAATCCCATTTACTGTGCTTGCAATGCAGAATGCAACATTTTAGACCAAAACCCTGCTATAGCTGATTGTGGGCATGCACCCTCTCCCAGGCACATAAGATCTTGCTTTGCAAAGATGAGAGGCAAATCACCCGAAACACATCTGTAAATGGAGTGGTTGTTCCACTTAAGATGGACTTGTTTCTATCAAAATCTATGCAATATCACAGAGTATTTATCAAACACTAGAACATCGTAAAACTTGCAGAAAAACACAAAATCCTATGCCACATGTTGGACTTGATGGATGGAAGATTACTCCTGAATAAATTTGTCCCTGGCAGAAATTGGATGCCTTTTAGTTTTAGAACTTAAGGTACAACATCACACAATAGTTAGGTAAGTGGTCAGATGACTGCATGCTTATGTCTGTCCCCTTACCTCATAAATAGGGTGAAAAAAAAAAAGTCTGAAAACTCTTGCTGGAAACGAAGCTTAAATTAAAAACTCATCTTTTACTACAAAAAGCTTTTTATGGTGAATTTTAAAAAGCAAACCAAAATAAACATTAAGTACCATAGCAAGTGTAAGAACTGATCATTTAAAATTGCCATTTTATTTACAGTATCTTTCATGATAAATGCTATTAACACAACAAAATACAGAGCCAGGATTGCAGTCTGTATCATCAGCCTCATTAGCGGAGTCAAGGAAATTCCCTTCAAGGCTGAGGAAACATGAAATGATTAAAAAAAAAAACAAAAAAAAAAACCTACTGTCAGGATTAGACATTCTGTACCTTTTCATGAGGTTCGAGCTGCCCCTGGAGCTCTTCTAGCCGACTACAGAGCTCCTTCTCTCTGCTGACCTGGAAATCCTTGATATGCATAGAGCTGTGCAACTGCTGCACAAGATGCTTCACATCATTCATCGTCGTTGCATGTTCATGGCTTAATAGTTCTGGACACAGAGAAAACACAATGCTACATGATACAGAGCTAATAAAATCCACTCCTATTTATAGACACAAGATAGAATATATTAAAGTCACGTCATTTATGCCTCTACCATCTGATTTAATCACATATACACAGAAGATGCCATGAAAAAAGGGCAGATTTATGAACAATGTCAATAATAATGCACCCAGCACTGGGGCAGATTTATTAGCGGGATTCTGTCAGACAGTTTTTACTATGTAATCTGAAAACCGCATGAGGGTGGGTGAAAACACTAAATTCAGATTGGTCATTAATCAGGCTGTGCTCTGTTTAGTTAAAATGAAAATTTTATCAGCAGGAGGTTATCACTGCCCAGACTACAACCCCTGGCAAAAATTATGCAGTCACCGGCCTTGGAGGATGTTCATTCAGTTGTTTAATTTTGTAGAAAAAAAAAAGCAGATCACAGACATGGCACAAAATTAAAGTCATTTCAAATGCCAACTTGCTGGCTTTAAGGCTAGTTTCACACTAGCGTTCTTGGGCACAGCGCAGGGCCGCCGCTAAGCCCCGCCCCCAGCCGCGCCCCCTCCGGTCAGTTCCTCCTCTGATCGCATGAGGCTGCATGCAATCGGCGTATCCTATATTTAGCGTTGGATATGCGGATCGTGCGCTGGTCTGATTTTGCTGGCGCTGCACCCTTTTGGCGCTGCGCCCAGAGCACAAAAATGCAACACAGCGCATTTGTGTGCGCTGGGCACAGCGCCAACAAAATCAGACCAGTGCACGGTCAGCGTATCAAACGCTAAATATAGGATACGCTGATCGCATGCAGCCTCATGCGATCAGAGGTGGAACTGACCCGGGGGGCCCAAGAAACACTAAGAACAAAAAATGTGGTAGTCCGTAATGGATACTTTTTTAAACCAAGCATAGGGAAAAATTATGGAATCACTCAATTCTGAGGAAAAAATGATGGAATCATGAAAAACAAACCAACAAAGAAACACTCCAACACATCACTAGTATTTTGTTGCACCACCTCTGGCTTTTCTAACAGCTTGCAGCTTCTGAGGCATGGACTTAATCAGTGTCAAACAGTACTCTTCATCAATCTAGCTCCAACTTTCTCTGATTGCTGTTGCCAGATCAGCTTTGCAGGTTGGAGCCTTGTCATGGACCATTTACTTCAACTTCCACCAAAGATCATAGAATTGTAGAGTTGGAAGGGACCTCCTGGGCCATCTGGTCCAACCCCTTGCTCAAAGCAGGATTCGCTAAATCATCCCAGTCAGATGTCTGACCAGCCTCTGTTTGAAGACTTCCATTGAAGAACTCACCACTTCTCGTGGCAGCCTGTTCCACTCATTGATCACTCTAACTGTCAAAAAGTTGTTTCTAATATCTAATCTGTGTCTCCTCCCATTCAGTTTCATCCCATTGCTTCTAGTCTTTCCTTGTGCAAATGAGAATAAAGTTGATCCTTCTACAATGTGACAGCCCTTTAGATATTTGTAGACAGCTATTAAATCTCCTCTCAGTCTTCTCTTTTGCAAACTAAACATTTCCAAATCCTGCAACCTTTCCTCATAAGACAGGGTTTGCAGACCGGTACCATTCTGGTCGCTCTTTTCTGAACTTGCTCCAGTTTGTTGATGTCTTTTTTAAAAAGTGGTGCCCAAAACTGGACACAATATTCCAGATGAGGTCTGACCAAAGAGGAGTAGAGGGAAATAATGACTTCACGTGATCTAGACTGTATGCTTCTGTTAATACATCCTAGAATTGTATTTGCCTTTTTTGCTGCTGCAGATTTTCAATTGGATTGAGATCCGGACTATTTGCAGGCCATGACATTGACCTTATGTGTCCACGATTGCTTTTCCTTAGCCCATTGTAACCTTGTTTTTTTTCTGTTTAGGTGTTAATGATGGCTTTAATTTAGCTTTTCTGTATGTAAATCCCATTTCCTTTAGGCTGTTTCTTACAGTTCGATCACAGACGTTGACTCCAGTTTCCTCCCATTCGTTCCTCATTTGTTTTGTTGTGCATTTCCTGTTTTGGAGACATATTGCTTTATGTTTCCGGTCTTGATGCTTTGATGTCTTCCTTGGTCTACCAGTGTGTTTGCCTTTAACAACCTTCCCATGTTTGTATTTGGTCTAGATTTTAGACACAGCTGACTGATGAACCAACATCTTTTGCAACACTGCGTGATGATTTACCCTCTTTTAAGAGTTTGATAATCCTCTCCTGTTTCAATTGACATCTCTCGTGTTGGAGCCATGATTCATGTCAGTCCACTTGGTGCAATAGCTCTCCAAGGTGTGCTCACTTTTTTCTGATGCAGACTATAAGGGGTACTTCACACTGAGATCGCTAGCGAGATCGCTGATGAGTCACTGAATTTGTGATGCGCCAGAGAACTTGCTGTGTGTGGCACACATCAGCGACCGCCCCCCGCCCCGCCGGGTATCGCTGATCGTGCAGGGATGTCCTGGTCCATTTCTTGATCGTTGGTCTCCCGCTGGCCAGCACGCATCGCTGCGTGTGGCAGCAGGAGACCAACGATCAGCGAGCTTTCAGCGCTGTAAGCAGACGCTGGGAGCTGGTATCCAAGGTAAACAGCAGGTAACTAAGCGCCGCACGCTTAGTTAACCGCTGTGTACCTTTGATACCAGCCTCCTCGCTTGTCCTGGTCGCTGGTGAGATCTGCCTGTTTGACAGCTCACCAGCGATCATGTAGCGACGCACCAGCGATCCTGACCAGGTCGTATAGTTGTTGGGATCGCTGGTGCAGGTGTTAGTTTTGGGAATGAAAATTTACAGGGTGATTCCATAATTTTTCCCCTATTCTTGGTTTAAAAAAGTAACTATTATTGACTACCACATTTTTTGTCCTTGATTTCTTTTAGTGTTTCTTAAAGCCAGAAAGTTGCCATTTGAATTGACTTTAGTTTTGTGCCATGTCTGTGATCTGCTTTTTTTCTACAAAATTAAACAACTGAATGAAAATCCTCCAAGGCCGGTGATTCCATATTTTTTGCCAGGGGTTGTAGCTGCCTAATGCCAGGTTGTCCGACCACGCCCCCTGCTTTGATAAGCAGATGTCAGAATAGAGAGAGCTGTAGGTGGGGTTAGCTGTCTGAGCTATGCTACATCCAAGAACTCAGATTGTGCAAAAACTGCTGCACCTAGTAAACTACAGTATTTTTCGGACTATAAGACGCACTTTTTCACAAAAAAATTTCGGAGGAGAATGGGAGGGTGCGTCTTATAGTCGGAATGTAGGCTTACTGGGGGGTTGCGGCAGTGGTGTAGCAGCGTCCTTTCCTCAGGGAACCAACAGCGGGGCATAAGTGTGGTGATGCTGAAGCTCTATGTCGGCGGTGAGCAGTGCATCACTGGTTTCCCTGCGGCCATCTCCTTGAAGCCGTGGGCCGCCAGAGGTGGCGCGTGTGCGAATTGAGATCTCGGCTGACCTCTCGTGCTCCATTTTCCTGAGGCCCTCGGCTTCAGGAAAACAGCTGGAGGTCACGCGTGCGCAGATTGAGATCTCGGGGGCCATTTTCCCAAAGCTGGGGGCCGCAGACATCTCAAGCTGTGCACGTGCGGCCTCAGGGAAATGGCAGCCGAGAAACCGAATGATGCACTCGGCTCTGATCACCGTGGACACTGGGCAGCAGCATCTCCAGATCTCTGCCGCCGGCATCCTGAGGAAGGGAATCTGCTCCATGCAACGCACTCTCCGCTGGGAAACTCCAGGACTGCAGCATTGCCCCACTTCTGCCGCCGTTGGCTTCTTGAGAAAGGGACCATGCCTACTGTGTCTCCGCTTTAACACCGCCGAACCTCAGGTAAGATAACTTAAATTCAGACAATAAGAAGGACCCCCCATCTTATAAAAAAAATAAAATAAAATTTTTTTCTGCTATTTTCCACCCCAAAATTTGAGATGCGTCTTACAGTCCGAAAAATACGGTAAGTGTTACATTGTTGCAATCAAGGTCTCTCTCTCTAAATTATACTGCTCTCAGATGAGGTAGCAAAAACCTGGTGACTGATTCTCTTTAAGAATTTCCTTATTAGAGAGTTTAAAAGTTGACAAGAGGATGTATCTAGTGGTTTCCGAGCATGCTTGGGTGTTCTCTGAGTATCTTGGGCGTGCTCGTAGATTATGTTTGTGTCTCCGCAGTTGCATTATTTGTGGCTGCTAGACAGCCTGAATACATGTGGGGATTCCCTAAAACAGACAATTCCCGCATGTGTTAAGGTTGTCTAACAGCCGCAAATCATGCAGCTATGGAGACACAAACAATCTACGAGCATGCCCAAGATACTCAGAACACCCGAGCATGCTCGCTCATCACTAGATGTATCACATTGTGTTGCATGACAGATTGTCAGAGATTATACACTTCAATTTTACGACACTTCGATTAATAAATCTGGCACAGTTTGAAGCATTTTGGCACAGATTTCACAATGAAGATGACTCAGTGACTACAAGTGCTCTCCTAAGGTGCCGTCACCTTCACAGAGGGAATCCGTACCAGAAGTACACAGACATGTTCTCC
The DNA here is from genome assembly GCF_039654945.1 of Dendrobates tinctorius. Lineage (NCBI taxonomy): Eukaryota > Metazoa > Chordata > Amphibia > Anura > Dendrobatidae > Dendrobates > Dendrobates tinctorius. Next base: position 12,216,879 of record NW_027361757.1, on the reverse strand, counting down.
CTGTGTTTGCGTGGGTTTCCTCCCACACTACAAAGACATACTGATAGGGAATTTAGATTGCGAGCCCCATCGGGGACAGTTCCGATAATGTCTGTAAAGGGCTGTGGAATTAATGGCGCTATATAAAGGAGTAAAATAAATAAATAGATGAACCACAGACACTGAATAAGAACTGAAGCAGGCAAGTAGCCTGACAAACACGAGTGGAGAAACCAGGAAAAAAGGCAAATCGGCTAATGCAGTGAGTAGCAAACTTTAGAGAGTTTACATGCTGTAAACAATTATTTAAATAAAAAAAATAAAGTTTAGTTACTCTTTAAAGGGGTTATTCAATGATGTTGACCTATCTTAAACTACAGTGCTCAGCATAAACGAGTACATCCCATTTGAGAGGTAAGACTTAATGAATCAAAAACAATTTCCAAAATTTTTACAAGACTGAGTTTCATAGAACATGTAACCCATAACCTGAAAGTAAGGATAATAATTAAAAAAATCTTAAATTTCGCTTCAACTAATTGGAGTAAAACTGAATACGCCCCAAATATAAAATACTAGACGTAGTAGTTTATGATGATCTCCATGATCTTTAACAGCCAGCACCAAGTCTTCTAAAGCATGGAATGAACAAGTAGGCGACATATTTCACCTTTATCTTTTTCCATTCAAAAAACTCTCTTTTAGAGCCCGGATGCTGGACAGAGTGATGGTCAAATGGTTTCTTCAGAACTCCTCACAGGTCTTCGGTTGGGTTCAGATCAGGAAGATGCTTGGCCACTGAATCACTTCCCCCGTTCTTCACAAATGCAACAGTGGTCTTGGGTGCTTTGGATCATTGCCATATTGGAAAAGTGCAGGTTTACCAAGGGCACGGAGCGATGGTAGCATCTTCTCTTTCAATACAGAGCAGCAATCTATGAATTCATGATGGCATCATTGACGTGTAGCTCCCAGACACCAGCAGCACTAATGTAAGCCCACATAAGGACACTTACACTACTACATTTCATTGTAGGTACAATGTTTTTTTTTTTGTATTCCTCACCTTTGCGACGCCATACAGCTTGAAGTTCCAAAACATTTATCTTGATCCCATCAAACCAGAGCCCAGAGTCGCAGTAGTCTTCAATTTTCAGCATGGCAATATAGGCAGGCTTTTTTGTGCATGGGTTTTAGAAGAGGGTTCCTTCTTGGACAATACCCATTACATGCTATTCCTCTACAGCATGCCGTATTGTGTCATGTGAAAAACATACCAGTTTGGTTTTCTACTTTCTCATCTAATTGCAGTGAACTTGCATGTCAATTTTCTTCAATCTATCTCATCAAAAGACGCTCCTGTTTAGGTGCTAACTTTCATGGTCAGCCAGGACATCTTGTGAGACGGCTGCAACTCCTCTGTGTCCGTACGGTTATACACTTAACATTATGGCTGGTCCATACAATCAGGGCAATTGCTACCACCCAACTTCAGTGTCTACCTTTTCCTCAGATTGTAAGCTTGCGAGCAGGGCCCTCATTCCTCTTGGTATCTGTTAAGATCTATGTGATTATTGTTATGCTGTAATGTCTATTGTCTGTAGAAGGCCCCTCTGAAATGTAAAGTGCTGCGGAATATGTTGGCGCTATAGAAATAAGATTTATTATTATTAAAACGTTGTATCACTTTTGCTCCAGTATTCTGGCTAATAAACCTTTGCTGATCTTCTTGTTGCCTTCACCTTTCTTATGTAAAGAAATTATTTTATTTATTTTCTTTCTCAGGTCTTGTGACATTTCTCTTCCATGTGGTGCCATTGCTGAAAGCATTACATTGGGACAGGGTTTTACTTATTAAACAATACACTTTTATAGTGAACGGTCTGCTGGACACCTGTTTAATGAATAATTGGACTTATCTGTGGTTGAATCCTTAAGAGTTTTGTAGTCTAAACATTAGCTCTGCTCTGAAGATGCTCATGGGGGTGTACTTATTTTTGCCCCATGATATTGAATGATTTTGTTATGAAAATTACTTTTTTGGGTATGCAAAATAAATCTCATTTGCAATGAACAGCCCACTTTTGTGGCAAGATTTGGATTCTGTAAGGGTTCAAAGGGTTTTCTGACAAATCTGTTAGAATATACCCATTTATCTTGAGCACTGTATATAAAAAGTACTGCACAACCCCTTTAAAGAGTAACTAAACCTTTTTTTTTTTATATTTAAATAATTGTGTCCAGCATGTAAAGATAATAAAGTTTGCTATTCACCTCATCAGTAGATTTGGCTTTTTCCTAGTCAAAGGTAGCAGTTTTTCCTTCGCTACTTCCCCCATTTTAGTGCTTATTCAAAGCAGTACTCCGTCTCTATGTACTTGGAGTACGGATTCTCTCTGTGGAGGGGACAGCATCTGAGGAGAGCACTTGTTCTCTAATGGTGTAGATCAGCCATTTGGTCTTCTACAGGCTGCAATATGCAGCAGAATGTTTTTTCCACAGCCTCCAGAGCTCCTCTCTAGTCACGATGTGGTAGATCTTGAGTTTATACTGCACGCCTCTCTCAGAACCATTGAGGCAAGGAGACACAGTAGTGGGGAAAGAAAGAAAAGATGATTGCTGAAGCTCAAGGAGAACGTGCAGCTGCCACAATACTGAAGACCAAGTGATTGCATCAAATTTAGTACAAATTGTCAAATTTTTATCAGCAGCTTTTCTCCACTGTATATATTTCACACGCAGTGATGGACTGGGATGTGAACGTCCACCAGTAACCTCAATTCTGGGCCTCGGGGGACCACCGTTCAGCTACTTGCAAATGAAATTACATTACCCTTCATTAACAAATTTACATACTACGCTGGGTCGTTTGCTAAATGAATGAGCAGATGTAGCCTTTGCCTGCTTTGTTCTGTGCCAAGGACTGCTCATGTGGGGGTCCACCTGCTCCTGTCTGCCAATCTGAGGTGGTTTACAAGTACATTTTTTGTGAACTAGCAGCACTTCTAAACATTAAGAAACCAAGTGCAGAAAGCAGATGGTATTACAAAGCTTTAAAGAGAAATAAATCTAATTGATATAAAAAAAAAAAAACGAACAGGAAAATAAGAATATATCCAACTATAGAAATCTGCTTCTTTCTACTTCTAGATTTATTACTTATTCTCAAATCACAGGCAAAACCTGTCTTCACTGAACAAAAATGTTTACATGACTGAGATAGGAAATGACAGTTGGTGCTCTTAAGTTCTATGAAGAGTAACTGTAGTAGTTTCAGGAGAACTTGCAGCAGAATGTCTGGTATCTGACTTATAGTGCCCTCAGTCATCCCTGCTATCTCAGTAATGGGGAGACTTTGGGTACTAGCTGGATGGCAGAGTGATGTCATCAACTTACATGCACTTAGAAGCGGCGGCGGCTGAAGGGACCGGAGCAGCGCTGATTACAGCCTGGAAACACCCATCAGACCAGACAATTTATATACAGCACAGTATAAATATAAAACACTTTCTGAGGTATATAGGGGCACGTCTGAGGATATAAAGGGGTTGCAGGATCCTCATTCTTATGATGCTAAAGGTGATGGGCATAGTTTATACTCACAAAAAACTGGTGACAGGATCCCTTTCATTGAACACAGAAAGCTCACTTGAGGAGAAAGAAGAAAATTTCTCTCATAAGAGTAAGGGAGATTAGCTGCAGTGTCATAGGTTGTAAACGTCTTGATTATGCTGCACACCATGGACAAAGAAACAGCAAAGATCTCTGGAGATGGAATTGCAACCTTGAGACTGTTGATATTGTTCAACAATTTTGTTTCTCAAGTCCTCAGACATTTCTCTCTTTCTGTTCTCCATGCTTGGTATGGCACACACAGAGACACAGCAAAGACTAAGTCAACTTACCCCATTTTTATCTCGTTTCAGGTGTAATTTTCATGTCGCTCAAACCTGTTACTTGCCACAGGTGAGTTTGAACAAGCATCACATGCTTGAAACAAAGTTGCTCATCCCCAATTTTCGAGTTTTGCCAACAATTTTGTCTGAGACATTTTTGGAGTTGTGTGTAAAATGATGACCAATTTGCCTTTTTAACTCTGGGATAGTACAATACATACAAAAGGAAAAAAAACATGTGCAACCACAATAATTTTTGGTGAAAAACACTTAATTTTCTGAAACCATGCCAAATGTATATTACAAAGTTTCTTATTTTCAAGTGCAAGATGGATTTATGAAATAAAAGATTAAGGCAGAGTTTACTTCTATAAGACAGACCGCATGTGGGTCCCCAATTTTGCCCCTACAGGTCAAGGTAAGAAAGTAAAACACACTACCTCTTTTTGGTGTCCGCACATCATAAATTTTATCATTTATGGACAGTTTGAAGTCATCTAGTAGAAGAACATCAATCCCTGTAGAAGAAGCTACACGGGCTCCATCTAGAAAAAAAAACCAAAACTCAACTCCACTGTATATATGGGTTATATCTGTTAACTATAGGGAGGTTCTATCGGAATACATGGACCAGGATAGGACACAATTACAAACCCTGCGATATACAAAGAACGTAAAAGCTGGACATTTTTCTTGATTGAAACAATACACTGGGAGGTCAAATACAGTAACACGGTCCTACCTGTGGAGTAGATTGCTACTCTGTCAATTCCTCGATCTTCATCCTGGAGCTGCTGCAGGAATATTCCCACTGAATCTGAAATGGGCTTCAAAGTAAATCGGCATTTCTCCTGGCGGGACGGGAGGTTAACGGTTATCACAGGCAACCCGTTTTGGTAAACCACAGTCACAGCTAATAAACGAAAAATAAAGTACAAGTCATTTGCAAATTAGGGTAGATCACTAGATTAGCATCTTATCTATATTTTGTAAAAAAATTATAATATGAAAAACTATGGGCATAAATACATAATATAATGTAACTATATATTCATTGTAGGATTAAGATAACTAAAAAAATATATACAAATATAATTTATTTTCTTGATACTTTAATCCTATTTTTTTTTTTAGATACACATATATTAATTTATATTATAAAAAAATAGGATTAAAGTATCTAAGAAAAAGAAATAATATTTCTGATATATATTTTTTATACTATATCTATGTCCACACTTATATATTATAATATATAGATCAATAGACTGAAAAGCACAAGGAGCAATACAGCTACTCACCATCAGAGGGCGATGCTGTACTGGAAAATGCTACTTTTTGGCTCAGCCATGAAGGAAGTCTCTGGTGCACCTAGAGAACAGACATGCATATATTAATCATGAGGGAGGTTATTCTGTAAATGTTTCTCTACTAATTAATGCCTACAACACATTCTTATGTCAACTGTTTTTTAATAATTGATCACCAAAATTGAAAAAACAAAAAAATCTAAAATTATCAAATGCATATAGGGTTTGGCATTAATATATAAATATTATAATATATTAAAAATAAAATACATCATTTTACATACAGGAGTTCCTAAACAGATCAGAGATGTTCAGGCGAACCTGGAGAGGTCAATACAATTAGAAATCTATTTGGGACATCTCCTGGTGTGAAGAGCAGGTAGAGCACCCACAGGACATCAGCGATGGTCAGGATCGGACACATTGGTCAGTCATCAGGACTATGGACACCACTATTAATATTTCCTTATGGTCACGTCTAGATGAAGTCTGTAGTGTCCAGAGCCGCCATAGAGCGCAGCACATCCCAACCAATCCTACGCCTTTCTTATCTCAGGTTTGCCTCTGACTCATTGATGAAATCACCGCAAGAACCTCCAGATCACCTTTGGACTCCGAACAATCCCACAATGGCTAATAATTGCTAGGAATCTTGATACATAAGGAGCAGCCACAATGTATCTCCCCTCCTTTCCCTCTGCAGCATGTATGGCCAAAGATAAGGAGATGAGGACGGTACTGGTCTGGACGATACGGGGGCTACACAAGACAAGTGTCATGATGATGTGGCCCCATATCCAGACATCCTACTGATGGACTGTGTGCCAGACAAACGCTAAACAAGACAAAAACGTGGTTTCCAGAGACCCTGACCTTCTACTGGTCTGGACGATACGGGGGCTACACAAGACAAGTCTCATGACGATGTGGCCCCATATCCAGACATCCTACTGATGGACTGTGTGCCAGACGAACGCTAAACAAGACAAAAACGTGGTTTCCAGAGACCCTGACCTTCTACTGGTCTGGACGGTACGGGGGCTACACAAGACAAGTGTCATGATGATGTGGCCCCATATCCAGACATCCTACTGATGGACTGTGTGCCAGACGAACGCTAAACAAGACAAAAACGTGGTTTCCAGAGACCCTGACCTTCTACTGGTCTGGACGGTACGGGGGCTACACAAGACAAGTCTCATGACGATGTGGCCCCATATCCAGACATCCTACTGATGGACTGTGTGCCAGACGAACGCTAAACAAGACAAAAACGTGGTTTCCAGTGACCCTGACCCTCTACACCGGCCCGCTCTTACAATAATGTACACTGATATAAGTCTTTATCTACACGAAAGACGCTAGGAAGAGAAAGACAACGCCATGCTTTCATGATGTAGGATCTGGGCCACCACGGCCTTACAGTATGATCATTTCTAAAACATTGGAAGAAAAGCTTGAAGGTTCAACATACAATTGAAACAGCAACAATCCTTAGCCTACTGCCATTCCTACTAACCCACGCAAAACAAAAACATGCAAGGCTTGACTGTACATGTTTAAGTGAAGAATAGGAGGCAATCCACAGCCAGACAGCTCTGGCACTGGGGAAAAGTAGTGAACAAGCTGAAATCCAACATGCCCAATTATTTCTCTCGAAATGAGCCATAGGAGGAGGAGGAACGGGAAATCCTATCCCTCATACTCAAAAAGTCTTGTGAAAATCACAAAGAAAAAGGATGCAATTTGACGATGATGTCCTACTATACCCTACTATACCCTTAGCATGTGCGCGCCTTTTCCGATTCTGCTGTATGGTGGAACCAAGAACATACCTATAATCCGATAATCTGTAAAGCATTACCTGGCAGTGACCATTTCATTATGTATGAATGTCTGACCGAGGCAAAACCGAATCATCTCCGTGGTCACACTTAACCAAATCAAGGGAATTCCATGCCTCCATGACTGTGCCCCCAGGTAGCGTCGGGCGACCTTCATTCACTGCCATGGAGCTGAGGTGTGGCACCGATCGTGGCGAAAACAGCAGACTATTTTCCCCCAGCATGAACAAACCTTTTTCGATTATTCTATGGTTTATTTATGCGCTGCCAAACCTGTCCCCATAAATCTCATTACTGGATTATAAATAAGGTAATATTGACGGCAGCGGAGAATTATGCAGGAGCAGAACTATAGCATTTAATAGGTTTGATGCTCTGCAATAAAGCTGGAAGATTCTAATGGGAAAACAAATGATTTGCAGGAGGGTAAGGAAAAAAAACAAAAAACGAAATCCCCCGTCTCCCCACTGCCGCACTGCACTATGGCCGTTACACATCTCCTTCATTAAAGCAAGCCATTTATACAAAACCAACAAGCATTTCATGAGCCCCGGACGCCGCACTAAATGATTCCAGCTGCGAGGAGATGAACTAAAAGCCTCTTTATATTAACATTCAGAAGGTGTTCACATGCAACAGGAATATTCTGCAGGAAACCCCGTGTATGGGCTGCTGCTCGTCAATGAGGCTTTCTCCTCGGGTCTCCCACTAATTCAGCTACTGAGAAAATGACGCACTGAACGCTTCAAAGTATTCATATAAAAGAAAAAAAAGTAATAATGCTGCCCGGCAAAATGAGCTGTAATGGGAAAGGGCTTGTCGAAGGAAAAATAGGCTGCCTTTTATAGGTTTTTAGATTGTAGGCTAGGGAAAGATAGCCAGAGTTTTACGCAATCAATATGGCACAAGAGGGAAGACTAAACCCTAAAGGAAGCAAAAAAAAGTATAAAATGGATTATAACAAACCCAAGTTACATATGACTGGCGCAGAAGTTTATCGACGTGGATTGCAGCGGACATTCGGTATAAAATTAGCCCCGCTACAAATACTACAGGCAAATTTAAGAAACCTCAAAATATTTCTCCACTTTTGGGCTACTTGCCCCCTAAATGTTTCAACCACTTAAGAAAAAAAAAACAAAAAAAACAGACAGACTGCCAGTAGAGAGGCGATCAGGATATATAGCCCATTACACTCTATGGAGAAGAAAGATAAGAGGTAAGAAGAAACCAAGGGAGACAGATTGTGCCGAGCTTTCTAATGTCTTATCTCAACCCAGAGCTGGATTCACATCTACACTGATCACTACTGCTCTAATGTCCTCCATGCTACTGCTGCTATTTCGCTGTGCTAAGAAAGAAATGAAGAGCAGTGATCAGTATTACTTTGCCTAGTTAAAACACTGTAGCTGCTTCTCCCACCAGCTCAGAGTCAATTGCAAATGCAGGACACAAGGCATAACTGCCTGATATATAGTGTTATTCCTCCTGTAATCAAGCTATTCTGAAAAAGTTGCTTGAACGTATAATTAATCTTTAAGTGGTTCTCTCTCAAATAAGGTAGTGTAGCCTAAGTTCTAAAGCTTTCCTGTACAAATTGGCATAACCGACTTGTGGACATACACAAGTACGAACTCCACATACAGATTTGTGGTCCCCCTCAGTTATAGGATTTTGCAAAACATCACAGCAAAAATGAGGCAGATGTGTCAGACCCCAGTGGAGCTTTTACTTTTGCGTGAAAACCACGATTCTGTCCACAACGAGCTTTAATATTGACAATAATTAGGCTTTAATATGACAATTTGCCTGCACTGAAATTCCCAAAATCTTTATGCAGAAAATCGGCATCTGAATCAAGACAGTTACATCAGAAACACTGCGGTCAATATGCAGCTCCGTAAAGTCACATTTACTTTTAAACGAGATTACAGATCCTTCGCCATAGAAATTTCCCCCATTAGAGAACCTGACAAAGCATCAGGCCCTTTTTCACAGCTACCAGGATTTACTGGGGAGCTTTTGCGTGATCATGTGAGGTTACAGCACACACCCAACAACTGTCTCAATGTTTGATGCAGATCAATATTTTTTCAATCTCTTTTTCAAGGTTAATTGATCTCTTCACTGCATTATAAACTCGCTCATCCATACACCCGCCAGGTAATAGATCACCCATTACTAAAGACACATCTGACAACTCGCCGTAGAAGAAAGGACTGCATGAATCACCGGTTGACCAAAGATAGATCTCGTCTAAATTAGGTCGCTTCTCACACGTCAGACACGTCCGGACCGGGTGCAGATCTCCTGACCCGAAATCAACACTCTCTCATATAGCTATGAAGCTAATAACGTGAGGTCAGGAGACCTGCAGCCAGGTCATAAATCGGAATCCATACTCGGACGCAGAAGTAGAAGGTTATGATCCAACAAGTGAGCAGGACAGCAGGCGGATCCTTCCTAAAAATAAGTTCCAGGCTAGGCTCACACATTTACCGCCATTTTAACTGGAAGCCTAAGCGCAGTATGTGACATTTTATTTGGTTAAAATAGTGGACAACTAAAAAAAAAAATATATATATATCCCATTGAAGTCAGAGTTCATCTGGCGCCATTCGTGTCCGTTTTAGGATGGATTTAACACTTGCAGGAGTTCTGTTACTGGAACGCAAATCAAAGACCGATCTCTGAACGTCAGTGCGAACCTTGGCTTACTCCACCAGTAATTGCTGTCCCCCTTGTTATCTGTAGGGTACACAGAAGTAAGCTGGCCACAGTACACTTCCTGAAGAGCCACCACTATCAGTGCCAATGTCCTTATCTCCGACAAACATGTGAAAGCAACAGATAGTTTACTGTTATCACAAGAGGACTACAAAAGGAACAAAAACTGAATGACAAGGAATATCCTATGACCATGGCAGCTGTCAGCGGGGAGGGATATAGTAGGCAAATACAGTAGTCAGTGGGTCGTAAACAAGAAAAATGAGCAAATGTAAGGATCAAAGCTCCATGACCCAAGTCATCTAACCATCAGAGTATCTCCACAACCGCAGGTTGCATGTTATGGTCCCAGTATGCTATTAGTCCAACCAAAAGACCACCTTTGACAGGCTCGTAGGCTACTAAGGAATACTTTAACAACATTACCAGCAACCCAAACAGATTAAGCACACCTCATAACTGTATTCCATAATAGTAGTGACCTCTTTCCGTGGGACAATGCACGGTGGCTCAGTGGTCAGCACTGGGATCCTAGGTTCAAGTCCCACCAAGGACAACATCTACAAGGAGGTTGTATGTTGACCCAGTATTTGTGTGGGTTTCCTCCAACACTCGACAGACATCATGATGTGGTATTTAGATTGTGAGACCCATTGGGGACAGCGATGATAATATCTATAGAATTAATGGTGCTAAATAATTGAAAATAAATAAAATTATTGAACTCTCTAGACTCTTTTTCCCTTCAACCCATTTGGTTAACATACATGCTTAACGCAGGCTGCTACCATACATATTTATGGTGGTTTCTGTAGAGAGGTGCATCTTGAGTTTTTGACTACTTAAATGTGTTATCTGGGACTATTTTTTCCTATTGGGCTACTAACTTACAGACAGGTAGGTATTAGCTACCTGTCTGTAATGATCTGTTGCGGTTGATTGTGGTCATGACAGTTCTTGCCAGTGATTCTAATTCTGGTAACGCCAGATTGACAGAGCAGCATTCTGCTCTTCCCCTCATTATGGAAAGACAGCTGTCAAGCCAACTTATTTCGGCAGTGGACGCCCCACCGACAGAGCAGATAAGAAAAAGGTAGAACTTCTCTGTTGATATGAGGTCAATAGAAGCAGTCATCACCTGAGCCAGGAGAGATGTCTGCAGGACAGAACAGGCAGGTTGTTAGCACATACCTGCCTGCAAGTTCTTAGCACTATATGGAAATTAACCCCAAGTCCCTGATGATAAACCCCTTAATCCATACTCTTAGAAATTGATCTATGGATTTAACACAAACTCCCATTCATCTCAAGAGAAAGCAATGCTAATAGATGCCCCCTAGGAGTTTAGAGATTAATAGACCGCAGAGTTTCTAGAATTTTTTTTTCCCCAATTCAGATATTTCAGTTTAACTTTACATCGTAAAAATGGGCTTCAGTTTTGGTGACGTGGCCTGTAAAGACTCTCTCTGTGGAATGCCATGAACTAATGAATAATTACTTTTACCACTGCTGCCAATCAAATATTCTCTTTTCTAGAGGAGCGCGTTTACCAATCTGTAAAAGGCTCACAAGTAGGCCTCCACAACTGTACTTTACGAGAGGCACGCATCTCCTGAGAACATCGCTCTGATGGGCACAATACAGAGATACTTACTGTAGGTGTTTTCACACATCAGTAAAACATTAAGTGTCAAAAATTTACATAATCTCTGAGGCTGAGGGGGCAAAGGAGAATTCAGAGTCCATAGTTGTTTTGCTCTGGGACTTGTTCCAAAATTTAGATTTAAAACAAAAAAAACAAAAAAAAACAAAAAACAAAAAAAAAAAACCTTCCCTCAAGCCGGTTCCAGTCTTCAATCCTCCTATTAATAGAGCTGTAGCTCTCAAGAATTATGTCCATTATAGAGAAGCCACATATGAATCTCATTGTGCAGTACACTTTACATAGATTTATAGGAAAATTCAGTGAAATTAATAAGCAGTTATAAACAAAGAATTCGCATGTCAGGCTGGCCAGAAGGCTTGGTGATCCCACAGACAATTGCTTGGCAATTCTTATTACCGTCATTATTTTTTTTAGAAATTACACAGCTGTCCCATCAATTTAAATGGTCAGTGTCATTTCAACAAACATTGCATAATAAAATAGTAAAAGTGAATATGAGTAACTTTAATATACCTTAACGACAATTTGCTTCTACTTCATCCCCTCCCCCACCTCTGAAAATTGTCATTCAATCTGAAAAACAGCTCAAATCTATAGGACTAAAGCAGGATAGACAGAGAGCAGAGTGAGGTTACAGATCATATTATGAAAGGGAAGAGGCACACTTAGCACAATGAGAGACCACGTAATAACACTGCAGCTTTTAGAAAATGTTTTTCAATTCGGTGCTGGAGTCCCAGCCACACAGCTTAGTATTGCTATATAAAGTACTAAATGCCTCTGTTTTTCAGTCTGTGCTATGTAGGGAAAGCAGATCTGAAATGATCTGTCTGCATTGAATATAGGAGAAATAACAGCTTGTCTACACCCACCAAGTCAGAAACCAATTAAAATTAGAAATAGACTGCAGAGGAGCAAAAATGGTTTAAAATGCAAGATTTCAGAAGACAATGGCCAGAAATCGTGTTCTTCCTCATGTACACATGACAGCTAACTCTAAAAGGTCATCTGAAATGATAGGTACACTTCCATCAAACGGGTTGTCCACTACTAGGACAAACCCTTCTTAAAACAAAAGCTCGGCCCCGATAAAATTAAGCCTATACTCGCCTCCCGAGCTGGCACTGTTCCCGCGGTGTTGGAATTCGTTCTCTCAGGGGCTGTGATGCAATGTTACATGCGACACCGCTGTCCAATCAGCGCTGGCGTAACTGTCACCACCTTTGGACAAACTGAAAATGAAAAGTAAGGCTGCGTTCACACTTCAGGTTTTTTCGCGTTTTCACGGCGGTTTTTACAGCTTGATTTTGCCGTGAAAACGCAAAACAAAAATGCATCCCATGCAATCCTATGGGATTCCGCAATGCTGTGCTAATGCTGAGGATTTTCCCGAGGCGGGATCGCATTGCGGAAAAATCCACAGCATGCTCATTAATTTGCGGAATCGCAGGAAAATCCCGAAAATCCGCACACATAGGAATGCATTGTTCTGCTTACTTTCCGCATGTGGCTGTGCCCACCATGCGAAAAGTAAGCAGAACATTTGCGGATGGTACCCACGGTCCGGAGGAGAGGAGACTGTCCTCCGGGCTCTGGGTACCATATCCCTGTAAAAAATAGAATAAAAAAAAAAAAAAAAAAAATATGATCGGGTTATATTCACCTTCCGACGTCCCGCACAGCATCCCCAGGCTTCAGCGATACACGCGGCAGGTCTCGTTCCCAGTAATGCACTGCAAGACCGCGATGTCAAGGTGAAACGATTTTTTAATTTTTTTTAAAATTATTTTTAACATTAGATCTTTTTACTACTGATGCCGCATAGGCAGCCTCAATAGTAAAAAGTTGGTCACACTCGTCCGTCAAACACTATGTTTGAGGAGTGTGACCAACCTGTCAATCAGTTCTCCAAGCGGTGCTACAGATCTCTTGGAAAACGCTAGCATTCTGCAAGCTAATTACGGGAAAATTGCAGGAATTTAAAATGCGGTTTTCCCGCGGAATGGAATTCTGGAATTCTAGCGGTAACTTCCGCGGGAATTCCGCTACGTGTGAACTTAGCCTAAGTCCGGGCTGCAGCTGATCCATGGCTTCCTCTTCATGTTCAGTTCGTACAAAGAAAGGGACAGTGATGCCAGTGGTGATTGGGAGCTGGCGTCTCGTCTCACAACACCGCATGACAGCCGAGGGGTGAGCGAGTGCCAACACCGTGGGAACAGCGCAGGCACGGAGGCAAGTACAGTCTTTAATATTTTATCGGGCCGAATTGTTGATTTAAAAAGGGGTTGTCCTCGTAGTGGACAACCCCTTTAAATGTCTGGTAATGAGTTCTTATGCTGCGACACGGAAGAAAATAAGGATTTAAATTGTCACTATCCCCAGCGATATCAGACGTACAAAAATAACTACAAACTAATATTTGAACAAGAATTACAAGCTCTCCAAATAGTCTTATCTGCCTGAAGCACATGAGGGGTCACATACATTTGACACTAACCACACCATTATATATTGCAAAATACATAAGGCCTTTATTTTTATCAAGAGCAGTTCAAATGACTTCTGTCTTCTAACGGGATCATTTTCATACAGATTACCATATAAGTATGGAACCTAAATAGTAAGCAGTAACGTATGAGAGCATTGTATTGTGTAAGGTTTATTTGCGTATATCTTTACAGTATATAGCTTCACATTTTCAGGTCTTGTTGCTGTAACAATTATGTAACCAAAACATTGCTTATGGGAGGAGAAAGTCGCAAATAATTAAGTGTCCTAGCAGAAAAACTGGCCTCATTGTCCATAGAAGCCAAACAGAGCTGCGTCTCGGTGGCATGGGCAACAAAACTCGTTAATTCCACAGTCTGACAGATAAGACCCAGTGTGTGCCGATAACGAGCGTTTATTCATCAGTCATGGGTCAAAACCATCATTTGTATCAATCGTTTGTTGTGTCTAAAGTCAGAGTTGCCCAAAGCAACTAAACAGAATCTGGCTTTTATTATTACAACCAAAATGTTACTAGTTGCTATGGGTAACACTGACCGTTTCTCATGGGAGCAGATTTTCTGTATTCGGGTCACCATATTTTAGGGAATAGTGACCCTAATAGAACTGTAGATATACAAGTTATTTCTGATGTGGAATTCACACAAGCATTCCTGCCTCATTCTCCTCAGCTTCTTCCAGCCTAAAAAGGTGTATAATGTGTGCAATAGTACATGCCACTCCATGTGGATCTACTTTCTAATATATACGGATTAAGGCCACATGCACACCAGGGCTGTGGAGTCGGTAAGCCAAACCTCCAACTCCTCAATTTTCATGACACCAACTCTATCAAAATGGGCTCAGGCTCCACAGCCCAGGTGCACACGCAGTGCTGCGGAGTTGGTGTCCATTTTGGTGGAGTCGGTATAAAATGGACCAACTCAGACTCCTAAAATATATAATAAATTGTGTACAGCAGTACAATGCAGGATGTGCTGGAAATATTTTCATAAGAATTTGGGAAAGTTAAGAAATGTCCTATAAATGTCTGTTCTGTTCCTGATCTAAGGATCTCAGCTTTTAGTGGAGATGAATCTGTGCTGCACTTTATGCACATGCTCAGTAGTGAAGCTCCTCCTCTGCAGATAAAAGGAAAAAGGCACTGGGAAGGAACACCTGCTGCCCTGCACTTATCTCAGAACTGTTAAGGGCCCGTCACACTAAGCGATATCGCTAGCAATATCGCTATAACGTCACTGTTTTTTGTGACGTTATAGCGATATTGCTAGCGATATCGCTATGTCTGATACTTACCTCCGACAGCTCCCCCGCTGCTCATCGCTGATCGCGCGAGAACGTCCTGGACCGTTTCTCGTCATCAGCTTTCTGCTGTGACGACGAGAGACGCGTGGACGCGGGCGGGAGGACGTCAGGATCACCTCGTCTGACAGGTAAGTAGCGACCCCCGACCCCTGCTATGTCGCTGGTGAGATCTGCCTGTGTGGCAGCTCACTAGCGACCACTTAGCGATGCACCAGCGATCCTGACCGCATCATATCGCTGGTCGGGATCGCTGGTGCATCGCTAAGTGTGACAGTACCTTTAGAGTGAACAGGAAAACAGGACTAAGGCTATGTGCACACGGTGCGGATTCTGCTGCGGATCCACAGCGGTTTTGGCCGCAGCAGATTTAGGTGCGTTGTACAGTACCATTGTTTTCAATGGTAAACTGAAAAACGCTGTGCTCATGCTGTGGATTTTTCCGCGGGTTACAATCCGCAGCATGTCAATTCTTTGTGCGGATTCCGCTGCGGTTTCACACCTCCTCCATTATGAGGTGAGAAACCGCAGGGCAAAACCGCAGGCTAATCCGCAGGACTTTTGTCCTGCGGATTTACCTGTGGATTTTTCAACAAAATCCACACAACCTAAAATCTACGTGTGCACATACCCTAAGGCAAGTAAATAGCTTGATTATTGTATAAAAAAAGTGAAGAAAAGCATGATGTTACCATGTATGAAGGAATTGGAGTGAGGGAACTTGGGAGTCAGTCGGAGGTTTGGCTTACCGACTCCACAGCCCTGTGCACACGTACAATATCTGGTCAGTATTTTACATCAGTATTTGTGAGCCAATACCAGGAGTGGGTGATAAATCCGGAAGTGGTGACGCGTTACTATTATACTTTGCCTCAGATTGTTCCACTCCTGATCCAACCATCAGAGTATCTTCACAACAGCAGGTTGTGTGGTATGGTCCCAGTATGCAATTTGTCCAACCAAAAGATTTTCTATAAAAGTTTTTTTATGTTTAATTGTTCTCAACGAATTCCACTATGTAACGAATAAAGACTTGCAACTGGAATATTGCAGTGATACCTAGGATGTGGTATTTAAGTGTTGCCTTTATTTTTTTGAGTTGTGTATACTTTTCCTACTTTCCACAGCAGTAATGCAATTCATATTTCATGTTTTCAAGCTATAGCGATCCAAAGTGCACCTTTGTTGGTCATGTATGGAGATGGCTACTTTTAGTTTGCACCTGTACAAACCCGTTTTCTGTTTGGAAGTGACGGTCAGTCTTTTGTTTGTTGTATGCCTAGGCTCTCTGACTGAGCTCTCCACCCACCAGCCTCTGGTGGTTTTAATCATAGCAGGATCCTACTTACCCACATAAATGCAGGCTTCAGCCTAGGAGAGGATTCACATTAGGGCAGTTTCACACGTCAGTGTCTCCGGTACGCAGGGCCGGCCCGAGAGATTATGGCGCACTAGGCGAAACTATTTTGTTGCGCCCCTACTATTCTTGGCAGTAGATGAAAACTTGGGATATAAATTTAGGAGCAAAATAAACCACAACAACGATTAATTAACTCTCTCCTAACTCTTTAATCTTCTGAGAAGTTGTATAGGACAAATATATACAAAGTAATCAATAACACAAAACAAAAACTACCATAGGTAACTAAAATTTTTGTTTCCTTGCCTTTTTTTTTTTTTTTTTTAAAAGGATGACACTAAAGGCCCCGTCTCACTAAGCGATCTCGGTAGCGAGATCGCTGCTGAGTCACAACTTTTGTGACGTAACAGCGATCTCACCAGCGAGATCGCTGTGTGAGACAGCGATCAGCGAGCGGCCCCCCTGCCGGTATCGCTGATCGCTGCAAGAAACCTCTGGACATTTCTTTGGTCGCTGGTCTCCCGCTGGCCAGCACGCATCGCTGTGTGTGACAGCGGGAGACCAGCGATCAGGTGTAAAAAAAATTAAAAAAAATAAAAAATATAGTAATTCTCACCTTCCGATGTCCCGTTCAGCCATCCTGCCTCTCTCCACGCTCCGGTCCCAGTGATCCTTTGCATGAATGACCGCGAGACTTTGTTATGCCTCGAGACCGTGACATCTCGCGGTCATTCTCGCAAAGGATCACTGGGACCGGAGCGTGGAGAGAGGCAGGATGGCTGAACGGGACGTCGGAAGGTGAGAATAACTATATTTTTTATTTTGAATCTATTTTCTACAGCGATAGCCAGCGATGCCGGGCGCTCGGCATCGCTGTGCTGATCGCTGGTGAAGCTGTCTATGTGACAGCTCACCAGCGATAACATAGCGACTTACTAGCGATCCTGACACCTTCATATCGGTGTCGGGATCGCTGGTAAGTCGCTTAGTGTGACGGGGCCTTAAGTCACAGAGATTAATTTGTTTAGCAACTTCAGATTCTATCGAAATTGTTGCCAACCCAACCAACCTCTCTTGCATCATATTTGCCCTTAAATATGTACACTTTTCTTTCCATCCCTAAAACTTTTTGCCTTTTGAAAAGATTTTTTATAATTTTTTCTATTTTTTCTCTGGCGCCCCCTTTGGGTCGGCGCCCTAGGCGGCCGCTTAGTTCGCCTATACGTTCGGGCCGGCCCTGCCGGTACGTGTAGTGACAGTTTTCTCACATACCGGAGACACTGACACACGTAGACACATTCTAATGAATGTGCCTATGCAGATGTCAGCGTGTTTTCACGGACCGTGTGTCCGTGTGCAAAACATGCTGACGTGTCCGTTTTTGTGCAACAGCATGGAACACACGGATCCATACAAGTCAATGAGTCCGTGTAAACACGTACCGCACACGGATGCTGTCCGTGTGCGTTTTTAAAAGTCAAAGGGTTAACATTGAAACTAATTTTTCAAGTACACAGAGAGCACACGGACACACGGATGGCCTCCTTATGCACACGGACAGCTCCGGTACCGGAATTATCTGGACGTGTGAAACTGCCCTTAGACAGGGTTCCAGAAACGACAATTTCCTTATTGCCAATGCTGGATACACATGAATTGGCCAATTTATGCACCGAGTATTCTCAATTTTTCCTATTTTCTTGAGCAGTAATGCAATTCATACTTTTTCATGCTATAGCGCTTTATCCATAAGCTGCATATGTAGAAAAGATTCCAGAAAGGTGGACTTGAGCTAAGGAGCACGTGGTGTCCATCCCTGGACATATTACGTGGCCTTAGGAAGAGAATTATGAAGCCATCAGTGGGCAGCATGACACATATGTAACTGCAATATCTAGACACTAAAAAATTCCTATTGAAAAAAGTCCTCAGTGATCTAAGCAAATAATGGAACATTTAAGCAAAGGACAGACCTCCATTAAGAAAAATCATCCTTCATCAACAAAACGCCTAGCAGATGGGGGAATTCGTCTGACTTTATAAAATAAATAGCGATGTGATATTACAATTACTTTATACTGTGGAGAATAGGAAAATGAGGCGTGTTTGGATTTGCCGTGAAGAAACTGCTTGCTGGTCATTCCTGCTTGCAAAGTCGCATAATTAATTATTAACGCATTATATCTAAGAGATGCAGACAGATATAGGTTAATGTCTTCCTAAACACCCTCTTAGCTCTGGTGTTACAAGATCGGAGATGTCATACCGCATCTGCTGTGATATACGTGGACAGTCTGAACGCAGAAGCCATGGTCTTACAAACGCCCATGAGATAGCAACTAAAACAAGTTTACATATCCAACATAAAAATACTTTAGGTTCTCATGACCTACAAAAAGGTCAAAAAGAAACCAAAAAAATACAGCTTTAGAGCAGAGTTTGCAAAATTCGGCATCATGCCACTACAAAGTGCGGTATTTCCCAGGACTCCAAAGAAATGATCTACTACATTATCTTAAACAGAAAGAAGAAATGCATGTGGGAGGGTTTGTCGTATTTGGCGGTGTGCATGAGGCCTTACAGGGACTCAGTCAGCAATGACTGTTCAAATCAAGCACAGACACTTGGTGCCGGTTTCCCGCCTGCGTGGCCCATGTTCAGTGCACCTTTCATTCTACCGCCACCCTCCTCTTCCTTGATTGACAGCTCTGGCTTCCAGATGTCAAAAAAAGGAAGTAGGGATGGTGCACTGAGCAGTTTGGCCATGCCAAAGGTGCACTGAGCACTTGTGCTAGGTTTCAACAGTCATCTTGTGCAGACACACTCCCTTTAATATAACAAAACCTTAGACTGCTGCATTTGAGAGGCAATACCTAAAATCCCTGCAGATGTACGGACCTAACCTTAGAACACCTTAGGGGTCCATACAAAGTCATAAACCTCTATAGCCCTACAGCGTGTTATGCTCCTAGTGTGGCCAATTTAGGCTGAGTTTTTGTGGTGTCTTTTTCCTATTGACATTTTATGAAGAGATCCTCCAGAGCTTTGAAAGTCACAGTGTTATAGACCTAAGAAAAAAAAAATTCTATGAATAGCCTTTGAGGACCAAGAAACATATCTGTCCCAAAGTAAATTAAACAGGGGAATATCTCTCTAAACAAAAAAAGTGTATCATCAATTCAGTATCCCAATGCTCCAGGGCAGCTGTTCTAGTGGACATGACCGCTGAGGACAGTGACTGATGTCATCACTGCAGGCCCAACAGGTAACTGAATAAGTAATTTAACCAATTTTCAGCTGTAACATAAAAATAAACCCTGACAATAGTAGTAAAAAGATGCATTTATTTCCTTGAGATTTGAGGAGTAATATAATGGTCATACATCACGTACCAATACTGATGGGAAGTCAAAGTTGTGCACCATTGTATGGAGAGCACCGATCGTTACAGAAGAAGGAACATGGGACTTAACAGTAAAAAAAAAAAATAAATAAAATTGCTGCTTCTTTATAAGCTCTCTCTCGGCACGATTGATCATTTTAGAAGCACGTTGTTGGTTTGACCTAGGTGACCACACTCTTGTTCCCTGCGTGTCATTACTACGGTACATGACTTCTTGAAATCTCTTCGCTAGCCAAAACCATTTCCTTGAAACCAGATCCAGCGCTATGTCTTTTACACAGCAGATAACCTTGGTTGGGACCACTGCAAGGTTACAGCATTACCTCCACTCTTATTTTATCCTCATCATCTGTGTGTGGCGATCGCTGGGGAAAGGGAAGCAGATACTGCAGAAAACGAGTCCTTCTGCATGCTGAGCACATCAGAAAAGAGAAGAAAGGAAAAAAAAAAACAAAAAAAAAAAAAAAAAAACACACAACAAATGCCACGCTGGCGAGAAAGAATTATGAAATGTATCTTCGCATCCCCTATAGATGACGAAACAAGGATTCCACCAGTGTAGAATTTCTAATAAGCGGCAGTCATAGGTCACCCAGGATACTACTGACAATTCCCTGCAACTAAAGAGTCAAATATCAGACATCACACCCATACTAGACATAGATATAAGCGGAGAACCTGGTTTCTCTGGTCATTGCTGCCAAACCCATATGCAAACAGTGAGTCAATTCTCCTGCAGCCCTGGTCCCACAGGGACCAGGGCACGAAGCAAACACAGTTACGGCCTGCAAATGCTTACAGAAATATTTAACCATCCGTTGCCAACAAAACTGTGATTGGATACTTCATTAATAGGCCAAATCTGTTCCATGTGATGGCGGGCCGCTTTACTCTGCAGCACATAACATTTTATTTTCCTGCCCAATGCCAAATAACTAGATTTAGAATGAAATACAGCAAACGTCTGGCTGTCTGAACGGATCGGCTTACCCAGTCATTGCCTAGCGTGCATTACATTCATTACCGGGCTGCTGTCATGACTGTGCAGGCAGCTGTCAAACTATGGGAGTCAAACACAAACCACAGGTTTCCTCAAAAAATAAGTATAAATCTATTGCACATAGACATTATATAATGGTATTCTGTTGTCCGAAAAGGTCACTGGACATAATCAAATGGCGGCTTACATTTCATCTAAGTGACTGCGTGATTTAATGGATTTACTAATTAAAAGTTCATACTATTCATCGCCCCAACACATGAAGCATTTTAAATGCTGCAGCCTTAAAAAGGTAAGAAGAGACCATTACAACCCACTGCAACTTCTGCAGGCGAAATAGCCATCCTCCTGCAGAATCAAGCAATGTACAACTATGGCCGAGGTCAGACTTGCAAGAAACTTAGCACGAGTCTTGCGTCTCAATGCCCGGCACTGCCGCCGGAACTCAGGGCCGGCGTGTGCAGTTGCATGTATTTCTATGCAGCTGAGTGCTGCGGATCCGAGTGTCCTCGGCAGTGCCGGGTATTGAGATGAGAGACTCGTGCGAGTTTCTCGCAAGTCTGACCCTGGCCTATTAATTAAAAAACCACAGCGCCGGCTTGTTGCACTGTCTGTGATGGATGTCACATCTTGGCCTTCTACTAACACTTGAAGATAGTACTTATACTTTTTTGTTAACATAGCATCAATTAAAGTTATTTTCAGCACCCTTTCCATGGTCAGCCATATATAACAAAGTATCAGAACTTTCAGGTGTACAGCAATTGAAAGAAACCATGGGGAAAATAAGTATTGGATACACTGCAAACTTTCTCACTTACAAAACAATGGATAGGTCTGTAATTTTTATTGTAGGTACACTACAACTGTGAGACAAAATCTAAAAATAAAAAACCAGAAAATCATTGTATGATTTTTTTTAAAAGTTAACCCCTTCACACCACAGCCCTTTTTTGTTTTTGCGTTTGTTTTTCGTTCCCCTTCTTCCCACAGCCATACCTTTTTTTTTTTTTTCCAGTCAATATGGCCATGAGAGGGATTGTTTATTGCAGGACAAGTTGTACTTTTGAACGACACCATTGGTTTTATAATGTCGTGTACTCGAAAAAGGGGAAAGAATTCCAAGTGTGGTGAAACTGCAAAAAAAAGTGCAATTCCACAGGGCTCATTTTTTGCGTGGCGAGCTGACGTTTTTAATGATACCATTTTAGTGTGTATACGATGTTTTGTTTGCCCGTTATTACATTTTAATGCAATGTTAAGGCATTCAAAAACTTAATTCTAGGGTTTTTACTTTTTTCCCCACCCACTACGCAGTTTACCAAATGGATTCTTTTTATAGCTTGATAGATCGGGCGATTATGAAAGCAGCAATACCAAATATGTGTATGTGTAATTTTATTGTTTAATTTTGAATGGGATGAAAAGGGGGTGATTTGAACTTACATATTTAATATTTTTAAAAAGTTTTTGTATTTTTTTTACTTTTTGAAAGCTTCAATAGTCTATGGGAGATCAGAAGCTGCACCTGTCCGATCGGCTCTGTTGCATACAGAAGATTATCAGATCACCCGCATGTAGCAGAAATACTCACTTGCTATGAGCAATCCAACTATGACAACCATAGTGGTCTGCTGGAGACCTCTGGTTGTCATGCCAACCCATCAGTGACCCGCGATCACGACAGGGTCACTGATGGGCAGGATTTCTGGCGTGCTTGCTGGAAGCACTAGTTAAATGCTCCTGTCAGATGGACAGCAGCATTTAACAGGTTAACAGCCACGGGTGGATCACGATTCCACCCATGGCTGTTAGAGGCACATGTCAGCTGTTCTAAATAGCTAACATGTGCCAGAAAAAATGTGGGAAACCCGACATGCACCGCGCATGTCGTGAAAGGGATAAATTGCAGTTTATTACATGAAATAAGTATTTGATCACCTATCAACCAGCAAGAATTCTGACTCTCACAGACCTGTTAGTATTTCATTGAGAAGCCCTCCTACTCTGCACTCATTGCCTGTATTAATTGCACATGTTTGAACCAGTTACCTGTATAAAAGACACCTGTCCACATATAATCACTCACACTCCAACGTCTCCACTACGGCCAAGACCAAAGAGCTGTCTAAGGACACCAGCTAAAAAAAATTGTAGACCTGCACAAGGCTCGTATTATTTACATGACAATAGGCAAGCATCTTGGTGAGAAGGCAACAACTCTTGGCACAATTATCAGAAAATGGAAGAAACACAAAATTACTGTCAGTCTTCCTTGGTCTTAATTAGTTTACATTATGCTTTTTTGCATATTTTCTTTTACCCGTGTATGACCTACATGAATTTTCTGCTAGATCTTTCTGGCTTGTCATTGTAATTTTTGCATACATGAAATGTTTTTCATGTGCATATTCTGATTTCATTTACTTTTTCCTTATAGTTTGGTAGGTTTAGTGTGTTTTATTATATTTCACTAAAAATTGTATTTTTGTATTTGTACATTTCAACATATTTAGTTTTCTTTTGATGATCAGTAGAGATTGGCGGACCACTGAATGTTCAGCTGAACAGTTAACAATAATAATAATCTTTATTTTTTTTTTTTTAAATAGCGCTAACATATTCCGCAGCGCTTTACAGTTTTTGCACACATATCATCACTGTCCCCCATGGGGCTCACAATCTAAATTCCCTATCAGTAGGTCTTTGGAATGTGGGAGGAAATCAGAATACCCGGATGAAACCCACGCAAACACGGGGAGAACATACAAACCCAGGAACCCAGGATTCCAGCGCTGCAAGACTGCAGTGCTAACCACTGAGCCACCGTGCTGCCCCAACAGTTAAAAGAAAAAATTTGGGTTCTGGTACCTCAACACTACTCGAACCCGGCCAGAACATCCAGTGTTTGCCATGCAGTCATGTGCATGACAGCTCGGCAAACACTGCTTCTGATCGGCAGTAAAATAATTACCACCGGTCAGACAGCCACAGATCCCACATTGTCAATTGACAGTGTGAGCCCTCAGCTATGATTGGAGATAAAATGTTTACCTCCGGTCACTGGCGTCAGCTTATGGGACTACTACTCCCATCAGCTTATGTCTAGTGCCGCTAACAACAGCGAGAGCAGGCGCGACTGACGGTAATATTCATCAGCCGGCATCTGCGCTGTAAATTTTAATTAAAAAAAAAAAAATGGCTCACCTGTATTTTTTTTTATAAGAAGCCAGGCAAAACTGACAGCTGTGGGCTGCAACCCCAAGGATGGTTATCAAGAAAAGAGGGGGAACCCACAAGGTATTTTAAAATTATTTAAATATATCATTTACAAAAAAAAACAAAAAAAAAACCCACAGCTGCCCAGAAAAGGCACATCTATTAGATGCGCCAATACTGCCGTTTTGCACAGCTATTGCCCTGTAGCAATTTGGGTTCACGTCACCTTTGTATTGTCTGCCGCCCGCTCTTGCTGTTATTAGCAGCAGCAGACGTTTGCTGATTGAAACAGTAATGCCATCTGCCAACACCAGTGACTGGAGGCAAACTGTCTCCAGTCACAGTTACGGCCTCACGTCGTCATCTGACAGAGTGGGATCCACAGCTCTCTGACCGTTGGTAATGATTTTACCGCAGATCAGAGCCGCCAGAGTTTCATGCGCTGTCATGTCATCCCGAACAGCAACACAGACTTCCTAGTAAAGTCCGGGGTCCGTGAACGACCCCCAAACTTCACTGTTCGGGATCACCCATCTCTAATGATCAGCTGTGATTTTATATTGGAGAATGTTTCTCATACAATAGGGACCATCATAGGTGTACTTTCAGACAGCAATAGTAAATGTTCTCCATTTTTTATATCTAAACAATTAAAATACTATTAGCTATATACGTGTTTGAGTGGGTTTCCTCCAGATTCTCCGGTTTCCTCCCACATTCCAAAGACACATTGATAGGTAATTTAGATTTTGGACCCCATCGGGGAGAGTGCCAATAATGTCTGTAAACTGCTGTGGAATTAATGGCGCTAAAACAGTAAAATAAATAAATTGTGGTAGAACTACTCAAACTTTGCATTTATATTTAATCCCTTCAAGCAAACCACTGCAGAATGCCATGCGCTGCCAAACATGTGGAGATTCGTGCAGAATGCCCAGTATTTGAGTAGTGGTGGCTGCTTAAGGCAGTTAATTGTAATTTAACCCCTTAAGTCCCAAGGGTGGCTTGCACGTTCATGACCGGGCCAATTTTTACAATTCTGACCATTGTCCCTTTATGAGGTAATAACTCTGAAACGCTTCCATGGATCCTGGTGATTATGACATTGTTTTCTCGTGACCTAATGTACTTCATGTTAGTGGAAAAATTTCATTCAAATAACTTGCTTTTGTGAAAAAAAAACAAAACAGAAATTTGGCGAAAATTTAGCAATTTTTCAACTTTTAATTTTTATGCCCTTAAATCACAGAGATATGGCACACAAAAAACTTGATATGTAACATTTCCCACATGTTTACTTTACATCAGCACAATTTTGGACCCCAAATTTTTTTTTTGTTAGGAAGTTATAAGGCTAAGTTCACACGTACCGGAACTCTCGCGGAAGTTAACGCGAGAATTCCGGAATTCCATTCCGCGGGAAAATCGCATTTTACAAAACTAGCGTATTTAGCTTGCAAAATGCTAGCGTTTTCCAAGCGATCTGTAGCATCGCTTGGAGAACTGATTGACAGGTTGGTCACACTCGTCAAACATAGTGTTTGACAAGTGTGACCAACTTTTTACTACTGAGGCCGCCTATGCAGCATCAGTAGTAAAAGATAAAATGCAAAAAAAAATAAAAAATGGTGTTATTCTTACCTTCCGACGTCCCGCGCAGCCGTTCCCAGTAATCCTTTGCGAAAATGCCCGCGATGACGTCCGTTCTCGCGGGATTGCGATCTCGCGGTAATTCGCGATGACGTAGCGCAAATGACCGCGAGACTTCGCGATCCCGCGAGAACGGACGTCATCGCGGGCATTTTCGCAAAGGATTACTGGGAACGAGAGCGTGGAGAGAAGCGGGAAGGCTGCGCGGGACGCCGGAAGGTAAGAATAACAATATTTTTTTACCGTGGGTACCATCCGCAAATGTTCTGCGTACTTTCCGCATGGTGTGCACAGCCACATGCGGGAAGTAAGCGGAACAATGCATTCCTATGGGTGCGGGATCGCCGCGATTCCGCAAATTAATGAGCATGCTGCGGTTTTTACCGCGAAACGATTCCGCTGTGGTAAAAACCGCAGCATTAGCCCAGCATTGCGGAATCCCATAGGAATGTATGGGATGCTTATTTTTCGCGGCAAAATCGCGCGGTTAAAACCGCAGCGGAAACACAAAAAAAACGCCACGTGTGAACTCAGCCTAAGGGTTAATAATTGACCAGCGAGTTCTCATTTTTGCAACACCATTTTATTTTTACGGACCACATCACATTTGAAGCCACTTTGAGGGGTCTATATGATAGAAAATACCCAAAAGTGACACCATTCTAAAAACTGCACCCCTTAAGGCGCTTAAAACCACATTCAAGAAGTTTATTAACCCTTTAGGTGCATGACAGGAATTTTTTGAATATTTAAAAAAAAAATAAAAAATGAACATTTAACTTTTTTTCACAAAAAAAAATACTTCCGGTTCAATTTTTTTTTATTTTACCAAGGGTAACAGGAGAAATTGGACTGCAAAATTTATTGTGCAATTTGTCCTGAGTACGCTACCACCTGATATGTGGGGGGGGACCACTGTTTCGGCGTATGGCTGAGCTCAGAGGGGAAGGAGCGCCGTTTGACTTTTTCAATGCAAAATTGGCTGGAATTCAGATCGGACGCCATGTCACGTTTGGAGAGCCCCTGATGTACCTAAACAGTGGAAACCCCCCACAAGTGACCCCATTTTGGAAACTAGACCCCCTAAGGAACTTATCTAGATATGTGGTGAGAACTTTGAACACACAAGGGCTTCACAGAAGTTTATAACGTACAGCCGTACAATTAAAAAAATCATATTTTTTCCACAAAAATGATTTTTTCACCCCCAATTTTTATTTTCCCAAGGGTAACAGGACCATAAAAAAAGTTATTGTGCAATTTGTCCTGAGTACGCTGATACCCCACATGTGGGGGTAAACCACTATTTGGGCACATGGCAGAGCTCGGAAGGGAAGCAGTGCCATTTGACGTTTTTGGCTCGAATTGAGATCGGACACCATTTCGCGTTTAGAAAACTCCTGATATACCAAAACAGTGGAAACCCCCCACAAATGACACCATTTTGGAAACTAGACCCCCCAAGGAACCTATGTAGATGTGTGGTGAGCACTTTGACCCCTCCAGTGCTTCACAGAAGTTTATAACGCCCGGGCGTGAAAATAAAAAAATTGTATTTTTTCCACAAACATGATCAATTAGTCCCCAATTTTTTTATTTTCCCAAGGGTAACAGGAGAAATTGAACCACAAAAGTTGTTGTCCAATTTGTCCCGAGTACGCTGATACCCCATATGTGAGACAAAACTACTGTATGGGCACACGTTGGGTCTCGGAAGGGAAGTAGTGACGTTTTGGAATGCAGGCTTTGATGGAATGGTCTGCGGGTGTCATGTTGCTTTTGGAGAGCACTGATGTACCTAAACTATTGAAACTCCCCACAAGTGACCCCATTTTGGAAACTAGACCCCCCCACAGAACTTATCTAGATGTGTGGTGAGCACTTTAAACCCCCAAGTGCTTCACAGAAGTTTATAACGCCTGGGCGTGAAAATAAAAAAAATTGATATTTTTGCCCCCAATTTTTTATTTTCCTAAGGGTAACAAGAGAAATTGGACCCCAAAAGTTGTTTTGCAATTTGTCCTGAGTAGGCCGATACCCCACGTGTGGGGGTAAAACACTGTTTGGGCGCATGGCAGAGCTTGGAAGAGAAGGACCACCATTTGACTTTTTCAACTCAGAATTGGCTGGCATTGAGATCAGACGCCATGTTGCATTTCGAGAGCACCTGATGTGCCCAAACAGTGGAAACCCCCCAATTATAACTCCAACCCTAACCCCAACACACCCCTAACCCTAATGGGAAAATGGAAATAAATACATTTTCTTTTAATTTTATTATTTTTCCCTAACTAAGGGGGTGATAACGGGGGGTTTGATTTACTATTTATGGTGGTTTTATTATTTGGCAGCTGTCACACGCTAAAAGACGCTTTTATTGTAAAAATAGTTTTTGCATCACCACATATTGAGAGCTATAATTTTTCCGTATTTTGACCCACTGAGTCATGTGAGGTCTTATTTTTTGCGGGATGAGTTGATGTTTTTATTGGTACCATTTTCAGGCACGTGACATTTTTTGATCGCTTTTCATTCCGATTTTTGGGACGCAGAATGAACAAAAACCAGCGTTATGAATTTCTTTTGGGGGGGTGCGTTTACACCGTTCCGCGTGCGATAAAATTGATAAAGCGGCTTTATTCTTCGGGTCAGTACGGTTACAGCGATACCTCATTTTTGTTCGGCGGTATGATAATAAATCATTTTTTGCTTCGTTTTTTATTTTTATTTTTTAAGGGGTTCGCTAAAGGGGTTAACTAATGGTATAGTTTTATAGGGCAGGTCGTTACGGACGCGGCGATACCAAATATGTGTACTTTTATTGTTTTTTTTATTTCCAAAAAATGAATTTATTGGGGGAATATTTTTTTTTTCTAATTTATTTGGCGATTTTTTTTAAATTATTCTAACACTTTTTTTTTTTTTTAAACTTTATTACATAGTCCCAGGTGGGACATCACTGTCCTGTGACAGATCGCTGATCTGTCACATCACAGATCACTGTGACAGATCAGCGATCTGTCACAGGCAGTGCAGCAGGCTTCCTCGTGCCTGCGCTTTGCAGGCACTGAGGAGGCCGGCTCCCTGCAGGCCCCCGTCGCCATCTTGGATTCGGGGGCCTGCAGGGAAGGAGCCCCCCGCAGCAGCCGTGGGGGGGGCTCAGGGAAGCACGGAGGTAGCCCCCTCCCTGCCGATGCTTCCCTTTAACCCCCGGTACACCGCGATCGTGTTTGATCACGTGTGCAAGGGGTTAACGTGTCGGGGGCGGTCCGTGACCGCCCCTGACACATTGTGCCGGGTGTCAGCTGTGATAATCAGGTGACACCCGGCCGCGATCAGCGGCGCTCACCACGTGGGCACCGCTGATCGCTATGATGTACTATCCCGTCCCTGGGAATTAAGTCCCAGGGCACATGGACGGGATAGTACGTCATATGGGATTAAGGGGTTAATTGAACAGCAGGACTAGCATCAACCCGAAAAAGGTAGATCAACTGACAACACTATCCAAAAAATGGATAATAAAGCAAGCTATCTTTAAATAGGAGCCATGAAGCATCTGGGCTCTTGGCAAGGTCTTCTCTACATTGCTAAACAGATTAAACAAATGGCCTACATTATCACAGAAGACTCCAGCAAAATAAAAACAAACTGAATGATCGATCCCATGAATTAAGCACTGATTCAGCAAAACATCCTCTACAGGGTGGGCCATTTATATGGATACACCTAAATAAAATGGGAACGGTTGGCCATATCATCTTCCTGTTTGTGGCACATTAGTATATGGGAGGGGGGAAACACTTCAAGATGGG
Source organism: Dendrobates tinctorius (assembly GCF_039654945.1). Taxonomy (NCBI): domain Eukaryota; kingdom Metazoa; phylum Chordata; class Amphibia; order Anura; family Dendrobatidae; genus Dendrobates; species Dendrobates tinctorius. The sequence continues at coordinate 12,187,200 of NW_027361757.1, read as the reverse complement.
TGGTGACCATGGCGGCCATTTTGAAGTCGGACAATTTGAATCCAACTTTATTTTTTTTTCAAAGGGAAGAGGGTAATGTGACACAAACTTATTGAGAATTTCGCAAGAAAATCAATGGTGTGCTTGGTTTTAACGTAACTTTATACTTTCATGAGTTATTTACAAGTTTGACCACTTATAAAATGTGTTCAAAGTGCTGCCCATTGCGTTGGATTGTCAATGCAACCCTCTTCTCCCACTCTTGACACACTGATAGCAACACCACAGAAGAAATGTTAGCACAGGCTTCCAGTATCCGTGGTTTCAGATGCTGCACATCTCGTATCTTCACAGCATAGACAATTGTCTTCAGATGACCCCAAAGATAAAAGTCTAAGGGGGTCAGATAGGGAGACCTTGGTGGCCATTCAACTGGCCCACGACAACCAATCCACTTTCCAGGAAACTTCATGTAGGAATGCTCGGACCTGACACCCATAATTGATGGTATGAGTGGTATATGAGGTACAAAGATAGTGGGGCCATTCGTCATCAATGGAAACCTCAATGCCACTGGATATCTGAAACTGCTACATGATGATGTGTTGGCACGCACACGCAGGCGACACCAGTTGGTCACTGCCAGCGAGAGGGATCAGCCTGTGGGACTAGTTTCCAATGCGGCACAGTCGCGGAAAGGTATTAAACTGTTTTTCTCTTTAATGCTGCAAAGTTTCAGAGTTAAACATACATGGCTGAAAACATGCAGCCACTGTGATACATGCTGCCCATGGATATCAGCTGTCAGACTCAGGATCCCTTAAAAGACTATTGCTTTGCTGTAAACCACAATAACCCAAGATATGAGCACAATGCACACAGAAGAATCAGCATGCAGCCCTCCTAGACTCCAGGTCACTCGATGCGAGGGGCCATAGTACTCAACCCCCCGGGTGCATATCAGAGAGCCTCCTGACTCCTGTATCATGACCAGAAATCCTGACCCAAATGCCAGGTACCCATGTGTCTGGACGTGAATAGCAATCATAATATCGGAGTATATCCTTGTGTAAAACTGGCCCAACAATTAATGACATTTCACTATTAACATTCATCTATTTCAATCCAGCACTTACACCTTGCTGTACTTACTGTCCATAATACATATACATATATATATATATATATCTATATATATATATATCTATATATATCTATATCTATCTATATCTATCTATATCTATCTCACACACCTTAAAGTAAATTTAATTAAAGGGGAGACCTGCTACACCAATTCTCAGCATACACCTATTGATAAAACCTTGGTGATATACGTATTATACTAAACAGCCCGAGAACCCGCCATCATACCAGACTTCATTTATTCCTACTCCATCCCCTCCATTTATCAAGCCTGACAGAGGCACTTTTCATCTGTCCTCCTATACATCCTTCCACAGCTGAGTGGAAGAGTTAATGTCCTGAGGAGCACAGGAAAGACCGTAAATGTGAGATTCACGAAACACATTGAGGAAAGCCCAAAGCTGCGAATCAGCTAATGTCTACAACACTGCAAATGCTTATTAATAGTATTTAGAATTTATGAACAACGGAGCACATTTGTTACATGTTCCATCTAATTAATGTGTATAATATTATATATATATATATATATATATATATATATATATATATATATATATATATATATATATATATATATATATATATATACACACATACACACACATATACACACACACACACATACATATACACACACACATACATACATACACCAGCTTAAGATCCTGGCACTTCCCAGGCATAGTAACTACCTACGGTCAGCTATAACAAATTATAATGAAATAGAGAGAGATATATATATATATATATATATATATATATATATATATATATCTCTCTCTATCTCTCTATCTGAGTGTATAGCCCCACCCACTCCGCATAGTCACATTCACTATAATATCCCGCATCATGCCGTCAGCCAGAGCCACCGGACTACTAATATCCCACATCATCCTGTCAAAGCCACCGGACTACTACCCCTAATATCCCACATCATCCCGTCAGCCTGGCTTCAGAACCAGAGCGCCGAGTGGATTTGCCCTGACTTCCATACCAATGATCCCTTTAATAGAAGCCTGGGGTGAGAACCAGAGCGCTGAGGAAATTGTCCTAACTTCCATACCGGATATCCCTTTAAGAGAGGCCTGGGGTCAGTACCAAAGCGCAGAGTGGATTTACCCTAACTTCCATACCAATGATCCCTTTAGAGAACCAGGGGTAAAAACCAAAGCACTGGATGGATTTGCACTGACTTCCATACCGGAGATCCCTTTAATAGAAGCCTGGGGTCAGTATCAGAGCGCTGAGGGATTGCCCCAACTTCCATACCAGAGATCCCTTTAAGAGGTAAGATGTGCCTATGGGATGGAGGATGTGTGATGGGGATATGGGCATGGGAAGGGGGGGGGGGATTCATTTCTGTCATGTGCTCTCTGCTCCTTTTTGGCGGGCAGACAATGAATGGCTGGGAGCTTATATTTCCGGGAATGCTAGATTTCTCCCACCCGGTCAGTGTCTGCTGAGGTGTTTTCTGGAATGGGAAAACTGTTGCTCATAGCAACCAATCACTCCTCAGCTTCTTTTAAACAGCTCTGGTGAAATGAAAGAGGATTCGTGATTGGTTGATGATACACACATACATTCAATTTTATAATATATATATCTCAATCTGTAGTAGCCCGCTCAATAAAAAATCCACAGTTCTCACCAGATTTGGGTGAAATTTGGCACGCCCCCTCTCCACCCACAGGAGCAGAATACTGCCCACGTTAAATCTCACTAGCATACCCCCCGTCATGAGATTGGGGCCACCGAAGTTAGGCCCTATGCATATAATGGAGAAATGTGAAAGTAAGGCTATGTGCCCACGTATGCAGAAAATTCCTGACTAAAAACCGGACTCCTTCCCAGGAAAAACGCATTTTTTATTTTTGCACACATTTTTTGCACTTTTTTATGCGTTTTTTTCTGGAGCATCCACATTCTCAGACTATAGTTGGAAATGCGTTTTTTTCCACAAAATTAATGAGCATGCTGCTTTCTTTCCCGCAATGCTTTTTTATGTGGAAAAAAACGCATCATGTGCACAAAAATTGCAGAATGCATTAGAAGAATGGGATTCTTAATATATGCGTTTGAGCGTTTTTGCATGTAATAAAACTCTTAAAAAAAACGAGAAAACGCTTACGTGGGCACACAGCCTAAAGGTGCTGAGGGGAAACCAGTTGTGACTAACAAATTAGTAAAATGCCAAAATAATAAAAATTTGAAGTGGAAAAAAAAATATTACTGTAGCACTCAAAAGGTCAATTTCAGGGTGACACTGAAAATGTTACTTTAGCTACCATAACCAACAATTTAACATTTTCCACGAGCGAAGCCACGGGTATTCTACTAGTATAATATATAACCTCTGCTCTTCTCCATTTACACCTTTGGCCTGGGACAGCTCATAGAATCTCACGGCTTTCAGTATCATCTCTATGCTGATGACACACAGATCTACATCTCTGGACCAGATATCACCTCCCTACTAACCAGAATCCCTCAATGTCTGTCCACTATTTCATCCTTCTTCTCTGCTAGATTTCTGAAACTTAACATGGACAAAACAGAATTCATCATCTTTCACCCATCTCACGTGACCCCCCCCCCCCCCAACGAACCTATCCATTACAGTAAATGGCTGCCCACTCTCCCCAGTCCCACAAGCTCGCTGCCTCGGGGTAATCCTTGATGCTGATCTCTCCTTCAAACCACATATCCAAGCCCTTTCCACTTCCTGGCGACTTCAACTCAAAAATATTTCACGAATCCGTTCATTCCTCAACCAAAAATCTGCAAATACCCTAGTCCATGCCCTCATAATCTCTCGCCTTGACTACTGCAACCTCCTGCTCTGTGGCCTCCCCTCGAACACTCTCGCACCCCTCCAATCTATTCTAAACTCCGCTGCCCGACTAATCCACCTGTCCCCCCGCTATTCCCCAGCTTCTCCCCTCTGTCAATCCCTTCACTGGCTCCCCATTGCCCAGAGACTCCAGTACAAAACCCTAACCATGACATACAAAGGCATCCACAACCTGTCTCCTCCATACATCTGTGACTTCGTCTCCCGGTACTTTCCTGCACGCAACCTGCGATTCTCACAAAATCTCCTTCTGTACTCCCCTCTTATCTCCTCTTCCCACAATCACATACAAGATTTCTCTCGCGCATCACCCCTACTCTGGAACTCTCTACCACAACATATCAGACTCTCACCAACCATCGAAACCTTCAAAAAGAGCCTGAAAACCCACCTCTTCCGACAAGCCTATAACCTGCAGTAACCACCGATCGACCAAACCGCTGCATGACCAGCTCTACCCTCGCCTACTGTATTATCACCCATCCCTTGTAGATTGTGAGCCCTCTCGGGCAGGGTCCTCTCTCCTTCTGTACCAGTCGTGACTTATATTGTTTAACATTATTGTACTTGTTTTTATTATGTATACCCCTCCTTACATGTAAAGCGCCATGGAATAAATGGCGCTATAACAATAAATAATAACCAAATGGTACAAGCTCCTCAACATACTGGGTCTTGGATCCAAGAACTACTGCAAAGCCGCAATTGTAAAATAAACCTCCAAGATACTTGGCTATTATTTTTAATTACTTTATCCAGGCTTTATCCATTTCCATCAGGAAACCCCAACAAACATACGGTAATTCTATAACGCAGCTCTCCACCAAACACTAAACCTAGAAATAAAGATTTAAATTTAACAAGAAAAACCTTCTTTATTCGGCAACAGTTCCATATAGTTTTTTCTATTTTATCTGTGCCAAACATTTAGTCCAAGAAGGGATAGTGCTAGTAGTGGATAACCCATTTAATGATGTGGCCAATGAACCAAATCCTAGTAAATCTACACAGGGATGTCAGACTCAAATACACAATGGGTAAAAATTAATGACTTTGACAAAGTCGCGGGTCGACCTTGATATTTAATTTAAAAAAGTCTACAAGTGAGGAAGCTTTTCCTTATCAAGTATAATGAACCTTTTTATATAGAAACAAAGTTACAGGGGTTGTCACCAAAAAAGTACATTATAATTATTAGAACTAAATGAGGATATACTATTAAGTAAATTCTACGTAAGCAAATATACAATAAATGTAAAGAATGGATTCATATAGAAGTGAGCTGATAATGTGAACAAAGTAATCCTGATACAATAATATAGATGAATGTAACCATGTACAGAGGAGATCAGTGGATTTATCTAGTAAACATTGGGCATTTCCTTGCGGGTCAAATATAATACATTGCGGCTCTTGGTCCTTGTGTAAAACAGTCTTTAGCTTATTATCTGTCAAAAATAGTGAGGATTCAAAAAGATATAAATAAACTGAAGCAATGGGCAGCAACTAACAGAATGGTTTTTAACCCCTTACCTACAAATGACGTAATATTCCGTCCATGTGACCATGGACCTAATTACCATGAACGGAATATTACGTCATCGCGATCAGCGGCGCCCACGTGGTGAGCGCCGCTGATCGCGGCCGAGTGTCAGCTAATTATCATAGCTGACACCCGACACAATGTGTCAGGGGCGGTCACGGACCGCCCCCGACACGTTAACCCCTTGCAAACCGCGATCAAACACGATCGCGGTGTACCGGGGGTTAAAGGGAAGCATCGGCAGGGAGGGGGCTCCCTCCTTGCTTCCCTGAGCCCCCCACGGCAACGCAATGTGCAGCGCTGCTGCGGGGGACTCCTTTCCTCCAGGCCCCCGGATCCAATATGGCGACGGGGACCTCCGGGGGCCTGCAGGAAGCTGGCTTCCTCAGTGCCTGCAAAGCGCAGGCATGAGGAAGCCTGTGCAGTGCCTGTGACAGATCGCTGATCTGTCACAGGACAGTGAAGTCCCACCTGGGACATTGTAATAAAGTTAAAAAAAAAAAAATATATATTAACGAAGCAAAAAATAATGATTATCATACCGCCGAACAAAAAGTGCAATAACGCGCGATCAAAAAGACGCATATAAATATCCATGGTACCGCTGAAAACGTCATCTTGTCCCGCAAAAAACGAGCCACCATACAGCATCATCAGCGAAAAAATAAAAAAGTTATAGCTCGCAGAATAAAGTGATGCAAAAATAATTATTTTTTATATAAAATAGTTTTCATTGCATAAAAGCGCCAAAACATAAAAAAACAACCTAAATGAGGTATCGCTGTAACTGTACTGACCCGAAGAATAAAACCGTCTTATAAATTTTACCGCACCCGGAACGGCGTAAACGCACCACCCAAAAGAAATTCATGAAACGCTGGTTTTTGTAAATTCTGCATCCCAAAAAATGAATTAAAAAGCGATCAAAAAATGTCACATGCCCGAACATGATACCAATAAAAGCGTCAACTCGTCCCGCAAAAAATAAGACCTCACATGACTCGGTGGGTCAAAATATGGAAAAATTATAGCTCTCAATATGTGGTGATGCAAAAACTATTTTTACAATAAAAAGCGTCTTTTAGCGTGCGACAGCTGTCAAACACAAAAACCGCCATAAATAGTAAATCAAACCCCCCGTTATCACCCCCTTAGTTAGGGAAAAATAATAAAATTAAAAAAATGTATTTATTTCCATTTTCCCGCTAGGGTTAGGGCTAGGGCTAGGGTTAGGGTTAGAATTGGGGGTTTCCACTATTTGCGCACATCAGGTGCTCTCCAAACGCAACATGGCATATGATCTCAATTCCAGCCAATTCTGCGTTGAAAAAGTCAAATGGTGCTCCTTCCCTTCCAAGCTCTGCCATGCACCCAAACAGTGTTTTACCCCCTCATATGGTGTATCAGCCTACTCAGGACAATTTGCAAAACAACTTTTGGGGTCCTATTTCTCCTGTTGCCCTTAGAAAAATAAAAATTTTGGGGCAAAAATATCATTTTTGTGGAAAAAAAATTTTTTGTTATTTTCACGCCTGGGCGTTATAAACTTCTGTGAAGCACTGGGGGGTTCAAAGTTCTCACCACACATCTAGATAAGTTCCTTGGGGGGTCGTTTCCAAAATGGGGTCATTTGTGGAGGGTTTCCACTGTTTTGGTACATCAGGGGCTTTCCAAACGCGACATGGTGTCTGATCTCAATTCCAGCCAAAAGTCAAATGGCGCTGCTTGCCTTCCGAGCTCTGCCATGTGCCCAAATAGTCATTTACACCCACATATGGGGTATCAGCGTACTCAGGACAAATTGCACAATAACTTTTAGGGTCCTGTTACCCTTGGGAAAATAAAAATTGGGGGTGAAGAGATCATTTTGTGGAAAAAATATGATTTTTTAATTGTACCGCTGTACATTATAAACTTCTGTGAAGCCCTTGTGGGTTCAAAGTTCTCACCACATATCTAGATAAGTTCCTTAGGGGGTCTAGTTTCAAAAATGGGGACACTTGTGGGGGGTTTCCACTGTTTAGGTACATCAGGGGCTCTCCAAACGCGACATGGCGTCCGATCAGAATTCCAGCCAATTTTGCATTGAAAAAGTCAAACGGCGCTCCTTCCCTTCCGAGCTCTACCATGCGCCGAAACAGTGGTTTCCCCCCCCCCCCCCACATATCAGGTATCAGTGTGCTCAGGACAAATTGCACAATAATTTTTGCAGTCCAATTTCTCCTGTTACACTTGGTAAAATCAAAAAAATTGAACCTGAAGTAATTTTTATTGTGAAAAAAAGTTAAATGTTAATTTTTTTTAAATATTCAAAAAATTCCTGTGACGCACCTGAAGGGTTAATAAACTCCTTGAATGTGGTTTTAAGCACCTTAAGGGGTGCAGTTTTTAGAATGGTGTCACTTTTGGGTATTTTCTATCATATAGACCCCTCAAAGTGGCTTCAAATGTGATGTGATCCGTAAAAATAAAATGGTGTTGCAAAAATGAGAGATCGCTGGTCAACTTTTAACCCTTATATCTTACTAACAAATAAAAATTTTGGTTCCAAAATTGTGCTGATGTAAAGTAAACATGTGGCAAATGTTACTTATTAACTTTTTTGTGTGCCATATCTCTGATTTAAGGGCATAAAAATTCAAAGTTGGAAAATTGCGGAATTTTCAAAATTTGTCAAATTTCCGTTTTTCTCATAAATAAACGCAAGTTATATGAATGAAATTTTACCACTAACATGAAGTACAATATGTCACGAGAAAATGTCAGAATCACCGGGATCCACGGAAGCGTTTCAGAGTTATGACCTCATAAAGGGACAGTGGTCAGAATTGTAAAAATTGGCCCGGTAGTTAACGTGCAAACCACCCTTGGTAGTGAAGGGGTTAACAGGGAAAACGCAAAGTACTACATCTGGGCAATAAAAATGAAAAGAGCATATACAGAACAGGAGGAATAGGGCTAAGCAACAGCACATGTGAAAAAGACTTGGGTATACTAATAGATCACAGACTGAATATGAGTCAACAGTGTGATGCAGCAGCAAAAAAGGCAAATGCAATTCTAGAATGTATTAACAGAAGCATACAGTCTTTGGTCAGACCTCATCTGGAATACTGTATCCAGTTTTGGGCACCACATTTTAAAAAAAGACAACAAACAAACTGGAGCAAGTTCAGAGAAGAGCGACCAGAATAGTGACTGGTCTGCAAACATGTCCTATGAGGAACAGGATTTGGGAATGTTTAGCTTGCAAAAAAGATGACAGAGGAGACTTAGTAGCTGTCTACAAATATCTCAAGGCCTGTCACATTGTAGAAGGATCATCTTTATTCTCATTTGCACAAGGAAAGACTAGAAGCAATGGGATGAAACTGAAAAGGAGGAGACAGATTAGATTTTAGAAAAAAAACTTTTTGACAGTGAGGGTGATCAATGAGTGGAACAGGCTGCCACGAGAGGTGGAGAGATGTCCCTTCAATTGAAGTCTTCAAACAGAGCCTGGACAGCCATCTGTCTGGGATGATTTAGTGAATCCTGCTTTGAGCAGGGGGTTACACCAGATGACCCAGGAGGTCCCTTCCAACTTTAACATTCTGTGATAAAAAAAAAAAAAAAAAGTCCTCCCACTGGGTAAGCAAAGATGCAATGTGGTCACGCCATGCATTAACACAGGAACTGCTTTTGGCTCAGTTTGGTCAGCAATGGTGGTCACTTTCCATACACAACATGTCAGACACACATGAGCCAACCCAGCTTTCTTTTATAGGGCCTACAAGACCTGGCATCTATAGGAGCGAACTTACCCACTAAAGCTTTTTTGGTCACTCCTAAATCCTGGACCCAAAATACATCCCACTAAAAATACTCTGAGTAACTTGTTCGTTACTGGAGGCCTCCATTCAGAGACCTACATCACCGGAGGTCAGGCAGCTCGGTGACACGTCTGCAATCCAGGACTTTTCCTCCTGCTTCCCGATAACATATCTATATCTATTCAAACTAGGATCAAAGATAAGTAGATGTTTGAGTGAGAAATTGCTTGGTTATTTTTTTTTTTTACTTTTTTGTGCATTGTCTTTTATTTAGATGAAGGTGCCATAGCAAAACTCAAACGCTGAGATAGAAGTTGATGATACTACACTGGAAGACTTGTTACCCAGAGGAAAGAATAATGGCTTTAGGGTGGCACGATAAATTAAAGGATAGCTGTGTGCTAGTGCAGCAGACTGACATTTCCTTTAGGGTATGTGCACACGTTCATGATGCGTTTCCGCGGCGTTTTTGGACACGCAGAATTTCCTCAAATCCGCAGTGCGTTGTGCACACAATGATAATCAAAGGGAAATTCAAAAACGTTGTGCACACGCTGCGGAAAATAATGCGTGGATTCGCAAAGTTTTATTTTCCGCAGCATGTCAATTCTTTATGCGAATCTGCAGCGTTTCTGCACCCATTGACTTGCATTGAGTCGGGCACTTCTGCAGCAAAACCACAGGTCTAAAAAAGATCCGCGGTTTTGCTGCGGATGAAACTCTGCAGATCAGGAGGAGGGAAGAATGTGGGTGGTGACAGTGTGCGTGTATGGTGTGTGTGTGTGCAGGCATCGTCCAATGGGACTACAAGTCCCATTCGGCTATGCCCGCTACAGTGACAGTGGTTGACATATTAGCCAATGATGGGACAGTAGTAGTTCCATCATCCGGCTAATGTGTTGAATGAAAAAAAAAAAAAATATATAATACACAGTTCATACTCACCATCTACACCTATTCCCCGAAGCCCTCTATCCCCTGAAAAAAAGCTAAAATAATAAACATTATTCTCCCTGTGTCCGACATAATCCAATTAATATGATTGTCCTATGACGATCTCCCGTCGAGAGTTGTCACATCAGCTGTTACATTATATTTACCATAATTAGTTATTTAGGACAACATTGGATCATTCAGAGATCCACAATGAACTTCTGGAGTGAGTTTGCTGCACTGAAAGCAAAGGGGCCGAATAATATTGCACGCCCCACTTTTCGGTTTTTGAATTTCCACAAAAGTTTAAAAAAAACCAATAAATTTTGTTCAACTTCACAATTGTGTCTCACTTGTTGATTCTTCACCAAAAATTTACATTTGGTATCTTTATGTTTGAAGCATGATATGTGTGAAATGGTTGAAACGTTACAGGGGGCCGAATACTTTCGCAAGGCACTGTATCAATCTGTCTGTGTGTGTAATGGAGTGTGGGTTGGACAAATGTAAAAGAGGAGGTTGGACAGAAATGACATCACAAATCTTTCTTTTGTTAAACATCTTTATTTAGCTTACAAAAACGAATACAATCCACATGAAAAAAACGCCTGAAAAACTCAAAAAAAATGCTCGGATTTTTACCTGTGTTTTCTGCCAAGAGATGCAGATTCTGTGCAGAAAATTCTGTAGGCAAATCTGCAACGTGTGCACATACCAAAGTCTCCCTGCTTTGTCTAGTATTACTTTTTGACAAAAGCATGTCACAATTCTTCATTTTTTTTTTTTCTTTATTTACCATAGATCTCGCCATGCATCCTAAATGGCACAAGCGGAACTGAATCACGACCCATGGGACTAAAAGCAGCATCAGTCGAATGATAGGTTACAGGAAAAGAGAAGAATGCCTTCCACTCCGTATCACATTGGATCTAGTGTCAGGCAGTGCGTAGGAGTGAAGGGTGAGCGGCAGCGGCTCTGAATAATATTACACTACTGCAGCATCCTGGCTCTGCAGACATAGCGCTGAGCACTCCCTACATGCAGCGGGCAGGAGGGCAACCCACCCCTGGGATCCACTACAAAATGTATATGAATAATAAGCTAATTATTGTAATGTAATGAGGTCTACGGTGGTTAGGGGGGAGAATTTAGGTTTCAGTCAATCTAGGAGATCCAAAGACTTAAAAAAAAAAAAAAGAAATCAATCAATGAAGACGTGAGAATGAGCCCGGAGCCATCCATCACACCGTGGGCCAGTATTCTGTGAAGTCCAACCCGTGGCAAGTAGAGGGCTTACGACATCAGAATCTTTTTTTTTTAGGATTTTTAGAAGAGCAAAGGGTTACTTTTTCTTTGGGAAACCAGGTCAAGTTAGTGATGATTCATCATAATATATGCGGTGGAAGGCGCTAGGTAGTTGCAGCATTTTCATCAGCAGACATGGCATGTCATAGCCTTTGTCTCCGCAAAGCAACAATCATACTAGCTAAGAGGCAAGACGACCAACTCTGAGATAGGAGGGAAAAAAAGGTGGCCTTTCCTGGAGGCTGTCTGGGAATCTTAAAAGGATCGGTGTTACACACCCGATGAAACCAGGAGGAAACATACCCAGGTTCACGTCGTCTGCCAGCAGTCATGCCCCCCTCACCTCCCGCAATCATAGAGACACATGCAAGTCATATAACACATACTCTGGTTATATGCATTATATCCATGGGATAAGAAACAAGAGATCACCATGGACAGAACTACAGCCGTCCTTGGAGTCAGTGCCGGCAAGTTTGGGCATTAAACCCAAACACACAGTATGTCGCCCATATTGCATCACTTGTCAAAACATATTCAAGGAAATTATTCTGTCTTAAAAGATAGTTATAGAATATATAATTATATATACACACTGGAATGTAAAAGTTTGGGCACCCCTGGTCAAAATTACTGTTATTCTTAATAGTCAATCAAGTTGAATATGAAATGATTTCTAAAGGTCTAAAGTTAGAGATGACATTTCCTTTGTATTTTAGGCAAAAAGGAAAATGGACCAATGCAAAAGTTTCGACAACCTGCAAGGTTAGTACCAAGTAGCACACCTTGTATCAGCTTTTTTACAGATGGTGTTATGTTTGCATCAAGAATTTGTTGAAATCATTACGGTACCTGTGAAATGTTCCCTGTGCCATTGACTGCAACACAACCCCAAAGCATGATTGATCCAGCCCCATGCTTAATGGTTGGCGAGACGTTCTTTTCCTGAAATTTTGTGCCCTCTTTTTCTCCACACATTGGTCATTGTGGCTAAAGAGTTACAGGACTTGTTTCCAAAATGCCTCAGGCTTGTTTAAGTGTTTTTGCATACGTCTGAGGCAGGATTTTATAGTGAGGATGCAAGAGAGGATTTCTTCTGATGACTCTTCTATGAAGGCCATATTTGGGCAGGTGTCTCTGAGCAATAGAACAATGTAACAACTCCATAGTCTGGTGAATCTTTCTGAAGGTTTTTGCAGTCAAGCGAGGGTTCGGATTTGCCTCTCTAGAAATCCTACAAGCAGCTTTCACAGAAATTTTGCTTGGTCTTTCAGACCTTATCTTGATCACCACTGTTCCTGTTAACTGCTATTTGTTAATTACCTTTTGATACTGAGGAAAGGGCAACAAGAAAATGCTTTGCCATCTTCTTACAGCATTATCCTGCTTTGAGTGCTAGGCATCTGCTTAGTGGAACCCATGGAACCCATGGCTGGTGTTATGTTAGTTATCGAAGCACACAAATCTTCAAGGGTGCCTAAACTTGTGCATTGTGCATTATTCCGTTTGTAATTTTTAAAATGTAAAAAAAATGACTTTTTTGGCCTTAAATACAAAAGAAATGAATCTTCTTTAACTTTAGGCCTTTTCGAGATCATTTGATCTTCAACTTGCTCAACTTTTTGTAACGGTAATTTTGACCAGGGGTGCCCAAAATTATACATGCCACTGTATAGTTCTATATGTAGTATTTGTCAATTTTTTTCCATAATAGATCACAAGGTAGTACAGGTCAAGGGTTACAAATAAGAAATATTAGACAGTTCTCATAAGTGGCTGAGTGCGCAGTCTCCGGATGGAGTGATGACTTCCATGTTTCCAACACACTTTTCAGGTAGGACTGCAAAACCTAGGTCTCGTGAGAGCTGGGGTCACAGCATTGAGCCCTTTATCCCAGCAAGCAAAATATCGACATGTTGATCAGTTGTGATTATGGGGCAACCGTGCACAGTACAATAAAAGCAACCTTTTTTAACCATGATTTACTATGCTAGTTTTTTTTTTTTTTTTACAAAAAACAAATCTACAAGCTGTCAGCAGAGAAGGATGTCAGACACTTCCAATTATTAGGAGATAACCTCACAAACTCTCACGCAGAACTGCACATCGTTATGACAAGATAGAAAGCAAAGCTCATGAGCCGAGACCGTGAACCTGTCAGGGGTTAACCTTGAAGAATCCCTATTCTATCTGATGCAACCACAAAATTCCCAGGAATGGCTGAACATGCGTTAACCTGACAGTATACAGTATGACCAGCGCGCCTCTTTAAATAGGATTCTCTATGGTAACGATAGCAACACAGATGCACAATACCCATCCCTGCTGTAGAACTCCAGCGGAGGCCTTGGACTACACATGTACTAGCCTCATTACCGTAAATGGAAATTATGTCATAACAAAGGAAACTCTAGATAAAGAACGTTCTTATTAACGTACGAATAGACCGCAGGCAGTGTATTCCTTTACTGACTGTAACCACTTACAGGGTTTGTACCAAAATGAGAAGTCATTCCTTATTTACAAAATGAGGAAGTACCACCTAATCACTAGGGGCCCAACCCCCCCAACGATCCGGAGAATGGTCCTCTGGAAAGCCCCATATTAATCGAGTAGGAGTCAGGTATGCGCACCTCCTCTCTATTCTCAATGGGAACGCCAGAATTAACGGTGAGAAGCACTCGGCTCATCTCAGGCGCTGCCATTAAGAATGGAGTGGAGGGCGCTCAGAGGAGAAACTAAAGGGGTGGTCCAATGTAAACAAGTCATCACCACTCCCACCTGAGAACGTTCTGATCAGTAGGTGACCCGCTACTGTGACCCGTACCAATACACAGATCATGATTTATTTATTTTTCTCCAATGGGGAACTTTTATTCCCATTACAAAATGGAGCGGCAGGGTGGAAGTCCAACTGGCGTTCCCAATCATCCCCTGATTGCTGGAAAAGCTGAACTCAGCAGATCTACAGGGAACAAATGGAGCAGCAATCAAGCATACACATTGCTGCTCAAACTTAAGGGTAAAAGTTCGGTGCAGGTCCCAACCGTCGCCACCTGTGAGCAGGTGATCACTTATTTCCCCACACAACATCTTTAAAGATCTTTGTACCTACAATAAATGTATCATTTTTTTATGGCGGTGATTTAGAAAGCAAATCTTGATGCCAATAGTTAAGTGCTGAGATGTAAGACAAGGACTTTTCTCTTTGATTAAAGGTAACTTGACAGTGGCTACATGTTGCTCGATCAACGGGTTGCAAGTATCAGACACTGGCTGTATGATCTCAGCCACGTATGTTTGACAAACACTACGGTGTCTCAGAGGAAAAAAAACACTTTAAAAGCCACTGATGAGGAAGCCAAAAGGCAAGGCTCACACTTGCGAGTGCAATGCGAGAAACTCGCACGAGTCTCTCATATCAATACCTGGCACTGCCGCCGTCACTCGGGACCGGAGTGTGCGGCTGCATGTATTTCTATGCAACTGAACACTCTGGTCCGAGTGCCGGGTATTGATGCGAGTTTCGGGCATTGCACTCACAAGTGTGACCCCGGTCATACGGAGAGACTAGTCGGACAGGTAGGTCCCCGGCAAATTCTTCCTGCCCACTACCAATGAGTCACAGGTTTCTTAACATACATGTGACGTTATGATTGTCTTTGATAAGGAAGGGGGTCCTCAAACTGCCCCTAGAAATGAGACCCTAACTATCCCTGTTCGGGGATACTGTTGATGGAAGAGAGGTCCAGATCTGAGACCTAACTCTGCTCCTGTTAAACCTTGATCTGTCCCCCCTTCTCCTATCCCATGAGGCATGAGACAGAAACGTAATGCAAACAAGACAAAGACAAAACCGGGATAAGGGTATGTGCACACACACGCTGCGGATCCGCTGTGGATTTGGCCCTGCGGATCCGCAGCAGTTTCTGCTGCGTTGTAGGCTATGTGCACACGCTGCGGATTGGTCTGCGGATTTTGCAAAATCCGCAGGTCAAAAGACCAGCGGTTTACCTGCGGATTAGCCTGCGTTTTAGCCCTGCGGTTTCACACCTCTACAATGGAGCAGGTGTGAAACTGCTGCGGATTCCGCACAAACAATTGACATGCTGCGGATTTGAAACCGCGGAAAAACCCGCATGTGCACAGCGGTTTTTGTTTTTCATAGATTATAATGGTACTGTACAACACAGCAGAAACAGCTGCGAATCCGCAGGGCCAAATCCGCAGAAGATCCGCAACGTGTGCACATACCCGTGCAGTACCATTATAATCTATGAAAAACAAAAACCGCTGTGCACATGCTGTGGATTTTTCCGCACGGATATGCTGCGGTTTCAAATCCGCAGCATGTCAATTGTTTGTGCAGAATCCGCAGCGGTTTCACACCTGCTCCATTGTAGAGGTGTGAAACCGCAGGTAAACCGCAGTTCTTTTGACCTGCTGATTTACCTGCGGATTTTGCAAAAACTGTGCGAAAAAATCCGCAGACCAATCCACAGCGTGTGCACATAGCCTCAGGCTATGTGCACACGTAGATTTAGGTCCTGCTGATTTTTCCGCGCGGATTTGGAAAAATCCGCAGGTAAATTCTCAGGCCGTTTACCTGCAGATTAGGCCTGCGGTTTCACACCTCTACAATGGAGAAGGTGTGAAACCCGCAGCGGAATCCGCACAAGGAATTGACATGCTGCGGATCTGAACCCGCAGCAAATCCGCAGCATGTGCACAGCGGTTTTCAGGTTACCATTGAAAACAATGGTACTGTACAACGCACCTAAATCTGCTGCGGACCCACAGAGCCTGAAACGCTGCGGATCCGCGGCAGAATCCGCACCGCATGCACATAGCCTTAGAGAAAACCTTGATCATACAAAAGCATTAACCAACAATAGGGAGGATAGGGACAGGGAGGAATAACGTAACAGGAACCTGGAAATAAACACACGTACTACATAAAACCTCTGAACACGTCTACAACAGCTCTACTTAAACCACTTTGCTTTAGCACACAGCACAGGAAAATTAATCTTTCACTGGCAGGGACAAGAAGGTCTGACTAGTTTATATAGGAAGAGGTAATGACCTGATCAGAAGCAGCTGAAATGGAGCTGCATGTTTCTTACCATCATAGAAAGGGTTGTTAACCTCTTCAGTATCAGAAGAAACGAAACCCACTTACTGTAATATAGGACACAAATGACACCAGAGAAGAGTCACTCTAGTCCAGTAGGTGGGGAGAAACTGCCAGATGCCCACCTGTCCAACAAGTGTCTCAGGTGGTTTTAAACGTATGCATTACAGAGCCAAACATACCTGAAAACATAAGTGTCTAATATGTGCTGCTCAAGGATCAGGCAGCATATATCAGCTGTCAGGTTCCCTTTAAACATAGAGAACTCAATGACTGCAGAGTATAGAATACCACTTGAGTAAACATGTGATCGCTATACCAGCTGGAAAAGTAAAAGATAAAAAAAAACACCACCCACACACCACAGCGCTAAGTTACCCTAAATAGGACAAGTCATATCAGAAATTACAGCAGATGATAGAAAACAGAAATCACATCTGAAGGCTGCATCCTGCCATTACTAGCAAATGTAGCTCACTTAGATACTCCATATAAAATTCTAAGAAAGCAATATAACTTATTGGATACTTGCCAGCAGATATTGCAAGACAATTCACAAACTCGGCTGCACAACGGACAGGATATATACAATTCCTGCCTAAAAATTGGGCTTCATACAGGTACATAGTTGTGCTGTACCCATATTAAAATTTTTGGCATATTCTGTATAAATCTACCAAAGTTTAAATAGCAAAATGTCTAGTGGAGATAAAAAAAAAATAAAATTTAAATCACTACATGTGGAATTCAATGGCTCCAGTACAGGAGTGCACAGAGGCAATGTAGCGAGGTATTAGAGGAGCCCTTGCTTTACTTGGGGTATGCTGACACAATGCAGAAGTTTATGACCCTGGGAAGCCATTCTAGATACCTGATTATACACAAGACCAAATCAAACCCACCATTTATACTTATATGATGGCCAGAGAAATGTTTGCATCAAATGTGTTGCATGACTATAACCACTGCAAAAAGTGAGAACGCAGTTAAGATGCAATTCATATTGTATATATGATAAACCTTCATTATGAACAATGTAGACATCCTTCCATACTTTGAACGTATGTGAACCCCTCAGTCAGAAGGGGTTTATAGAACGGTACTCTAACTTGAGCAGTTTTGAGCTGGTTAGGGTCAGGGCTGTGGAGTCTGTAAGCCAAAACCTCCGACTCCAACTTTTCAATTTTCATGATACCGACCTCAACTCCGACTCCCTCATACCAGGGCTATGGAGTCGGGCAAGCCAAACCTCTGACTCCTCAATTTCCATGACACCGACTACACCAAAATGGGCTCTGGCTCCACAGCCCTAGGGTGATCATGGTTATTCACCAAAATGACCAGATACAGATATAGTGGAAAGATCAAAGTAATACGAGCAAAGAGGCTGCAAGCGATGGATAAAATCTTCTTTACAAACCGGTCCTTCTGACCCGTTGGAGTCTGATATTTTGCAGCGCACAATTTTAAACAGGCAGGTGCTCAATAATTTACAATCATCTCCAACATTACCTCCAGCATGTTAGGGAATTTCCACTACACCATATGTTAATAAGGAATAAATTCTTGGACTTTAAGTGCGCTTCAGGGTAAAATGTTGAGAGCCAGCCCCTGCCTGCAATCCTGTGTGTTGTCAATGAGTCAGAAGAGCAAGCTATGGTCCGGAATTGGGAGGGGACCATAGCTTGCTCTTCTGACTCATTGACAACACACAGGATTGCAGGCAGGGGCTGGCTCTCAACATTTTACCCTGAAGCGCACTTAAAGTCCAAGAATTTATTCCTTATTAACTGTGGTGCGGTTCCGCTGTGGACCGTTGGACGTGCAGCAGGCTGACATACTATACAGGCTTTACTTTCTCTTTGAGAAGGTGAGTATAATACCTTTACTATTTATACATTTTACCCAGATAAGACCCTATTGCGCTCTTGTTTCAACCTTTTAGTGCATACAATTTCACTACACCATATGGTGAGAGATTACGATACACGGCGACTGTAGAAAAACAGGACACATTGGAATCAAATAAACAGAGTGAATCAAAGACATTATTACCTTGTGCATTCATCTACCCCCCTACAAGCACAAGACTTCTAGCAAGGTTCAGCTCTTACATATTTAAAGGGTGGAAGCTTAAATTCAATTAGTATTGACTGATCGATGGCTTTAATTTTCATTCAGGATTACTGATGCAGTCTCACCCGAGTGTGGTATAAATAATGAACCCAACAGTTCCATGGCAAGCTAAAATTAAATGGCTAATCTCACAGTTACATGGCAGAGTTATTGAATCAAAGCGGCGCCCATCAATATGAGCCTTACAAGACCTTTTCATTATAGCCATAATAGTCTTGAGCCATGCATGCGACCCAGCAAGAATTATACCATCATTTCTCCATCTGACAAAGTGGCACGAGACCACAGTTGTTTCAGTTTTTCTTTATAACATTCAATAAAATCCTTTTCAAAAGATTTATATATTTGTTCCGAGTGTTCCAACGCCTGAGGTTTCTGTATGGAGAGAATAGTCTCCATATATATGCTGTATCCGAACATCAGTGTCCAAGGTCAGTGTAATCGTCGCTGATATCGTTCTGGAATGTCTTTTTTTTCAACAACATTTAAAAACGATCAAGCAAAAAGATTATAACATACTGGTATAGGACAAGTGCCACTTAATTCAGTTTTTACCATTTAATCCCACTGACACACAAGTAAAAAACCCAGGCCTTCGCCATGCGGTCTGTCTGTACCAACACTGGTGAAAGAATGGGTCGTTCTAAAGAGGTCACTGAATTTAAGGATGGTCCTGGGGTAGTACCCACCATTGTAGTAAGTCAGTTCATTAAATTCCCTTCTTCCTAAATTTACTATGATCAACTGAGTGATATTGAAAAATGGGAAGCATTTAAAAACTGGAGCCATTTCAGTCACAAAGTGGTGACCGACCACAAAGTTACAGGACAAGGAAGCGGTGCATAAAAGTCACCAATCTGCTTACTTAAAGGGGTTATCCACTACTTAGACAGCCCCTCCTCATATCCCACGCTTTGCCACAATAAAAAAAGCCTATACTCACCTTTGGTGCCGATGCCCTTCCTGCAGTGTTGGCACTTTCTCTCCCTGAGGGTCTCGTGTGGTTGCTGCTACACGCAAGCCCTGTGGCCAATCAGCACTTTTGTTTAATTGAACGTGAAGAGGAAGTCAGGGCTGCAGCTGATCTCTGACTGCCTCTTAATGTTCAATTCAACATAAGGCGGGGACAGTGACACCAGCGCTGATTGGGAACAGGGCTCAAGTGACAACAACCGCACGGCAGCCCTGGGGACATTGAGTGCCGACACTGCTGGAACAGCACCGGCATGAGTGGTGAGTTTAAGTCTTTATATTTTAATCGGGGCCAAGAGTGGGGTATGTCAAGGAGTTATCCAAGTAGTGTACATAGTTGCAGAGTTCCAGGAAACTGTATACTGAAAATTCTGTAGGAGAAGTTTGGGGAAGGCCCTTTACTGTCATCTTGCCTCAGTGCATAAAGCAAGGCCCATCAAGTTAAGGTCGGGAAAGTTTAGTTCGGAAGAACCTGACTGGTTTCACAGCACCCTGACCTCAACCTCACCTAAAACCTTTGGGATCAACTAGAACAGAGGTTGAGTGGCAGAAACTGGTCACCCAGCATCAGTGTCTGACCTCACAAATGCTCTTCTAGAATAAGGGGCAAAACTCCCACAGCCACATTCCAAAAATCTTGCAGAAAGCACTCCCTAAGGAGTGGAAGCACTTAACTGCTAAGGGGGGACTAACTTTATATTAATGCCTATGGATTTAAAATGGGATTTCACAAGTTCCTGTAAGTATAACATGTCCATATAGAGTGGAGAAAGAAAAAAAAAAAAGATAGAAAGAAATGGGGGGGGGGGGGGGGGGGGGTAGAAAGGGTGAAAAGAGCTGAGAGAAAGATATTGATTATTTCTAAACACTCGCTATGTAACCTGTACAAATAGGAAAGTAAATAGAAAACGGAACAAAAAAAAAAAAAAAAAAAAAAAAGAGTAGTAGTAGAATAATGAAAGATCACATAGCATTCCAAAATTGCACTTGAAGTTCTGCAGGCTGAGCAGAGCAGCAAGATGTCCGTAAACATTTAAAATAATTAGAAAGTAGTAATTCAGAATGATGGAAAAAATCCATAAAAAAACCCCTGAAAACGCTGGTCTAAGAAAGGGTATGTTCACAAGATTTTTTTCATAAGTTAAAAAGCCACAAGTTTTCAAGCAGAAACTGCTTCAGAAAACTCTGTTATAAAGGGTTTATTTTTTTTTGCAGCCTTTTGATGATTGGACCGGTTCCTTCAAGTTTCTGTTTAAAAAAAATAAATAAAAAAAAAAATGACACTTTTCCCCACGGAGTTTTTCAAAATCTATTCATGAAAAAAAAAAAAAAAAACATCAAAAAAGACTTACGGTACTATGATCAGCAAATTGGATTCACCACAGAAATGAGAAAGTGGTTTCAAATAATTTTTGAAGTAGTTTTTTTGGCGGTAGGTCGACAGCGTCTTAATACAGAAAAAAAAAACCTAGGATAAAAACAAAATGAGCAAACGCACTGCAGTAAGTAGATCGTAATAGTGAAAGAAAATGACATAAGGTGCTTAGTCGACACCATTTTGATCAAAAAAGCATAAGGGTACGTACCAAGGATCAGGAAGTAGCAATGTTTTGAGCGCAACATATTTTCGTTGCGTCCAAAACGCTTTCAAATCGCAGGTAAATTCACGTGCTCATTGAAGAACGCGGATTTACCGCATCCAATACATTCTATTGTAGAAATTTCTGTTGCGGAGACTCTGTATCATAGTAAACAGCATTGTGGACGGAGCGCAAGTCAACTGTATCCAAAACGCTGCTATTCTGGATCGTGGCACATACCCTAAAAGCCACCCCATCGTAACAAGGTGTACCCAAAATCAACAGGGGCAAAGCAGGACACAGGCCTGACTCTTTTGCACTTGCCCATGGAAAGCTATATAGACAATATACTACCCTCCCATGCCAGCACCATACTAGCAGTGTCGGCACTCGTGGTGCTGTGGATCTCGTGCACGACACGTGGCGCCCGATCAGTGCTGGCATCACTGTCCCCGCCTTAGTATTTATTAAGCAGGAAGAAGTGAGATCAGCTGCAACTCAGACTTTCTCTTCATATTCAATTTGACAGAAGGCTGGGACAGTGACGTCAATCAGCGCTGGCGCCATCGTCCCCTTTAAAAGATATTTACTAGCTGTCACCCAATTCCTACAGTGTCAGTCAAGAACAAGCAAGACAGGTATTCAAAACCTCTGATTATCCAGTCTAATGTTAATGTATACTTGTAAATATTCACACGCATATGACACGCACCGGAGATTAAGTTTAAGTGCTGTGACAAATAACGTGGCGAGTCTATAAAAATGACTGCAGATCCTTTGTTCTCAATGGGACGATGAAAAAGAGTAGCTTCCAGCCACTTATAGGTATGTGCAGATGCTAGTATGCAGTGGGAAAAATATTTGATCACCTACCAACCAGCAAGAATTCTGGCTCTCACAGACATGTTTTTCTTTAAGAAGCCCTCCTACTCTGCACTCATTAGCTGCATTACCTGTTTGAACTAATTACCTATAGTAAAAAGTCAGCCGTCCCTCACGCTCAGTCACTCTTCACCATGGCCAAGACCAAAGAGCTGTCCAAGGACATAAGTGACAAAATAGTAGACCAGCACAAGGCTGGGATGAGCTACAGGACAATAGGCAAGCAGCTTGGTAGAAGGCAACAACTGTTGGCACAATTACTAGAAAATGGAAGAAACACAAGATGACTGTCAATCTTCCGTGGTCTGGGGCTCCATGCCAGAACTCACCTCATGGGGTAAGAATGATTCCGAGAAGGGTCAGGAATCGGCCCAGAACTACAAGGGAGTATCTGGTCAAAGACCTGAAGAGAGCTGGGACCACAGTCTCAACATTACCGCTACTAACACACTATGCCGTCCTGGATTCACATCTTGCAGGGCACACAATGTCTCCTGCTCGCGCCAGCAAATGTTTAGGCTCGTTTGAAATTCGGCAATTACCATCTGGACGATCCAGGGGAGGCATGGGAGAAGGTCATGTGGTCAGATGAGACCAAAATAGAGCTTTTGGTGTCAACTTCAGTTGCCGTTTTATAACTCCAAGAACACCGACCCAACCATGAAGCATGGTGGCAGAATCATCATACTTTGGGGGTCTTTTTCTGTAAAGCGGACGTCTGCACCGTAATGAAGGGAGGATGGATGGGGCCATGTATTGTGATATTTTGGCCAACAACCTCCTTCCCTCATTAAGAACATTGAAGATGGGTCTTCCAGCATGACAATAACCTGAAACTCACAGCCAGAGCAACTAAGAAGTTGCTCCGTAAGAAGCATTTTACAAAGGTCCTGGAGTCTCCAGAGATGAACCCAATATAAAATCTTAGGAGGGAGATGAAACTCATTGTTGGCCAGCGACAGCCCAGAGACCTAAAAGATCTGGGTAAGATCTGTATGGAGAAGTGGGCCAAAATCACTGCTGCAGTGTGTGCAAACTTGGTCACGAACTTCAGGAAACGTCTGACCTCTAACTGCAAAGAAAGGTTTCTGTACCAAATATTAAGTTCTGGATTTTTTTTTTTTTTTTTTTTTTTTTTTTTTAACGGACCTCTCCATTCTTTGTAGGTAGGAAAACTTGCAAAATCGGCAATGTATCAAATACATTAAAGAACATCCTCGTAACACACCGAAATGCAAGTACTGTCCGTACAGGATGCGTACACAGTTCTGCAGGGTGCAAGAGATCTCACAGATGCAGTCAGTTTTCTTCAACTTGCAACAGCAGGGAAATAATTAAGCATTGCCAACTATCAAAGGAACAGAAGGTCTATAAAAAGTCCTTACCTGAGCAACGAAATGCTCAGGTTCTTGTGACTGGAATTATGATAGTACATTTTACAGTAAGCACAATAATCTGTCTATATCCGCACTTAAATACTGACCCCTAGAGATTATAATCAAGTTTATAGAGAACAAATTTTTTTCGATTTAACAATATCCAGGGTGACTGGAGACATCGCAACTTGTCCTCAATTGCCCCCAAAATCTGTCACACTTGATTATATATGTTTGGTTTTAAAGGGAATCTGTCACAAGGTTTTTGCCACCTAATCTGAGAGCAGAGACAGAAGCCCTGATTCCAGCGATGTGTCACTTACTGGATTGTGTGCTGAAGTTTTGAAAAAAAAAAAAAAAAACAAAGTTTTAATCATCAGGATATTGTCACTAGCCGACAAGTAAACCTGCTGTCAAGTCCTCCATATTTATGATCTTTCTATTACTCCATCACTGATCAGCAGCTTTCCGCCTATGCACCGTGTACACAGAAAGCCGTCAGTGGGTTATACAGAGCTCTCAGGATTTAGAGAACTGGCAGATAAGTCTGGCACTTGTCTCTTTTCCGCTCTCCTTCTAAACAAACATGCACACTTGCCTATGAACATGCATATTTTTGTGGAGGTTGGGGAAAACAGCTATTGGATTAAAGATTCTGAAACATCAACTATCTTAGGCTATGTTTTCATGGTAAGGAAACCTTCAGAATTTGCTGAGGATTGGACACAGAGTACAGATGTTACAGCATAGTGGAGGGGATTTTATGAAATACCGTCTCTACTATGCGTGGAGGGAGGCATCAGGCGGCCCTGCATATCCGGACCTGCGGCACTTCTTTGCAGACCTCAGCACGTCTATTTACCTTGTGCAGATGCTCTGTCTCTGCAAGAGAATAACCCAGTCTACAAATACGATGCGGTGATTCCACGTGTTCAATGAACACATCCAGAATCACCGTGCGTACAACAGGGGGCGGCGCTTTGGGGGGAGTCGGGATTCCGCCGCATCCAAAGCGCAGGGATTCCGGCCCGTGGAGACATAGCCTAAGGCTAGATGCACACCGCTCCTATGCCCACTGTCTGGCACATACATGCAGGAGGTTAAGCGCTCAACGACTACAGTCAGGATGAATACCTAGCCATCCGTCTAACATAGGGACAAAGGGTTAAAAATACAGACCTATATACACTGCATGGTACCAGTTTTTTTGCATACCAATTGGTTTACCATAAAAGGACCAGGTTTCCTATTAAAAGGCTCACTGCAGACAGATAGAAGCAAGTACACACCTTCGCCTTCCGTCTGGTGAATGGGGGCCTATGGGAACATTAAAGTGTTTGGCAGGAAAAGCTCACGATGGATATAGTGTAGTCGAAGTGAACAGGCATCACATAAAAAAATAAATAAAACATGCCTAGTTATATATGGAAACCCCAAAATGACAATTAGGCCACGGTCACACTAAGTATTTGGTCAGTATTTTACCATAGTATTTGTAAGTAAAAACCAGGAGAGTTCTGATTTTGGCTTACAAATACGGAGTTAAAATACTGAACGTGTGAAAGTGGCCTTAATCTGATAAGTTCTAGTGAATAGGGAAAAATCCAGAAATGGTGCCCTGTTTTCATAGGATTGCCATCATTCAGATTTAGAAAACAGGAAACCGTTAACAGTGCCAATGGCACAGCATTCTCCTATCGGTTCCTTGGCACATTCACTCAAGACTAGTAACACAAGCCAGGTATGGGATGTGAAGGTTATGGGAAAACAGAAAATGAATACATTGCAGGGATATGTGAGAACAAAGATAATTTATTGAAAGCTCTAAAACTTAAAGAAGTAAGCACATAGGTTAAAATTCAAAAAGGCGGCACACTATAAAACAAAATGATAAAAAACACCAAAATAAAATCAGGAAAAAAAAAAAACACTATCGGAAATTTTCCCAGCACTTCCCTATGGGAAAATTTTTGCCAATTTGATGCTATTGAAGCAGAATATTTCAAAAGAGCTATGGGAATAAATCCTGCTGGATGAAAAGAAAAAAAAACAAAAAAAACAACAACAACTTACGGTACTACAAAAAGGCTTGGTCTAAAATACTACAATCCAAAGATAGAAGGGGGGCAAATGGAAGGGGGCACAAGAGGACTTACTAAGACGAGGACCATACTTGGGGAAATTTATTGAAACAGCATTTTAAAATAAAGTAAAGCAGTCTTGTACATGCTCCACCTGCAGCACTATTCACTTCTATTGGACTGACTGAACAGTCACTTCTATCAGGGATACAGTAGTCAAAGGATAAGCATGAGCATTATCACTTTATTCTAATATTTTGGCACGGAGATAAGAAGAGACTGCTCACACTGCTGTCCACCCTGTATAGCTGACCCAATACTGGAGGTATCAGGGAAACCGAGATAACAAGAGGCTGCGTACACTGCTGTCCACGCTGAATATCTGATGGAATACAGAAGAAATGAGGGGTAATTAGATAAGAAGCTGTTCACACTGTTATCCACCTTCTATAGCTGATCTAATACTGGAGATATCAGGGGTACCGAGATAACAAGAGGCTGCATACACTGCTATCCACCTTCTATAGCTGATCTAATACTGGAGATATCAGGGGTACCGAGATAAGGATAGGTTGCTCACACTGCTGTCCACCTTCTATAGCCGATCTAATACTGTAGATATCAGAGGTAATTAGATAACAGGTGGCTGTTCACACTGCTGTCCACCCTGTATATCTGATCTCATACTGTAGATATCAGGGATACTGAGATAACAAGAGGCTGCGTACACTGCGGTCCACCCTGTATACTGTAGCTGATCTAATACTGGAGATATCAGTGTTGCTGAGATAAGAGGAGGCTGTTCACACTGCTGTTCACCAAAGGTAAAAGGCACTGGTAATCTTCATTATCTTACTTTGTCCACGGGGAATCACTATAGATCTACTAATCAAAAAGGGATTTAATTATTTATCTTTTATTACATTTACTTTATTTTTTTATGTCCCCAGAGTACTCCTCAGAATACGTATCGGCAACATAAGCGTAATCAGTGGGAAACCCCCATTTATTCAAAACGCTTTATAAAGTGGCCAACCGGAATTCAGACTTCCAAAATAAAACATTTGAAAGTGTGTTTTTCATATTTCATACAGACATTTAGATTTACTGGTCTGATTACAGAAACTTTACAAGCTTTCTAAACTTCCAATTGATATTGCCAGAAAAATAAATGTCCTGTAGCGTGCAGCTGATGATGGACTTGCTGCACCTGTTGTGGTGTGTGCAGCCACAAAGAGAGGATTGGTTTACAACAGATGAGTGTAGAGAGAAGTGCTTGATCATGAACACCCGGTTGTGAAGGACATAAACAAGTCTTATCACACATTCTTTCTAGAAGAGTGAACACATCTTTAAAAAGATTTAAAAGTGGAAAAAAAAAAAAAAAAAAGGAGTCTAAAAGCTCAAGCTTGGATCTCCCTTCTCTGTGCGTGTGTCTCCTGACCACATGTAACCCAACCTGGGTACATTCCCAGTCAGATATTGCATTTTGACATCACGTTTGCTGCTCATAAATATAAGGTTTCAGTCCGCCTCAGCGAAACACTCCATGTACAAACCAAACATACAATGCAGTCAATGGGCTGGGACCTCGCCAAGGAGGACCTCATGCAGTCAGTACTACCAATCCTGTTTATTAACACGAGTAAATAAATCCAAGTTACTGATAACAAGGAGGCCACACTTGCCTTATCCAGCTCCTAGGACATGACAGATGACATTTACATATTTTAGATTAGCCAGCAGGCCAACCAGCCTACTAGAGGAGATATCTTACATGGGATGTCCCAGTAGAACAACCAGTTATAAGCACATTATAAGGGAGGGTCTCCCGCTCAGGATCCCCCTTCTCCTAGTCAAAAATGTCTTCCATTGAAGATATTTGAAACCATTCAATAATACATTTCTCCTGCCACCTTTGCTAATACATGATCTGATCAACCAACATCACTTCCTAAGTCAGTCTGTCAAAGAGTTATTCATGTGCTCCAAGAGACAGAATGTCATCAGACAGCACAAAACAACTGTTCAAACCAAGCAGAGACACTCTTTTCACCATTGCTGTGGCCAAAACGGTCACAGCACCTGTCCACCTTTTAGCATTCATCTGCTCTTCCATGATTGACAGCTGTGGCTTAAAAATGGCCAGAGGAGTACAGAGCTAGATGGAACACAAGTAGGTGAAAAGACCGACTCAACTGTTTCGCAGTCGTTTAGTGTTGACAGACTCCCTTTAATGTTTAAAGGGGTATTCCCATCTCCAAGATCCTATCCCATTATGTAGTAGGTGTAATACCAATACTACTAGAAAATATCTCCAATTAGATATGTAGTATAGTTTTACTAATTTGCCAGGTCTTGTAGGTTACAAGCAAGATACAAGTATCCGGGGTCTCATTAACACGCAGGTTTCAGATTAGCCCAAGCACGAACACCTCATGCATGATGGGCCATTATAACTAAACCTTTTTGATCTATTTTCCCATATCTATGTACAGTAATTGCAATATATTTTTTATGATACATTGTTCAATAAAAACATTGTTTAATCATTTGTAGTGGATACACGTATCTTTATAGATTACATAGTCTCTTAAAACAATTTATTAATACGTTAGTAGTTTTTGTATATATCCATGCACACCTACTTTAATACCACGGACATTGATAATGCTTTAGATCTGCATACCTCAGTAGGATAGGCAGAATTTTTATATCTATGAAAAAAAACCCAACACTTTAAAAGAAAAAAAAAACAAAAAAACTAGTTACATATTTGTTCATAATGCCACAAAGTTGTGCAAGAGGGACCTAATTGTCCATTGAGATTCTGCCAATATCTCTGCTGTTTTGGCTGTAGTCAGCATTACCTGTGGTCAAAAGGAGCAGAAGTGGCAATGACAACTAGCACTAAGCAGGGTCCACGACTGGTAGAGGAAACCATTGATGAGGGTTTCATCGTAATAATGGACAATCCTCTGATCTGCCTGGAGAGAAGAGTCTGCCACAAGTGTTGCTCGCCGCTCTGTCCTATGGAATAAAGAGGCTCATCCGAACATGCACTTTTTTAGAGGGAATAAAATATAGTTATTGGTTCAGAAAACCCTATGACTGTCCCATTCACCTGAAGCCACCTAATTCAGATAAATGCAACAGATATTCATGGGCAGAAGTTTTGTGAGAACTCATTCATAGGAAGGCAGAGGGACAAAGCTATTGTGCCAACGCTTTCATCAGACATCTTTCGCTACGTCCAACTTAATGTCAGACACCGTAGCACAAACATACATTTGTCATTGAGCAGTGATCCCTTATGTTCCTCTATCAAGTTCATAAAAATTACATAAGGTTATGCAAATAATCACCTAGGTTTGATATGTTTAGACCCTTATACTGTAGTGAATGTCCTTGATTAGACTTGCATTTATCTTTAGATGACCAGACACGGCAGTGTCCCACAGACCATAATATGGCCCATCCGCCCCCACACCGAGAGCCGACATACTACCAAGGCAGAGAGTTAGGGTATGTGCACAGTAGGGTGACCGGATCTCATATGGGGGGAAAAAAAATGTCAGAATCTTGTTCGTCTGGACCCCACAAAACGATTCCCCTTTCCAGATATTGAGATAGCCAAAATTTGAGCTCGATCAAACGACGTTAACCCGTGCCGCTCGTCGCTCAAACTTTGAAATAATCCAAATTGAGGTATTTTAAGATTTAGGTATTTTGCATAGTCTGTTAGACTATAAAGAATGTGACAACAACATTGCAGAAATAGCCCTGACAAAATTTTCGAACCATTTGTGATATTTGAATGCAGAGTTGGTGGGATTATCGTTTTTTGATCCCATCATTACAGACAATGAAAAGTTGTTAATGGCTAATAAATTGCTCAGTAGCACAGATGAACCATCAGAGCACGCTAACCTACATGAGTTGATAATTTTACATAGTTATCTTATCTATTCTAGAGCTTTTGTTAAAGTAGTTTTTGAAACATCAGAATATAATGCTCGGCATTTGCTTACAACTTGCAGGACATATTGCTTTTGTTCTTCATCTTTTGTCAGAAGGTCGTTAAAGTTGGTTACTTCCTACCTCTTTTAATTTTTCTTTCCTAACTTTTGGATTTACAACCCTAGCGTGCTCTGATGGTTCATCTGTGCTACTGAGCAATTTTTTAGCCATTAACAACTTTTCATTGTCTGTAATGGTGGGATCAAAAAACGATAATCCCACCAACTCTGCATTCAAATACCACAAATGGTTCGAAAATTTGGTCAGGGATATTTCTGCAATGTTGTCACATTCTTTATAGTCTAACAGACTATGCAAAATACCTAAATCTTAAAATACCTCAATTTGGATTTTTTCAAACTTTGAGCGACGAGCGGCACGGGTTAACGTCATTTGATCGAGCTCAAATTTTGGCTCTCTCAATATCTGGAAAGGGGAATCGTTTTGTGGGGTCCAGACGGACAAAATTCCGACATCGATTTTTTGCGGTCACCCTAGTGCACACGCTGCAGATTAGGGTGCAGATTTGGCCGCGTGGATTTTAACATTAACAGCCGCAGGTGTATCATGATTCCACCGGTGGCTGTCATGCGCTGGAGCCCGCATTAAAGTGGGGGAGGTGAATTATGATGTACCTATATATCAGCGGTTGTAAAAGGTGTTAAAACTCATCATAACGGCTATTTTTTTTTTTATATAAATGGTTGAAATGTTGGAAGGGAAAAAAAAGGATTATGGTATAGAGCAAATCTGCACACACTAGCAATACCATTCATTAATGTACCATATTTGTACTGTGAAATGACGTTAGACCCATTTTGAACACAAAAAAAAACAAATGGGACCATGCTCCAAATGTCACACACTTGCAAAGGTTTTCAGAACATCTTATGCCAAGATGCACGGAACTCTACAAGAGTCAGAAACAACGACTAAAGGAAACGTGATGATGGGAGAAACGTTTGAAGCCTTACTTACGCCTTCCATAGAACACAGGCAAACCTAGTGCCCTAATATTCAGGCCTTGCTCATACATCAGAGTTTGTAAACTGCCTAGTGGGCAGCTTTCAGTCTGACACGCCAATATTGCTGTCCTCTTCAGGACATTGATCTTTCCTGAAGATAAATGGTGGACCATTTTCAAAGCAAGCACACTGCAATATTCAGTCAATGTAAATCAGGATACTCTGTCTCTCATATGCACCGGGCTAGAAAAGAGCTTTCTGACATTCCTGAAAACAGCGATGTGCAAAAATATTCCACTGTGTAATAACAAGGCAGAATATAAAAGCACACACTACAAAACCTCTGGTTATCCACCTGTATCATCTCTATCAGAATAGAAGGAATGTGAAAGGGGCTATCCTTATTGATTTCCAGCATGACTCCTTGCCAATTATGGTCCTTAAATTTAGGGTCAGTGTAGTCTTCAACTGAAGATTTATACAACACGGACTGATAGCAAGGGATATAACCTAGCTGTAACTGCAGAGAAGAAAAACTGGTCCTATGTTAAAAGCAATCTGTCACCCCTAGGATGCATATGACCTATTAATAAGCCTCACATTGTTGTTGAGAAATCTTACAAACTTTCCTTATGCTAATGACTTCTCCCAGGCTCTGGGGCATGCAGTGCCTGGAAGAAACCCCCGCCTCCTCTCTTCATTATACTACTACCCCCCTCCCATGCACATCAGTTTTGATAACGGAATCCCACGCCCTGCAATCCCTCCACAATACGGAGAGAGCGAAGAGAGAGGGGTAGAGAGGGGGGTAGAGAGGGGGGGGTAGAGAGGGGGGGGAGAGAGAGGGGGGAGAGAGAGGGGGGAGAGAGGGGGGGGAGAGAGGGGGGGGAGAGAGGGGGGGGAGAGAGGGGGGGAGAGAGGGGGGGAGAGAGGGGGGGAGAGAGGGGGGGAGAGAGGGGGAGAGAGAGAGGGAGAGAGAGAGGGAGAGAGAGAGGGAGAGAGAGAGGGAGAGAGAGAGGGAGAGAGAGGGAGAGAGAGAGGGAGAGAGAGAGGGAGAGAGAGAGGGAGAGAGAGGGAGAGAGAGGGAGAGAGAGGGAGAGAGAGGGAGAGAGAGGGAGAGAGAGGGAGAGAGAGGGAGAGAGAGGGAGAGAGAGGGAGAGAGAGGGAGAGAGAGGGAGAGAGAGGGAGAGAGAGGGAGAGAGAGGGAGAGAGAGGGAGAGAGAGGGAGAGAGAGGGAGAGAGAGGGAGAGAGAGGGAGAGAGAGGGAGAGGAGGAGAGAGAAGAGAGAGAGAAGAGAGAGAGGAGAGGGAGAGGAGAGGGAGAGGAGAGGGAGAGGAGAGGGAGAGGAGAGGGAGAGGAGAGGGAGAGGAGAGGGAGAGGAGAGGGAGAGGAGAGGGAGAGGAGAGGGAGAGGAGAGGAGAGGGAGAGGAGAGGAGAGGGAGAGGAGAGGGAGGAGAGGGAGAGGAGAGGGAGGAGAGGGAGAGAGAGGAGGAGAGGGAGAGAGAGGAGGAGAGGGAGAGGGAGAGGGAGAGGGAGAGAGAGAGAGAGAGACAGAGACAGAGACAGAGACAGAGAGAGAGAGAGGAGAGGAGAGGAGAGAGGAGAGAGGAAGAATTTTTTTCGTCCGCCAGAAAGGATTTCAGGGTTGATTTTGTCCCTGACTTCCTTTCTCCAGGCATGCGCAATGGAAAATGCGGATCCAACAACAAAAAAAAAAAACATTGCAAGGTCCGTCCAACGAAACAAATTTGGCGGATCCTCACAAAAACGGATCCTACGGATGGCCATCTGTCAAGATCCGCCAGTAATGCAACTCAATGGGGAAAAAACAGATCCGCAAAAAAAATGGCGGATCCGTTTTTTCAAAACCTGGCAGATTTTGACTGATGGTCAAAAATGGAAGTGTGAAAGAGGCCTTAGCCATTGTCTTTTCACCAATTTCAATATTAAAAGTGGTATTTACACAATGAATAAAAAAAAAAAAAAACACACCCCATCATCACTCATTGGTCACTACATGAAAATACAGTTTGCCAGGCAAAAATATTGTGATGACCAAAAGGACAGTGAGGCTGTGTGCACACGCTGCGGATTAGGTGCGGATTCATCCGCGCGGATTTTGTACAATCCGCAGGTGAAACCGCAGGTCAAAAGACCTGCGGTTTTACCTGCGGATTGCTCTGCGGTTTTGCCCTGCGGTTTTTCATCTCCTCAATGGAGGAGATGGCAAACCGCAGGAGAATCCGCAGAAAGAATTGACATGTCAATTCTTTCTGCGGATTGAAAACCGCAGATAATCCGCGCGGGAAATTCCGCACCGTCTGCACTGCGGTTTTTGATTCCCATAGGGAATCATTGTACTGTACACCGCAGCAAAAACTGCTGCGGGTCCGCAGCGGCCAAAACCGCTGCGGAACCGCAGCAAAATCCGCAGCGTGTGCACACAGCCTGACACTTACCAAAAGGGAGTTTGTTCAGTCATGCTGCCCAAACCTGCTTCTCCCTGCAGTGCTTCAGTTGATGGACAGGTCTGTCATTGTGTGCACAGGAGAGATCTGTCTACTGACTGGGGCAGGCACAAGCAGGTCGGAGACTGGATCAGACTAGTTATGTCTCTCCCTACTGTGAAGCAAACATTCACAAGGTTGTGTACCTGCCACCTACTGTACAGAATGCCCACAAAGTTATTGTGGAGTAAAAAGTTTATTTTTGACTGGTGGTCTCCTTCATTGAAGTTCTCAACATCGGGTACTGGCCAGCCAAAGTCATCGGTAGTGAGGCCTGCAAGGGCGTAGCGTTCTAATAGTGTAACTCCACACACCCAGCCAGGACCTTCATATAACATGCGCAAGAGATGAGTGCCTCGCCCACTGTTACCGACAGCTTACAGTTGAATCATGTGCATGAGGTCTTCTTTGTACGTAGCCATACTGCGTCCATGTGCTGCATGTACATGGCTATTCTCTTTACATGCAAGTATTGCTTCTACTACAAATACCTGTGTGAATAAACATCAACCAATAAAGCATGGCATGAACAAAAATCGGTCCGAAAAAAAAAAAAAAAAAATGAAATCTGAGACTAAGGCCCATATAGTAGTGGATACTATTCATCTCTACAGAAGCCCATTTATGCCTTCATATGAAAAGACAATATGGCCTAGCACAAAAGGCCTAAGGCCTCTTTCACACTTCCGTTTTTTACAATCAGTCACAATCCGCCAGGTTTTTAAAAAAAACGGATCCTCTTTTTTTTTTTGAGGATCCGTTTTTTTCCCATTGACTTGCATTAATGGCGGATTGTGACGGATTGCTGTCATTTCAAAACGGAGCTTGTAACGTTTTTTTCTCTGGCGGATCCTGCAAACACTGATTTAACCCGAATTTCTTTCTGTGTGCCGGACAAAAAATTCTCATTCAATTTCTCTCTCTCTCTCTGGCCAGCGATTCCTTTAAATTTCTTCATTTTCAGAATCCGTCTGAAAACGGATCCTGTGCCATCCGTTCACATCAGTTTAGAACAGATCCGCTTGTCTGCCTTTTTGGCGGATTATAACTGATGCAAAAAAACTGAAGTGTGAAAGAGGCCTAAGGAACGCTATAAAAGATCAGGCGATCATTTTTTCCGTTTAACATCCGATCCATTTCATTCAATAACACTGGTCAACATAAAAAAATCATCAGCAAAGATAATATGTCTGTTTTATGGAGTTTGATGTGCAGATCCCAAAAATATATACTTAGTTTTGCTATCATATGTGATGGCACATTTTTGGATTCTTAGCGCTGTCAGAAATGGTGAGAATCAGTGTTTGTAGGAGCAGTTGGTCTGTCGAGTTCTGATCATAGCCAAGGGCCGCGTACTATATCTCTATATATAAAAATCAGTGTGTGTGTGTGTGTGTGTGTGTGTGTGTGTGTGTCACCAACCAATCAAGAAGCATCTTTCATTTCACCAGTGCTGTTCAAAAGAAGCTAAGCTGTGATTGGTTGCTATGACCAACAGTTTTCCTTGCAACCAATCATTAAGCATCTCTCATTTCACCAGAGCTGGTTAAAAGTAGCTGAGCTGTGATTGGTTGCTATGAGCAAGTTTTCCCACTTGACAACACCTCAGCAGACACTGACATGGTGGGAGAAATCTAGCATCCCCAGGAACATAAGCTCCAGCCATCGTCTGTCCCCCAGAAAGGAGCAGTCAGTACATGACAGAAATGAATCCCCCCCCTCCCGTGTGGTATCATTAAGTGACACACATGAATGAAGGAAAGTGCTCATACTAAATGTCATGTGGATTTAATATTTTCTCAGACACTTATGCATTATTGATGTGTTACTGTACTCTGATGCTGAGTTTTTTTAAAGTGCTACTTTCCCCACAATTCACCTGAATGTACTCCCATAACACGTAATGCTTTTCCCATAACAACCCATTAAATATGATACTATACGGCATACAGATGCTGTACATCCATGAGCAACTCAGCCGGACAAATTACAAGTGACGGCGCATGAAAATATGTGTGAAGGTTTCTCTACTGTACTAATGTATAAGGTTTGTGCCTGTCCATTGGTGAAAAGCATGACTGTGATATTTATGGTGGCAGATAAGTGAGAATATCAGCCTGATCAGTAGAAAACCTGGGATCTTAGTGAACCATGTTTCTGTGCAATTTCACTATTCTACTTTTACTGGCTCTGACGGGATGATGTGGGATATTAGGAGTAGTAGTCCAGTGGCTCTGACGGGATGATGTGGGATATTAGGGGTAGTAGTCCAGTGGCTCTGGCTGATGGGATGATGTGGGATATTATAGTGAAGAATGTGGCTATGCGGAGTGGGCTGGGCTCTACACTCAGATATATATATATATATTTTCATCATTATAATTTGTTATAACTAACCGTAGTTAGTTACTATGCCTGGGCAGCGCCGGGCTCTTCAGCTAGTACTTTATAAGAGTGCCACTTATTAATCCACTAGCTGAAGAGCCCTGCGCTGCCCGGGCATAGTAAGTAACTACGGTTAGTTATATATAATTATAATTTGTTATATCTCTATATATCTATAAAGCCGAGTGTATAGCCCCACTCACTCCGCATAGCTATAGTCACTATAATATCCCACATTATCCCATCAGCCAGAGCTACCGGACTACTACCCCTAATATCCCACATCATCCAGTCAGCCAGAGCCAATGGACTACAACCCCTAATATCCCACATCATCCCGTCAGAGCCAGTAAAAGTAGAATAGCGAAATTGCACAGAAACATGGTTCACTAAGATCCAAGGTTTTCTACTGATCAGGCTGATAGTCTCACTTATCTGCCACCATAAATATCACAGTCATGCTTTTCACCAATGGACAGGCACAAACCTTATACATTAGTACAGTAGAGAAACCGTCATACACATTTTCATGCATCGTCATCTTGTAATTTGTCCGGCTGAGTTGCTCATGGATGTACAGCATCTGTATGCAGTATATTATCATATTTAATGGGTTGTTATGGGAAAAGCATTACGTGTTAAATGGGTACATTCAGGTGCATTGTGGGGAAAGTAGCACTTTAAAAAAACTCATCAGAGCACAGTAACACATCAATAATGCTTCAAAGTGTATGTAAGAAAATATTAAATCCACATGACTTTTAATATGTGCACTTTCCTACATTCATGTGTGTCACATAATGATACCACACAAGGGGGGGGGGGGATTAATTTCTGACATGTACTCACTGCTCCTTTCTGGGGGATAGATGATGGCTGGAGCTTATGTTCCTGGGGTTGCTAGATTTCTCCCACCATGTCAGGGTCTGCTGAGGGGTTGTCAAGTGGGAAAACTGTTGGTCATAGCAACCAATCACAGCTCAGCTACTTTTAACCAGCTCTGGTGAAATGAGAGATGCTTAGTGATTGGTTGCACGGAAAACTGTTGCTCATAGCAACCAATTACAGCTTAGCTTCTTTTTAACAGCTCTGGTGAAATGAAAGATGCTTCGTGATTGGTTGGTGATACATACACACACTGATTTTTATATATAGAGATTTTAGGGACTTGCATCTTGCTTCTATAGGCATAAAACCCTTAGCCTTGTTTCAGTGTGTAACGGGCAGAACTAAACGATTTCAAAGATGAGCAAGCCATGTTAATAGCAAAAAAAGTGCACAGAACCAATCAAGAAATAGTCACATCATGAGCCCAAGGCTGCACAGCTGAAATTCAGTTGTATGTCAGGAAAGCAAATGATGCACCCTACATCACCTTATATTAGAAACCCATAGCCATTCATGGACAACAGAAGAAAAGACAAGATGCAACAATACAGGTGGGCACACGCAAGAGATAAACGTCAGTCAAAATGTACATTTCAGCAGGACCAACCATCTTACATGTATGACGTTGTCCTAAATTGCTTCTAACGGTGGAAGGAAATAAGGTTAGGGCATGTTAGTTTTCATATGCCCAATCCTTTTCTTCTCACAGCAGGTCAACCACCACAAGAGGTCTCTGACTCCACCTTACGCCCTCGCCACGCTATAACCACATGCACTCTCCTCATGAAAACAGCAGACTGCATCAAACAGAAACGTAGTGTGACAACAGATCCTCTTCCCGCAGGTCTCAAAAAACCACTAAGCGTCTATTCTAGAAAGTATGCTAATTATGCAAATTGTCTCTTCAGAGAGGAAGAGAACTAGAACTCTAGTGCCACCTATTGGAGGTAGCAATCCTAAAAGTCAATGTTGACCCTTTAACGAGCCTTCTTGCATGACTTAGGATAAAAGCCAAGCCAGAAACTCCATTTGCAGACACTGTTTCGGGGTACTGCCCCTCATCAGTGCAAAGTGGGAGATCTGGTTTGGCTGTGAGAGAGGCGTCTGACCGATATCCAAGAAGTATCATTTCTCCTTATGGAGAATGACATGCTAAGCATGTCGCGGTGAGGAGACTTTAAGCCGCAATGCTCCTCTGGGAAATATGCTAATTATGCAAATCGTCTCTTCAGAGAGGAAGAGAACTAGAACTCTAGGGCTACTTCTAGAAAGTAGACATTTAGTAAAAATTGTGATTGTACGAATGAACTTCCCCTTTCCCACCAAGTTTACAGGAAGATGGTCAACCATTAATTATACAACATTTTCATTTTTACAAGGCAAAATGTCACACTCAGCGTCTAAGTTAGCATAGTTTAAGAACGGCATGGCTATTTTCAAGACAAGAGAGTGTTTAATGGAACCAGTCAGGTTCCTCAAGGCCACAAACTGTCACCAGCCTCTTTCAGAGCTGTATTCGGCCTCCACAGCGTGATTACAGCACCGCAGACAGGACTAGTCAGGGAAAATGGCTGCCCCATCAATGTCATTCTTTTATATTTATGTTTTTTTTAATTATTTAGCACTTTCAGACAGGTTCCAGGCAGAAACGATTTGAAAAAGACGTTATGTGCACATACCTTTAAAAGGGTTCTCCAGTTTCAGAAAACCCATCCTCTGGCTGCAGTTAGTTTTAACAGCGGTAGCGGTGGAGACTCGGTGCTGGAACCGGCAAGAGCTTTATGGTCTGTAACACGGACATCATGTTGACAGGCAGAACTGCAGATAATCTACATGAGTATGTAGGTCATAAAGCTGAATAAAATGATACCTTGATATCTGCTACTTAATATCTTACTTCAGAGAAATATATATTATATATATATATATATATATATATATATATATATATATATATATACACACACACATATATATACATACATACATACACATATATACACACACACACACCATTCCAGGCTATAGGTAGGACAATGATCTGTGCAACGATCTGCCTCCAGGGTTTTTTTTTTTTTTTACATGGATGAGGGTGTTACTATACAGTGTTAGTTATATTTTCACACAACTCTGCAGTGAGATCAGGAGACCAGACTGTCAGTCATTACATGTCTCACTAGTAACTCCCCTTTTCATATAAAAATCTTTAGAGTAGTAATTTTACTCCACTCCCCCATCATGCTAATCAAGGGGCAGATGGAAAAGTTTTAGACACATGACTGCAGGCTCACAAAGTGTACTTCGTGTTCTGTAACCATGGAGACACATAGCTCTCCATAGATGCTGTAGACAACAGTATGATCTGTTTTATCTATTTCAGACAGCTATAAAATTTAACTATTACTTTTGTTTGAGGCCCTTTTTGGGAAACATTTACACCACATGGCATAAAACCACACAGGCGCCCCAAGACAGCAAGTCCTGGAACAGCTGAGCACTTTTTTGGGACTGATCAGGGCACTAGAGTAAAGCTGGTCTGAGTGCTTCTGCGCCTTCATTTTAGTCATCATGACCCGCAACACTCTTGCACTTACACTCTCACTGTAGGTTCCATTCCCAATTTTGGCATAGAAATAGGAATGCAAAATATGACCAAAATACTTTTGCATTAAAAGGACCTTACTGCCTTTGAAGAGAGTTACATAAAACTTGGACTGCTGACTTATATTGGACATGGATTTTGCATTCAACCATTGCTGAAATCGTGAAGCCACCGCACACATTACCTGAGAGAACGCAAAATATGGGTTTCATTCATAGCAATTGCAAGAGGATCACAAAACCGTTTTGGGTAAAATATAAAAATAACCTGATCTACAATGACTTGGCTTCAAAGATAAGGCACGACAGGCAGGCAGAATCCCATTTCTGTTCAGTCGCACGCCTTTCACAGCAGACTGCATCCACACTAATGAGAACCTGAGCGATGCTGATGAGAGACACACACATAATGAAAGGCGACCTAGCACACATTGGGGTCACCTACACATTCACGCACCATCCCCAGGGAACTGAAGTCTTTAAAAGGAAAAAGACCAAGTATAACGGAGTATGTCAATATATCAGCAGTGGGTTCAAGAAGATTTTGTTTAAACGTTTGCCCCAGTAAACGGGACCTGCGCCATCACTGCACCTATACAAGCCGTGCTAAGACCTTGCACACGGCCATCAGCCCTGAGAGGCGACTTGCTCCAAATGCTCAGTTTTAAATTTCCATGCTGAGAAGCCAGCTGCCACTTACAGGGATCATCTCCGCTTCACTCATAGGAAAGGAAGTCTTTAAGAGAATATGTACACAAGAAAATATATGATTGCCCAATTTCTCTTTTTTTTCCTATTTTAATCTTGCTAATACAACAGTTTCAAGAACCTTTGTCATTATCTATACATGTAGAAAAATATTAAATGTTGGCAACCTTGTTCCAGACAAACCTCCTCTTTCGCATTAGCTTTGCCTGTTACTGTTGGTGACATTTTACCCTCTTATGTACAATGTGTACAAGGCTGTTCACACCAGCATTGTGGACTCCATTCATATTGCAGTGCTGTGAACATTGTGCCACAGGTCCCTGTGATCCCTTTGGCCCAACATGCGGTCTAACGAGGTTTGATTGGGTCCTTGAAGCCTTTAGTTCAGGCGAGTATATCCTGGGTATTTTGCAGTTGGAGATCGTTGAACGGACTTAAAATATATGATTATCCAAGATCTAGCGGAATTACTCTCATCCTGAAGCGCTTATTCCATCATAGGGATGAAGATTTTTTATGGAGTGGCCTTTTACTGTTGTTCATCCATATGAATTTATTATTACTGTGTATTTGCACATATGTATGTATTATCATTAATATTTTTATTTTCTCTTTTTGGGATTATATAAATATTTTTTCATCGTATATGTCTAATAGGACTAAATATGTATTGATTACACTTAGTCATTTTGTTTTTTATGTCTAACACACATTACATCCATTATGGCACCTTTTTCCCTCTACATATAAATTTATTTTTGTATTATACTGCGGGTATTTTGCCCTTGTTTTTCCCTTATATAAGATGGCGTTTTCAGTGTGAGTGCATGCTCAGTGTGGGTGTTCCCATGACGCGTGTCTTATATATGTTTAATACATTTACACTAATTATGGCACGCTTTTTCACAGTACTAATTAATCTATTTGTGTACTATGTTGCGGTTTCTGTGCCCTTCTTTTGCCCCTACATAAGATGGCGTTTTCAGTGTGAGTGCATGCCCAGTGTGGCTGGTCCCATGATGCATCTCCCCGGCGGCTGGCTGTGACACGGGAGGCTGGTGACGTCACGAGGGATTTCCCTCTGCCTTCCGGTCACATGAGCGGCTATGGGCGTTGACATACAAGGTCCTGCTAAGCATTGCGCATGCGCCATTAATGGCGCTGATTATCGGTTACACCTGGGTCCCCTGCATAAATGCCCACATTTTTCACACAGAGACAGCCCCCCCGAGGAAGCCCACGCGAAACGCGCGTCGGGGCTGCTTTTTCCTGTGCTGCGCTCACCTGCAGACATTTATGGTTAAAACATCAACTTTCTCCGCAGTGGTCTTTTCATTTATTACCCTTTAGGCCACAGAGGCCCTTGAGTGTTACAGCTCTGTCTGCTTACGATCAATGATTATGCACTAGGCACTTTTTTGAAATTTATCTGATGGCAGTTTGAGATTTACTGTTTCACTCTGGGTATTTTCTATTTTTACCCATTCTGCTACGTAGTGTGTTGCTGCGGTTACCATATATGAGCACTTTTGTCTTTATTACGCATGTTTCTATTCAGAATATTAATAAAGTGGATTTTTTATTATAAAAATCGGATTATAGCTCCGTGGTTTTCTGTAGGATTAATAAGAGTATATCTACAGAAACATGGATAGGTAGTGTTGGGGCAGTTGAGCGAACCAGCTGAAATAATGGCAGAACTGGGTCAGTAGCAACTGGAGAAGCAAAGCTGTGTTTGCTGTGATGTCCAATGTAACAGAGCTAGATTTGTTGCA
The DNA here is from genome assembly GCF_039654945.1 of Dendrobates tinctorius. NCBI lineage: Eukaryota > Metazoa > Chordata > Amphibia > Anura > Dendrobatidae > Dendrobates > Dendrobates tinctorius. The sequence continues at coordinate 12,145,621 of NW_027361757.1, read as the reverse complement.
CAGTCCAATGTGCAGGGTGGGCCATTTATATGGATCTACCTAAATAAAATGGGAATAGTTTGGATTCAACATAATTTTTTTCAAGGGGGGGAAAGGTCATGTTTCCCATTGGAAAAAATAAAGTTGGATCCAAAAAGGCCAACTTCAAAATGGCCACCATGGTCACAACCCATGCTGAAAAGTTTCCTATCTCCCATATACTAATGTGTTATCAACTTCCTGTTTGTATTACCAACCATTCCCATTTTATTTAGGTGTATCCATATAAACGGCCCACCCTGTAGAACTGGCATTGATACAGAAAAGCCCAATGCAAAGTAACCAGTGATCTAGCAGAGTTGGGTCTGTCACAAGGAGGAGAAAAAAAAAAAAAAAAAGCGGATGCATCCATGATAGTGGTTTGAAAACCTGATCATTAAATACTCAGGCCTTAGATAAAACGCCATCCAACAGACAGACATAACAGGCTGCTATCCAATGCGCAGAAAAAGCCACGAAGATGAAATTACCGATGCTTTAACCAGGAAAGGCCAGTAACACACAATCATATGGCATCTGATGTGAGAGGACAGGCTGCAATATAAGGCCTCTTTCACACATCAGGTTTTCGCCGTCAGGCGCGATCCGGCGCTTTTGACACAAACCGGATCCGGCGAAATGCAATGCCGGATCCGGTTTCCCCCCCATTGACTTGCATTTGCGCCTGGATCGCGCCGGATGGCCATGCGTTTCATCCGGTTTTCGCCGGATCCGGCAATGTGTTGCGATCCGGCATCTGGAAAAAACGGCTACTGTAACGTTTTTTGTCTCCGGCGAAAAAGCCGGACACGCCGGATCCGGCGCATCCGGCTTTTTCACACAATGAAAGCCTATGAGCGCCGCAATGAGCTGGATCCGGCGGTTTTTTGGTCTGAGCATGCTCAGTAGCTCTGCCCACAGGAGATATATAAAAGCAAGACAATGGGACCCTCAGCCACACCCAACATGCCACCCAAGCCAAGAACCAGGAGCAGGAGAAGGCAGCAGACATCTGCAGCAGCAGCACCATCAGCACCACCCCAAATGGAGCAGCAAATGGAACATGCCGAGGAGGGGAGTCCAGCAGCAGATGAGAGACGGTAATTATCAAATCCCCCATTCCTCCAAACTAGGGCCATGGAATATCAAGATATTCATTGGCCCTTTGTTTCTCTTTATTCAACAGCCGCCAAAGAGATGCAGCAGCAGCAGAAATGGCATCACTGGCAGCAGCAATACCCACAGCCATGGAGTCTGGCCATCAACAGGACAGCACATCTTCTTCTGGGAGCCCTCCCTCGCATCGTCAGCGTTTGACGGTAAGTTTTTATTTCCAAAATCCATCATCTCTGTAATATATGTCTATTCATTGCCTTTTATTTCAAAACAGGAATCACAAGATGAAGAGGAGCTCCCAGAAGAAGAAGGAAGGGGTGGACAGACACCTGGAGTGGGCTCACAATTGGTAAGTTTTTTGCATCAAACGCAGAAACACAACATCACACTACACACAACACATAGAAAACAATGTTCTGCAGACCACACACAGCAAACAAATGCCTACATCCAAAGACATAACATTTTTTGTTTTCTTCTCTAGTCTTCCCAATCTGGTGCTCGGCCAAGAGGTCCTCGCAGTGCCTCCCAGGGTCGTCGGCGACAGCAACGAGGCGGTCACCAGCGTGTAAGTATAAATATTTTTGCTTTGTTTTTTTGCACTTTTTATTTCATTTCTTTTGTGGAGGCTAATGTTATTTTTGTCTTTTTCTTTAACAGCCTTCACAGCGTGCTCCCGACTCTGACGGTGAGGATGGAGGACTCGATGTGGACCACCTCATCGATCTCGTCAGACAAAGGGAGCCGCTCTGGAATATGGCTGACCGCCGCCACGCTGACCTTATCGTTACCCGACGACTCTGGGAGGAAATCTGTTCGCTCCTTGTGGGCCGCTGGGAGGACCTCGATGTTCGGGCCCAGATTAAAGAGCGTAAGTATATACAGTACCGGTTGCTTGATGTAAACCAGTGTTTCCCGAACTCCAGTCCTCGTGGTCCCCACGGATCATGTGTTCAGGATTTCTATTTACTATGGAAATCCTGAAAACATGACCCCTGGGGACCATGAGGACTGGAGTTTGTGAAACACTGATGTTGTATACTAACCACTCCTTTCTCGTTTCAGGGAACAGAATTGTGAATCGGTGGCGGTCTGTGAGGGATCGTTTCAAGAAGGAGTTCAATAAAGAGATGCGGGCCCCGAGTGGATCTGGAGGACGCAGGAGCAAGTACAAGTACGCACAAGCCCTGTCGTTCCTCCGGGAAACAATGCTCACCAGAAGGTAAATATTACACACCACATGTGAAAAAAAATGTTAGATGTAACTTTTTTTTTTCAGCCAGGGCCATACAATGTCAGTATTTTAATTGTTTTTTTTCCTCTTTATTCCACAGCACGGTGAGCAGCACTCGGGAGCCTGCACGATTGGACCCTTCTGAGGCGATCCCTGAGGAGACCGGCACCGAGGGACACTTCGATCGCCCCGGTACATCTGCACCTTCCCAGCCTTCCCACACATTCGACCCATCTGTCCCATCCACCAGCACAGGAGCATCGTGGCCGCCTACATTACATGAAGCTGCTGGTGAGGAGATCGCTTTCCCTTTACCCCACCCTTCTGCCCCTGCCACCTCTAGTACACCTGCGGGTACTGGGCCGCAGCGGCAGAGGGGTCAGGAAATGAGTTATGCGCAAGAGTTCTTGCATCTGAATGCATCTTTCCAGAACTGTCTAAAAGTCTTGTCAGAGCAAATCTCCGCAGGCTTTCAGCAGATCAACTCCAGCATTCTGGAGGTGAAGACACTTCTGCAAACCATGCATTCAGAAGCAAGATCTTCGCCAAACCACACCTTTTTCAGGTCTGTTGTGGAGCGCATGGCAACACTATCTCCTACCCAGCAGATGCATGTAATGCATTCGTGCCACGGTGCTCTACAGCAGGTTACCTCCCAACCTCCACCTCCCACCACTGTAGTTCCTCCACCTGCACCCCCTCCAGCCACTTTCCATCCTCCCCCTCCTATTACATCTGCACCCCCTCCAGCCACTTTCCATCCTCCCCCTCCTATTACATCTGCACCCCCTCCAGCCACTTTCCATCCTCCCCCTCCTATTACATACCAGCAACCTCACCAGTACCAGCAACCTCCCCAGTACCAGACATCTCCCCACTTCCAGCAACCTGCCCCGTACCAAACTCCTTCCCCGTACCAAACTCCTTCCCCATACAACTTTCCATCAACATCATCTGCTCCTACAGTCCCTGCCCAACCCTCCACTCCACCGCCCACCACCTCTTCTGCCTCCCACATGTCCACCCATTCTGTAGCTTTTTCCACACCTTCACCTCTAACTGTTCCTTCCCCACCACGATCCCAGTCCTCTCTCCACACACCCAGTGTCGAAGTGTCCCGCAGCCCCTCCAGCAGTATTTCCACCCCACACTACACAGATTTGTAATGTGTGTTTTTTAATAAAAATGCCCATTGGGTTTAAAACCTTTATTAAAAAAGTTTTTTGCACTTTAAAAACATTTTACAAAAAAAAAAATAAATTTTAAATAAAAGTTAAATTATCGTTTCACAATGGTTGTCTGTCTTTTCTTTCTGCGGCGAACTATGTTTAAAAAAAAGGTTAAATACAGGGTATTTCAAAGGTAAAAAGGTATTCAAAACCAGGTATATAACTGTGGGTAAATTTTAGCTTTTTGCCACAGTTGTGTTCCTGGTTGTGTTTGAAGCAAAGTATTTCACCTAAAAAGTTGTGTTTATTGTTGGTGATTTCCTAACAATGTACACAACTTTTGTTAAAAGGTGAAATACTTTGCATAAAACACAACCAGGTACACACCTGTGGCCTAAAGCTAAAAATAGTAGACCATGACAAGATAGCCAACTTTGGTTGGCAAAGGTATATACTGTTGGTCCAGAAGGTACACAAGTTTGGTTAGGGCACAAATCTTTCACACTCTGTCATCCTGCCAGTGTACTCTGCCTTGAGGGGCCACAAGGGTCAATTTTAAAAACCGGATCCAGCGTAATCCGTTGAAAAACGGAGAGAAAAATGGATGAACCGGATGAGACGGATCCGGTTTTGTCTGTCAAGAACAAGACGGATCCGGCAGAAAACCGGATCCGGCACATCAGGTTTTACAAAACACTTGCCGGATCCGGCATTCCGGCACAACGCCGGATCGCGCCTGACGCCGAAAACCTGATGTGTGAAAGTAGCCTTAGGCTGCAGCGAGCGTGAGCCGATTGTCAGTGCTTTGTGCTCCGCGATCCTCTATCAGATGAGAGAATCTCAGCACAGATGCAGAGGAGACAAAGAAAGTAATTTCTCCATCTCCTAAATGGCCTGACTCAGCGTATATGAGACTGCACGTGGATGACATCAGAGTGCAGTTCGATGTGTCACTCACACCAATAAGACTTGTATGGATGCAAGTGAGCCTCGCTGGCAATCACAGCATGCTGTGATTGTGCTCTCAAGCCAAATCGGCATGAGAAAGTAATTGCACATCTGATCTGACCCATTGAGTAACACTGGGCGAGTGCTATGTGACATTTTATCGCATGGCACTCGGCCTCTGTACTCCTGCCTAAGGGAGAGCATGTCTTTATTAATAAGGGCTCGTTCAGATGTCACTTTTTTCACATACGTGTTTTTGATGAGTGACATGAGGTTCGCTTGGGGGGGGGGGGGGGGAAATTATATTAGGTTTCTCCAGCTTCTATCAACATGTTAAAAAATGGACTTCACACAGATGGCATCCAAGTGCTGTACACTTCTTTCACAGACCCATAGACTGGCATTGGAGATTCTTATTCAGCACTAGGATCAATATTGGACATGTGAATAGCCCAGCACTTGTACATGATCAATGGACGTCTGCATGAGCCCCAACACTGATTTAATTAGTCGTTCTACTCGGTGAGGACATTTTTCTCTGGTGAGTTCCCATGCAGGCTTACATAAGCCAAGTAACATAGTAACATAGTTATTAAGGAAGACTTTAAGTCCATCTAGTTCAACCCATATCCTGTCCTAACATGTTGATCCAGTGTGATTATGCTTTGCCCATCATATTCCACAGCATTTTAGAGCCATCATCAGAGTCCCCATTGGGACTCAATCTAAATTCCCCATCAGTAGTAGGTCCTTGCAGATGTTGTTCCTTGGTGGGACCCCGGCGCTGCAAGGCTGCAGTGCTCTCCACTGAGCCACTATGATGCCCTCCAAATGTAAGTCCACCGAAAGATGCAAGAGCCCGCTAGTCTACAAAATAGAAGAGGATAAACAAAGTGAGTGGTCACAGCTGTACACGGTTGGGTTAAATCTATACGTGCATCCTCAAAAATGGCCGGTAGAGTGTTACCTAGGGTAAACATTGATATTAGTTGGACATAACGCTGCCTAGGCCGATAGCCATCATGTGGAGAAGTATGGACAACCCACTCAATAGCTTGTAAAGAAATGTTGAGCACGTTGATGTGTTCTGATGCTGTGTGCCAGTTTCAGATTTAGCACAGAGTTTTTCCTGCATTCCACCGACAGGATCGGATACCATTTTTGGAAGCTAATATACAACTTATCACGTGGAGCAGTAATCCAGCTGTCCGAAAACAAAGGTCTTTGCTTGTGAGGTCTCAACAGCAGGATTCTCCGCACCAAAGCCCTTTTTTAAAAGCCTTTCTACTCCCACTTCTTTCCCCTATCCATTTATACATCCACTAGATTTTGGCCCGATGCTATCGCATCGGGAGGATGCGATAGCATCACACCTCTTGCCATGTTAACCCTCAACACACACACTCCTCAACACACACTCCTCTCACCTTTCACCATCTCCACTCACTCTTTCACTCCACATACGACCCCTTCTCTCACTCCGTCTCTCATACTCACGCCGTCATCGCCGCTGCTCCACGATCCCCGACATCTTCTTCCGCCGGCGCCATCCTGGATCCAGACGTTGTCCACGCCGGCGACATGTTCTTGCGGCGACGCCATCTTGAGTATCGTGAAATCCTGCGATAGTCAAGATAGCGTCGCCGGAAGAACATGTCGCCGGCGTGGACAACGTCGGGATCCAAAATGGCGTCGGCGAAATCTCGCGAGTTTTCGCCGACGCCATTTTGGATCCCGACGTCGTCCTCGCCGGCGACGCCATCTTGACTATCGCGGGATTTCGCCGATCCAAAATGGCGTCGCCGCAAGAACATGTCGCCGGCGTGGACGACATCGGGATCCAAAATGGCGTCGGCGTAATCTCGCGAGATTTCGCCGACGCCATCTTTTTGGATCCAGAGTCGTCCACGCCAGCGACATGTTCTTGCGGCGACGCCATCTTGAATCTCGCGGGATTTCACGAAATCCAAGATGGCGTCGCCGCAAGAACATGTCGGCGGCCTGGAGAACGTCTGGATCCAGGATCGCGGCGGCGGAGGAAGATGTCGGGGCAGCGATGATGACGGTGAGAGTATGAGAAACGGAGTGAGAGAAAGGAACGTATGTGGAGTGAAAGAGTGAGTGGACGTGAGTGGAGGTGAAAGGTGAGAGGAGTGTGTGTTGAGGCGGTGTGGTGTGTTGAGGGTTAACATGTGCGTGTGTGTGGTGACGTCACCGGTTACAACTGGACGGAAGTTGTTACAACCGGAAGCTGCTTAGGGCATTTATTATTATAGATGATGAGGAAGAAGCCGTCTGTTGTTGGCGGTGATGGCGTGTAGAGGCTTCTTCAGCCAATGTAATAGATTTAGAGTTACGGGATTCGTGTGTGAGACGACGGCGTTTATAAGCCTTAATCTTGTCAAGTCGATGCTGTTTTTCCTCAGGAGTCTCATTAGCACGGCGTTGTTTTTGTCGTAGTGCCAAAGCTGCTTTCCTTTCACTGGCATTGGCATACTGTGCATCGGTATTGAATGGTGGTATTGATAGGGCAGAAACAGATAGCTGATTAGTTATGTCAGTGAACGGCATATGGGATGAAGTGTAGCAGTAAATTGTTCCACATGCTGATGTGGAAGCATCCTGTTGTGAGTCTAATAATAATGATGAGGAAGAGGCCGTCTGTTGTCGGCGGTGACGGCGTGCAGAGGCTTCTTCAGCCAATCTTATAGATTTAGAGTTAGGGGATTCGTGTGTGAGGCGACGGCGTTTATAAGCCTTAATCTTCTCAAGGCGATGGTGTTTTTCCTCAGGAGTCTCATTAGCACGGCGTTTTTGTCGTAGTGCTAAAGCCGCTTTCCTTTCACTGGCATTGGCATACTTTTTGTTATGACTCATGTTGGCACAGGTAAAGGAGTCTATTTGGCAGTTATCTGGCAGTGAAGAAGGCGTCCTGGAGTATTGTAGAGTAAACAGATACTAATTGACCCTGTAATTGCCCAGCAGTAGTTATGAAGTGGTAGTGGCAAATTGGCCCTGTAGTTAGACACCGGCAGAGGAGCAAGGCAGCAGTAGTTATGGCGGTAGAGGCAAATTGACCCTGTAATTAGACACAGGCAGTGAACAGTCAGAGGAGCAAGGCAGCAGTACTTACGGCGGTAGAGGCAAATTGGCCCTGTAATTAGACACCGGCAGAGGATCAAGGCAGCAGTAGTTATGGCGGTATAGGCAAATTGGCCCTGTAATTAGACACCAGCAGAGGAGCAATGCAGCAGTAGTTATGGCGGTAGAGGCAAATTGATCCTGAAATTAGACACCGGCAGAGGAGCAAGGCAGCAGTAGTTATGGCGGTAGAGGCAAATTAGCCCTGTAATTAGACACCGGCAGAGGAGCAATGCAGCAGTAGTTATGGCGGTATAGGCAAATTAGCCCTGTAATTAGACACCGGCAGAGGAGCAAGGCAGCAGTAGTTATGGCGGTATAGGCAAATTAGCCCTGTAATTAGACACCGGCAGAGGAGCAAGGCAGCAGTAGTTATGGCGGTAGAGGCAAATTAGCCCTGTAATTAGACACTGGCAGAGGAGCAAGGCAGCAGTAGTTATGGCGGTAGAGGCAAATTAGCCCTGTAATTAGACACCGGCAGAGGAGCAAGGCAGCAGTAGTTATGGCGGTAGAGGCAAATTAGCCCTGTAATTAGACACCGGCAGAGTAGCAAGGTAGCAATAGTTATGGCAGTATAGGCAAATTTGCCCTGTAATTAGACACCGGCAGTAAACAGGCATAGGTCCAAGGCAGCAGTAGTTATGGTGGTACAGGCAATGCCAAGCGTCCGCACAGCAAGTCGGCGTGCGGTAAATGACGCAATTTCACGAACGCAAGATGGCGTCGGCGAAATCTCACGAGATTTCGCCGACGTCGTTAAGGCTGTGTGCACACGCTGTGGATTAGGTGCGGATTCATCCGCGCGGATTTTGTAAAATCCACAGGTCAAAAGACCTGCGGTTTTACCTGCGGATTGCTCTGCGGTTTTTCATCTCCTCAATAGAGGAGATGGCAAACCGCAGGAGAATCCGCAGAAAGAATTGACATGTCAATTCTTTCTGCGGATTGAAAACCGCAGATAATCCGCGTGGAAAATTCCGCACCGTCTGCACTGCGGTTTTTGATTCCCATAGGGAATCATGGTACTGTACACCGCAGCAAAAACTGCTGCGTGTGCACACAGCCTCACACCTCTTGCCATGTTAAACTTCAACACACCACACCGCCTCAACACACACTCCTCTCACCTTTCACCTCCACTCATGTCCACTCACTCTTTCACTCCACATACGTTCCTCTCTCTCACTCAGTTTCTCATACTCACACAGTCATCGTCGCTGCCCCGACATCTTCCTCCGCCGCCGCGATCCAGACGTTCTCCAGGCCGCCGACATGTTCTTGCGGGACGCCATCTTGGATTTCGTGAAGTCCCACGATATTCAAGATGGCGTCGCCGCAAGAACATGTCGCTGGCATGGGCGACATCGGGATCCAAAATGGCGTCGGCGTAATCTCGCGAGATTTCGCCGACGCCATCTTTTTGGATCCCGATGTCGGCGGCCTGGAGAACGTCTGGATCCTGGATCGCGGCGGCGGAGGAAGATGTCGGGGCAGCGACGATGACGGTGAGAGTATGAGAAACGGAGTGAGAGAAAGGAAGGTATGTGGAGTGAAAGAGTGAGTGGACATGAGTGGAGGTGAAAGGTGAGAGGAGTGTGTGTTGAGGCGGTGTGGTGTGTTGAGGGTTAACGTGCGTGTGTGTGTGTGTGGGGACGTCACCGGTTACAACTGGACGGAAGTTGTTACAACCGGAAGCTGGTTAGGGCATTTATTATTATAGATAAGGCTTCAGTCAGACGTCACATTTTCTCACAAGAGAAAAACAAATGAGTTTGATGAGAATTTGATCAGTTTTTCTTGTACGGAGAAAAAAAAAAAAAAAAACCTCATCTGTGTGCGGTCCGATTTGATCACAAACCCATACTTCCATTACCGATATCGATCCGACCATTGGATCAAATTAATCTGCAATTTTACTAAGCCCGCGAAAAATCACGGGCATGTGAATGGCCCCATAGACCTTCACAGGAATGAGTGCGATCCATGAAAACCACAGATAGGACTCAGAAGCGAAAAACAGACATCTGAATGAGGCCTAGGAACACAACTGGACCACCCATGGCTCATCACTAGAAAGGGACTGGTTCTGACCAACGGCAGGAGTTCTGTGTGTTGTGTATCTAAGGCTGGTTTCACATTAGCTTTTTTTTGTGCAGCGCATCGTGCGCATAAAAACGCAAAGAAAAACGCAAAACAAACGCGCATTTTTTTTTACCGTCATGCGTATGCTGATGCGGCAAAAAACGCAGCGTTGCTTGCGTTTTGCATGCATTTTTGCATGCGTTTGCGTTTTTTATGCGCATGCGTTTTTAGGTGTGACATTTTTTCCCATTGTCTAGACCACATTCCAGACTTGTTTACCTCAAAAACGCATGCACAAAAAAACGCAAGCGTGCGCAAGACCATGCGCACGCATGCGTTCCCATATACTTAAATGTGTTGTTTTTGCGCATTCCGTGCGCAAGCGTGCACATGCATTTTATGACGAGACCGGGCGGACCAAAAAATGCAACATGTTGCGTCTGGCACGAAAGACAAAAAAACGCATGCGCACGAAAACGCAAGTGTGCGCAAGACCATTCGCACGTCATGTTAAACATAGGTGCACAGGCGCACGATGCGCTGCGCACAAATGCGCTAATGTGAAACCAGCCTAAGTCCACATGCACATATTTAGTATTTGGCGAGTTTTTTACCTCAGTATATGCAAGCCAAAACCAGGAGAGGAACAGTGTAATAGAAACACGTCACCACGTCTGTATTTATCACCCACTCCTGGCTCTGTGCTACAAATACTGAGGTAAAAAACTCACCAAATACTGAAGGTGTGCACATAGCCTAAGAGGGGTGCAAAAATTTGCCCATATTACGCTGATCTGAAAGCAAGTTTAGTTTTATTTTGTCTGCAGTTTGTCATTTTCTATTGGAACACCAATTGTAAAGCATTCCAATATACAGTATGTGGCTGCCATACAAAACAAACAAGAAAAACCAGGTATTTTCTGACATAAGCTCAGGATTGAGAGACTGACGTTACACCTGCTGAACTCAGAGGCCACCACGCAGTTTAGGTTTCCGCAGGCAGCTGATTAAAGCAAGGCACAAAAGACAGCTGCATTTTACCACCAGTTCACACTGGGACAGAAATACACTGCCCAAGATCAGATGCTCTTAGTATAACAGAAGCGTCTCCTCCGTACTGCTCTACAGGAAATAAAATATGGATGAGCGCAGAAGAAAAAAAATGCACTAAAATGACAACACCTCGGGGAAATGACAAAAATTAATCCAAAGCTTGTGCCGCGTTCTAATAAGATTTCCAAATCTGCTGTCAAATTTGCAGGGTAGCGTGCAGCAGAAGAGGACGACAAAGATAGCTTTGTCGTCATTTTATAGCATGCTTTAGGGCTTCGGGAAAAAAAACAACTCATTAAAACATCTGTGCATGATTATAAGACAAAAAAAAAAACGCAGCATTTTATACTTGGAGCAAAATAAACGAGAACTAAAATCTCAAAACGTGGGTCATTAAAAGCATGTCAATTCTTTCAGCGTTTTTGCTGCACTGTGTAACTCAATTGCATGCACACAAAAAATGCATGAAAAAGACCTAAAACATGTGTAATGCGAGGAGGATTTTTCCTGACGACACTCTGCGCTTTTCATATGGAAAATAATATGTAATAAATCATGGTGTGAACATATTTTAAGAGCAGAAAAAATAAATAAAATTTCACAAAAGCAGTATTTGTTATAGCATCCTTCGGGTATGTGCACACGTTAAGCATTTGTTGTGTTCCTGGCACGTTTTTTTCCCCATGCATATACCGTATGTCAAAACTGAAGGATTTTTTTGCGCCGGCAAACCGTAATTCAGGCATTGACCTGCCATTGCGCTACATTGGGCATTAGTGCTGAGCGAACGTGGTCTGATAAAGTGTTATTTGATGATGCGCGTGTCCTAACCTAGTGTCCTCAAGGAATACAGTGCCTACAAGTAGTATTCAACCCCCTGCAGGTTTGATAAGATGCAAATAAGTTAGAGCCTTGAAACTTCACACAAGAGCAAGATTTATTAACAGATGCATAAATCTTACAAACCAAAAAGTTATGTTGCTCAGTTAAATTTTAATAAATTTTAAACATAAAAGTGTGGGTCAATTATTATTCAACCCCTAGGTTTAATATTTTGTGGAATAACCCTTGTTTGCAATTACAGCTAATAATCGTCTTTTATAAGACCTGATCAGGCCGGCACAGGTCTCTGGAGTTATCTTGGCCCACTCCTCCATGCAGATCTTCTTCAAGTTATCTAGGTTCTTTGGGTGTCTCATGTGGACTTTAATCTTGAGCTCCTTACACAAGTTTTTAATTGGGTTAAGGTCAGGAGACTGACTAGGCCACTCATGTGGACTTTAATCTCGAGCTCCTTCCACAAGTTTTCAATTGGGTTAAGGTCAGGAGACTGACTAGGCCACTCCAACACCTTGATTTTTTGCCTCTTGAACCAGGCCTTGGTTTTGTTGGCTGTGTGCTTTGGGTCGTTGTCTTGTTGGAAGATGAAATGACGACCCATCTTAAGATCCTTGATGGAGGAGCGGAGGTTCTTGGCCAAAATCTCCAGGTAGGCAGGGCTATCCATCTTCCCATGGATGCGGACCAGATGGCCAGGCCCCTTGGCTGAGAAACAGCCCCACAGCATGATGCTACCAACACCATGCTTGACTGTAGGGATGGTATTCTTGGGGTCGTATGCAGTGCCATCCAGTCTCCAAACGTCACGTGTGTGGTTGGCACCAAAGATCTCGACCTTGGTCTCATCAGAACAGAGAACCTTGAACCAGTCTGTCTCAGTCCTCCAAGTGATCATGAGCAAACTGTAGACGAGCCTTGACATGGCGCTTTGAAAGTAAAGGTACCTTACGGGCTCGTCTGGAACGGAGACCATTGCGGTGGAGTACTTTACTTTTAGTATTGACTGAAACCAATGTCCCCACTGCCATGAGATCTTCCCGGAGCTCCTTCCTTGTTGTCCTTGGGTTAGCCTTGACTCTTCGGACAAGCCTGGCCTCGGCACGGAAGGAAACTTTCAAAGGCTGTCCAGGCCGTGGAAGGCTAACAGTAGTTCCATAAGCCTTCCACTTCCGGATGATGTTCCCAACAGTGGAGACAGGTAGGCCCAACTCCTTGGAAAGGGTTTTGTACCCCTTGCCAGCCTTGTGACCCTCCACGATCTTGTCTCTGATGGCCTTGGAATGCTCCTTTGTCTGTCCCATGTTGACCATGTACGAGTGCTGTTCACAAGTTTGGGGAGGGTCTTAAATAGTCAGAAAAGGCTGGAAAAAGAGATAATTAATCCAAACATGTGAAGCTCATTGTTCTTTGTGCCTGAAATACTTCTTAATACTTTAGGGGAACCAAACAGAATTCTGGTGGTTTGAGGGGTTGAATAATAAATGACCCTCTGAATAAACTTTTCACAATTTAAAAAAAAATTAAACAAAGAAATAACATTCTTTTTTGCTGCAGTGCATTTCACACTTCCAGGCTGATCTACAGTCCAAATGTCACAATGCCAAGTTAATTCCGAATGTGTAAACCTGCTAAATCTGCAGGGGGTTGAATACTACTTGTAGGCAGTGTATGTCCGATTCCCCGCAGCTGCATTTCTCGCTGCTTTTCAAACAGCCTCGAGACATGCAGCCATGGGGACTGGACTTTAACATATTTTGAGAGCACACCGAAGACAAGCATGCTCGGATAACACATTTGTTCAACACTATTGGGCACTCTGTCTGTGAAACAGCCGGTTGGGCTTAAACTGCTCTCCACTGCCTGTGGCGATTACACCCATAATCTTCAGTTGGTGCTAAGTGTCAAATTAATGTTTAACCCCTTAATGACTGGGGTTATCTTTCAAATTTTTGGGTGCTTTTAAATTATACTCCCTTTCTTCTAAAGGCCCTGTCACACTAATTGAGATCGCTGCTGAGTCACTAGAATTGTGACTTTATAGCGATCTTACCAGCGAGATCGCTGTGTGTGACAGTGACCAGCGAACAGCCCCCTGCCGGGTATCGCTGATCGTGTCCGAAATGTCTGGACATTTCTTTGGTCGCTCATGTCCCGCTGAGACGCTTGTATGGTCACGTTTGACACCTAGCCCAACGACCTCGTTAGCGACTCAGAAGCAAGACAAGGTGGGGATTAGCAGCCCCCGACATCGTTACAAAGGTCGCTATGACACGCTAGATCGTTGCTCCGTTGTTGGGTAGATTGGACTGTCTGACATCTCAATAGCGGCCACATAGTGATGCGGCAACGATCCCTGTCGTGTCGTATCGCTGTCGGGATCGTTATAGCGTCGCTAGGTGTGACGGGACCTTAAGAGCCACAACATTTTTGTTTCATTGTTTTGTCCATACCATATCCATAGGAGGCCTTGCATTTCTGTGGCGAGCTGTAACTTTGTATGACGCCATGCTCTTTACCAAGTAATGTACTAAGAGGTGGAAAATAATTTCAAGTGTTAAAAATGATGAAAGAAAAAAAAAAAAAAAAATGCAATTCTAACTGCATTTTGAGTTTTATTTTTGTTATCCATTATGTGGAAAGAATGACTTTGCAAAAAGAAAAAAAGAGAAAAAAATCCACATCCCGCGATCACGTGTGCACCGGCAAGCAGGGCTGTGGAGTCGGTGTGCCAAACCTGCGACTCAGACTCCTCAATTTCCCTTCCACCGACTCGGTTGAACGGTTGAATTTTTCTCTTTCTTTGAGAGCAAGTGAAACATTTTGCTGAAATATGGTCAATCTGCTTGCTATAGGAGACAGAGTGAAATCTTTTTCCTTGCAGCAACGCTTTGCCTGCTCCATATCATCCAAATACTTGTCAAAGTCTAACTCTTCATCTGATGAGGATGAAGACATGGCAGCAGTAGCACTGTCCGGACCCAAGTCCTCTTGCACCTGGCAGTTCACCTGTAGGCCAGTCATCCTAACTGCTACCTCAGTCAGAGCTTCTTTTCCTTTAGTAAGCTGTTGATCATCAAGCAATATACGATGACTTGGGTCCACATAAACAGCTGCCAGAAAAATGTTATTTTCCAATAGCTGTGTCTCTCTCCGTTTTCATTAAAGCAGAAATGCCATCTGCGATTAAATCTCCTCTTTGGGACAGGCAAAATAGCAAGTTCTTCCACTCCCTTATGAAAATGCCAGGAGTTAAATCCTCAGCTTGTAATTTTTTAGTCACGGTAAATATGTGATTAAGCAATTCCTTCAATTCAGCCACCTGTTTCCATTGACCTTCATTTAGGGTTACCAGAGGGTTCGCCATATCTATAAGAAACGGTTTTAGCCAGGATCAAGACTAGGGGGGACAGAACCTCATACTGCACACCTCTGCTGCTGCAAAACCTTATACTGCACAACCCTACACTTGAAAATAAAGCCTGCACCTTAAGAAGATGTGATGAATGCAGTCTATTTATTCCAACTATCAAATGATGTTGATGTGTTACTGAAGACGAGCAATGCCTGTCCTGGGCGTCCTTTTGGGCAGCTATGAGGTGTACCTGACTGGTGCAAAAAAAAAAAAAAAAAAAAAAAAAAAAAAAAGGAGTGTAAAGGGGGTTTTACACTAAGCGATATCGCTAGCAATATCGCTAAAACGTCACTGGTTTTGTGACGTAATAGCGATATTGCTAGCGATATCGCTATGTGTGATACTTACCAACGACCGACTCCCCCGCTGTCCATCGCTGATCGCGCGAGAATGTCCGGCTCCATTTCTCGTCGGGCGCTTCCTGCTGGGCTTCCTGCTGTGACGACGAGCGACGCGTGGAGACGGGCGGGAGGACGCAGGATCGCTGTGTGTGAATGGTAAGTATCGTGCGCTGCGTCGCTGCTGCATCGCTGTGAGATCTTTCTGTGTGAAAGCTCACTAGCGATCATTTAGCGATGCACCAGCGATCCTGACCGGGTCGGATCGCTGGTCGGATCGCTGGTGCATCGCTAAATGTAAAAGGGCCTTTAGTCTGTGTGCTACCCGGCTTTCATTCTTTTTGGTACAGATAAGATATGGATAGACAGATATGGATAGATGGATAGAGAGCAGATTTCTAACCTGCTTTAGCTATTGAAAACATTATCTATGAGCTCGAAAACCTTTCAGGTGATGCGTTTTTTTAAAAAGCTGATCTGCTTTTGCAGCTGAAAAACATATACTCAAAAAACACAGGAAAAATGCTGTGTGTGAATGTAGCCTTAGATCAGGAATATTTATACAGCCATTTATAGGACATTTCTTAACTTTCCCAAATTCCTATGAAAAAATATTCAGCATATTCTGCATTGAACTACTGTACCCAATTTATTATATATTTTAGGAGTCGGACCATTTTATACCGACTCCACCAAAATGAGCTCCGACTTCACAACTCCGACTCCACAGCCCTGCCGGCACCTTAGCCATTTAGGGTATGTGCACACGTTGCGGATTACCCTGCTGATTTTTCACGTGCGTATTTGGCTAAATCCGCAAGTAAAATGACCTGCGTTTTACCTGCGGATTTCCCCTACGTTTTGATACCTGCAGATTCCTATAATAGAGCAGGGGTCAAAACCCTGTGGATCCGCACAAAAGAATTGACATGCTGCGGATTTAAATCCGCAGAAAAATCCGCAGCATGTGCACAGCATTTTTCATTTCTCATTGACTTTAATGGTACTGTACAACGCAGCAGATTCCACAACGTGTGCACAGACCATTAGATGTCACCATTGAAAATGGTTAAAAAAGCAGAGATCAGTACAAGATCCCACGATTCCGTGACAGACAGACCATGGCTGTGTAACACAGCTTGCATCTGCCGGTTAAGATGCGGGCTCAGTTTCTGGACCTGCTCCATACACCCTCTAAAACCATATGATGTATTTTTGTTGCAAAATGGTTAAATGGGTAGTCCACATCTTACAAAAAAAGCGACAAATTTCAAGGATAGCAGAGGGGCGTCCAAGACCCTCACTGATCCCATTTAAAGTTTGGCTAATGTCCTGCTATACAACAGAGGACACGACACACAGTGTCATCCTAATGTAGCCGACTGCAAGTTCCTAGGAGCACAGCAAGATAGGCCACAAAGCAAAAAAGCTGCGAGCTCCCTACATCGTCAATATTGGTCAGACCCCACTGATCATATCTTGCTTTTTTATAACATGGTGACCAAGCATTATTTAAAATATATAAATCCTAAAATAAATCCTAATTTTACTACAGTGGAAACAGATTGTAATATCATACCCCATGTTCCTAAACCAATTAGCCACATAAAGGACACAGCTAGTTGACATTACATAATGACAATGGGACCGGCTCACTGTGGATCACAGACAATTAGGGAAGTCGGGCTTTATAAAACACAACCTTTGATATTTGCAAGACAGCACGCTGGGAGCCGCATGGTGGTCTGGATACAGAGCCTTCAGTCCCTTCTAATCAGCTAACAAGCCTGGGAAATACATCTCTCCCGGGAAAACCCACCGTAAAAGTGAAGTGCTAAACAGACTAAGCAGAAAATTAGCAACTTCCAAGTGTAAGATTAATGATGACTATCCCCCCCCCCCCCCCCAAAAAAAAAAACAAAAAAAAAAAAAACACAACAACGGACTTTGCACTGGGAGTTTACAAAGAGCAGCTCTTGGCTCTGCTGACATGTACGGTACGTTTGAGTAAATATTTGTGATCCCCACAATGCCATAATTATTGTAAAGTTTGTGTTGTTCCTCCGTTACTCCTCCTGGAAACGCAAGGATGAATTTACAAGAAATGGTCATCTTCTATGTAAATACTTAACAGATATTTTAAGGTTCAGTCAGCTACAGTTAAAAAAAAAAAAAAAAAAAAAAAAGTGAAAAATTGAAGTCTGGAAGGAAGGCTTCCATATGTGATTTTCACAGATTCATGGACAAAAACAAAAACAAGCATGTTTCCTCGTTTTTTTGAGGTCAGCAAACAAATCTGTACATGTGAACAGCCCCATAGACTACAGTGAGTGCATGTTCAATCAGCAAATCATAATGACAACACACATGACACTCAAGGATAAGGCCCTAAAAACATTAAAGTAGTGAAAGCAATGCGCTGGTGTAACAATTACTACGAATTAAGGAAAAAAAAAAAAAAAAAAAAAAACTTCCAATAGCCACACTGTTAAAAATGCAATTAGATCCAGAGTACGGTAATTGTTCTCAGCAATCTCCAACAATCATTTTTATAACCTTAAGTCAGCAAAAAAGATAAAATCTGTCATTTTTGTCACGTTTCTGATATTTTTTATAAACACAAAACATAGCAACCTAAATATACCATTATCATAAATTATAATGTGCCACGAAAAAAAAATCTCAAAATCAATAGGATTTGTTGAAGCGTTCCAGAGTTATCACCACATAAAGTGATATTGGTCAGAATTTTAAAAATCGGCTCCGTCACTGAGGGGTTAATATGTCCAACAGAACAAGCCTTTAGGCCTGTCCTACAACGCTGTTGTTATGGTGTCCCTGACACATCCTTTTGTACTGTCAATGAGAACGTAAAATGTAAATGGATGCATTTTTACCTTCCATTGATCATACATACGTACACCTGGATCATATGGTGTCCTCTCCCAAGGGCAAGGAGGCTGAAAATAGCCCCTGGAACAGGTTTAGCATCCTTTCTCTCCATGGTCGGCATTTTGAAGTTCAAAGCAAGTTTGAAGCAAAATCTTACAATTCAATCCCATTCTATTCCCCTCCCCGTACCAAGAGAGATCAGGAGGAGATGTGAATACGGTTGATAGACTCATTTATACAGCTTTGCCTGAATATAAAAGTGGCTTTGAGCCAACATCTTACATGCTTTTTGTGCAAGACATTTGTTATCCCGCATGTGACATCTGCAATGCTCGTATCACCAGACATCTGCCTGGTTTCGGCATATGCTCTTGACACGTTAAAATTAAACCTTTTAATTATGATGCACGCCATCCTGTGCACAGTAAGTGCCGATATAACCTGAATGTTATGGCCCTGATGCCTTTGCAAATTACTCAAGATCAAAACTACACGGGCAATTCATCATCATGAAATCACGATACAGAAGTCACACGTTTAAGGGACCCAAATATAGTCGATGGAAGACAGGAGGGTCATGTTCTCATTTGGAGCATAACCAGGGGACATACCAAGTCTGAAATTTAGTTCCTAGAATGCATTAGTGTTAAGAGAATTCCATAGGATAATCACAGAAAACCGTGCTGACAACCCTGGGTCTAAAAAAAAAAAAAAAAAAAAAAATATCTATCTCCCCAAAATCTGTTAAATAGGGGTGACTGGAAAACAATTTAAGCACAATTTTATAACTTCACAGTTCTCTAATTTACAGGTCTATGTATTTAAAGGGAATTTGCAACAAGCAGACATATCTCACAATTTATTATAACTTGGGGCAAAGCAAGGTACAAACCAGATTATTATGTGGTAGGGTAAAGCCTAAGGTAGACCTGTCATTTTTTTCCAACACTTTATAAGCAAAACAGGGGAAAAAATGGCCTAATAAAGCTTCACACATTTAAAAAACTAACCTAAGTTACGGTGTGTCCATTGTGGTCATAATACTCATCTGCCGAAATAGAAAGTGAAGGCTTGTTCTGAAATCAAAATGCATCACCGATCCATACAACAGGTGATACATTTTTGATGGTGACGGTCCAACAACTGGGACCTTGAGCAATCAATGGGATAGGTGTAATCTAGTCCTCTATATCAGGGTTCCCCAACTCCAGTCCTCAAGGCCCACCAACAGATCATGTTTTCAGGATTTCCTGAGTATTGCTCAGGTGATAATTGCTTCACCTGTGCAATTCAAAGGAAATCCTGAAAACATGACCTGTTGGTGGGCCTTGAGGACTGGAGTTGGGGAACCCTGCTCTATATGAATGGCATTTACACCAAAGAAAACCCCACAAGTCAGTGTTTTAAAAGGCATTTACACTTTTAAGAAAGTGGACTCTAAAAACTTTAAAATAGCTAAAACCGCTGCTTTAGTCTCAATTGACAGTGTAGATCACTGCTGCAGCCAATCACTGAGCTCAGTGGATCATGACATCAACTTAGCAGAGCAGTTGAGATCAGCGATTGTCTGCAGCAATGAGGTTGCATAAAATAGGTGGACAGCGTTGTGTGAATAAAGCAGAGATTACATTACTGCTACATTAATTCTCTACAAGACAAGCCATCAGTTCTGTAGAAATGAACAGAAGAGCAGCAATCATGTGCACCCTATGCGCTCCAGCCACATGGGGGACTCTCGGGAGATCCCAGTTCTCAGGCCCGCAGGAGGTCCAAATAGATGCAACAGCAGCAACTAAAGACTTCTCTAGATAACAGCTCTTCTGTCTAAGAAAAAAACAGATCTTCCTCCAGGGAAGGACCCAGCCAAGGGGTGGCTCCTTTCGGAAACCACCATTACCACCATATTAAGTGGCCCTTTAAGTCAATATCCAGCTCTTTACGAGTTTACAGATATGACTTGACTGGGTCCTTCCCTGAAGGAAGATCTGGCTAGTCCCATGTTTGAGACTCTTAAATGAGGCTCCACGGACTTTATTTGCATATTCATATTTCCCAGGGAGCATTGCACCTAGGATTTCACTGATTGAGCGCCTTTGCCGGCTACCGCAGTGTTTTCTTTGACTGATCTCCCTGTGTCAGTGATTGTTTCGTGATATAATGCTCCATATATTTCATGGCGGCGCCATAAGATGCTCCACACAAAATACACCCCATATAATGCTGCACAGAGGTTAATAATGGCCCCATAAGATGCTCCATTATTATTTATTGTTAAAGCACCATTTATTCCATGGTGCTTTACATGTAAGGAGGGGTATACATAAAAACAAGTACAATAATCTTAAACAATACAAGTCATAACTGGTACAGGAGGAGAGAGGACCCTGCCCGCGAGGGCTCACAATCTACAAGGGATGGGTGATAATACAGTAGGCGAGGGTAGAGCTGGTCGTGCAGCGGTTTGGTCGATCGGTGGTTACTGCAGGTTGTAGGCTTGTTGGAAGAGGTGGGTCTTCAGGCTCTTTTTGAAGGTTTCAATGGTAGGTCCCGTCTCATCCCGTCTCCAAGACTTTACACGTGCCGCGCCAATTCTTTGGAATGCACTTCCCAGGTCAATACGATTAGTCCCCAATCCCCACAATTTTAAGCGTGTCCTGAAAACGCATTTATTCAGACTGGCCTATCGCCTCAACACATTAACCTAACCTATCCCTGTGTGGCACAGCCAAAAGTTTTACCATAACCAGGTTTCCCGCATCATGTTCCCACATGCTTTATGCATCCATTAGCCCTCTGTGTCTGTACTGTTACACACTTAACATTATGGCTGGTCCATACAATCAGGGCAACTGTTACCACCCACCTTTCGTGTCTACCTCTTTCCTCATAGACTGTAAGCTTGCGAGCAGGGCCCTCATTCCTCTTGGTTTCTGTTATGATCTATGTGATTATTGTTATGCTGTAATGTCTATTGTCTGTACAAATCCCCTCTGAAATGTAAAGTGCTGCGGAATATGTCGGCGCTATAAAAATAAAATTTATTATTATTATTATTATTAGGTGAGAGTCTGATATGTTGTGGTAGAGAGTTCCAGAGTAGGGGTGATGCGCGAGAGAAATCTTGTATGCGATTGTGGCAAGAGGAGATAAGAGGGGAGTAGAGAAGTAGATCTTGTGAGGATCGGAGGTTGCGTGCGGGAAAGTACGGGGAGACGAGGTCACAGATGTATGGAGGAGACAGGTTGTGGATGGCTTTGTATGTCATGGTTAGGGTTTTGTAATGGAGTCTCTGGGCAATTGGGAGCCAGTGAAGGGATTGACAGAGGGGAGAAGCTGGGGAATAGCGGGGGGACAGCTCCATAAAGGTTAAGGCCCCATAAGATGTTCCATAGAATAATATACCCCATATGCTGCTCCATAGATTATGCCCCCATAAAATGCTTCATAGATTATGCCCCATAAGATGATCCATGTAGATTATGCCCTCATATGCTGCCCCATAAGATGCTCCATAGATTATGCTCCCATATGCTGCCCCCATAAAATGCTCCATAGATTATTCCCCCATATGCTGCCCCAATAAGATGCTCCACAGATTATGTCCCCCATATGCTGTCCCCATAAAATGCTCCATAGATTATGCCCCCATATGATGCTCCACAGATTATGTCCCCCATATGCTGCCCCCATAAGATGCTCCATAGATTATGCCCCCATAAGATGCTCCATAGATTATGCCTCCATATATTGCTGCAAAAAAAAAAAAAAAAATGACATACTCACCTCTTGTCCCTGGGGGGCCAGGTGCTGGTGTTGCTGCTGGCTCAGGACCCAGCACCTGAGATATTCACTTGTTCCCGGTCCATCGCTGCTGTCTGCCGCGTCCTGTGTCAGTGAAGTTCAGACAGCAGAGGGCACGGCGCGCACTAACCACGTCAGTACGCCCTCTCTGCTGGCTAAACCTCACTGACAGAGGACGCAGCAGGCAGCAGCAAGCAGCGATGGAGCGGGGACAGGTGAATATCTAATATACTTACCCCCACCTTGCAGCCTCCCCCCCGCTTCTCCCATGGTCTCCCTTCAGCGGTCACGTGGTATCACTCATTAAACTCATGAATATGCGCATATTCATGAGTTTAATGAGCGGTACCACGTGACCGCTGAAGGAAGGGAGACCGTGGAGAAGCAGTGGGGCTGCAGAGACGCGTCGGGTGGGGTCAGTATGATCTGACAAACGCTCCCCCTCCCCCGCCGACCCACAGGTATATGACTCATGTATAAGCCGACAGGGGGACTTTCAGCCAAAAAAAATGGGCTGAAAATCTCAGCTTATACGCAAGTATATACAGTATATCTCTATATATAAAACTGAGAGTGTGTGTGTGTGTGTGTGTGTGTGTGTGTATGTATCACCAACCAATCAAGAAGCATCTTTCATTTCACCAGAGCTGTTCAAAAGAAGCTAAGCTGTGATTGGTTGCTATGAGCAACAGTTTTCCTTGCAACCAGTCACTAAGCATCTCCCATTTCACCAGAGCTGGTTAAAAGTAGCTGAGCTGTGATTGGTTGCTATGAGCAAGTTTTCCCACTTGACAACACCTCAGCAGACAGTGACATGGTGGGAGAAATCTAGCATCCCGGGAAACATAAGCTCCCAGCTATTGTCTGCCCCCCCAGACAGGAGCACAGAGCACATGACAAGTGAAAAAACCCCACCCGTTCCCATATACAAATCACATCTTCCATCCCATAGGCACATCTTCCCTCTTAAAGGGATCTCCGGTATGGAAGTTAGAACAGTACTCAGCTCTGTGGTTCTGACCGCAGGGTCTCTCTTAAAGGGATCACTGGTATGCAAGTTAGGGCAAATCCACTCAGCGTTTTGGTACTGACCCTAGGCCTTTCTTAAAGGGATCTCCGGTTTGGAAGGCAGGGCAAATCCATACAGTGCTGATACCAGGCTTTCTTAAAGGGATCTCCGGTAAGGCAGTTAGGGTAAATCCCTCAGAGCTCTGATTCTCACCCCAGGCTTCTATAAAAGGGATCATTGGTATGTTAATCAGGGCAAATCCACTCAGCGTTCTGGTTCTAACGCCAGGCCTCTCTTAAAGGGATCCCCGGTATGGAAGTTAGGACCGTTCCACTCAGCGCTCTGGTTCTGACCACAGGCTGACGGGATGATGTGGGACATTAGGGGTAGTAGTCCGGTGGCTCTGGCTGACGGGATGATGCGGGATATTAGGGAGAGTAGTCTGGTGACTCTGGCTGACGGGATGATGCGGGATATTAGGGAGAGTAGCCCGGTGGCTCTGGCTGACGGGATGATGCGGGATATTAGGGAGAGTAGTCCGGTGGCTCGGGATGATGTGGGATATTACAGGTAGTAGTCTGGTGGCTCTGGCTGACAGAATGATGTGGGATATTAGGGGTAGTAGTCCAGTGGCTCTGGCTGACGGGATGTGGGATATTAGGGGTAGTAGTCAGGTGGCTTTGACAGGATGATGTGGGATATTAGGGGTAGCAGTCCAGTGGCTCTGGGTGACAGGACGATGTGGGATATTGGGGGTAGTAGTACGGTAGCTCTGGCTGACAGGATGATGCGGGATATTGTAGTGCATGTGGCTATGTGGAGTGGGCGGGGCTCCACACTCAGTGCGATATATATATATATATATATATATATATATTTTTTTTTGTTATAACTAACCGTAGTTCATTACTATGCCCGGGCAGTGCCGGGCTCTTCAACTAGTTTCTTATATAAAAGTCAAAGTTAGTTCAGATGAGTGCGCTTTCTGCCCATTTGTGCTGCAGACCACATATACAGACAATCAGTATAGGGAAGGAAGGGGAAGCAGAATACAATGTGAACTTAATATTCAGCTTTAACTGGAGCAAGTGTGAAATAACACAATAAAAGGGTAATATCCTTAATTTTTGTATCCCCAAATCTGACAATATCATGGCAAAGATTTCAAAAGCATCTTTTGCCTTTTTTTCTATTATGTCCTGTACATGGTGATGGCTACTCCCCAACATCATAACTTTGGTTAATGTTGTCGATCCAGTTGTGCCTCATTCTGGGGGCCATGGTAACAAAAGATGATACAGTTTGGGAAGTTTTGCCGTAGCTCTCTAGGCTTTTACCATCACTTCTAACAAGGGGTTGACCAGTCACTTGCAGATTGGTAGGTGTCCAACCGCTGGGATCTGCACTGACTGGCGGAACACAGAATTTTTATCCTAGCTACCAAATTTACCAGCAGGTTCGATGTCCGACCACTGCCCATTCATTCTCTACGGAGCTGCCAGAACAACCAAGCACAGCGCTCGGCAGTCACACAGAGTGAATGGAGATTGGGTCGGGCACGCACACTGCCACTCCATTCTAAAGAAGCAAAAAGTTACCTGTTCTGCCGATCGATGCCGGTTAGCGATGAGCGAACATGCTCGGATAAGCCGTTATCTGAGCACACTCGTATGCTAACCGAGTGACTTCGTCGGGCTCTAATAATATGTTCGATTCCCCGCAGCTGCATGTCTCGCAGCTGTTCAGCACCTGCAATATATGCAGGGATTCCCGAACAAACAGGCAATCCCTGCATGTGTTGCGGCTGTTGAAAAGCCATGAGACATGCAGCCACGGGGACTTGAATATATTATTCGAGCACACCCAAGATATTTGGGCAACATGTTATCACAGCACGTTCGCTCATCGCTAATGCGGATCCCAGCAGTCCCAAGTCATTCAAGTTATCACCAGACCTTTATAAGCCACCGTGTAAAGTGGCAGTACCCCAGAACCACCAGTTACGGGCAGAAGTAATCCCTCCACTTCCTTGGACTTGTAGCAAAGTTATTATCAGTAGGAAAGCATTTTTTTATATTTGGTGATCTAAACTTGGGTGTATAGACAAAAATCTACAGAACCTTAAAATATCTTGTTTATTTGCCTACTTTGTACACAGGCTTTTTTTTTGGGTGGCAGTTTTCTACGTATTGTGATAAATGCCTTGTCTATAGCCTCATCTACCAGAATGAAAACCGCTTGCTGGGAGGACAGCGATAAGGTTACGTCAAACCTATGTCAGCCATATTTCTCATCGCTGACAGTACTAAATGCGGCTCACCGCTAGATCAGAACAGGCCGGGAAGCCCTTACACGGCACGCATTCATATTTATAAAAGGAGCTGAGAAGATTTTCCTTTTTATCCTAATAATGTGGGAAGGCTGAAGAAAGTAAATATGGTAAGTAAGGCAACGAATGACCCAAATTTCCATATACTCTCACTACTTTGTGTGTAATTCATTCGCTGTGTTGTCTTGTCAGCAGTGAGCGAGCAGCTGGCAGCAAGCCAAGGAGGCGAACAGCAGCAATGAAAGTGTGAAGATCTTCCAGCAAGTAAGGAGGGGTCAAAGATATTCATCTGAAAATGTGTGGAACGCCTTCTTGTCAAGATACCTACAGTAACGTGCCGAGCCTGGTTCCTTAGATAAGGAGCATGTAACGTTTAGAATGGGTACATGTAAAGTTCGGCACATTTCTTCCCATAAGACGCTACTCGTGAGAATGGGAGTCAGATCAGCGGGAGTAATCCTGGACATAAACATTAAATATAAGATCTATAATTAAAGGGCTTTTTTGGGCATACAATATTAATGACCAAGCCTTCAGTTGGGTCACCAGCATCTGAATGTTGAGCGTCCAACACCCAGCTCATCCACTGATCAGCCGGTTTTAGCTTTGATGGCAGGTGTATACAAGCATTAAATCGATCTGCACTTGACAGCTCCATCCAATGATTAGCGGCTACTGCTGGGTACGTACTGCAGATAGGCTCCTATTCTCCTGAATAGCGGCTGTGCTTTAGTACTCATCAGCAGCTACTACACATTGAATGGAGATGGACGTTGCCGCACTCTTCACTGCCACTTCCAAAGTTGCTGAGTGTTCGACTTCCACCAACCTGATATTAATGATCGATTCTAAGGATAAGCCATCAATATTGTAGGTCCAAAAAAAACTAGCAAAAACAAAGTAAAAAATTAAAAACATAAAAAAGCGACAAGTAACAATATGACATTGACATAAGGTATGGATGAACCCAACAATGAGCCTGGTCAGGAATGCGGATAAATAGCCAGTTCCTCAACTGTTAAACAAATAAATAAGGTTAAAAAACACCAATTATAAGCAAAAAATGTCCAGGAAAAAAAAAAAAAAAAAAAATTTAAATTTCTTCTTTTAAAATGCCAGTTTATTCTCAGCCTGGGATACACATCCACTACAACCTGTCAAGCTCCTTAAAGCTCGATTTGTTTTAAAACTTGCAAGTTAATTAGGGCTAGCTTCCAGTGGGAAAGTTGTAGAGCACAAGCCCCGGAGATGACAGAAATCAGATTTACAATAAGTTGCGCTGATCGGAAGTGTACATTTTCCAATATCCTCGTTATGTCAACACTGTTTAAACCAGCATAGGAGCCGATACCACCGGCGTATAATTGCTCTGCTCTGATTTTCCATTCAAGTGCAATCCCACAAGGATTATTACAGCATTTCAGAATGCACCCACACGTCAGAGAGCGCATACAGAAAGGAGCACAATTTAGCAGAACGCCGCTGGAGAGACAGGCAGAAATGCTAGGCAGGGAATGTGTAAGCCACTGAATGGCTCTGGAGGCGGGCAAGTGTGATCTACAAGCAGATGAAAAAGGTATAGAGAATGAGAGTTATTGTTTTGTGCTGCAAATGCATTATTATATAAAACCAATTACTACACTTGGGCAACAAAACATTTCACTTAAAGGGGTTGTCAACATGAAATAAAGGCCTTTCCATGTGCCAATCGAAGTAATGTTTAACAATAGACATTATGCAGTCTGCAGAGGAGTTAGCAAACCCCCTGAAAAAACAGTGCTGCGAAAATGTAGGTAATTTCACCTTGTTTCCTGATAAGTTAGAATTTTGGGTAGATGGACTGATTTGCATTGCTTGGCCTCCATCCCAGTATTTGGTGTTAGGTTTCTGCTGCAGAAAGCTACAACTTGACGTTCTGCACCAACATGAATTATATTTTCCAACTTTTCGGTATTTGCTTCAATTGAAAAAGATATCCATAAACTCTGTGTCAAAACGTCGGTAAAAAAAAAATTCTGTTAAATAACCCAAACCTGAACCTAGGTCAACAGTCCATACAAATGGACCTAGCAAAGAATGCAAGATAAATTCTCTATGTGCAACTCGAGGCCTCCATACATCTTAAAGTTGACTGAACCCGCCGATTATTGGTTAGTATCAGACGTCTTTGTGTTTAAGAGATTTCGAATAAGGCAAAGAGGAAGACCAGCAACCCGATGGGTTGAGATTATCAAGGTACCAGCAGAGAGGACCTTGGCGGCCCTTCTCTAGGCTTGCACAAGATCAATGTTCCTACATTTCATTCATCCATCAAGTCACCATGGTTCGAGTTCAAGAGGGAGGAAAGAATGAAGAAAAGGTCACTTCTTTTGGCCATCTTACTAAAGCTTTGAAAGCCTGAAAAGGTTAAGCGAAGTTTAAAAAAAAAAAAAAAAAAAAAAAAAAAAAAAAATGGACCGTGTACTCAGCAAGTGGTTTTGATATTGTTGTGCATATGTCCATTATGGTTAACATTTTTAGAACTCTTCTGGCGGGTTTCAGGCAGAATCTACCTGAAAACCAAATCCGCTGTGCACATGCTGTGTAAATTTCCGCAGCAGGTCACTTATTTTTTTGCGGAACAGCAGCTGCAGTTTTCGTTCCGGGAAGAACGAACATACAAATATCTCTCACATCCGCACAGCCCAATCCGCAATAGAATCTGCATCAGTTCCACTGGACAAAGTATAGGAAGCCGCAGGGAAAACTGCATGCGTTTTACCCTGCGGTTTCAGCCAAGCGATGCGGATTATTCTGCAGACAAAATCCGCAGCGTGCGCACACACCCTAAGAGTATTTGCTGCTGTACGTGGAATATTGCTCCAGTATGTAACATGTGTTTTTTATGTGTTGTCTCCACAGCGCATATAACAGAAATGAATCCGTCTGCCAGCTCCAATGACGTCAGGGGAATACTACGAGGAATGTCTCTGCCCCGGACACATGCAGCACAGCTAACCTAGTTAGGATAATAATTGGCCAATGAAGGCACTAATTCTCTTTTCAAGCGACGCAGGTTTTGCATCCTAGCAACGTTACGTTTCTGTATAACAATATACTTTCCTAAAAGACCTCGGGGAGATTCCATCAGCTTGTGTCGAATTCTCAACATGTAGAAACCCTACAGAAAATGCAGTCATCTCCTGGATAATTAATACTGTTTAAAAAGTGTTACACATTTAACAATCCAAACATGAGATTACTGGTTCATACAGACGTCCATTAAACTCAGTCCAAGCACAGACAGTAACACAGATTGTGAGCGGGTCTCCCAACCGGAACTCCACAGCCTCACGGAAGTCAGTCTGTGCTCAGTTTCCAGGTCATCTGCATAAACCCTTAAAGGGAACCTGTCAGCTCTATTGGCCGCTAAAAGATGCGGCCACTGCCTTTCAGGGCTTATCTACAGCAACCAAAATCGCTGAAAAAGGAATCAGCGAACAGTATGGGGGACACAACTCTCTACCAACAAATGATGTTGGGGGAGATAACGGTCTGCCATGTCAGATTTTGGACAATGGACAGTCAAACTTTTTGCTCTTTAGGTGATAGGCAACCACCACAGGAGTTTGGCTGCGGCTCTCTCATAGGGGACACAGGAGCGCTGCTGTGCATGGGGAGAGACAGGAGAGCTAGCTGATCATTCAACAGGCAGCTATATAAAGTTTATGGGGGCTTAAAGAGAACCAGTCACCTGTTTTGGCCACTATAAGATACGGACACTGCCTTTTAGGGTTTATCTACAGCATTCTATAATGCTGTAGATAAGCCCCCGGTCCAACCTCCAAGATAAGAAAAATGAGTTATGCTCACCCCGGGGGGGTTGCATTATGCTGTCCAATGGGTGTCGCAGCTCTGCGTCCGGCGCCTCCTATCTTCTTGCAATGCCGCTCTCCTGCGTGCTTCTTGCCTCTCCAGCATCGCCCTCATGCGCAGGCGTACTTCTCTGCACTGCACCGAAGCCCCAGTTCCTCGAGTGCAGACACGTCTGGAACAGCGCTGGCACAGTTTGTGAGTATAGGCATTATTTTATTGGGGCATAACATTTAGTTTAAGAAGGGGTTGTGCTGGCAGTGGACATCGCCTTTAACTGTAGTCCTTTTAGCGAGCATGTCATCTCCAACTTGCTAAAAAACCAACAAGTCTGCAGTCTGTGTGATTGCAGAGTTATGAATCCCCTCCCCCTCAGAGCAAGCACTGTGCCGGTTTCAGACCTGGGACCGTGCATGTTACACATACCCATACGGCCAGTGGGCACGACCTCACTCTCCATACAAGTGTATGAAGTGAGGCCGCGGACAGTCCCCGCAACAGTTCACTGGGAGGGAAGGGGTGGGGGGAATTCATAAGTCTGCAGTCACAAAACCCCTTTAAGGCCGATATCACACTACCTTGTCTGATGCGAGAAACTCACGAGTCTCTCGCATCAACACCCGGCGCTACTGCTGGCACTCAGGACCGGAGGTGTGGCTAGATAGAAATACATCCAGCCCAGCTCTGGTCCTGAGTGCTGGCGGTAGCGCCAGGTGTTGATGCGAGAGACTCATGCGAGTTTTGCGCATCACACAGGGTAGTGTGATCCCAGCCTAACTGGTCAAAACAGTCATTTTGACCAGGGGTGCTTAAACTTTTACTTACCACTGGATAATTACAGCATAAGAAAACATGATGTGTGTGTGTGTGTGTGTGTGTGTGTCCTGTGACCAAACAGCATGTCTATACAGAAACTTTAACCCCCAAATAGTAAAAAAAAAAAAAAAAAAAAAAAAAAAAAAAAAAAAATAATAAAAAAGCCACACAAAACAAAAACACAAAAAAGAAAAACTACTTTTTCCCAATTGTATCACAGTTAACACTTTAGTCTGAAAATAAGCAACTACAGCATCCATGCAGGATGTCCATCAAACATTAATCCATGGCAGAGATGCCTAAGAACCCATTCAGCAATTTTTACTGGCCCCGTTCCTATAGTCCCTGGGGGTGGATGTGCATTAAGCCTTTACTGTTTAAGTGTTCTCTATATATACGGTACTAGAAATTACATCGCATTCACTGCAGACTCCCCATCCTTGTAGAACTCATTCATTAGGTAAACATGCAGATGAACCATAAGTATGCTATATACAGCTCTGGCAATAATTTAGAGACCACTGCACAGTTTTATAAAAATCAGCTTCTCTACATATCTGACAGCCATTCCATTCCAGTGTCAGAATTCCAACCAGAGTACACCTCATTCTACTTAATGTGCTTCTGATTAGGTGATCACCTGAACCAAATCTTATTTAACAAAGGAAAGTATAAAAAACTCTGCTGTGGTCTTCACAATCCTCTTGCAATAGGACAAGCTGGATGGCAAAACAAATGCTAGTAATATCCCAAAAGTAATAGGAATGAAAAAATAACCATGCCAAAGGAGTTGAAAAGAAAAAAGTCTTGAGTGAGGAAAAGAAGGGCTCAATTTTGGCTTTACTAGCAGAGGGATACAGTGAGCGTCATGGTGCCTCCATCCTAAAAAATTTCTAAGACGGCAGTCCATTACAAAAAGGTCAAGCAGCAGACATTGGGGACAACAAAGGTACAGACAGGCAGAAGGCAAAAACGACTCCCCACTGACCAGGATGACCGTCATTTTATTCAAATATCACTCAGCAACCGCAGGATGACATCAAGTGGCCTACAAAAGGAATGGCAAATGGCAGCTGGGGTGAAGTGCACAAACAGTTCGTAACCAGCTCCTAGAGGCAGGGCTCAAGACATGTAAAGCTAGAAAAAAGCCTTTCATCAATGAGAAGCAAAGGAGAGCCAGGCTGAAGTTTGCCAAAGACCATAAGGATTGTCCATAGAGGACTGGAGTAAGGTGATCTTCTCTGATGAGTCTAATTTTCAGCTTTGCCCAACACCTGGGTGTCTAATGGTTAGATGGAGATCTGGAGAGGCGTACAAGCCACAGTGTCTTGCACCCATTGTGAAATTTCGTGGAGGATCGGTGATGATCTGGGGATGCTTCAGCAAGGCTGGAATTGGGCAGGTTAATCTTTGCGAAGGACGTATGAATCAAGCCGCATACAAGGTTATCCTGGAAAAACAGTTGATTCCTTCTGCTCAGGCAATGTTCCCCAACTCTGAGGACTGTTTTTTCCAGCAGGACAATGCGCCATGCTACACAGCTAGGTCAATCAATGTGTGAATGAAGGACCACCACATCAAATCCCTGTCATGGCTAGCCCAATCTCTAGACCTGAGCCCTATTGAAAACCTCTGGAATGTAATCAAGAGGAAGATGGATAGTCACAAGCCATCAAACAAAAAAGAACTGCTTACATTTTTGTACCAGGAGTGGCATAAGGTCATCCAAAAGCAGTGTGAAAGACTGGTGGAAAGCATGCCAAAACGCATGAAAGCTGTAATTAAAAATCATGGTTATTCCACAAAATATTGATTTCTGAACTCTTCCCGAGTTAAAACATTAGTATTGTTGTTTCTAAGCGATTATGAACTTGTTTTCTTAGCATTATTTGAGGTCTGCAAGCACTCTGCATTTTCGTTATTTTGACCATTTCTCATTTTCTGAAAATACAAAATTTAGTGCTTGGAAATTCGAAGACATGTTGTCAGTAGTTTATAGAATAAAAGAGCAATCTACATTTTACTCAAAAATATACCTATAAAGAGAAAAATCAGACAAACACAAACGGACAAACTGAACATTTTGCAGTGGTCTCTTAATTTTTGCCAGAGCTGTATAAGCAAACAATTTAAAGCGGTCTGCAATTTAAAAACTACTGAAGCAGAGGGAAAATTGACTAAATAGTAAAAATAAACATCCTCCGGTATTTATTTTCTTGGAATAGTGATGTGCCAGACATATACTTGACCGCTGCAACCAATCACTAATCCCATCAGTCATTTGCTGTACATTCACGTGCCACCACTGACTAGTCATATGAATGTAGTAGTAATAATAATAATAATAATAATAATAATAATAATGTTATTTCTATAGCGCCAACATATTCCGCTACACTTTACATTATAGAGGGGACTTCTACAGACAATAGACATTACAGCATAACAATAAACACATATCAAAACAGATACCAAGAGGAATGAGGGTCCTGCTCGCAAGCTTACTATCTCTAAGGAAAAAGGGGAGACACGATAGGTAGATGATAACAATTGCTTTCATTGTTTGGACCAGCCATAGTGTATGAATTGGGTGTTCTTGTAATGCTGCATGAACCAGTTAACAGTCTAAATATTTAATAGTACAGACACAGAGGGCTATTAAATGCATAAAGCATGTGAGAATACGATGCGAGTAACCTGAATATGGTAAAAAAATATTTTTGAATGAACCACACAGGGATATTTAGATTAATGTGTTGAGGTGGTAGGCCAGTCTGAACAAATGCGTTTTTAGGGCACGCTTAAAACTGTGGGGATTGGGGATTAATCGTATCAACCTGGGTAGTGCATTCCAAAGAATTGGCGCAGCACGTGAAATGTTTTGGAGACGGGAGAGGGAGGTTCTGATTATTGAGGATGTTAACCTCAGGTCATGGTAGGCTGAGATGAGGGAGGAGATGTAGGGTGGTGCTGAGCCATGGAGGGTTTGTGGGTGAGGGTTAGGCCGGGGTCACACTGGCGAGGAATATGGCCGAGTGAGAGGCGCTAAAAGCACGCATTAGACACAGACCAATGATTCTCTATGGGGTCCCTCGCACCGGCCGTATATTTCTCATCCGTATTCTACGCTCCGTGCCAATCGAAGCATGCTGCGATTGTCAGCGTACTACGCCCATAGTACACCAATGCAAGTCTATGGGTGCGCAAAAAATACGGATTACACACGGACAACACGTGACTTGCGAGAAATACGCACCCGGTGTCTTTTAGCAAAGCCGGCAATTCAGTGCGCTATACAGTAAACTCACCCTGACAGGTTTAATAAAGAAACGAAAGAATAGATATAGACACATAGAATACGTGTGTGTGTGTGTGTGTATATAATATATATATATATATATATATATATATATATATATATATATATATATATATATATATACATACATACACACACTAGATTATGGCCCGATGCTATCGCATCGGGAGGATGCGATAGCATCACACCTCTTTCCATGTTAACCCTCAACACACACACTCCTCTCACCTTTCACCATCTCCACTCACTCTTTCACTCCACATACGACCCCTTCTCTCACTCCGTCCCTCATACTCACGCCGTCATCGCCGCTGCTCCACGATCCCCGACATCTTCTTCCGCCGGCGCCATCCTGGATCCAGACGTTGTCCACGCCGGCGACATGTTCTTGCCGCTACGCCATCTTGAGTATCGTGAAATCCCGCGATAGTCAAGATGGCGTCGTCGGAACAACATGTCGCCGGCGTGGACGACGTCGGGATCCAAAATGGCGTCGGCGAAATCTCGCGAGTTTTCGCCGACGCCATTTTGGATCCCGACGTCGTCCTCGCCGGCGACATGTTCTTGCAGCGACGCCATCTTGACTATCGCGGGATTTCGCCGATCCAAAATGGCGTCGCCGCAAGAACATGTCGCCGGCGTGGACGACGTCGGGAACCAAAATGGCGTCGGCGAAATCTCACGAGTTTTCGCCGACGCCATTTTGGATCCCGACGTCGTCCTCGCCGGCGACATGTTCTTGCGGCGACGCCATCTTGACTATCGCGGGATTTCGCCGATCCAAAATGGCGTCGCCGCAAGAACGTCTGGATCCAGGATGGCGCCGGCGGAAGAAGATGTCGGGGATCGTGGATCAGCGGCGATGACGGCGTGAGTATGAGAGACGGAGTGAGAGAAAGGGTCGTATGTGGAGTGAAAGAGTGAGTGGACGTGAGTGGAGATGGTGAAAGGTGAGTGGAGTGTGTGTGTTGAGGGTTAACATGGAAAGAGGTGTGCGGTGACGTCACCGGTTACAACTGGACGGAAGTTGTTACAACCGGAAGTTGCTTAGGGCATTTATTATTAATAAATAATATATATATATATATATATATATGCGCATTCTATGTGTCTATATCTATTCTTTGGTTTCTGTTAGAAACCCTGTCATAGGGCTCCATTATATGTCCATTTTGCACGCCTGCGAGAAAATCTCACTATACAGATTACATACGGATGCTTACATGCGCAAAATACGCAACCACAGCTTGATTACGGATGACATACGGAGCACTGTTTAGGGGCCATTCATCCGTATTACGCATGTAAAATACTGACCGTATTTTGCGTCGGTTAGTGTGACCCCAGCCTAATAAGTTTGTACTGGATTCTGGAGTGGATGGGTAACCAGTGTAAGGACTGGCACAAGGTAGAGGCACTGGTATAACGATTGGTGAGGAATATGATCCTGGCTGCAGCATTCAAGACAGATTGGAGATTTTGGTAAGAGGGAGACCAATTAGTAGAGAGTTACAATAGTCCAGGCGAGAATGAATAAGAGAAACAGAAGAGTTTTTGCAGAGTCGAAAGTAAAAAGGTTAAATTCTAGAAATATTTTTGAGGTCCAGATAACAAGAGCGAGCCAGTGATTGGATGTGGGGGGGGGGGGGGGGGGTAGGTGAATGAAAGCTCGGAATCAGGTATGATCCTAAGACAGCGGGCATGTTGCTGGGGAGTAATGGTGGAACCACACACAGATGTCAATGTCAGGCAAAGGTGCATTAGTGGAGGGAGAAAACACAAGGAGTTCAGTTTTTGACGGGTTCAGTTTCAGATATAGTGAGGACATGATGTTAGAGACAGCGGTAAAACAATCACTGGTGTTTTCTAAAAAGGCAGGCGTGATATCGGGAGAAGTGTATAATTGGGTGTCATCAGCATAGAGATGGTACTGGTAACCAAATCTACTGTTTGACCAGTAGGGGCAGTATACAAAGAGAAGAGGAGGGGGCCTAGAACCAATCCTTGAGGAACCCCAACAGTAAGGGGAAGATGAGAGGAGGAGCCAGCAAAAGATACAGTGAAGGAGCGGTCAGAGAGATAGGAGGAGGACCAGGAGAGAACGGTGTCCTTGATGCCGATGGAACGCAGCATAGTGAGGAGGAGCTGATGATCCACAGTGTCGAATGCTCCAGAGAGATCCAGCATTTACACATTGCGTTTTAATGCAAATTTTCAGCTGTGTTTTACAGTACCAGCAAAGTCTATGACATTTCATAAATCTAATGCACACAGCTTGGTTTTCTTGTCCTCAGTATTTTGTGTAAAACCTTGGGTTTTGCAGAATGCAGCATGTCACTTCAGCTATTTTTTTCTCAGCTTATTTCAACAACTGAAAGCAATGGGTGGTGGAAAAAAAAAAACAAAAAACACAAACTGCAGGTAACAGGTTTTGCTATATTCTGGGGCCAAAACCTAATGAAGTCGAAAATCAGATTATTTTTTCATGCACTAAACTTTATCAACTACAAGAGATAAATGTACCCTGAAAAAAACACAGGAAAAAAATGCACCGTGAACACAGCCTTATTGCTGCAGTTTTGTCAGTGTACATTTTTATCTTGTTCATGCTGATAAAGTTTAGTGCAAAAAAAAAAAAAATCCGATTTCTGATGAATAATCAGATTCAACTTCTTCAGGTTTTGGCACAAAAATGTAGCAAAACCTGACACCTGTGTTTTTTGCACTACCCATTGCTTTCAATAGGTGAAAAACCGGCAAAAGCGCCAAAAGAAGCAACATGCTGCATTTTGACAAACCAGCCATGAAAAAGAAAAAAAAGTGTGCATGAGATTTTTGAAATTCAGACTTTGCTGGTACAGTAAAACAAGATTAAAATTTGCATAAAAAAGGGGCAAAAAACTCTGCAAAAACACAACGTGTAAACATGACCTTAGGTAGGCTATGTTCCCATGATGGGCTTTTAGTGAGTTTTTGATGTTGCAGAATTTTTGCACTATTTCTGCACTTATTATGTAAATTAGATTACTTGCGTTATTTTCATTGCATTTTCTTTACATGCGTTTTTAATGCATTTTTGAGGCTGCAAATTTTGTCTTGTGTCGGTGTATCATGCTTTAAAATAAAACTACCATATATATTCGAGTTTAAGCTGAGGCACCTAATTTTGCCACGGAAAACTGGGTAAGCTTAATGACTCAAGTATACAGTAAGCCAGGTATGCATTGTCCCTTCATCCCTGTCCTGCTCTGTGTGGCTCCCCCCCCCCCGTCCTGTCCTGCTATGTGCGGATCCCCCAGGACCCTCATTGCATGCATGGCTTCCCCTCCCTCATCCCATCTCGTATGCATGACTCAGCTCCCCCATCCCATCCTTGTATGCACGGCTTGGCTCGGCTCCCCCTCCTCACACCGTCCCTGCATCTCCGTTGTCCTGGTGCAGGAGCTCTTCCTGTGGTCAGCAGTCACTGCACATTAATGTAATGAATATGCACTCCACACCTATGGGAGTAGAGACGCGTGCATAATCATTATCTTAATGAGCAGTACCACGTGAACGCGTAGCACAGGAAGAGCTGTCGCGCTGGGACAACGGAGATGCAGGGACGTTCAGCGATGGCGCGTCCATTCCTGCTAAGGAAAAAAAAGAAAAAAAAAAAAACAGTGGACATGAGCCTTTTATAAATTCCATCCACTTAGCTGCAAATGTAAAACTCTGTTTTTGAAGGAGCATAAAATAAATAATTGCAGTGTAAAATTTTAGAAAAATACAGTATTTCAGTTTTTCATACAGTTGAGCCAAGGAATTAAAAAAAAAACCAGCGTGGGGACCCCTCTATTCTTAATAACCAGCCTTGCTGAAGCCGACAGCTGCGGGTTACAGCTCCCAGCTGTGAGTTTTGACTGGCTGGTTAGCAAAAATACAAGGGAACCCATGCAGATTTCTTTTTTTTTTTTTAATTTTTTTATTTTTTTTAATTATTTACAGCACAGGAGCGGCTAGTGAATACTCATGACAGCGCAAGAAACACTTGATGTTCAGGCTCTCCATTCAAGTGAATGGGGTCTGGGTACTGTTCTGGCACCCAAACTTTTTGCAAATGTTTGGCCGAACCTGCCAGACCTGAACATCAAGTGTCCGCCCATCTCTACTCATCACTAGTGCTGACCCAAAAATCATTTCTACGCCCATATAAAAGATGAGCATCAATGCCAAAAAGTTGTTAGTTGGCTCTCAGGGCCTGTTGATAGTGGGTAACAATCTGGCATTAACTTTCATACGAATATTGTCTGGAGTAAAGAACCCTTAGGCTGTGTGCACACGCTGCGGATTCCGCTGCGTTTCCGCAGCGGTTTTGGCCGCTGCGGACACGCAGCAGTTTTAGCTGCGGTGTACAGTACCATTCATTTGAATGGGAAAAAAAAAACGCTGTGCCGACGCTGCGGAAAAAACCGCGCGGATTTGCTGCGGTTTTGAATCCGCAGAAAGAATTGCATGTCAATTCTTTCTGCGGAAACCGCTGCGGGTTCCTATCTCCACCATTGTGGAGATAGTGAATCCGCAGGACCAAACCGCAGGCAAAACCGCAGATAATCCGCAGGTCTTTGGACCTGCGGATTATCTGCGGTTTTTGCAAAATCCGTGCGGATTAATCCGCAGCGGATTCCGCAGCGTGTGCACGTACCCTTACAGGATACACATAAATATTTTTTTTTATTACATCTATTTACCATAACATACTCATACTGCAAATGGAAGGGGGGGGGTCCGAGTCCTGAGAAATCACTTACAGAGAATATAGGAAGCAAGATGTGCCACAGTCCGCGCTGCTGAATCCACAAAATCACCTGGGATGCAAGATGTAGTAACCAAGTACTTCTTTATTCCTTCCTACGCGTTTCGGCGCCCTTCCTGGCACCTTCCTCAGGGATATTACACCAGCCATAGGAGCAGGGAATTTATAGCCCCTTCCATTAGCAATTATGGGTGTGTTCTGTTTACATATGATGTCATAATGGTCATCACTGGGGGGAGGGGCCAGCATTTTTGGCACAATTTCACACAAATAACATGATAAAACAAGAAAATCCTTCAAAATACTTGCTAAAATGTACATAAAAATCCTACCAGTAAAATGATATAAAGACCTTCATAAAAATTGCAGCGGAAACATTGCCAAAGTATCCAGACTGACAATGCAAAAACAAAAAAATTTTTTTTAAAAACATTATCTCCCGACTTTCAGGGTAGTAGAACCCATGTGTTTACTGGTTTCATTGTTTTCTCTTGTGACTTATGTTGAGCGCCACCGTTCTGCTGGTATCAGTGCCTTGGGAACATAGGTTCTATGAACTATTTTTTCACAAAACTATCCTGCTAAATATGTGATACTATGGTTTGTTAAATTATTATAAAAAATTGCAATGAACAATTTTCTTTATTTTTGTTTTGTAGGAGGGAATCAAGGAGCGATGCTACTATTAAATAAAATGGATTATTTCTAAAATTAACTGGTTTTAAAAAACTTTTATTTTATTTTTATTTTTATTATTTATTATCAATAAAGAATTATCTAAAAATTACTATTATATAATCGTATTATTAAAAATGGCCTGAAGAAAGTATCTATCATCTTCCGTATAGTTATGGTCACTATTTTATATATTAATTGTGGTGGTGTCACCCATGAAACGTGTTTTTGGTCTAGCACACCTGGGTTCTAGTCCCCAGGAAAGTCACAGGTCTCCATGCAGGCATAAATGACATTGTCTTTTGTACTATCAGGAAAAATTATAAATTGTTATGAGCTTAAGCATATTAAATTAGGGAATTGTGAAATTCTAGATAGGATACCAACTTTGATATATATTTAAACAAAATAAAAGTGTCATTAGGTGTATGTGAGACATTAAGTGTTTAGATATACCCATGCGATCAAAAAAGTAGTCAGACGAAAAAATAAATAAAATGAAAAAAGATAGAATGAAAAAATAAAGTGAGGTTTGCTTAAGTGTGTGACATAAGGATGCAGGAATTCCTCCTACTATGGTGCGCCTTTCTTACCCACTCAGGATGTGACCAAGAGAGGGGGGGGGGGGGGGGTTGGGGGATTATAATTTATATTAGTTCTGAAATTATGTTTAGCCCTCTCGGTTTTAATGTGTCCAGTTTAAACATCCAATATTTTTCACGTTTTTTGAGCAGCTCGAATCTGTTGGGTATATTCACTGCTATATGATCGATCGGGGTTATCTTGATTGCTGTTGCATCTCTGTTATGATACGTGTCATAATGGAATGACACTCCATGTGCTCTATACCCACTCTTTATATTTGAACGATGTTTGTTTAGCCGCTCATGAAGTGGTCTGATAGTTCTGCCAACATACTGCATGCCACATGGACACTCAAGCAGGTAAATTACAAACTCTGTAGAGCAATTCATGTCATGTTTAATGGTAAAGGATTCATTCGTTGATGCGGATTTAAAGCTGCTTGTCTGTTGGATGCTCCGACAACAAAGGCATCTATTTTTTCTACATTTTGATATCTTTTTCTGCAGTACTTTGGCATAATTCGTGGTTGTCTTCTGTTTGAGCCTACTAGGAGCTATTATCCCTTTAATGTTTGGCGCCCTGCGGAAAGTAATTCCTGGTCTATCAGGTACAATGGATTTTAATATTGGATCACTTAGAAGTAAGTGCCAGTGTGTATGAAGGCATTTTTTGATTGACTTGTGACAATTATTATAAGTCGTTATAAAATTAAATGCTTTGTTCTTCTCTGTCCCTTTTCTGTCATGCTTTCTTCATGTATTGTTCGTTCAAAATGTATCCCCCAGTGGTTATTTGCTCGTACGCTAATCTTTTTATGGGTCTTTTTGAAGACATACATATATATGGAAACAAATACAAGAATGGCTTGGTTTTATATAAAAGGTTTATTGATGACTTATTCCTGATCTGGGACACGGAAGTTGGTGACATGGAGGAGTTTTTCAGTGACATAATAACCACTGGGGGATAAATTTTGAACGAACAATACATGAAGAAAGCATCAATTTCCTGGACCTAACAATTTTCTCTGATGGCACAAGGATACATACAAAAACATACTTTAAGTCTACGGACAGGAATTCATATATTGACTTCAGGAGTGGACATTACACAAAATGGCTGCGTAATATACCGGCCAATCAATTTAGAAGGATTAAGAAGAATTGCACTTCCAAGGATGACTACGCTTCTCAATCTGAAATACTCAGAAAAAGATTCCTAGAGAAAGGATACCCAAAAAAATTGATATCCAGCACAC
This sequence comes from Dendrobates tinctorius, assembly GCF_039654945.1. Taxonomy (NCBI): domain Eukaryota; kingdom Metazoa; phylum Chordata; class Amphibia; order Anura; family Dendrobatidae; genus Dendrobates; species Dendrobates tinctorius. The sequence goes on along the minus strand of NW_027361757.1, from coordinate 12,104,939 downwards.
AAAAGCACAGTGGAGAAATCCCGCAAGAAACCCTCCTTATACAGAAAGACAGAAAAGGGACAGAGAAGAACAAAGCATTTAATTTTATAACGACTTATAATTGTCACAAGTCAATCAAAAAATGCCTTCATACACACTGGCACTTACTTCTAAGTGACCCAATATTAAAATCCATTGTACCTGATAGACCAGGAATTACTTTCCGCAGGGCGCCAAACATTAAAGGGATAATAGCTCCTAGTAGGCTCAAACAGAAGACAACCACGAATTATGCCAAAGTACTGCAGAAAAAGACATCAAAATGTCTCTGGCAGTTTTTCCACGTTGGAGTGGTCGGTGGAGGTCCTGCAGCAGCTGATACTGTGTTATGTCTTCAAGCCAGTTGTGGGTCACACAACTGGCATAGGTGAGTGGAACTGCATTACACCACTCACATCGTAGTGTCACTAGTGATAGGGCACTATTGCGCCTCTTGTTGCCCCACCCTTTTTGTATTGAGAAATCACTTAAACGCTATATAGAGCTCCGCAGGCAGAAAAAATGGCTTCTTGCATTAGCACGCAGAGAGCAGGATACAGGCTCAATAGAAAGTATACAAGACTGTGTACAGGCTCATAGGCTGCCTATTGATCAGGTTTTTGAGCAATCTCAGGACCCAGATACCAACAGATCTGCAGGACAAGTAAGGGCAAAATGTGCAAAGTTATATTTATATATAATTTAATAAATGTCACTTCATATTACGTGATCTATAAAACTTTCTGGTTCTGGTGAAGTCCGATTGCTCCCCTATAATAAAGGACACACAACCCTGTACAGAGCTTGCTGCAGACTACAACAGTCTCACATTACACCATGAGTAACATCCCCAGAAGGCTACAATCCAACCATCATGTCACGTCCACTCCTCCTGCTGAGTGCAAAGTTAATGGGTGGGGGATGGCAGGGTAGGAGTAAGGTATTTTAGGACTTTAGTATATATCTAGTGAGTTGCCTCCAGCTGTTATTATGGTGTCAGCATTCCATAGTTGTGATTAACCAGGTAATGCTTTGTCACTTGGGTGTGACCCATGGCCCGTCACTGTCAGGCAGGCAGGCCACTTCTACTACAGAGCAGAATACACGGGGGAGACTCATCAAATCTGCTGCACAAAATGGTCAACGGCACAAATATCACATGCAAACTTTTTAGCCCTGTCAAAAAGCCACAGACATGTTGGCGAGATCAAATCTGCAGATCTGAGTGTCATTCCCATCTAGCTAGGCTGGTAATGCAAAGAGTGTTACAGGGACAAAAACGTGGTACAACACAGAGCGAATACAAGCAGAGGGTGCGGAAATCAACGCATGACTACAGACTTGGACCCCAAGGCCAGCAACTTTAATGTAGGGTCCCATCTAAATGAAGTCGCCTTGTCGTTGGTAGATGGGCTCACACACTCCGGTCAATATAAGCACAAAGAGCTTCATATTTTTATGAGCGCAACGCAGTGTAATTCAAGTATACAATGTTTCCAGGGTGGTTCATGTTTTTATATTAACTACACTCTCCTACTAAAAGACAGAAACAGCAAATAAATCCCTACGCACAACACCACCCACATCGCCACACTGTGCTCCCCCATATCGGGGCTTGTTGCCAGTCAGTAAGGTGCACTGACAAGGTAAAATCAGTACACGAGCATTATTAAGAACTTTCGGTTCTGATTATCAGCCTGCATAAGGCTGCAATCACACACTAATACTTACAGTATGCCATTTTGAAAAAGCCAGGAAAAAAAAAATGCTGCAATGTTAGGACACTGCAAGCAAAAAATAAAAGTAGTCGGTAACCCCTTAACATTGCACTTAGGACAATGTCCCTTTCATAGAGGCCCGAGAAGCAGAGACATCTGTTACTTTAGAGTGAAACAAAAAGATAAGGAGGCCTAGCGCAACATCAAGCGTCTGGTCCGGTGGCCAAGGGCTGCCAATGTGGCTGCTGGACCAGGGTGCAGCAAATCTGCCAAATTTGTGAGTTGAACAAAAAAAAAAAAAAAAATTAAAAATTCCTACTTCATCACATATACGGTATAGTTTTTGTTTTTTTGCCAAATCTGTAGTTTAATAAAAGGAAAAACGAGATAAAATGTTAATGGAACTGGATGAAAGAAAAAAAAAAAAAAGTGAGCAGTTTTTTTTTTTCCATGCTATCTTTTAAAGCCGTTTCTCATCCAATACGGAATATGGTGATGACATACTTCTAAGACATGCCATGACTTTATGATCAGTGGAGGTCCAGCATCTAAGGCAGGGGCGGAGAACCCCCAACCCACGGTGACTTTTCATGGGACCCATGGGAAGGTCCCCGAGTCGGCAATGCTTGGGCGGCAGCCATATCCTGCCATCTGCCGGCCCTTTAATCCCCAAGTGCACAATATGCAGCGTTCATTACAGAACACTGCCTGCACAACATGAATGATGATGTCATCGGGTGGGCAGGGTTAGCGCCCAATGCGCTCCCGTCCTGGAAGAGGAGCTGCTACCAGAGAGATCTCTGTGCCGTCAGGTCAGCTCTGTGCCTGTCTGCAGGTGATTTCTGTGCCTTTCTGCTGGTGATCTGTGCCCCGCAGCGATATGTGCCCCGCCCAGCTATGTGTCTCAATATGATCTCTGTGCCCACCCAACTCTATGCCCCCTGTGATCTCTGTGCTTCCCAGCTACGTGCCCCCCCATGTGTTCTCTGTGCCTCCCCTGTGACCTTTGTGGCTCCAGCTATGTGCCCCTCCTGTGATCTGCGCCCCATAGCTTTATGCCCCCTGTGATTACTGTGCCCTCCAGCTATATGCCCCTCCCTGTGATTTCTGTGCCCTCCAGCTATATGCCCCCCTGTAATTTCTGTGCCCTCCAGCTATGTGCCCCTCCTGTGATCTGTGCCCCATAGCTTTATGCCCCCCTGTGATTTCTGTGCCCTCCAGCTATATACCCCACTGTGATTTCTGTGCCCTCCAGCTATATACCCCACTGTGATTTCTGTGCCCTCCAGCTATATACCCCACTGTGATTTCTGTGCCCTCCAGCTATATACCCCACTGTGATTTCTGTGCCCTCCAGCTATATACCCCACTGTGATTTCTGTGCCCTCCAGCTATATACCCCACTGTGATTTCTGTGCCCTCCAGCTACATACCCCACTGTGATTTCTGTGCCCTCCAGCTATATGCCCCCCTGTGATTTCTGTGCTCTCCAGCTATATACCCCACTGTGATTTCTGTGCCCTCCAGCTATATACCCCACTGTGATTTCTGTGCCCTCCAGCTATATGCCCCCTGTGATTTCTGTGCCCTCCAGCTATATGCCCCCTGTGATTTCTGTGCCCCTATGATCTTTATCCCCCCCCCACGGTGATCTATGAGCCCCACCGGTGATGCTCGTCCCCCCAGTGCTGTTTATGCCCCTCCCCCAGTGCTGTATATCACCCCCAGGGATATGTATATTCTCCAGTGCTGCATTTACCCCAGAAGTGCTGTATATCCCCCACCCCCGAGTGCTGTATATACCCCCCAGTGCTATATATCCCCCCCACCTGTGATGAATATAGCCCGTAGTTCTGTGTAAAGCCCCCAGTGATGTATATTCCCCCCAGCCTCCCAGGTGATGAATATGTCTCAGCATCTCCTGTGATATCTATGCCCCCCAGCCCCTCCTGTAATTTATATGACCACAGAGTCTCCTGTGATGCATATACAGCAGTCTCAATGTTTCCTATCTTATGTATATACAACAGCAGTCCCACCCAGCTTCTCCTATGTGATGTATATACAGCAGTCCCTCCCAGCTTCTCCTATGTGATGTATATACAGCAGTCCCTCCCAGCTTCTCCTATGTGATGTATATACAGCAGTCCCAGCTTCTCCTATGTGATGTATATACAGCAGTCCCAGCTTCTCCTATGTGATGTATATACAGCAGTCCCAGCTTCTCCTATGTGATGTATATACAGCAGTCCCAGCTTCTCCTATGTGATGTATATACAGCAGTCCCAGCTTCTCCTATGTGATGTATATACAGCAGTCCCAGCTTCTCCTATGTGATGTATATACAGCAGTCCCAGCTTCTCCTATGTGATGTATATACAGCAGTCCCAGCTTCTCCTATGTGATGTATATACAGCAGTCCCAGCTTCTCCTATGTGATGTATATACAGCAGTCCCAGCTTCTCCTATGTGATGTATATACAGCAGTCCCAGCTTCTCCTATGTGATGTATATACAGCAGTCCCAGCTTCTCCTATGTGATGTATATACAGCAGTCCCAGCTTCTCCTATGTGATGTATATACAGCAGTCCCAGCTTCTCCTATGTGATGTATATACAGCAGTCCCAGCTTCTCCTATGTGATGTATATACAGCAGTCCCAGCTTCTCCTATGTGATGTATATACAGCAGTCCCAGCTTCTCCTATGTGATGTATATACAGCAGTCCCAGCTTCTCCTATGTGATGTATATACAGCAGTCCCAGCTTCTCCTATGTGATGTATATACAGCAGTCCCAGCTTCTCCTATGTGATGTATATACAGCAGTCCCAGCTTCTCCTATGTGATGTATATACAGCAGTCCCAGCTTCTCCTATGTGATGTATATACAGCAGTCCCAGCTTCTCCTATGTGATGTATATACAGCAGTCCCAGCTTCTCCTATGTGATGTATATACAGCAGTCCCAGCTTCTCCTATGTGATGTATATACAGCAGTCCCAGCTTCTCCTATGTGATGTATATACAGCAGTCCCAGCTTCTCCTATGTGATGTATATACAGCAGTCCCAGCTTCTCCTATGTGATGTATATACAGCAGTCCCAGCTTCTCCTATGTGATGTATATACAGCAGTCCCAGCTTCTCCTATGTGATGTATATACAGCAGTCCCAGCTTCTCCTATGTGATGTATATACAGCAGTCCCAGCTTCTCCTATGTGATGTATATACAGCAGTCCCAGCTTCTCCTATGTGATGTATGTACAGCAGTCCCAGTGTCCCCTATATGGTGTATAAACAGCTGTCTCAGCAACTACTATGTGATGTATAGACAGTAGTCCAAGCGTCTCCTATGTGATGTATATGATTTAAAAAACTTAAGACAAAGATGACTGCTCTCCTGGCCGACACAAACCTGGAAAAGCAGCTGTGAGAAGCAACATGATCAGTATCACCTACCATCACAGCTGCACCAAAGAGAAGCAGCTCCAGCCGTCACATTAAGGGTGAGTTACTGTAATTAATTGACTAAATATACCGAAGTAATTTTCAAGGTGATCAATTCTGTGTGGCCCCCGAATGATGGTAGAAATTTCCAATAGGCCCCCGGCTGGAAAGAGGTTCCCCACCCCTGATCTAAAGACCTCCACCGATTTCAAGTATAAAGAGAACACATGGCTGATCTAGAACAGCATACGCGTACACTTGTAGGCTGGAGCGGTATGTCTTGTGCAACCAAAAACATTTGTATAATTTGTCTGTGACTTGTTGTGGTGTGACTATTTAAGTGTAACACCGTGCCTGCAAATTCAAATCTGGCTTTTACCCCAAGTCATATTGCAAGACTCATTAAAGGGTTGAGCGAGTTGTAGGATCGCTACTTCCAACAGGTGGCGCTATAGAGGTCAAGTGCTCCTCTCTCTTTAGAGGCAGTTTGCATATTTAAGTGCTGTGATTTTGTAGTAATTTAACAGCAGACACGTCCCATAGAAGTCTATAGCAAGCAAATTTCACCCTATACGTGACCTGTAACTGAAAATAGAATAACATTGGAACATTTGGGATTCTGAGTCACAATTGCACTCGATTGCAACGAGAACACTATAGAAAATCAAAGATGTGTTGTCAGAATACAACACCGATATCTGAATGTTGCCGTGTATCCCACCCAAAAGGGGCTTGTGCAGACAACAGAAAAAAAAAAAAAAAATCTGACGAATGCCATCAACTGTTGTGACGGATAGCACTCCTACCCCTGTTATTCTACAAGGCCAATTTTTTCCATGGACCTTGTGGTCCGAGGAAAAATAGCAGCAGCACGCACAAGTTGCATGAAATTGGGTCACACTGACTGACATTCATGTCTATGGGTCCGTGGGGGGGGGAGAAATTACACCCGAGTGCAGTCCGATTTTTACAGACTGACAGAATTGAGAAGATAAGCACATTCTTAATTGTCCAGAACTATGAAAATCTGATAAGAGGGTGATCAGCATAATCGGACCGATTTTCTCAGATGAGAAAAAAATGTTTGTGTGACCTTAGTCTTCAAGGGACTGTCAGCACAGAATGACTGTCCAAACCAAAATACGGCGCTTGCTGCATCACGGCACAGCCAAACATTTAAAAGGAAATCTGTCAGCAGGATTTGGCTAAGTAAACTACAGACAGCGTCAGGTCTGTGCTATTAGGGTATGTGCACACGTTGCGGATTTTGCTAAATCCGCAGGTAAAATTACCTGCGTTTTACCTGCGGATTTAGTGCAGACTTCCTGCGGATTTCGCCTGCGTTTTTACACCTGCGGATTCCTATAATGGAAGAGATATAAAAACGCTGCGAATTCTGCACAAAGAATTGACATGCTGCAGAAAATAAACTGCAGCAAATCTGCGCAGAATTGTCCGCAGCATGTGCACAGCGTTTTTTAGAGTCCATTGGTTAAAATGGTACTGTACACCACAATCCGCTGCGGATCCGCACCAGAATCCGCAACGTGTGCACATACCCTTACGCTGAGTAAAATGATACCTGGGGCAAAGAACTCCATCTTGTTGTTCTTGTGTAATCAGTGTTAGAAGTTTTTAGCTAATGCTATGCCCATGCTCCAGGGATGGACTGTAGACAGTCTTATCTTCCTGCTCTAGGCCAGAGACACCAATGAAAACCCCAGGTATCATTTTAATCAGTGTAAAAGGTACTGTCACACTTAGCGATGTACCAGCGATCCCGACCAGCGATATGACGCGGTCAGGATCGCTGGTACATCGCTAAGTGGTCGCTAGTGAGCTGCCACACAGGCAGATCTCACCAGCGTCATCGCTGGGGACGGGGGTCGCTACTTACCTGTCACACCAGGCGATCCTGCGTCCTCGCGCCCGGCTCCACGCGTCGCTCGTCTTCACAGCAGGAAGCGCCGCAGGAAGCTGACGACGAGAAACAGTCCTGAACGTTCTCACGCAATCAGCGATAACCAGCGGGGGAGCCGGTCGTAGGTAAGTATCAGACACAGCGATGTCGCTAGCAATATCACTATAACGTCACCAGTTATAGCGATATTGCTAGCGATATCTTAGTGTGACAGGCCCTTAACACTGCCAACCTGACAGTGTCTGTAGTTTACTTAGCAAAATCCTGCTTACAGGTTCACTATAAGGCTGAGTTCACACGTGGCGTTTTTTCGCGTTTCCGCGGCAGTTTTAACCGCGCGATTTTGCCGCGAAAACGCGAAAAATAAGCATCCCATGCATTCCTATGGGATTCCGCAATGCTGTGCTAATGCTGCGGTTTTTACCGCGGCGGAATCGCTTCGCGGTAAAAACCGCAGCATGCTCATTATTTTGCGGAATCGCGGCGATCCCGCACCCATAGGAATGCATTGTTCTGCTTATTTCCCACATGTGGCTGTGCACACCATGCGGAAAGTAAGCAGAACAATTGCGGATGGTACCCGTGGTCCGGAGGAGAGGAGACTGTCCTCCGGGCTTTGGGTACCATATCCCTGTAAAAAAAAGAATTTAAAATAAAAAAATATTGTTATTCTTACCCTCCGACGTCCCGCGCAGGCTTCCCGCTTCTCTTCACGCTCCCGTTCCCAGTAGTCCTTTGCGAAAATGCTCGCGATGACGTCCGATCTCGCGGGATCGCGAAGCCTCGCGGTAATTCGCGCGACGTCATCGCGAATTACCGCGAGACGCCGCGTTCCCGCGAGAACTGACGTCATCGCGGGCATTTTCGCAAAGGACTACTGGGAACGGATGCGCGGGACGTCGGAAGGTAAGAATAACACCATTTTTTTTTTTTTTTTTACATTCTATCTTTTACTACTGATGCTGCATAGGCGGCCTCAGTAGTAAAAAGGTGGTCACACTCGTCAAACACTATGTTTGACGAGTGTGACCAATCTGTCAATCAGTTCTCCAAGCGATGCTACAGATTGCTTGGAGAACGCTAGCATTTTGCAAGCTAAATACGCTTGCAAAATGCTAGTTTTTCCGCGGGAAAATCGCGGGAATTTAAAATGCGATTTTCCCGCGGACTGGAATATCGGAATTCTCGCGGTAATTTCCGCGAGAGTTCCGGTACGTGTGCACTTAGCCTAAATGTTTGGTTGTGCCATAATGCAACCAGCATCGGTACTTTGTGTCAACATTCATTCAGTGTTGACAGAGGAGAGGGCCTTTATCCTGAACAGCCAAGATCCCTGCCACATGGAACGCAATCTGTTATGATTGGGTCACCGAGGATGAGAGCAAGACCAAGCTAAGCCACAGAAAACCAGAGAGGTTTGTAACTAAGCGGATTGCAGACCCCTGATCCTATCCACACAACTAGCAGTAGCCGTGGAGCGTACCTACGATGATCCTAGACGCCTCGACACAGCCGGAGAGCTAAATAAGCCTAAAGCAAGAAAGGGGAAATCTAAACTGCCCCAGAGCAGACCCCAAAGGAATAGATAGCCCCCAAACATATTGTCAGTGAGACAAGATGAAAACACAAACGCAGGTAGGAAAATAGACTGAGTAAACGATGGGGCCCACAATAACTAGACAGGACAGGAAAGGAAAGACACTGTCTGCAATCACGCAAAAAACCCTGCAAAAAATGTCCAACACGTCTGATAGAAAAATACTGAAGTCGCACGACTTCACCCACTATATCAGCACTCTGGTATATTCTGAAAGCAGAGCAAAAATGAGGCCAATCTAATAAGGGACAAAAACAAACTGGCACAAGCAGTAACATATGGATGGAGATTCAGCATAGCCCCAGCCAGAGCTGGCTGACCACACAAATGAAATAGACAAAACCAGATCAAATGTGAACAATAGCAAAAGATGACTTAGCTGAGCTTGCAGGGACTGGGCTGGAAAGTAAGACCTCAGGAGGCAGGAAAAAAAATCACCAGCAGGGATAGAGGGAGTCGGCTGTCTTAAATCCAGTCAGAAACTCCAGATCTCCAATTGTCTTCCTCATTATCAGGTGGCAAGCCTCTGTTAATCAGATTAGCTCCATTACCTCCAGTAACCACCAGAGGGAGCCCAGAAAGAGAACTCACGACCCCTCTGTCAATATAACCAGCTCCACTACCTTCACTAGTAACTAGAGGTAGGCCAGAAAGCGAATTCACAACAGCAATCCCAATTCAACAGTGGCCGCTACAAAGGGAAAACATAAATGCTGCCATACCATATCAATGCGTCAAAGTCAGATACCCAATGACCATCAAGTAATATACTACGGTCACACCATCCCTTTAGAAAATGGGAAAACCCCTTTAAGGATGCAGTTTTTCACTGCAAGTATAGTCTTCAATATATACTGGACAAAAGGTGCCAGTATCCAAATTTTAGAGTGGAGCAGAAAGAACCAGCCCCCCCCCCCCCCATTAACAGGCTCATGTATTTGCAAAGAATGTCCAGATATGTGGGCAAAGTTTTGCTGAGCCGTAACCACAGACAAGAGATTTCCGAGGGCTCCATAATCCATCCGGTCCTCGGCTACGTATCACTTCCTGTCCGCAGTAGCTCCATCAGCAACGTTCGGCTCATTCACTAACACAACTTTCTAAAAAGATATTCCATATTAACATGGATATATTTTATTAATGAGAAGCTGCCAACCAAAAATAGCTGCAATGCTCGCCTGCCAGAATGCAGACAGCAAAGTGCCAAAAGAGGAAAAGGCGAGCAAGACTCCGGCTCCCGGACAATGCTGCGCCCGGTTTATGGACAACGATTAACCTCAACCACCTGTTCAGTGAGAAGCCCGGGAGAACACCGTCACACTGCCCACGCTGAGTGCATCCATTGCTTAAAGGGAAAGTCCATTAGGAAAAAAAATTATGACAATGTTCAGTCCTGGACATCTCACCTGTCTTGATGTATTGCAAACAGCATGGTTTCCCCTAAACACAAAATCTGTTCCTCATTTATTAAAAACGATCTTGAGCTTGACATTTTTAAGAGCAGTTTATCAAGTGGCATCTCTGGGCAGAAAAAGGCCAGTTTTATACAGACTATTTCAATAAATATGGCTCAATTAATGAAAACCACAAGAAAAGGCTTTACAATGTTTATAATTTCAAGTGTAACTTGTTCCGGCAGAACGTCTGTCCGACTCCTCCCCCTCCATAGAACATCATGAGCACCAATAGTCATCAATGTGAATCTGAACTGTGTTCACTTAAGACAAAATCTACCAGTTAATTAGGAGTGAACGATCACTCCATCACTCCAGAACTACTGATTTATGGGGAGAGAGAAAAAAAACCAACAACGGCAGCAGCACATTATGTCGTAGGGCAGATACCAACTAGCTAAAGTTATAGATAAATATATGCAAGTCGCATTACTGCGGCATCCGGACTCCACGTTTCTCGCCGACAACATCCTTAAATATGAATTGACGGTAAGAGGTCACAGACTTGCATTAGATATGAAAAATCAGCAGGTAAAATAGTGTGGGTAACCCACACATGACTATGAATAAAGTTTCATCAAAGCCAAACACCAGGAAGTATCAAAAACTAAGTAACTTTATTTAAAACATGGCAAACAAAAAGATAAAACAGTGTCAAAACCACGTTAAACGCATATACAAAAATCAAAAGTAGCCAAACTAAGCTAATAGGTAAAGAAATGCTGCTAACATTGCAGCATCAAAAACTCAGATACTCAAGGTGGGAAGGTAACCTAAAGAGGTTTTTAGTATTTTATTTTTAAATACTCATCTCCTTGTTTCCTTTCTGTGCTTTTTTCTCATCCTCCCCATGTCCGGCGCTGAGTCTCCACCGCTGCCCTGGATGTTAATGTCTACAGCACCACAGCCAGCAGCTCTGACCAAGTTGATGGCCATGTTGGACCTGGGGAAGGGGACCATAGGTTGTCTGTTTTTTTTTCCTCAAACAAGCCACATTTGGGAGGGGACAGGTGTTATTCTAAGCTGGAAAGCCCCTTTAATAACTGGAGAGTTGAACTAAGGAAACCGCAGCACAAGATCAGTCGGCGGCAGCAGCAAGATCGGCGACAATTTCACACCTACATCTGCAGTATGAATGGACATGATGCAGAGTCTAAAATTGCAGTGCCTATCATATATATATATATATATATATATATATATATATATATATATATATATATATATATTGCAGTGTGCACATGAGATTTCTTAAAACCTCAAGCACTATGGCCCTGCAAAACGCAGCAGACTTCCCACAAGCAAATATGTAGAAGAACATCTGCCATGTAGAAACATACATAAAAGATTTTTTTTTTTTTTAATATTAATTTCTGTGAATTTTGCAGTGAATCCGCACGCAGTTCACAGTGAAAGAAACAATACTGGGTTTTCACTGCAGTGGTTTATTGTCCCCATTGACTCCAATGGAGAAATCTACAACAGAAATGGACATGTCTACACCGTAGGTCAGTCTTCATGGGAAAAACTTCATGGCACGTGGACAAGATCTACGAATACATCTCCCACTTGTCTACTGCTGTATACAAAATATCCTCAGCATCTCTCTCTGTGACTAATAATAATAATAAAGCTTTATTTATATAGCACCATCATATTACTCAGTCTTAAGTAACATATTTAAAGTTAATACAATAATTAAAGCGAAAATGACGACCCTGCCCGTAAGATCTTACAATCTACGATGAGGTGGGGGGGGGGGGGTAGAGACACAAAGTCCAGATGCGTACTTGCAATGATGGTCCAGCCATCATCATGAAATGGGGGTAGATAAAGGCTGCGTTAACTATACACTGGCCAGTGTTTGTAGTGCTTTTGGGTGCGGTGGAATTTGATGGAGTGTTATGTTCAGAGAAAGAGAGACTGGGCTATATATAAAAGGACTTTGATTAGGGAACGCCCTAAACAGATGTGTTTTTATGGAGCGCCTAAAACTGTCTAAGTTATGGTTAGTCCTAATTTCTTTGGGGTAGAGCATTCTAGAGGATTGGTGCAACTCGGGAGAACTCTTGGAACCAGGAGAGGAAGGTACGGATTAGTGCGGATGTTAATCGAAAGTCGCTTGCGGAGTGTAGAGAACGGATAGGACGATAAACAGAAACGAGGGAGGAGATGTAGGGGGTGCCGCACTGTGGAGAGCTGTGAGTGAGAGAAAGAGCAACTTACATTGGATCCTATAATGTATGGACAGCCAGTGCAAAGACTGGCACAGATATGTGAACTCATCATATTAAATGTGATGCATTACATTGCCAAGGCCCCCAGGCTCCTGCCACCAGGGAAAATGGCTACATAACCCTAGGAGCCAATAAAGGTGCAGTATGGTGACATTACGTACACCACAGTCACATGACGTCACGCCACTTGTAAGTGATCCTAACAAAACTCCTGTACCTAGGACAGAAGGGCCACAGCACAGTAAGGCTATGTGCATACACTGCGGATTCACCTGCGGGTTTTTCCGCGCAGAACCGCATGTAAAGTGACCTGCGGTTTTCCTGCGGTTTCACACCTCTACTATGTTACAGGTGTGAAACCGCAGCATTATCCACAGAAACAATTGACATTCTGCGGTTTATAAACAGCGGAAAAAAACGCAGCGTGAGCACAGCGGTTTTTAAAACCCATAAGGTTACATGGTACTGTACCATGTCTGCGGAACTGCTGCAGTTCCGCAGGGCCGGAACCGCAGCAGAATCCGCAGCGTGTGCACATAGCCTAATGGGCTACACCTCATATTTGAAATTAATTTTCTATTGTAGCCATAATTTGGGGAACTTCTAGCCGATCCCATTAGCCTCTGGAAGGCCAAGCACAGAGAGTAGCAGAAAATTTTCCTCGGACGTTTAATTGGAAAAAAAAAAAGCAATTGAAGATGACTATCACGTCCACAGGACACATGATAAACGTACGATTGTTGGGGGACACACCGCTGGAATCCTCCAATCTCTAAAATGGGGGTGCAGGGTTGTCTCTTTATAGAAGAGATTGAGTGGAAACAGAGCATGAGTGCGCAGCGCGCATCGGGACCCCTACTCTAGTGATCAGTGAGTGGGTGTCCCATGATCCAACCTTTGTCACTTTCTGTGCATTAAAGAGAAATGTCCCTTTGGGCTAAAGCTCGACAGGACATGCAGCCAAAGATCGCTTTCTGCTGCTGCTACATTGTAGCATAATTCAGGTGAAGGTAGTCGCACTGTGACTGCAACAAGCAAGTTGTAAGGCTGTGTGCACACGATGCAGATTTGCAGCGGTTCCGCAGTGGATTTTACCGTGCAGAAACGTTGCATTTCTGCATTGTGATGTACAGTAGCCTTAAAATGAATGGAAAAAAAAAACGCTGTGCAGACGCTGCGGATTTTCCACAGCATGTTACTTCTTTTGTGCGGTTTTCCATCTCCCCTGTCACCAAATCCGCAGGGGGAAAAACGCGATGGAAAACCGCACAAAAAACGCATGAAAACCACATGAAAAATGGAAGAAATCCGCAGGAAAAATGCAGGTCATTTGACCTGCGGATTTCTTACATTCTGCACGGAAAAATCCGCAGGGCCAAAAAGTACGTCTGCCTAAAACAGCCAACTGTTCCCAACTTTCTGCAACCAGATTGTCGCTGTACCTAGCGGGGCACATTGCAGCCCCCCCATCACCCGCATTATGCTGCAATATAATAGCAGAAAAAAGAATTTTACATGCATAACCCAAAGTCATCATCATCTAGCCCAACCTTCAAGGGATTCTCCAGTGAAAATAAGTTACGGGCAGCACGCTGGCTCAGTGGTTAGCACTGCAGCCTTGCAGCGCTGGAGTCCTGGGTTCGAATCCCACCAAGGACAACATCTGCAAGGAGTTTGTATGTTCTCCCCGTGTTTGCGTGGGTTTCCTCCCACATTCAAAGAATACTGATAGGGCTCACAATCTAAATTCCCTAACGGGGACAATGATGATAATGTGTGCAAATTGTAAAGCGCTGCGGAATATGTCAGCGCTATATAAAAAATAAAGATTATGATGTTACGACCTTGGTGGTGACAACTTGCTGATTGGTGACTGTCCGACTGCCGGGACCCACACTGTGACAGATCCCCGTTACAATGCAGTAGTAGTGCGCATACTCGACCGCCTCTCTATTGATTCCTTATGGGGCTGCCAATTCCTGCATGTGACTCTGTATTTTGGGGGATAAGGATTCACCATTCCAAGTCATCACTAATCGTGCGAATAAAGGGATCTTCCAGCGAAAACAAGTTAATGATCCTGTACTTAAAAATCTTAAACCGCCTCCATATCAATTAAACTACAGAAAGAATCCCAATAATAACCAATCGTTCTGAATTAGAGGAAATCCTCCAGGAGAATGCCACCATATAACTGTATCCAACCAAGACCACCGCCATCATCATCGTGACTGGTAGCTAGATGTATCTAGGCTATATTACAATAAACGTTGCATATATTAAGGATTTTATTCAATTTTGAAGTTGTGTTATCTGGACTGAAGGAAGCTGGAGAACATGAGGATCACAGAGAAAAAAAAAAAAATAATGAATGTGTGTGTAACCGGCACACATCAACCATGAAGCGCGACAGCGGGCGCCGAGCTACAGGGAAACCCAACATGTCACAACGGGCCACCATCTGTACCGAGCAGGGCACCGCGGGGACAACCCGGCACCGTCATCTCACCCCAGTGTGGTGCGGGTTATCTGCAGCATGGAGTGGAAGGAAACACGTATATTATATACACACACTATGTGATGAGGCTGTCACTGGTCTGACACGCAGCGCGCCTCCTTCTCATAAGCCGGTGACAGCGCTGGAGGACGGTGGTCCCAGTCACCAGGTCACTTGCTGCAGGGAAATATGGCATCAGATTGGCGTGTTCCCCTCCTCCACACCCAGTGATCACCATCACACGGTTTGTCCTTAAACGACATCCGCGCCCATACAGGACCTGTGCCAGTCTAGGTGAAGGTCTGCATGGTCCTATAGGGGAAATGATGGGCTGGTTGGCATCTAGCATTATGAATGCCCCCGGTGTGGTGGGTGCCAGGGCAGGCAGTGCTGCTGATTAGCCCAGTGCGGGGCAGGGGGCGTCCTGGCACTGCAGTATTCTGCCAGCACAGAAAGTTGTCCCCCTGCCTGGCAGCGCTGGGCACATGTGGAGGGCACAGCACGGTCCGTGCACTGCAGAGAAGGAGCTGTCACTGGAGGGAAGGAGCTGTCAGCAGCTGCCCTGCAGCAAGGGAGGCGCCCCCTCTCCAGCCTGCGCCCACTCACTGGGGAGGCGGCACCAGCAGATCCGGGGGAACACCACCACGAACGCAGCCCCGCTGCCGCCGCACCAGACGGGAGTTCCCTGGACACCCCGCCCCGGGCGACTCCCTCCTGCTCCTCACACAGCGCACACACTTTCCCGTGTATCCCACCCGCTCGTCGGGCCGTCCCCGCTCACTCACCGTCCTGTGAGGCCGTTGTCTGCTGACTACAAGTCCCGGAAAGCCCGCTGTCAGCCCGGCAACGCTCCGTGAGAGCACCAGCAGCCGAGATCTACCTGCCGTAGCCGCCATCTCTCAACTGGAAGCGCTCCGGACCTCGGCGCACAGCGGCGCTGAATGGGCGTGACTAAAACAGGCCACTCAAAAGTGACCGAGCCAATGACAAGAAAGTGTGTGTGGATGGGCGTGGCTAAGAGACACCTCTACCGCCCGGCTTCCGGGATTCTAGTGGAATGGGTGGTGATGTGTAGATGTCAATCTTCGTAGCCCCGCCTACAAGGAGGCGTGGTCTGGTACTGCAAAGGAGCCGGGTCTTGAAGGATTAGGCAGTTAGTGCAGTTATACTGTACATGATAGTGCTGAGCTATACATAGTGTTTATACATAGTGCAGAGCTATACATAGTGTTTATACATAGTGCAGAGCTATACATAGTGCAGAGCTATACATAGTGTGTATACATAGTGCAGAGCTATGCATAGTGTTTATACATAGTGCAGAGCTATACATAGTGCTTATACATAGTGCTGAGCTATACATAGTGTTCATACATAGTGCAGAGCTATACATAGTGTGTATACATAGTGCAGAGCTATACATAGTGTTTATACATAGTGCAGAGCTATACATAGTGTTTATACATAGTGCAGAGCTATACATAGTGCAGAGCTATACATAGTGTTCATACATAGTGCAGAGCTATACATAGTGCTTATACATAGTGCAGAGCTATACATAGTGTTTATACATGGTGCTGAGCTATACATAGTGTTCATACATAGTGCAGAGCTATACATAGTGTTTATACATAGTGCAGAGCTATACATAGTGTTTATACATGGTGCTGAGCTATACATAGTGTTTATACATAGTGCAGAGCTATACATAGTGTTTATACATAGTGCAGAGCTATACATAGTGTTTATACATGGTGCTGAGCTATACATAGTGTTCATACATAGTGCAGAGCTATACATAGTGTGTATACATAGTGCAGAGCTATACATAGTGTTTATACATAGTGCAGAGCTATACATAGTGTTTATACATAGTGCAGAGCTATACATAGTGCTGAGCTATACATAGTGTTCATACATAGTGCAGAGCTATACATAGTGTTTATACATAGTGCAGAGCTATACATAGTGTTTATACTTAGTGCAGAGCTATACATAGTGTTTATACATAGTGCAGAGCTATACATAGTGTTTATACATAGTGCAGAGTTATACATAGTGTTTATACATGGTGCAGAGCTATACATAGTGTTTATACATAGTGCAGAGCTATACATAGTGTGTATACATAGTGCAGAGCTATACATTGTGTTTATACATAGTGCAGAGCTATACATAGTGTTCATACATAGTGCAGAGCTATACATAGTGTGTATACATAGTGCAGAGCTATACATAGTGTTTATACATAGTGCAGAGCTATACATAGTGTGTATACATAGTGCAGAGCTATACATAGTGTTTATACATGGTGCTGAGCTATACATAGTGTTCATACATAGTGCAGAGCTATACATAGTGTGTATACATAGTGCAGAGCTATACATAGTGTTTATACATAGTGCAGAGCTATACATAGTGTTTATACATAGTGCAGAGCTATACATAGTGCAGAGCTATACATAGTGTTCATACATAGTGCAGAGCTATACATAGTGTTTATACATGGTGCTGAGCTATACATAGTGTTCATACATAGTGCAGAGCTATACATAGTGTTTATACATAGTGCAGAGCTATACATAGTGTTTATACAAAGTGCAGAGCTATATATAGTGTTTATACATAGTGCAGAGCTATACATAGTGTTTATACATAGTGCAGAGCTATACATAGTGTTTATACATAGTGCAGAGCTATACATAGTGCAGAGCTATACATAGTGTTCATACATAGTGCAGAGCTATACATAGTGTTCATACATAGTGCAGAGCTATACATAGTGTGTATACATAGTGCAGAGCTATGCATAGTGTGTATACATAGTGCAGAGCTATACATAGTGTTCATACATAGTGCAGAGCTATACATAGTGTTTATACATAGTGCAGAGCTATACATAGTGCGTATACATAGTGCAGAGCTATACATAGTGTTTATACATAGTGCAGAGCTATACATAGTGTTTATACATAGTGCAGAGCTATACATAGTGTTTATACATAGTGCAGAGCTATACATAGGGTTTATACATAGTGCTTACACATAGTGCAGAGCTATACATAGTGTTTATACATAGTGTAGAGCTATACATAGTGCTTACACATAGTGCAGAGCTATACATAGTGCAGAGCTATACATAGTGTTTATACATAGTGCAGAGCTATACATAGTGTTTATACATGGTGCAGAGCAATACATAGTGCGCATACATAGTGCAGAGCTATACATAGTGTTAATACATAGTGCAGAGCTATACATAGTGCAGAGCTATACATAGTGCAGAGCTATACATAGTGCAGAGCTATACATAGTGTTTATACATAGTGTTTATACATAGTGCAGAGCTATACATAGTGTTTATACATTGTGCAGAGCTATACATAGTGTTTATACATAGTGCAGAGCTATACATAGTGTTCATACATAGTGCAGAGCTATACATAGTGTTCATACATAGTGCAGAGCTATACATTGTGTTTATACATAGTGCTTACACATAGTGCAGAGCTATACATAGTGTTTATACATAGTGCAGAGCTATACATAGTGTTTATACATAGTGCAGAGCTATACATAGTGTTTATACATAGTGCATAGCTATACATAGTGTTCATACATAGTGCAGAGCTATACATAGTGTTCATACATAGTGCAGAGCTATACATAGTGTTTATACATAGTGTTTATACATAGTGCAGAGCTATACATAGTGTTTATATATTGTGCAGAGCTATACATAGTGTTTATACATAGTGCAGAGCTATACATAGTGTTCATACATAGTGCAGAGCTATACATAGTGCTTACACATAGTGCAGAGCTATACATAGGGTTTATACATAGTGCTTACACATAGTGCAGAGCTATACATAGTGTTTACACATAGTGTAGAGCTATACATAGTGCTTACACATAGTGCAGAGCTATACATAGTGCAGAGCTATACATAGTGTTTATACATAGTGCAGAGCTATACATAGTGTTTATACATAGTGCAGAGCAATACATAGTGCGTACACATAGTGCAGAGCTATACATAGTGTTAATACATAGTGCAGAGCTATACATAGTGCAGAGCTATACATAGTGTTTATACATAGTGCAGAGCTATACATAGTGTTTATACATTGTGCAGAGCTATACATAGTGTTTATACATAGTGCAGAGCTATACATAGTGTTCATACATAGTGCAGAGCTATACAATGTGTTTATACATAGTGCTTACACATAGTGCAGAGCTATACATAGTGTTTATACATAGTGCAGAGCTATACATAGTGTTTATACATAGTGCAGAGCTATACATAGTGTTTATACATAGTGCATAGCTATACATAGTGTTAATACATAGTGCAGAGCTATACATAGTGTTTATACATAGTGCAGAGCTATACATAGTGTTTATACATAGTGCAGAGATATACATAGTGTTTATACATAGTGCATAGCTATACATAGTGTTCATACATAGTGCTGAGCTATACATAGTGTTTATACATAGTGCAGAGCGATACATAATGTTTATACATAGTGCAGAGCTATACATAGCGTTTATACATAGTGTTTATACATAGTGCAGAGCTATACATAGTGTTTATACATAGTGCAGTGCTGTACATAGTGTTTATACATAGTGCAGAGCTATACATAGTGCTTATACATAGTGCAGAGCTATACATAGTGCTTATACATAGTGCAGAGCTATACATAGTGATTACACATAGTGCAGAGCTATACATAGTGTTTATACATAGTGCAGAGCTATGCATAGTGTTTATACATAGTTCTTACACATAGTGCAGAGCTATACATAGTGTTTATACATAGTGCATAGCTATTCATAGTGTTTATACATAGTGCAGAGCTATACATAGTGTTTATACATAGTGCAGAGCTATACATAGTGTTTATACATAGAGCAGAGCTATACATAGTGCGTATACATAGTGCAGAGCTATACATAGTGTTTATACATAGTGCAGAGCTATACATAGTGTTTATACATAGTGCAGAGCTATACATAGTGTTTATACATAGTGCAGAGCTATACATAGTGTTCATACATAGTGCAGAGCTATACATAGTGCTTACACATAGTGCAGAGCTATACATAGGGTTTATACATAGTGCTTACACATAGTGCAGAGCTATACATAGTGTTTATACATAGTGTAGAGCTATACATAGTGCTTACACATAGTGCAGAGCTATACATAGTGCAGAGCTATACATAGTGTTTATACATAGTGCAGAGCTATACATAGTGCGTATACATAGTGCAGAGCTATACATAGTGTTAATACATAGTGCAGAGCTATACATAGTGCAGAGCTATACATAGTGTTTATACATAGTGCAGAGCTATACATAGTGTTTATACATTGTGCAGAGCTATACATAGTGTTTATACATAGTGCAGAGCTATACATAGTGTTCATACATAGTGCAGAGCTATACAATGTGTTTATACATAGTGCTTACACATAGTGCAGAGCTATACATAGTGTTTATACAGAGTGCAGAGCTATACATAGTGTTTATACATAGTGCAGAGCTATACATAGTGTTAATACATAGTGCAGAGCTATACATAGTGTTTATACATAGTGCAGAGCTATACATAGTGTTTATACATAGTGCAGAGATATACATAGTGTTTATACATAGTGCATAGCTATACATAGTGTTCATACATAGTGCTGAGCTATACATAGTGTTTATACATAGTGCAGAGCGATACATAGTGTTTATACATAGTGCAGAGCTATACATAGCGTTTATACATAGTGTTTATACATAGTGCAGAGCTATACATAGTGTTTATACATAGTGCAGTGCTGTACATAGTGTTTATACATAGTGCAGAGCTATACATAGTGCTTATACATAGTGCAGAGCTATACATAGTGCTTATACATAGTGCAGAGCTATACATAGTGATTACACATAGTGCAGAGCTATACATAGTGTTTATACATAGTGCAGAGCTATGCATAGTGTTTATACATAGTTCTTACACATAGTGCAGAGCTATACATAGTGTTTATATAATAGTGCATAGCTATTCATAGTGTTTATACATAGTGCAGAGCTATACATAGTGTTTATACATAGTGCAGAGCTACATATAGTGCTTATACATAGTGCAGAGCTATACATAGTGCTTACACATAGTGCAGAGCTATACATAGTGCTTATACATAGTGCAGAGCTATACATAGTGCTTATACATAGTGCAGAGCTATACATAGTGATTACACATAGTGCAGAGCTATACATAGTGTTTATACATTGTGCAGAGCTATGCATAGTGTTTATACATAGTTCTTACACATAGTGCAGAGCTATACATAGTGTTTATACATAGTGCAGAGCTATACATAGTGTTTATACATAGTACAGAGCTATACATAGTGTTTATACATAGTGCAGAGCTACATATAGGGCTTATACATAGTGTAGAGCTATACATAGTGCTTACACATAGTGCAGAGCTATACATAGTGTTTATACATAGTGCAGAGCTACATATAGTGCTTATACATAGTGTAGAGCTATACATAGTGCTTACACATAGTGCAGAGCCATACATAGTGTTTATACATAGTGCAGAGCTATACATAGTGCTTATACATAGTGCTGAGCTATACATAGTGTTCATACATAGTGCAGAGCTATACATAGTGTGTATACATAGTGCAGAGCTATAAATAGTGTTTATACATAGTGCAGAGCTATACATAGTGTGTATACATAGTGCAGAGCTATACATAGTGTTTATACATAGTGCAGAGCTATACATAGTGTGTATACATAGTGCAGAGCTATACATAGTGTTTATACATAGTGCAGAGCTATACATAGTGCTGAGCTATACATAGTGTTCATACATAGTGCAGAGCTATACATAGTGTTTATACATAGTGCAGAGCTATGCATAGTGTTTATACTTAGTGCAGAGCTATACATAGTGTTTATACATAGTGCAGAGCTATACATAGTGTTTATACATAGTGCAGAGTTATACATAGTGTTTATACATGGTGCAGAGCTATACATAGTGTTTATACATAGTGCAGAGCTATACATAGTGTGTATACATAGTGCAGAGCTATACATAGTGTTTATACATAGTGCAGAGCTATACATAGTGTTCATACATAGTGCAGAGCTATACATAGTGTGTATAAATAGTGCAGAGCTATACATAGTGTTTATACATAGTGCAGAGCTATACATAGTGTGTATACATAGTGCAGAGCTATACATAGTGTTTATACATGGTGCTGAGCTATACATAGTGTTCATACATAGTGCAGAGCTATACATAGTGTTTCTACATAGTGCAGAGCTATGCATAGTGTTTATACTTAGTGCAGAGCTATACATAGTGTTTATACATAGTGCAGAGCTATACATAGTGTTTATACATAGTGCAGAGTTATACATAGTGTTTATACATGGTGCAGAGCTATACATAGTGTTTATACATAGTGCAGAGCTATACATAGTGTGTATACATAGTGCAGAGCTATACATAGTGTTTATACATAGTGCAGAGCTATACATAGTGTTCATACATAGTGCAGAGCTATACATAGTGTGTATACATAGTGCAGAGCTATACATAGTGCTTATACATAGTGCAGAGCTATACATAGTGCTTATACATAGTGCAGAGCTATACATAGTGATTACACATAGTGCAGAGCTATACATAGTGTTTATACATAGTGCAGAGCTATGCATAGTGTTTATACATAGTTCTTACACATAGTGCAGAGCTATACATAGTGTTTATACATAGTGCATAGCTATTCATAGTGTTTATACATAGTGCAGAGCTATACATAGTGTTTATACATAGTGCAGAGCTATACATAGTGTTTATACATAGAGCAGAGCTATACATAGTGCGTATACATAGTGCAGAGCTATACATAGTGTTTATACATAGTGCAGAGCTATACATAGTGTTTATACATAGTGCAGAGCTATACATAGTGTTTATACATAGTGCAGAGCTATACATAGTGTTCATACATAGTGCAGAGCTATACATAGTGCTTACACATAGTGCAGAGCTATACATAGGGTTTATACATAGTGCTTACACATAGTGCAGAGCTATACATAGTGTTTATACATAGTGTAGAGCTATACATAGTGCTTACACATAGTGCAGAGCTATACATAGTGCAGAGCTATACATAGTGTTTATACATAGTGCAGAGCTATACATAGTGTTTATACATAGTGCAGAGCAATACATAGTGCGTATACATAGTGCAGAGCTATACATAGTGTTAATACATAGTGCAGAGCTATACATAGTGCAGAGCTATACATAGTGTTTATACATAGTGCAGAGCTATACATAGTGTTTATACATTGTGCAGAGCTATACATAGTGTTTATACATAGTGCAGAGCTATACATAGTGTTCATACATAGTGCAGAGCTATACAATGTGTTTATACATAGTGCTTACACATAGTGCAGAGCTATACATAGTGTTTATACAGAGTGCAGAGCTATACATAGTGTTTATACATAGTGCAGAGCTATACATAGTGTTAATACATAGTGCAGAGCTATACATAGTGTTTATACATAGTGCAGAGCTATACATAGTGTTTATACATAGTGCAGAGATATACATAGTGTTTATACATAGTGCATAGCTATACATAGTGTTCATACATAGTGCTGAGCTATACATAGTGTTTATACATAGTGCAGAGCGATACATAGTGTTTATACATAGTGCAGAGCTATACATAGCGTTTATACATAGTGTTTATACATAGTGCAGAGCTATACATAGTGTTTATACATAGTGCAGTGCTGTACATAGTGTTTATACATAGTGCAGAGCTATACATAGTGCTTATACATAGTGCAGAGCTATACATAGTGCTTATACATAGTGCAGAGCTATACATAGTGATTACACATAGTGCAGAGCTATACATAGTGTTTATACATAGTGCAGAGCTATGCATAGTGTTTATACATAGTTCTTACACATAGTGCAGAGCTATACATAGTGTTTATATAATAGTGCATAGCTATTCATAGTGTTTATACATAGTGCAGAGCTATACATAGTGTTTATACATAGTGCAGAGCTACATATAGTGCTTATACATAGTGCAGAGCTATACATAGTGCTTACACATAGTGCAGAGCTATACATAGTGCTTATACATAGTGCAGAGCTATACATAGTGCTTATACATAGTGCAGAGCTATACATAGTGATTACACATAGTGCAGAGCTATACATAGTGTTTATACATTGTGCAGAGCTATGCATAGTGTTTATACATAGTTCTTACACATAGTGCAGAGCTATACATAGTGTTTATACATAGTGCAGAGCTATACATAGTGTTTATACATAGTACAGAGCTATACATAGTGTTTATACATAGTGCAGAGCTACATATAGGGCTTATACATAGTGTAGAGCTATACATAGTGCTTACACATAGTGCAGAGCTATACATAGTGTTTATACATAGTGCAGAGCTACATATAGTGCTTATACATAGTGTAGAGCTATACATAGTGCTTACACATAGTGCAGAGCCATACATAGTGTTTATACATAGTGCAGAGCTATACATAGTGCTTATACATAGTGCTGAGCTATACATAGTGTTCATACATAGTGCAGAGCTATACATAGTGTGTATACATAGTGCAGAGCTATAAATAGTGTTTATACATAGTGCAGAGCTATACATAGTGTGTATACATAGTGCAGAGCTATACATAGTGTTTATACATAGTGCAGAGCTATACATAGTGTGTATACATAGTGCAGAGCTATACATAGTGTTTATACATAGTGCAGAGCTATACATAGTGCTGAGCTATACATAGTGTTCATACATAGTGCAGAGCTATACATAGTGTTTATACATAGTGCAGAGCTATGCATAGTGTTTATACTTAGTGCAGAGCTATACATAGTGTTTATACATAGTGCAGAGCTATACATAGTGTTTATACATAGTGCAGAGTTATACATAGTGTTTATACATGGTGCAGAGCTATACATAGTGTTTATACATAGTGCAGAGCTATACATAGTGTGTATACATAGTGCAGAGCTATACATAGTGTTTATACATAGTGCAGAGCTATACATAGTGTTCATACATAGTGCAGAGCTATACATAGTGTGTATAAATAGTGCAGAGCTATACATAGTGTTTATACATAGTGCAGAGCTATACATAGTGTGTATACATAGTGCAGAGCTATACATAGTGTTTATACATGGTGCTGAGCTATACATAGTGTTCATACATAGTGCAGAGCTATACATAGTGTTTCTACATAGTGCAGAGCTATGCATAGTGTTTATACTTAGTGCAGAGCTATACATAGTGTTTATACATAGTGCAGAGCTATACATAGTGTTTATACATAGTGCAGAGTTATACATAGTGTTTATACATGGTGCAGAGCTATACATAGTGTTTATACATAGTGCAGAGCTATACATAGTGTGTATACATAGTGCAGAGCTATACATAGTGTTTATACATAGTGCAGAGCTATACATAGTGTTCATACATAGTGCAGAGCTATACATAGTGTGTATACATAGTGCAGAGCTATACATAGTGTTTATACATAGTGCAGAGCTATACATAGTGTGTATACATAGTGCAGAGCTATACATAGTGTTTATACATGGTGCTGAGCTATACATAGTGTTCATACATAGTGCAGAGCTATACATAGTGTGTATACATAGTGCAGAGCTATACATAGTGTTTATACATAGTGCAGAGCTATACATAGTGTTTATACATAGTGCAGAGTTATACATAGTGTTTATACATGGTGCAGAGCTATACATAGTGTTTATACATAGTGCAGAGCTATACATAGTGTGTATACATAGTGCAGAGCTATACATAGTGTTTATACATAGTGCAGAGCTATACATAGTGTTCATACATAGTGCAGAGCTATACATAGTGTGTATACATAGTGCAGAGCTATACATAGTGTTTATACATAGTGCAGAGCTATACATAGTGTGTATACATAGTGCAGAGCTATACATAGTGTTTATACATGGTGCTGAGCTATACATAGTGTTCATACATAGTGCAGAGCTATACATAGTGTGTATACATAGTGCAGAGCTATACATAGTGTTTATACATAGTGCAGAGCTATACATAGTGTTTATACATAGTGCAGAGCTATACATAGTGCAGAGCTATACATAGTGTTCATACATAGTGCAGAGCTATACATAGTGTTTATACATGGTGCTGAGCTATACATAGTGTTCATACATAGTGCAGAGCTATACATAGTGTTTATACAAAGTGCAGAGCTATATATAGTGTTTATACATAGTGCAGAGCTATACATAGTGTTTATACATAGTGCAGAGCTATACATAGTGTTTATACATAGTGCAGAGCTATACATAGTGCAGAGCTATACATAGTGTTCATACATAGTGCAGAGCTATACATAGTGTTCATACATAGTGCAGAGCTATACATAGTGTGTATACATAGTGCAGAGCTATGCATAGTGTGTATACATAGTGCAGAGCTATACATAGTGTTCATACATAGTGCAGAGCTATACATAGTGTTTATACATAGTGCAGAGCTATACATAGTGGATATACATAGTGCAGAGCTATACACAGTGTTTATACATAGTGCAGAGCTATACATAGTGTTTATACATAGTGCAGAGCTATACATAGTGTTTATACATAGTGCAGAGCTATACATAGTGTTCATACATAGTGCAGAGCTATACATAGTGCTTACACATAGTGCAGAGCTATACATAGGGTTTATACAGAGTGCTTACACATAGTGCAGAGCTATACATAGTGTTTATACATAGTGTAGAGCTATACATAGTGCTTACACATAGTGCAGAGCTATACATAGTGCAGAGCTATACATAGTGTTTATACATAGTGCAGAGCTATACATAGTGTTTATACATGGTGCAGAGCAATACATAGTGCGCATACATAGTGCAGAGCTATACATAGTGTTAATACATAGTGCAGAGCTATACATAGTGCAGAGCTATACATAGTGCAGAGCTATACATAGTGTTTATACATGGTGTTTATACATAGTGCAGAGCTATACATAGTGTTTATACATTGTGCAGAGCTATACATAGTGTTTATACATAGTGCAGAGCTATACATAGTGTTCATACATAGTGCAGAGCTATACAATGTGTTTATACATAGTGCTTACACATAGTGCAGAGCTATACATAGTGTTTATACATAGTGCAGAGCTATACATAGTGTTTATACATAGTGCAGAGCTATACATAGTGTTAATACATAGTGCAGAGCTATACATAGTGTTTATACATAGTGCAGAGCTATACATAGTGTTTATACATAGTGCAGAGATATACATAGTGTTTATACATAGTGCATAGCTATACATAGTGTTCATACATAGTGCTGAGCTATACATAGTGTTTATACATAGTGCAGAGCGATACATAGTGTTTATACATAGTGCAGAGCTATACATAGCGTTTATACATAGTGTTTATACATAGTGCAGAGCTATACATAGTGTTTATACATAGTGCAGTGCTGTACATAGTGTTTATACATAGTGCAGAGCTATACATAGTGCTTATACATAGTGCAGAGCTATACATAGTGCTTATACATAGTGCAGAGCTATACATAGTGATTACACATAGTGCAGAGCTATACATAGTGTTTATACATAGTGCAGAGCTATGCATAGTGTTTATACATAGTTCTTACACATAGTGCAGAGCTATACATAGTGTTTATACATAGTGCATAGCTATTCATAGTGTTTATACATAGTGCAGAGCTATACATAGTGTTTATACATAGTGCAGAGCTACATATAGTGCTTATACATAGTGCAGAGCTATACATAGTGCTTACACATAGTGCAGAGCTATACATAGTGCTTATACATAGTGCAGAGCTATACATAGTGTTTATACATAGTGCAGAGCTATACATAGTGATTACACATAGTGCAGAGCTATACATAGTGTTTATACATTGTGCAGAGCTATGCATAGTGTTTATACATAGTTCTTACACATAGTGCAGAGCTATACATAGTGTTTATACATAGTGCAGAGCTATACATAGTGTTTATACATAGTACAGAGCTATACATAGTGTTTATACATAGTGCAGAGCTACATATAGGGCTTATACATAGTGTAGAGCTATACATAGTGCTTACACATAGTGCAGAGCTATACATAGTGTTTATACATAGTGCAGAGCTACATATAGTGCTTATACATAGTGTAGAGCTATACATAGTGCTTACACATAGTGCAGAGCCATACATAGTGTTTATACATAGTGCAGAGCTATACATAGTGCTTATACATAGTGCTGAGCTATACATAGTGTTCA
This sequence comes from Dendrobates tinctorius, assembly GCF_039654945.1. NCBI lineage: Eukaryota > Metazoa > Chordata > Amphibia > Anura > Dendrobatidae > Dendrobates > Dendrobates tinctorius. Next base: position 12,076,596 of record NW_027361757.1, on the reverse strand, counting down.
TACATAGTGCAGAGCTATACATAGTGTGTATACATAGTGCAGAGCTATACATAGTGTTTATACATAGTGCAGAGCTATACATAGTGTGTATACATAGTGCAGAGCTATACATAGTGTTTATACATAGTGCAGAGCTATACATAGTGTGTATACATAGTGCAGAGCTATACATAGTGTTTATACATAGTGCAGAGCTATACATAGTGCTGAGCTATACATAGTGTTCATACATAGTGCAGAGCTATACATAGTGTTTATACATAGTGCAGAGCTATGCATAGTGTTTATACTTAGTGCAGAGCTATACATAGTGTTTATACATAGTGCAGAGCTATACATAGTGTGTATACATAGTGCAGAGCTATACATAGTGTTTATACATAGTGCAGAGCTATACATAGTGCTGAGCTATACATAGTGTTCATACATAGTGCAGAGCTATACATAGTGTTTATACATAGTGCAGAGCTATGCATAGTGTTTATACTTAGTGCAGAGCTATACATAGTGTTTATACATAGTGCAGAGCTATACATAGTGTTTATACATAGTGCAGAGTTATACATAGTGTTTATACATGGTGCAGAGCTATACATAGTGTTTATACATAGTGCAGAGCTATACATAGTGTGTATACATAGTGCAGAGCTATACATAGTGTTTATACATAGTGCAGAGCTATACATAGTGTTCATACATAGTGCAGAGCTATACATAGTGTGTATAAATAGTGCAGAGCTATACATAGTGTTTATACATAGTGCAGAGCTATACATAGTGTGTATACATAGTGCAGAGCTATACATAGTGTTTATACATGGTGCTGAGCTATACATAGTGTTCATACATAGTGCAGAGCTATACATAGTGTTTCTACATAGTGCAGAGCTATGCATAGTGTTTATACTTAGTGCAGAGCTATACATAGTGTTTATACATAGTGCAGAGCTATACATAGTGTTTATACATAGTGCAGAGTTATACATAGTGTTTATACATGGTGCAGAGCTATACATAGTGTTTATACATAGTGCAGAGCTATACATAGTGTGTATACATAGTGCAGAGCTATACATAGTGTTTATACATAGTGCAGAGCTATACATAGTGTTCATACATAGTGCATAGCTATACATAGTGTGTATACATAGTGCAGAGCTATACATAGTGTTTATACATAGTGCAGAGCTATACATAGTGTGTATACATAGTGCAGAGCTATACATAGTGTTTATACATGGTGCTGAGCTATACATAGTGTTCATACATAGTGCAGAGCTATACATAGTGTGTATACATAGTGCAGAGCTATACATAGTGTTTATACATAGTGCAGAGCTATACATAGTGTTTATACATAGTGCAGAGTTATACATAGTGTTTATACATGGTGCAGAGCTATACATAGTGTTTATACATAGTGCAGAGCTATACATAGTGTGTATACATAGTGCAGAGCTATACATAGTGTTTATACATAGTGCAGAGCTATACATAGTGTTCATACATAGTGCAGAGCTATACATAGTGTGTATACATAGTGCAGAGCTATACATAGTGTTTATACATAGTGCAGAGCTATACATAGTGTGTATACATAGTGCAGAGCTATACATAGTGTTTATACATGGTGCTGAGCTATACATAGTGTTCATACATAGTGCAGAGCTATACATAGTGTGTATACATAGTGCAGAGCTATACATAGTGTTTATACATAGTGCAGAGCTATACATAGTGTTTATACATAGTGCAGAGCTATACATAGTGCAGAGCTATACATAGTGTTCATACATAGTGCAGAGCTATACATAGTGTTTATACATGGTGCTGAGCTATACATAGTGTTCATACATAGTGCAGAGCTATACATAGTGTTTATACAAAGTGCAGAGCTATATATAGTGTTTATACATAGTGCAGAGCTATACATAGTGTTTATACATAGTGCAGAGCTATACATAGTGTTTATACATAGTGCAGAGCTATACATAGTGCAGAGCTATACATAGTGTTCATACATAGTGCAGAGCTATACATAGTGTTCATACATAGTGCAGAGCTATACATAGTGTGTATACATAGTGCAGAGCTATGCATAGTGTGTATACATAGTGCAGAGCTATACATAGTGTTCATACATAGTGCAGAGCTATACATAGTGTTTATACATAGTGCAGAGCTATACATAGTGGGTATACATAGTGCAGAGCTATACATAGTGTTTATACATAGTGCAGAGCTATACATAGTGTTTATACATAGTGCAGAGCTATACATAGTGTTTATACATAGTGCAGAGCTATACATAGTGTTCATACATAGTGCAGAGCTATACATAGTGCTTACACATAGTGCAGAGCTATACATAGGGTTTATACAGAGTGCTTACACATAGTGCAGAGCTATACATAGTGTTTATACATAGTGTAGAGCTATACATAGTGCTTACACATAGTGCAGAGCTATACATAGTGCAGAGCTATACATAGTGTTTATACATAGTGCAGAGCTATACATAGTGTTTATACATGGTGCAGAGCAATACATAGTGCGCATACATAGTGCAGAGCTATACATAGTGTTAATACATAGTGCAGAGCTATACATAGTGCAGAGCTATACATAGTGCAGAGCTATACATAGTGTTTATACATGGTGTTTATACATAGTGCAGAGCTATACATAGTGTTTATACATTGTGCAGAGCTATACATAGTGTTTATACATAGTGCAGAGCTATACATAGTGTTCATACATAGTGCAGAGCTATACATAGTGTTCATACATAGTGCAGAGCTATACATTGTGTTTATACATAGTGCTTACACATAGTGCAGAGCTATACATAGTGTTTATACATAGTGCAGAGCTATACATAGTGTTTACACATAGTGCAGAGCTATACATAGTGTTTATACATAGTGCATAGCTATACATAGTGTTCATACATAGTGCAGAGCTATACATAGTGTTCATACATAGTGCAGAGCTATACATAGTGTTTATACATAGTGTTTATACATAGTGCAGAGCTATACATAGTGTTTATATATTGTGCAGAGCTATACATAGTGTTTATACATAGTGCAGAGCTATACATAGTGTTTATACATAGTGCAGAGCTATACATAGTGCTTATACATAGTGCAGAGCTATACATAGTGATTACACATAGTGCAGAGCTATACATAGTGTTTATACATTGTGCAGAGCTATGCATAGTGTTTATACATAGTTCTTACACATAGTGCAGAGCTATACATAGTGTTTATACATAGTGCAGAGCTATACATAGTGTTTATACATAGTACAGAGCTATACATAGTGTTTATACATAGTGCAGAGCTACATATAGGGCTTATACATAGTGTAGAGCTATACATAGTGCTTACACATAGTGCAGAGCTATACATAGTGTTTATACATAGTGCAGAGCTACATATAGTGCTTATACATAGTGTAGAGCTATACATAGTGCTTACACATAGTGCAGAGCCATACATAGTGTTTATACATAGTGCAGAGCTATACATAGTGCTTATACATAGTGCTGAGCTATACATAGTGTTCATACATAGTGCAGAGCTATACATAGTGTGTATACATAGTGCAGAGCTATAAATAGTGTTTATACATAGTGCAGAGCTATACATAGTGTGTATACATAGTGCAGAGCTATACATAGTGTTTATACATAGTGCAGAGCTATACATAGTGTGTATACATAGTGCAGAGCTATACATAGTGTTTATACATAGTGCAGAGCTATACATAGTGCTGAGCTATACATAGTGTTCATACATAGTGCAGAGCTATACATAGTGTTTATACATAGTGCAGAGCTATGCATAGTGTTTATACTTAGTGCAGAGCTATACATAGTGTTTATACATAGTGCAGAGCTATACATAGTGTTTATACATAGTGCAGAGTTATACATAGTGTTTATACATGGTGCAGAGCTATACATAGTGTTTATACATAGTGCAGAGCTATACATAGTGTGTATACATAGTGCAGAGCTATACATAGTGTTTATACATAGTGCAGAGCTATACATAGTGTTCATACATAGTGCAGAGCTATACATAGTGTGTATAAATAGTGCAGAGCTATACATAGTGTTTATACATAGTGCAGAGCTATACATAGTGTGTATACATAGTGCAGAGCTATACATAGTGTTTATACATGGTGCTGAGCTATACATAGTGTTCATACATAGTGCAGAGCTATACATAGTGTTTCTACATAGTGCAGAGCTATGCATAGTGTTTATACTTAGTGCAGAGCTATACATAGTGTTTATACATAGTGCAGAGCTATACATAGTGTTTATACATAGTGCAGAGTTATACATAGTGTTTATACATGGTGCAGAGCTATACATAGTGTTTATACATAGTGCAGAGCTATACATAGTGTGTATACATAGTGCAGAGCTATACATAGTGTTTATACATAGTGCAGAGCTATACATAGTGTTCATACATAGTGCAGAGCTATACATAGTGTGTATACATAGTGCAGAGCTATACATAGTGTTTATACATAGTGCAGAGCTATACATAGTGTGTATACATAGTGCAGAGCTATACATAGTGTTTATACATGGTGCTGAGCTATACATAGTGTTCATACATAGTGCAGAGCTATACATAGTGTGTATACATAGTGCAGAGCTATACATAGTGTTTATACATAGTGCAGAGCTATACATAGTGTTTATACATAGTGCAGAGTTATACATAGTGTTTATACATGGTGCAGAGCTATACATAGTGTTTATACATAGTGCAGAGCTATACATAGTGTGTATACATAGTGCAGAGCTATACATAGTGTTTATACATAGTGCAGAGCTATACATAGTGTTCATACATAGTGCAGAGCTATACATAGTGTGTATACATAGTGCAGAGCTATACATAGTGTTTATACATAGTGCAGAGCTATACATAGTGTGTATACATAGTGCAGAGCTATACATAGTGTTTATACATGGTGCTGAGCTATACATAGTGTTCATACATAGTGCAGAGCTATACATAGTGTGTATACATAGTGCAGAGCTATACATAGTGTTTATACATAGTGCAGAGCTATACATAGTGTTTATACATAGTGCAGAGCTATACATAGTGCAGAGCTATACATAGTGTTCATACATAGTGCAGAGCTATACATAGTGTTTATACATGGTGCTGAGCTATACATAGTGTTCATACATAGTGCAGAGCTATACATAGTGTTTATACAAAGTGCAGAGCTATATATAGTGTTTATACATAGTGCAGAGCTATACATAGTGTTTATACATAGTGCAGAGCTATACATAGTGTTTATACATAGTGCAGAGCTATACATAGTGCAGAGCTATACATAGTGTTCATACATAGTGCAGAGCTATACATAGTGTTCATACATAGTGCAGAGCTATACATAGTGTGTATACATAGTGCAGAGCTATGCATAGTGTGTATACATAGTGCAGAGCTATACATAGTGTTCATACATAGTGCAGAGCTATACATAGTGTTTATACATAGTGCAGAGCTATACATAGTGGGTATACATAGTGCAGAGCTATACACAGTGTTTATACATAGTGCAGAGCTATACATAGTGTTTATACATAGTGCAGAGCTATACATAGTGTTTATACATAGTGCAGAGCTATACATAGTGTTCATACATAGTGCAGAGCTATACATAGTGCTTACACATAGTGCAGAGCTATACATAGGGTTTATACAGAGTGCTTACACATAGTGCAGAGCTATACATAGTGTTTATACATAGTGTAGAGCTATACATAGTGCTTACACATAGTGCAGAGCTATACATAGTGCAGAGCTATACATAGTGTTTATACATAGTGCAGAGCTATACATAGTGTTTATACATGGTGCAGAGCAATACATAGTGCGCATACATAGTGCAGAGCTATACATAGTGTTAATACATAGTGCAGAGCTATACATAGTGCAGAGCTATACATAGTGCAGAGCTATACATAGTGTTTATACATGGTGTTTATACATAGTGCAGAGCTATACATAGTGTTTATACATTGTGCAGAGCTATACATAGTGTTTATACATAGTGCAGAGCTATACATAGTGTTCATACATAGTGCAGAGCTATACAATGTGTTTATACATAGTGCTTACACATAGTGCAGAGCTATACATAGTGTTTATACATAGTGCAGAGCTATACATAGTGTTTATACATAGTGCAGAGCTATACATAGTGTTAATACATAGTGCAGAGCTATACATAGTGTTTATACATAGTGCAGAGCTATACATAGTGTTTATACATAGTGCAGAGATATACATAGTGTTTATACATAGTGCATAGCTATACATAGTGTTCATACATAGTGCTGAGCTATACATAGTGTTTATACATAGTGCAGAGCGATACATAGTGTTTATACATAGTGCAGAGCTATACATAGCGTTTATACATAGTGTTTATACATAGTGCAGAGCTATACATAGTGTTTATACATAGTGCAGTGCTGTACATAGTGTTTATACATAGTGCAGAGCTATACATAGTGCTTATACATAGTGCAGAGCTATACATAGTGCTTATACATAGTGCAGAGCTATACATAGTGATTACACATAGTGCAGAGCTATACATAGTGTTTATACATAGTGCAGAGCTATGCATAGTGTTTATACATAGTTCTTACACATAGTGCAGAGCTATACATAGTGTTTATACATAGTGCATAGCTATTCATAGTGTTTATACATAGTGCAGAGCTATACATAGTGTTTATACATAGTGCAGAGCTACATATAGTGCTTATACATAGTGCAGAGCTATACATAGTGCTTACACATAGTGCAGAGCTATACATAGTGCTTATACATAGTGCAGAGCTATACATAGTGTTTATACATAGTGCAGAGCTATACATAGTGATTACACATAGTGCAGAGCTATACATAGTGTTTATACATTGTGCAGAGCTATGCATAGTGTTTATACATAGTTCTTACACATAGTGCAGAGCTATACATAGTGTTTATACATAGTGCAGAGCTATACATAGTGTTTATACATAGTACAGAGCTATACATAGTGTTTATACATAGTGCAGAGCTACATATAGGGCTTATACATAGTGTAGAGCTATACATAGTGCTTACACATAGTGCAGAGCTATACATAGTGTTTATACATAGTGCAGAGCTACATATAGTGCTTATACATAGTGTAGAGCTATACATAGTGCTTACACATAGTGCAGAGCCATACATAGTGTTTATACATAGTGCAGAGCTATACATAGTGCTTATACATAGTGCTGAGCTATACATAGTGTTCATACATAGTGCAGAGCTATACATAGTGTGTATACATAGTGCAGAGCTATACATAGTGTTTATACATAGTGCAGAGCTATACATAGTGTGTATACATAGTGCAGAGCTATACATAGTGTTTATACATAGTGCAGAGCTATACATAGTGTGTATACATAGTGCAGAGCTATACATAGTGTTTATACATAGTGCAGAGCTATACATAGTGCTGAGCTATACATAGTGTTCATACATAGTGCAGAGCTATACATAGTGTTTATACATAGTGCAGAGCTATGCATAGTGTTTATACTTAGTGCAGAGCTATACATAGTGTTTATACATAGTGCAGAGTTATACATAGTGTTTATACATGGTGCAGAGCTATACATAGTGTTTATACATAGTGCAGAGCTATACATAGTGTGTATACATAGTGCAGAGCTATACATAGTGTTTATACATAGTGCAGAGTTATACATAGTGTTTATACATGGTGCAGAGCTATACATAGTGTTTATACATAGTGCAGAGCTATACATAGTGTGTATACATAGTGCAGAGCTATACATAGTGTTTATACATAGTGCAGAGCTATACATAGTGTTCATACATAGTGCAGAGCTATACATAGTGTTTATAAATAGTGCAGAGCTATACATAGTGTTTATACATAGTGCAGAGCTATACATAGTGTGTATACATAGTGCAGAGCTATACATAGTGTTTATACATGGTGCTGAGCTATACATAGTGTTCATACATAGTGCAGAGCTATACATAGTGTTTCTACATAGTGCAGAGCTATGCATAGTGTTTATACTTAGTGCAGAGCTATACATAGTGTTTATACATAGTGCAGAGCTATACATAGTGTTTATACATAGTGCAGAGTTATACATAGTGTTTATACATGGTGCAGAGCTATACATAGTGTTTATACATAGTGCAGAGCTATACATAGTGTGTATACATAGTGCAGAGCTATACATAGTGTTTATACATAGTGCAGAGCTATACTTAGTGTTCATACATAGTGCAGAGCTATACATAGTGTGTATACATAGTGCAGAGCTATACATAGTGTTTATACATAGTGCAGAGCTATACATAGTGTGTATACATAGTGCAGAGCTATACATAGTGTTTATACATGGTGCTGAGCTATACATAGTGTTCATACATAGTGCAGAGCTATACATAGTGTGTATACATAGTGCAGAGCTATACATAGTGTTTATACATAGTGCAGAGCTATACATAGTGTTTATACATAGTGCAGAGTTATACATAGTGTTTATACATGGTGCAGAGCTATACATAGTGTTTATACATAGTGCAGAGCTATACATAGTGTGTATACATAGTGCAGAGCTATACATAGTGTTTATACATAGTGCAGAGCTATACATAGTGTTCATACATAGTGCAGAGCTATACATAGTGTGTATACATAGTGCAGAGCTATACATAGTGTTTATACATAGTGCAGAGCTATACATAGTGTGTATACATAGTGCAGAGCTATACATAGTGTTTATACATGGTGCTGAGCTATACATAGTGTTCATACATAGTGCAGAGCTATACATAGTGTGTATACATAGTGCAGAGCTATACATAGTGTTTATACATAGTGCAGAGCTATACATAGTGTTTATACATAGTGCAGAGCTATACATAGTGTTCATACATAGTGCAGAGCTATACATAGTGTTTATACATGGTGCTGAGCTATACATAGTGTTCATACATAGTGCAGAGCTATACATAGTGTTTATACAAAGTGCAGAGCTATATATAGTGTTTATACATAGTGCAGAGCTATACATAGTGTTTATACATAGTGCAGAGCTATACATAGTGTTTATACATAGTGCAGAGCTATACATAGTGCAGAGCTATACATAGTGTTCATACATAGTGCAGAGCTATACATAGTGTTCATACATAGTGCAGAGCTATACATAGTGTGTATACATAGTGCAGAGCTATGCATAGTGTGTATACATAGTGCAGAGCTATACATAGTGTTCATACATAGTGCAGAGCTATACATAGTGTTTATACATAGTGCAGAGCTATACATAGTGGGTATACATAGTGCAGAGCTATACATAGTGTTTATACATAGTGCAGAGCTATACATAGTGTTTATACATAGTGCAGAGCTATACATAGTGTTTATACATAGTGCAGAGCTATACATAGTGTTCATACATAGTGCAGAGCTATACATAGTGCTTACACATAGTGCAGAGCTATACATAGGGTTTATACAGAGTGCTTACACATAGTGCAGAGCTATACATAGTGTTTATACATAGTGTAGAGCTATACATAGTGCTTACACATAGTGCAGAGCTATACATAGTGCAGAGCTATACATAGTGTTTATACATAGTGCAGAGCTATACATAGTGTTTATACATGGTGCAGAGCAATACATAGTGCGCATACATAGTGCAGAGCTATACATAGTGTTAATACATAGTGCAGAGCTATACATAGTGCAGAGCTATACATAGTGCAGAGCTATACATAGTGTTTATACATGGTGTTTATACATAGTGCAGAGCTATACATAGTGTTTATACATTGTGCAGAGCTATACATAGTGTTTATACATAGTGCAGAGCTATACATAGTGTTCATACATAGTGCAGAGCTATACATAGTGTTCATACATAGTGCAGAGCTATACATTGTGTTTATACATAGTGCTTACACATAGTGCAGAGCTATACATAGTGTGTATACATAGTGCAGAGCTATACATAGTGTTTATACATAGTGCAGAGCTATACATAGTGTGTATACATAGTGCAGAGCTATACATAGTGTTTATACATAGTGCAGAGCTATACATAGTGTGTATACATAGTGCAGAGCTATACATAGTGTTTATACATAGTGCAGAGCTATACATAGTGCTGAGCTATACATAGTGTTCATACATAGTGCAGAGCTATACATAGTGTTTATACATAGTGCAGAGCTATGCATAGTGTTTATACTTAGTGCAGAGCTATACATAGTGTTTATACATAGTGCAGAGCTATACATAGTGTTTATACATAGTGCAGAGTTATACATAGTGTTTATACATGGTGCAGAGCTATACATAGTGTTTATACATAGTGCAGAGCTATACATAGTGTGTATACATAGTGCAGAGCTATACATAGTGTTTATACATAGTGCAGAGCTATACATAGTGTTCATACATAGTGCAGAGCTATACATAGTGTGTATAAATAGTGCAGAGCTATACATAGTGTTTATACATAGTGCAGAGCTATACATAGTGTGTATACATAGTGCAGAGCTATACATAGTGTTTATACATGGTGCTGAGCTATACATAGTGTTCATACATAGTGCAGAGCTATACATAGTGTTTCTACATAGTGCAGAGCTATGCATAGTGTTTATACTTAGTGCAGAGCTATACATAGTGTTTATACATAGTGCAGAGCTATACATAGTGTTTATACATAGTGCAGAGTTATACATAGTGTTTATACATGGTGCAGAGCTATACATAGTGTTTATACATAGTGCAGAGCTATACATAGTGTGTATACATAGTGCAGAGCTATACATAGTGTTTATACATAGTGCAGAGCTATACATAGTGTTCATACATAGTGCATAGCTATACATAGTGTGTATACATAGTGCAGAGCTATACATAGTGTTTATACATAGTGCAGAGCTATACATAGTGTGTATACATAGTGCAGAGCTATACATAGTGTTTATACATGGTGCTGAGCTATACATAGTGTTCATACATAGTGCAGAGCTATACATAGTGTGTATACATAGTGCAGAGCTATACATAGTGTTTATACATAGTGCAGAGCTATACATAGTGTTTATACATAGTGCAGAGTTATACATAGTGTTTATACATGGTGCAGAGCTATACATAGTGTTTATACATAGTGCAGAGCTATACATAGTGTGTATACATAGTGCAGAGCTATACATAGTGTTTATACATAGTGCAGAGCTATACATAGTGTTCATACATAGTGCAGAGCTATACATAGTGTGTATACATAGTGCAGAGCTATACATAGTGTTTATACATAGTGCAGAGCTATACATAGTGTGTATACATAGTGCAGAGCTATACATAGTGTTTATACATGGTGCTGAGCTATACATAGTGTTCATACATAGTGCAGAGCTATACATAGTGTGTATACATAGTGCAGAGCTATACATAGTGTTTATACATAGTGCAGAGCTATACATAGTGTTTATACATAGTGCAGAGCTATACATAGTGCAGAGCTATACATAGTGTTCATACATAGTGCAGAGCTATACATAGTGTTTATACATGGTGCTGAGCTATACATAGTGTTCATACATAGTGCAGAGCTATACATAGTGTTTATACAAAGTGCAGAGCTATATATAGTGTTTATACATAGTGCAGAGCTATACATAGTGTTTATACATAGTGCAGAGCTATACATAGTGTTTATACATAGTGCAGAGCTATACATAGTGCAGAGCTATACATAGTGTTCATACATAGTGCAGAGCTATACATAGTGTTCATACATAGTGCAGAGCTATACATAGTGTGTATACATAGTGCAGAGCTATGCATAGTGTGTATACATAGTGCAGAGCTATACATAGTGTTCATACATAGTGCAGAGCTATACATAGTGTTTATACATAGTGCAGAGCTATACATAGTGGGTATACATAGTGCAGAGCTATACATAGTGTTTATACATAGTGCAGAGCTATACATAGTGTTTATACATAGTGCAGAGCTATACATAGTGTTTATACATAGTGCAGAGCTATACATAGTGTTCATACATAGTGCAGAGCTATACATAGTGCTTACACATAGTGCAGAGCTATACATAGGGTTTATACAGAGTGCTTACACATAGTGCAGAGCTATACATAGTGTTTATACATAGTGTAGAGCTATACATAGTGCTTACACATAGTGCAGAGCTATACATAGTGCAGAGCTATACATAGTGTTTATACATAGTGCAGAGCTATACATAGTGTTTATACATGGTGCAGAGCAATACATAGTGCGCATACATAGTGCAGAGCTATACATAGTGTTAATACATAGTGCAGAGCTATACATAGTGCAGAGCTATACATAGTGCAGAGCTATACATAGTGTTTATACATGGTGTTTATACATAGTGCAGAGCTATACATAGTGTTTATACATTGTGCAGAGCTATACATAGTGTTTATACATAGTGCAGAGCTATACATAGTGTTCATACATAGTGCAGAGCTATACATAGTGTTCATACATAGTGCAGAGCTATACATTGTGTTTATACATAGTGCTTACACATAGTGCAGAGCTATACATAGTGTTTATACATAGTGCAGAGCTATACATAGTGTTTACACATAGTGCAGAGCTATACATAGTGTTTATACATAGTGCATAGCTATACATAGTGTTCATACATAGTGCAGAGCTATACATAGTGTTCATACATAGTGCAGAGCTATACATAGTGTTTATACATAGTGTTTATACATAGTGCAGAGCTATACATAGTGTTTATATATTGTGCAGAGCTATACATAGTGTTTATACATAGTGCAGAGCTATACATAGTGTTTATACATAGTGCAGAGCTATACATAGTGCTTACACATAGTGCAGAGCTATACATAGGGTTTATACATAGTGCTTACACATAGTGCAGAGCTATACATAGTGTTTATACATAGTGTAGAGCTATACATAGTGCTTACACATAGTGCAGAGCTATACATAGTGCAGAGCTATACATAGTGTTTATACATAGTGCAGAGCTATACATAGTGTTTATACATAGTGCAGAGCAATACATAGTGCGTATACATAGTGCAGAGCTATACATTGTGTTAATACATAGTGCAGAGCTATACATAGTGCAGAGCTATATATAGTGCAGAGCTATACATAGTGTTTATACATAGTGTTTATACATAGTGCAGAGCTATACATAGTGTTTATACATTGTGCAGAGCTATACATAGTGTTTATACATAGTGCAGAGCTATACATAGTGTTCATACATAGTGCAGAGCTATACATTGTGTTTATACATAGTGCTTACACATAGTGCAGAGCTATACATAGTGTTTATACATAGTGCAGAGCTATACATAGTGTTCATACATAGTGCAGAGCTATACATAGTGTTTATACATAGTGCATAGCTATACATAGTGTTAATACATAGTGCAGAGCTATACATAGTGTTTATACATAGTGCAGAGCTATACATAGTGTTTATACATAGTGCAGAGATATACATAGTGTTTATACATAGTGCATAGCTATACATAGTGTTCATACATAGTGCTGAGCTATACATAGTGTTTATACATAGTGCAGAGCGATACATAGTGTTTATACATAGTGGAGAGCTATACATAGCATTTATACATAGTGTTTATACATAGTGCAGAGCTATACATAGTGTTTATACATAGTGCAGTGCTGTACATAGTGTTTATACATAGTGCAGAGCTATACATAGTGCTTATACATAGTGCAGAGCTATACATAGTGCTTATACATAGTGCAGAGCTATACATAGTGATTACACATAGTGCAGAGCTATACATAGTGTTTATACATAGTGCAGAGCTATGCATAGTGTTTATACATAGTTCTTACACATAGTGCAGAGCTATACATAGTGTTTATACATAGTGCAGAGCTATACATAGTGTTTATACATAGTGCAGAGCTATACATAGTGTTTATACATAGTGCAGAGCTACATATAGTGCTTATACATAGTGCAGAGCTATACATAGTGCTTACACATAGTGCAGAGCTATACATAGTGCTTATACATAGTGCAGAGCTATACATAGTGCTTATACATAGTGCAGAGCTATACATAGTGATTACACATAGTACAGAGCTATACATAGTGTTTATACATAGTGCAGAGCTATGCATAGTGTTTATACATAGTTCTTACACATAGTGCAGAGCTATACATAGTGTTTATACATAGTGCAGAGCTATACATAGTGTTTATACATAGTGCAGAGCTATACATAGTGTTTATACATAGTGCAGAGCTACATATAGTGCTTATACATAGTGTAGAGCTATACATAGTGCTTACACATAGTGCAGAGCCATACATAGTGTTTATACATAGTGCAGAGCTATACATAGTGCTTATACATAGTGCTGAGCTATACATAGTGTTCATACATAGTGCAGAGCTATACATAGTGTGTATACATAGTGCAGAGCTATACATAGTGTTTATACATAGTGCAGAGCTATACATAGTGTGTATACATAGTGCAGAGCTATACATAGTGTTTATACATAGTGCAGAGCTATACATAGTGTGTATACATAGTGCAGAGCTATACATAGTGTTTATACATAGTGCAGAGCTATACATAGTGCTGAGCTATACATAGTGTTCATACATAGTGCAGAGCTATACATAGTGTTTATACATAGTGCAGAGCTATGCATAGTGTTTATACTTAGTGCAGAGCTATACATAGTGTTTATACATAGTGCAGAGTTATACATAGTGTTTATACATGGTGCAGAGCTATACATAGTGTTTATACATAGTGCAGAGCTATACATAGTGTGTATACATAGTGCAGAGCTATACATAGTGTTTATACATAGTGCAGAGCTATACATAGTGTTCATACATAGTGCAGAGCTATACATAGTGTGTATACATAGTGCAGAGCTATACATAGTGTTTATACATAGTGCAGAGCTATACATAGTGTGTATACATAGTGCAGAGCTATACATAGTGTTTATACATGGTGCTGAGCTATACATAGTGTTCATACATAGTGCAGAGCTATACATAGTGTGTATACATAGTGCAGAGCTATACATAGTGTTTATACATAGTGCAGAGCTATACATAGTGTTTATACATAGTGCAGAGCTATACATAGTGCAGAGCTATACATAGTGTTCATACATAGTGCAGAGCTATACATAGTGTTTATACATGGTGCTGAGCTATACATAGTGTTCATACATAGTGCAGAGCTATACATAGTGTTTATACATGGTGCTGAGCTATACATAGTGTTCATACATAGTGCAGAGCTATACATAGTGTGTATACATAGTGCAGAGCTATACATAGTGTTTATACATAGTGCAGAGCTATACATAGTGTTTATACATAGTGCAGAGCTATACATAGTGCAGAGCTATACATAGTGTTCATACATAGTGCAGAGCTATACATAGTGTTTATACATGGTGCTGAGCTATACATAGTGTTCATACATAGTGCAGAGCTATACATAGTGTTTATACATAGTGCAGAGCTATACATAGTGTTTATACAAAGTGCAGAGCTATACATAGTGTTTATACATGGTGCTGAGCTATACATAGTGTTTATACATAGTGCAGAGCTATACATAGTGTGTATACATAGTGCAGAGCTATACATAGTGTTTATACATAGTGCAGAGCTATACATAGTGCTGAGCTATACATAGTGTTCATACATAGTGCAGAGCTATACATAGTGTTTATACATAGTGCAGAGCTATGCATAGTGTTTATACTTAGTGCAGAGCTATACATAGTGTTTATACATAGTGCAGAGCTATACATAGTGTTTATACATAGTGCAGAGTTATACATAGTGTTTATACATGGTGCAGAGCTATACATAGTGTTTATACATAGTGCAGAGCTATACATAGTGTGTATACATAGTGCAGAGCTATACATAGTGTTTATACATAGTGCAGAGCTATACATAGTGTTCATACATAGTGCAGAGCTATACATAGTGTGTATACATAGTGCAGAGCTATACATAGTGTTTATACATAGTGCAGAGCTATACATAGTGTGTATACATAGTGCAGAGCTATACATAGTGTTTATACATGGTGCTGAGCTATACATAGTGTTCATACATAGTGCAGAGCTATACATAGTGTGTATACATAGTGCAGAGCTATACATAGTGTTTATACATAGTGCAGAGCTATACATAGTGTTTATACATAGTGCAGAGCTATACATAGTGCAGAGCTATACATAGTGTTCATACATAGTGCAGAGCTATACATAGTGTTTATACATGGTGCTGAGCTATACATAGTGTTCATACATAGTGCAGAGCTATACATAGTGTTTATACATAGTGCAGAGCTATACATAGTGTTTATACAAAGTGCAGAGCTATACATAGTGTTTATACATGGTGCTGAGCTATACATAGTGTTCATACATAGTGCAGAGCTATACATAGTGTGTATACATAGTGCAGAGCTATACATAGTGTTTATACATAGTGCAGAGCTATACATAGTGTTTATACATAGTGCAGAGCTATACATAGTGCTGAGCTATACATAGTGTTCATACATAGTGCAGAGCTATACATAGTGTTTATACATAGTGCAGAGCTATACATAGTGTTTATACTTAGTGCAGAGCTATACATAGTGTTTATACATAGTGCAGAGCTATACATAGTGTTTATACATAGTGCAGAGTTATACATAGTGTTTATACATGGTGCAGAGCTATACATAGTGTTTATACATAGTGCAGAGCTATACATAGTGTGTATACATAGTGCAGAGCTATACATAGTGTTTATACATAGTGCAGAGCTATACATAGTGTTCATACATAGTGCAGAGCTATACATAGTGTTTATACATGGTGCTGAGCTATACATAGTGTTCATACATAGTGCAGAGCTATACATAGTGTGTATACATAGTGCAGAGCTATACATAGTGTTTATACATAGTGCAGAGCTATACATAGTGTTTATACATAGTGCAGAGCTATACATAGTGCAGAGCTATACATAGTGTTCATACATAGTGCAGAGCTATACATAGTGTTTATACATGGTGCTGAGCTATACATAGTGTTCATACATAGTGCAGAGCTATACATAGTGTTTATACATAGTGCAGAGCTATACATAGTGTTTATACAAAGTGCAGAGCTATACATAGTGTTTATACATAGTGCAGAGCTATACATAGTGTTTATACATAGTGCAGAGCTATACATAGTGTTTATACATAGTGCAGAGCTATACATAGTGCAGAGCTATACATAGTGTTCATACATAGTGCAGAGCTATACATAGTGTTCATACATAGTGCAGAGCTATACATAGTGTGTATACATAGTGCAGAGCTATACATAGTGTGTATACATAGTGCAGAGCTATACATAGTGTTCATACATAGTGCAGAGCTATACATAGTGTTTATACATAGTGCAGAGCTATACATAGTGCGTATACATAGTGCAGAGCTATACATAGTGTTTATACATAGTGCAGAGCTATACATAGTGTTTATACATAGTGCAGAGCTATACATAGTGTTTATACATAGTGCAGAGCTATACATAGTGTTCATACATAGTGCAGAGCTATACATAGTGCTTACACATAGTGCAGAGCTATACATAGGGTTTATACATAGTGCTTACACATAGTGCAGAGCTATACATAGTGTTTATACATAGTGTAGAGCTATACATAGTGCTTACACATAGTGCAGAGCTATACATAGTGCAGAGCTATACATAGTGTTTATACATAGTGCAGAGCTATACATAGTGTTTATACATGGTGCAGAGCAATACATAGTGCGCATACATAGTGCAGAGCTATACATAGTGTTAATACATAGTGCAGAGCTATACATAGTGCAGAGCTATACATAGTGTTTATACATAGTGTTTATACATAGTGCAGAGCTATACATAGTGTTTATACATTGTGCAGAGCTATACATAGTGTTTATACATAGTGCAGAGCTATACATAGTGTTCATACATAGTGCAGAGCTATACATAGTGTTCATACATAGTGCAGAGCTATACATTGTGTTTATACATAGTGCTTACACATAGTGCAGAGCTATACATAGTGTTTATACATAGTGCAGAGCTATACATAGTGTTTATACATAGTGCAGAGCTATACATAGTGTTTATACATAGTGCATAGCTATACATAGTGTTCATACATAGTGCAGAGCTATACATAGTGTTCATACATAGTGCAGAGCTATACATAGTGTTTATACATAGTGTTTATACATATTGCTGAGCTATACATAGTGTTTATATATTGTGCAGAGCTATACATAGTGTTTATACATAGTGCAGAGCTATACATAGTGTTCATACATAGTGCAGAGCTATACATAGTGCTTACACATAGTGCAGAGCTATACATAGGGTTTATACATAGTGCTTACACATAGTGCAGAGCTATACATAGTGTTTATACATAGTGTAGAGCTATACATAGTGCTTACACATAGTGCAGAGCTATACATAGTGCAGAGCTATACATAGTGTTTATACATAGTGCAGAGCTATACATAGTGTTTATACATAGTGCAGAGCAATACATAGTGCGTGTACATAGTGCAGAGCTATACATAGTGTTAATACATAGTGCAGAGCTATACATAGTGCAGAGCTATACATAGTGCAGAGCTATACATAGTGCAGAGCTATACATAGTGTTTATACATAGTGCAGAGCTATACATAGTGTTTATACATTGTGCAGAGCTATACATAGTGTTTATACATAGTGCAGAGCTATACATAGTGTTCATACATAGTGCAGAGCTATACATTGTGTTTATACATAGTGCTTACACATAGTGCAGAGCTATACATAGTGTTTATACATAGTGCAGAGCTATACATAGTGTTTATACATAGTGCAGAGCTATACATAGTGTTTATACATAGTGCATAGCTATACATAGTGTTAATACATAGTGCAGAGCTATACATAGTGTTTATACATAGTGCAGAGCTATACATAGTGTTTATACATAGTGCAGAGATATACATAGTGTTTATACATAGTGCATAGCTATACATAGTGTTCATACATAGTGCTGAGCTATACATAGTGTTTATACATAGTGCAGAGCGATACATAGTGTTTATACATAGTGCAGAGCTATACATAGCGTTTATACATAGTGTTTATACATAGTGCAGAGCTATACATAGTGTTTATACATAGTGCAGTGCTGTACATAGTGTTTATACATAGTGCAGAGCTATACATAGTGCTTATACATAGTGCAGAGCTATACATAGTGCTTATACATAGTGCAGAGCTATACATAGTGATTACACATAGTGCAGAGCTATACATAGTGTTTATACATAGTGCAGAGCTATGCATAGTGTTTATACATAGTTCTTACACATAGTGCAGAGCTATACATAGTGTTTATACATAGTGCAGAGCTATACATAGTGTTTATACATAGTGCAGAGCTATACATAGTGTTTATACATAGTGCAGAGCTACATATAGTGCTTATACATAGTGCAGAGCTATACATAGTGCTTACACATAGTGCAGAGCTATACATAGTGCTTATACATAGTGCAGAGCTATACATAGTGCTTATACATAGTGCAGAGCTATACATAGTGATTACACATAGTGCAGAGCTATACATAGTGTTTATACATAGTGCAGAGCTATGCATAGTGTTTATACATAGTTCTTACACATAGTGCAGAGCTATACATAGTGTTTATACATAGTGCAGAGCTATACATAGTGTTTATACATAGTGCAGAGCTATACATAGTGTTTATACATAGTGCATAGCTATACATAGTGTTTATACATAGTGCAGAGCTATACATAGTGTTTATACATGGTGCAGAGCAATACATAGTGCGCATACATAGTGCAGAGCTATACATAGTGTTAATACATAGTGCAGAGCTATACATAGTGCAGAGCTATACATAGTGTTTATACATAGTGTTTATACATAGTGCAGAGCTATACATAGTGTTTATACATTGTGCAGAGCTATACATAGTGTTTATACATAGTGCAGAGCTATACATAGTTTTCATACATAGTGCAGAGCTGTACATAGTGCGTATGCATAGTGCAGAGCTATACATAGTGCTTATACATAGTGCAGAGCTATACATAGTGCTTATACATAGTGCAGAGCTATACATAGTGATTACACATAGTGCAGAGCTATACATAGTGTTTATACATAGTGCAGAGCTATGCATAGTGTTTATACATAGTTCTTACACATAGTGCAGAGCTATACATAGTGTTTATACATAGTGCAGAGCTATACATAGTGTTTATACATAGTGCAGAGCTATACATAGTGTTTATACATAGTGCAGAGCTACATATAGTGCTTATACATAGTGTAGAGCTATACATAGTGCTTACACATAGTGCAGAGCTATACATAGTGTTTATACATAGTGCAGAGCTATACATAGTGTTTATACATAGTTCTTACACATAGTGCAGAGCTATACATAGTGTTTATACATAGTGCAGAGCTATACATAGTGCTTACACATAGTGCAGAGCTATACATAGTGTTTATACATAGTGCAGAGCTACATATAGTGCTTATACATAGTGCAGAGCTATACATAGTGCTTACACATAGTGCAGCGCTATACATAGTGTTTATACATAGTGCAGAGCTATGCATAGTGTTTATACATAGTGCTTACACATAGTGCAGAGCTATACATAGTGTTTATACATAGTGCAGAGCTATACATAGTGTTTATACATAGTGCAGAGCTATACATAGTGTTTATACATAGTGCAGAGCTATACATAGTGTTTATACAAAGTGCAGAGCTATAAATAGTGTTTATACATAGTGCAGAGCTATACATAGTGCAGAGCTATACATAGTGCTTACACATAGTGCAGAGCTATACATAGTGTTTATACATAGTGCAGAGCTACATATAGTGCTTATACATAGTGCAGAGCTATACATAGTGCTTACACATAGTGCAGCGCTATACATAGTGTTTATACATAGTGTAGAGCTATACATAGTGTTTATACATAGTGCTTACACATAGTGCAGAGCTATACATAGTGTTTATACATAGTGCAGAGCTATACATAGTGTTTATACATAGTGCTTACACATAGTGCAGAGCTATACATAGTGTTTATACATAGTGCAAAGCTATACATAGTGTTTATACATAGTGCAGAGCTATACATAGTGCTTATACATAGTGCTTACACATAGTGCAGAGCCATACATAGTGTTTATACATAGTGCAGAGCTATACATAGTGTTTATACATAGTGCAGAGCTATACATAGTGTTCATACATAGTGCAGAGCTATACATAGTGTTTATACATAGTGCAGAGCTATACATAGTGCTTACACATAGTGCAGAGCTATACATAGTGTTTATACATAGTGCAGAGCTATATATAGTGCTTACACATAGTGCAGAGCTATACATAGTGTTTATACATAGTGCTTACACATAGTGCAGAGCTATACATAGTGCTTATACATAGTGCAGAGCTATACATAGTGTTTATACATAGTGCAGAGCTATACATAGTGTTTATACATAGTGCAGAGCTATACATAGTGTTTATACATAGTGCAGTTATTCATGATAGTGCAGAGTTAAACATAGTGCAGAGCTATACATAGTGTTTATACATAGTGCAGAGCTATACATAGTGCGTATACATAGTGCAGAGCTATACATAGTGTGTATACATAGTGCAGAGCTATACATAGTGTTTATGCATAGTGCAGAGCTATACATAGTGTTTATACATAGTGCAGAGCTATACATAGTGTTTATACATAGTGCAGAGCTAAACATAGTGCTTATACATAGTGCAGAGCTATACATAGTGCGTATGCATAGTGCAGAGCTATACATAGTGCTTCTACGTAGTGCAGAACTATACATAGTGTTTATACATAGTGCGGAGCTATACATAGTGCTTATACATAGTGCAGAGCTATACATAGTGTATATACATAGTGCAGTTATACATGATAGTGCAGAGCTATACATAGTGTTTATACATAGTGCAGAGCTATACAGTGTTTATACATAGTGCAGAGCTATACATAGTGCTTATACCGTATTGCGCTTGACCCGCTCCCGTCCCACCTCATCCCTAACTTTGCCACAGTCTTTCCCTCATCCTTCAAACATGCCTCAATCACACCCATCCTCAAAAAGCCCTCCCTCAACCCATCCTCTGTGTCTAACTATCACCCAATATCTCTTCTCCCTTATGCCTCAAAACTACTGGAACAGCATGTATATCTTGAACTGTCCTTCCACCTCTCCTCCTGTTACCTTTTTGACAGGTTACAGTCTGGCTTCCGACCGCATCACTCAACTGAAACTGCCCTAACTAAAGTCACTAACGACCTACTAACCACCAAGAGCAAGTGACACTACTCTGTCCTCCTCCTGGACCTGTCTTTTGCCTTCTACAACATGGACCATTCCCCCCTGCTACAGATTCTCTCATCTCTTGGCATCACAGAATTGGCCCTTTCCTGGATCTCATCATACCTAACAGACCGAAAATTTAGTGTCTCCCTCTTACACACCACTGTTGTGAGTTCATTTTCCCCTTCACAGTCGGTCTGATGAACTCCCTCTTCTGGTGAAGGAAGGTAGTGAGGCTGATTACCAAACACCTGATCTGGTAGATGATGACTGGGTAACAGGAACTTCTGACTGGATATAAGGCAGCCGACGCCCTTCTGAGTCGCTGGTGATTTCTCTGCTGGATTCTTGGAGACCAGTCTGATTCCTGCTTCCCAAAGATACGTTTTTGCTCTGCTATTGAACTTATTGAACTTTGTTTTGTTTACCTTGTTTTTTGGAGTTTAGCCATCCCCGGTCGGGGGTGTGCTGAGTTCCATTTTTGTCTCTGATCAGTTTTTCTCTTTGCTCTGTCTTCAGAATATACCTGAGTGCTGATATAGTCATTTTGAAGTCCTAGCGACTTCAGGGCCTGTTTTTCCTATCAGTCGGTTGGGACATTTTTTGGTAGGGTTTTTTACGGATTGCAGACAGCAGCTTTTCTATCCTGTCCTTTTTAGTTAGCTTGGGCCCCATCATTTGCTCAACCTATCTTTCTATCTGTGTTAGTGTTTTCATCTTGCTTCACCGTCATTATATGTTGGGGGCTGCCTATTGCTTTGGGGTCTGCTCTGGGGCAGTTTAGATTTCCCCTTTCTTTAGGCCTATTTAGTTCTCCGGCTGTGATCGAGGGGTCTAGGGCATCGTAGGAACCCCCACGGCTACTGTTAGTTGTTGTGGATAGGATCAGGGGTCTGCAATCCGATAGCTACCAACCACTCCGGTTTTCTGGACTTAGCTTGTATTTTTGTTTTTTCCTCCTTCGGTGACTCATTCATAACAGAATCACCAGCCATACCGCAGATCCTAGGGTACTCAATAGCAGGAAAGAATTGTAAAAAAAAAAAAAAAAAAAAGTTTGTCAGAATTGCTCATTCACATGCTGCTGAACCAAAGATCCCTACTCCTGATGTGTTTTTTGGAGATCGGTCTAAATTTTTGAATTTTAAGAATAATTGTAAATTATTTTTTGCCTTGAAGCCTAACTCGTCGGGGAGCTCCGCGCAGGAGGTTAAAATTGTCATCTCTTTGCTGCGCGGCGATCCCCAGGATTGGGCGTTTTCTTTGAAACCTGATGATCCTATTCTAACTAATGTGAACGCATTTTTTCAAGCCTTGGGGTTGTTGTATGATGAACCTAATGCTATTGATTAGGCTGAAAAGGCCCTGTTGGCTTTGAGCCAGGGTCGGGATTCTGCAGAGCTGTACTGTCAAAAATTCCGAAGGTGGGCGGTCCTTACTACCTGGAATGATGGTGCCTTGGCAGCTCTCTTTCGGAAGGGTTTGTCAGAAACCGTAAAACATACTATGGTGGGATTTCCTGTTCCCTCTGGTCTTGACGATTGTATGTCATTAGTCATTCAGGTTGATCGGCGTTTGCGTGAACGCAAAACCGCACGAGAGGTGTTGCCACCTGCTGAACAAATGTCTGAACCTACGCAATGTGATAGAGTTTTGTCTAGGGCGCAACGTCAGGAGTTCAGAAGGCGTAATAAGCTGTGTTTTTTCTGTGGTGGTGCCTCGTATATTATTTCTGTCTGCCCTAAATGAGAGAAACGTTTTGCACACACATTTGCTGTGGGTGGTGTTCAACCTAAGTTTCTTCTGGCAATTACTCTGATCTGCTCCCTGTCCACATTTTCCGCTAAGGCTTTTGTGGATTCGGGAGCAGCTCTGAACCTGATGGACTTGGATTTTGCTTAACGTTGTGGATTTCCTATGACACCTCTGCGGACGCCTATCCCTTTGAGGGGTATTGATGCTACTCCTTTGGCGAAGAATAAACCTCAGTTTTGGACCCAGGTGGTAATGCGGGTCGCCCCAGACCATCAAGAGAATTGCAGATTTTTGGTGTTGCATAATTTGCATGATACCATTGTTCTGGGGTTTCCCTGGTTGCAAATCCATAATCCAGTTTTGGATTGGAAATCTGTGTCTGTGGTGAGTTGGGGTTGTCGGTGTGCCCTTAGTGATGCTCCTGTTTTCTCCACCTCTCCCCAGTCGCATGATGTTCCTGACTATTTGGCTGATTTTTATGATGTATTTAGTGAGAATGAGTCTGCGTCTTTTCCTCCTCATAGGAGTTGTCACGCGGCGGCAGCCGCGCACTCCTCCTATCCCTTCTCCCCGACCGCAGCTTACCCGCTCGCCGGTGGCCTCCTCGCCGCGGCGTCGGCTGCCTCAGGCTTCTCCGCGGTCCCTCCCGGCTCCTCTCCTCCGCCCGGCGACCGCGTCCGTCCGGCCTTCTGGACCGCGCCAGGTGCACGCTCCTGCCCCTCCTCCTCGGCGGGCGCGTGCTCACACTATGCCCGGGCGCACGCGCGCCTCCTGTTCCTCCTGAGGACACGCGCCTTCCTCTCCTGCACTGAGAGGTCACGACCCGGAAGGCCTCTGATACTTCTCCTATATCAGGCCGCCTCTTCCTGCTAGCGGTGCTTGATTATCACTTTGCTTCGTTAGTGATTCTGGCCCGTTCTCCTATGTACGCTCCTGTGTCCTGTCTGTCTGTAGCTCACCTGCCTTTTCCACTGTCCTCTCTCCTAGGATCGGGAAGTCCGTAGTCGTGTCCCGTCCAGTCCTGTTCCCGCACCAGTGTCCTTCTGATCGCGCCTGCTGTCCCCGTCTCGCCTGTGTCCCTGACCTGACCGCTATCCATCTTCCTGCTCCCTGCCAGCATCCCCGCCTGTGGCCGGCCTCTCTATACATTCCCTGGGTACCAGCTGCCGTGGTAATAGTTACCCGTGGGCTTGCCCCAAACACTCCCTGTATAGGGGGTGGTCCACCTGGTCAGCTCGCCCCCGGGAGGTTCGTTGCCACGGTCTAGTGGGTCCACCCCAGGAGTACCTAACAGAATAATCAGACCATGGATCCCGCTGGTACCCCGACCCCAACCCAAAAGGAACTTTTGTTCCTTCGTGAGGATCAGGCGAGGATCATGTCATTCCTCAAATCAATGGAGTCCCGCCTTTCTTCTTTGCAAACCTCCGATCCTGGGATTGCCTCCCAGATCTCCGGCTTGCAGCAGGAACTTGCCCAGCAGCGCGACACACAGGTTCACATTTTGAACTATATAGCCTCAGTAGATAACCGCTTACTAGCTCTTCAGACGGCGGCCGCTGCCCCTGTACCGGTGGCAGCTCCTCATCCCTCCCCCCGGTTGGCTAAACCCCCACGCTATAGCGGTAATCCCAAACTCTCTCGGGGGTTCATTAACCAGTGCCAGTTGCATTTCGAGTTGGCGCCCCTGCAGTACCCTACCGACCGGGCCAAGGTGGCCTTTATGGTATCCCATTTAGAGGGTGAGGCACTGGCTTGGGTAAATCCCTTGTGGGAGCCTGATGACCCGATAGTCTCCCAGCTTGCTACCTTCTTGGAGACCTTTCGTAAGGTCTTTGATGAACCCGGCCATCTGGTCTTCGCCACCGAGTCCTTATTTTGCCTCCGCCAGGGTACCCTCTCTGTGGGACAGTACGCCATCCAGTTCCGTACGTTGTCCTCTGAGCTTGGATGGAACAACGAGGCCCTAGTGGGGGCTTTTTGGCGTGGCTTGTCAGCTCGAATTAAAGACGAGCTGGCAGGCAGGGATACACCTACATCTTTGGAGGATCTCATCTCGCTGGCAACGCGAATTGATCTGCGTTTCCAGGAGCGCTCCCGCGAGGCCGCCAGGGAGAGAAGGCCCACTCGTTTTTCTCCTCCGACACGCAGTCCTCCCCGCTCGCGACCCTCCACCACGGCGTCAGCCCCTGAGCCCATGCAAGTGGACCGACTCAGACCCGCGGAGCTACGCCGCCAGGAGAGATTCACTCATGGTCTTTGTCTCTATTGTGGCAGCGCCTCCCATCTTCTACGTTCCTGTCCTGTGAGACCGGGAAACTCCTCCACCTAGGACAGGTAAGAGAGGCCTCCCTAGGTGTCATTGATACCTCTCTACCCTTGTCCCTTCCTGTTTTGTTTGTCCAGGGTTCCAAACGTTTTTCTGAGGTAGCCTATATTGACTCTGGGGCTGCTGGGAATTTTATCCAACTCGAGGCGGTGAAGAGATTGCACGAACCTGTCCTGGATTGGCGGTCCGGAGATATTCTTCGCTGGGGCTGCTTTTGCCAGACTAAATGTCTCTGTCCAGTACAACCCCTCAAGAGCTCGTCTCCTGCCTCGGGCCCTGCGGATCTGCCCTTGGCCTACTGGGCCTTTGCGGACGTCTTTAATAAGAAGGAGGCAGAGGTTCTCCCACCGCACTGGCAGTATGATTGCCCGATCGAGCTTGTTCCTGGGTCGACCCCCCTCCGGGGGCGAATCTATCCGTTGAGTCCACTCGAGTCCCAGGCCATGACTGAGTATGTACAGGAGAATTTGGCCAGAGGCTTCATCCAGAAGTCATCTTCTCCCGCCGGAGCAGGCTTCTTTTTTGTCAAGACAAAGGACGGGTCTCTCCGCCCCTGTATTGACTATCGGGGCCTTAACGAGATTACTATCGAGAACAGATATCCTCTACCTCTCATCCCCGAGTTGTTCGACCGGCTACGAGGGGCGCGAATCTTTTCTAAATTGGATCTCCGTGGAGCCTACAATCTCATCCGTATTCGGTCCGGAGATGAATGGAAGACCGCCTTCAACACCAGGGATGGACACTACGAGTATCTAGTCATGCCCTTCGGTTTGTGCAATGCTCCCGCAGTCTTTCAGGAATTTGTAAATGACATTTTCCAAGACCTTCTGTACTCCTGTGTGGTCGTATATCTTGACGATATCCTCGTCTTCTCTCCCGATCTGTCCACCCACAGAAGAGACGTCCGCCGAGTACTGTTACGATTGAGGGAGAATCGCCTGTACACCAAATTGGAGAAATGCGCCTTTGAACAGTCTTCCCTTCTATTACTAGGCTATATCATCTCCGACTCTGGCTTGCGTATGGATCCGGAGAAAGTGTCTGCCGTGCTCAACTGGCCACGTCCCCATGGGGTGAAAGCCATTCAGCGATTTCTTGGCTTTGCAAATTACTACCGGCAGTTCATCCCTCATTTTTCCTCGTTGGCTGGCTCTATCTCCTCTTTGATCCGTAAAGGAGCCAACCCGCACGTCTGGACCCCTGAAGCAGAGGACGCCTTCCTGTCTCTGAAACAAGCATTTGCCACGGCACCCGTACGCCATCGTCCTGAGGTCAACAAGCCTTTCGTCCTCGAAGTGGATGCGTCTTGCAACCGGAGCTGGAGCAGTTTTATCTCAAAAGTCTCCCTCTGGTAGGCTTGTTACGTGCGGTTTCTTTTCCAAGTCCTTCTCCACTCCAGAGCGGAATTATTCCATCGGAGACCGAGAACTGCTTGTCATCAAGTTAGCTCTGGAGGAGTGGAGGTACTTATTGGAGGGCGCCGTACATCCCTTTACGATCTTCACAGACCATAAAAATCTGGCTTACATTCGGTCTGCACAGAGACTCAACCCACGACAGGCCAGGTGGTCTCTGTTCTTCGGTCGATTCGATTTTGATCTGCATTTTCGTCCAGGCAATAAAAACCTCAAAGCTGACGCTTTGTCCAGGTCCTCTCTTTCCACAGATGTCGAAAGGGAACCCACGCATATCTTGGATCCATCCAGGCTCATTACGGTGGCACCGCTTTCTCTCTTGTCACCTCCACCTGGCAGGACTTTTGTGCCGGAAAAGGACCGAAGACGAATCCTACACTGCGGACATGCTTCCAAGCTGGCTGGTCATGTCGGGCTTAAAAAGACACTTGTCCTGGTGTCCCGCTATTACTGGTGGCCGACTCTTCCCCGGGATGTCCAGGATTTCGTCGCTTCCTGCCTCTCCTGTGCCAAGATCAAGGTGCCTAGGCAGCTGCCTTCTGGCCTTCTACACCTGCTTCCAGTACCCTCGTCCCCTTGGCAACACATTGCCATGGACTTTATTACCGATCTACCCCAGTCTGCCAACTGTACTGTCGTCCTAGTGGTGGTAGATAGGTTCTCAAAGATGGCACATTTCATCTCTCTTCCCGGGTTGCCATCGGCACCAGCCTTGGCGAAGATTTTCGTTCAGCATGTCTTCCACCTTCATGGACTGCCCCAACATATTATTTCTGACAGAGGAGTCCAATTCACATCTCGTTTCTGGAGAGCCCTATGCAGATCGATGGATGTCACTCTTGACTTCTCCTCATCTTACCATCCACAGTCCAACGGTCAGGCGGAACGGACGAATCAGAATTTGGTGAACTACCTCCGGCACTTTTCTAATGTCCACCAGGATGACTGGTCTGAATTACTCCCGTGGGCTGAGTTTGCCTATAACAACCACGTCAGCGAGTCTTCTGGCAAATCTCCTTTCTTTGTCGTCACGGCCAACATCCAGGTGTACTTCTACCGGTTCCTCCTGCCTCGGGTGTACCGGCGGCTGATCTTCTGACCGGTGAATTCTCCAGGATCTGGCAGGAGACCAAGGCCGCTCTCGAGTTGGCTCGTGACAGGGTAAAAAGACACGCAGACAAAAGGCGCCTGGATGTCCCGCCATATCACCCAGGTGATAAAGTTTGGCTGGCCTCCAAGTTTATTCGCCTCAAGATCCCTTCCCATAAACTGGGTCCCCGCTATATTGGACCTTTTGAGGTCTTGTCCCGCATTAACGACGTCTTCCCGCCTCTCTCCACATCCCTAATGCTTTTCATGTGTCTCTTCTAAAACCAGTCATCCTCAATCGCTTCCGTTCCACGGCTCCTCACTCGCCTCCGCCTGTCTCCGCAGACGATGAGCTTGAGGTTAAAGATATTTTGGCCATGAGGAGGCAAAAGGGAAGAACCTTTTTTTTGGTTGATTGGAAGGGCTTCGGCCCCGAGGAGATGTCCTGGGAGCCCCAGGAGAATATCCAGGCTCCTCGAATCTTGGCTAAATTTTTTTCCGGTCTGCGGAGAGGGGTGCGTAAGGGGGGAGTACTGTCACGCGGCGGCAGCCGTGTACTCATCCTATCCCTTCTCCCCGACCGCAGCTTACCCGCTCGCCGGTGGCCTCCTCGCCGCGGCGTCGGCTGCCTCGGGCTTCTCCGCGGTCCCTCCCGGCTCCTCTCCTCCGCCCGGCGACCACGTCCGCTCCTGCGTCCTGTCTGTCTGTAGCTCACCTGCCTTTTCCACTGTCCTCTCTCCTAGGACCGGGAAGTCCGTGGTCGTGTCCTGTCCAGTCCTGTTCCCGCACCAGTGTCCTTCTGATCGTGCCTGTTGTCCCCGTCTCGCCTGTGTCCCTGACCTGACCGCCATCCGTCTTCCTGCTCCAGAGGAGGTCCCCGCCAGCATCCCCGGCCTGTGGCCGGCCTCTCTATACATTCCCTGGGTACCAGCTGCCGTGGTAATAGTTACCCGCGGGCTTGCCCCAAACACTCCCTGTATAGGGGGTGGTCCACCTGGTCAGCTCGCCCCCGGGAGGTTCGTTGCCACGGTCTAGCGGGTCCACCCCAGGACTACCTAACAGGAGTTATGACTGTGCAATTGAGCTGAGCCCTGGGTGTAAATTTCCCAAGGGTCGACTTTTCAATTTATCTGTACCCGAGCACGAGGCTATGCGATCCTATATTAAGGAGTCATTGGAGAAGGGTCATATTAGACCATCCTCTTCACCCTTAGGTGCTGGGTTTTGTTTCGTGGCTAAGAAAGATGGGTCATTAAGGCCTTGAATTGACTATCGTTCCCGCAACAAAATTACTGTTAAATATCAGTATCCGTTACTAGAGTTGAGCGAAACGGGTCGAACAATTTCAAAAGTCGCCGACTTTTGGCAAAGTCGGGTTTCATGAAACGAAACCCGACCCTAGGATGAGGTCGGCCATGAGGTTATTATTATTATTATTTATTATTATTTATTGTTATAGCGCCATTTATTCCATGGCGCTTTACATGTGAGGGGGGTATACATAAAAACAAGTACAATAATCTTAAACAATACAAGTCATAACTGGTACAGGAGGAGAGAGGACCCTGCCCGCGAGGGCTCACAATCTTCAAGGGATGGGTGATAATACAGTAGGCGAGGGTAGAGCTGGTCGTGCAGCGGTTTGGTCGATCGGTGGTTACTGCAGGTTATAGGCTTGTCGGAAGAGGTGGGTCTTCAGGCTCTTTTTGAAGGTTTCGATGGTAGGTGAGAGTCTGAGGTTGGCGACTTACGCGCCAAAGTCGCGTTTCAAAAGTTTGTTTAGCGCTCTTTTTCAGCCAATCAGGATCCACTGACACTGTGGGCAACGTGATGACATAGGCAGGGGTCGCTACCATCTTTCAGAAGGGCATGCAAGTGATTGGCTTGCTTTGGTGGGCGTCACAGGGGTTATAAAAGGGCGTGCACGCCGACCGCCATCTTACTTCTGCCGATCTTAGCATAGGGAGAGGTTGCTGATTCTGTAGGGAGAGCGTTAGACAGGGAAGAAGACAAAAAAACTGCTTCTGCTGCTAGCGATTTTGCCTGTGCAACACACCAGTCACTGTGTGCAGTGCAAGGGGAGGCTATATTGTGGTGGATCAGCGGTGTTGGTTGTTAGGCTGCCTTCTAAGGCTTCCTGACAGCTGCATTGCTGTTTCCCCACTGCTCTGCAAACTGCTTTGTTAAAAGCAATCCCAATTTTTTTTTTGTCCTCCTAAGGTACTGAGCGTGCTTTTATTCACACCATACAGCGGTGTATGCTCCTCACACAGTACCGTGTAACGGCTGTTATCACAGCCACAGTGAAGCTATCTATGTGTCACTGTGGAAGGATAAGTGGAGGACTTGTTACGTTCTTACAGACCTACACTCTAGGGAGATTCCTATTCTGCCCAATTCTACAATTCACTTTTTTCACACCTGTGCCATCGAGCCTGTGACATAGCGCTCTGATATTCAGTGGGCCTCACACAATCCAAAAGTGTCCAGTGTCCACAAGTGTCTGCAGAAATTCAAAATCTCCCTTATCCTGTAGTCACTTTTTTCACACCTGCTGCATCGAGCCTGTGACATAGCGCTCTGATATTCATTGGGCTTCACACAATCCAAAAGAGTCCAGTGTCTGGAGAAATTCAAAATCTCCCTTATCCTGTAGTCACTTTTTTCACACCTGCTGCATCGAGCCTGTGACATAGCGCTCTGATATTCATTGGGCCTCACACAATCCAAAAGTGTCCAGTGTCCACAAGTGTCTGCAGAAATTCAAAATCTCCCTTATCCTGTAGTCACTTTTTTCACACCTTTGCCATCGAGCCTGTGACATAGCGCTGTGATATTCAGTGGGCCTCACACAATCCAAGTGTCCAGTGTCCACAAGTGTCTGCAGAAATTTAAAATCTCCCTTATCCTGTAGTCACTTTTTTCACACCTGTGCCATCGAGCCTGTGACATAGCGCTGTGATATTCAGTGGGCCTCACACAATCCAAGTGTCCAGTGTCCACAAGTGTCTGCAGAAATTCAAAATCTCCCAGAAATTCAAAATCTCGCTTATCCTGTAGTCACTTTTTTCACACCTGTGCCATCGAGCCTGTGACATAGCACTGTGATATTCAGTGGGCCTCACACAATCCAAGTGTCCAGTGTCCACAAGTGTCTGCAGAAATTCAAAATCTCCCTTATCCTGTAGTCACTTTTTTCACACCTGTGCCATCGAGCCTGTGACATAGCGCTGTGATATTCAGTGGGCCTCACACAATCCAAGTGTCCAGTGTCCACAAGTGTCTGCAGAAATTCAAAATCTCCCAGAAATTCAAAATCTCCCTTATCCTGTAGTCACTTTTTTCACACCTGTGCCATCGAGCCTGTGACATAGCGCTGTGATATTCAGTGGGCCTCACACAATCCAAGTGTCCAGTGTCCACAAGTGTCTGCAGAAATTTAAAATCTCCCTTATCCTGTAGTCACTTTTTTCACACCTGTGCCATCGAGCCTGTGACATAGCGCTGTGATATTCAGTGGGCCTCACACAATCCAAGTGTCCAGTGTCCACAAGTGTCTGCAGAAATTCAAAATCTCCCAGAAATTCAAAATCTCCCTTATCCTGTAGTCAATTTTTTCACACCTGTGCCATCGAGCCTGTGACATAGCACTGTGATATTCAGTGGGCCTCACACAATCCAAGTGTCCAGTGTCCACAAGTGTCTGCAGAAATTCAAAATCTCCCTTATCCTGTAGTCACTTTTTTCACACCTGTGCCATCGAGCCTGTGACATAGCACTGTTATATTCAGTGGGCCTCACACAATCCAAGTGTCCAGTGTCCACAAGTGTCTGCAGAAATTCAAAATCTCCCGTATCCTGTAGTCACTTTTTTCACACCTGTGCCATCAAGCCTGTGACATAGCACTGTGATATTCAGTGGGCCTCACACAATCCAAGTGTCCAGTGTCCACAAGTGTCTGCAGAAATTCAAAATCTCCCTTATCCTGTAGTCACTTTTTTCACACCTGTGCCATCGAGCCTGTGACATAGCACTGTGATATTCAGTGGGCCTCACACAATCCAAGTGTCCAGTGTCCACAAGTGTCTGCAGAAATTCAAAATCTCCCTTATCCTGTAGTCACTTTTTTCACACCTGTGCCATCGAGCCTGTGACATAGCACTGTGATATTCAGTGGGCCTCACACAATCCAAGTGTCCAGTGTCCACAAGTGTCTGCAGAAATTCAAAATCTCCCTTATCCTGTAGTCACTTTTTTCACACCTGCTGCATTGAGCCTGTGACATAGCGCTGTGATATTCAGTGGGCCTCACACAATCCAAGTGTCCAGTGTCCACAAGTGTCTGCAGAAATTCAAAATCTCCCAGAAATTCGAAATCTCTCTTATCCTGTAGTCACTTTTTTCACACCTGTGCCATCGAGCCTGTGACATAGCGCTGTGATATTCAGTGGGCCTCACACAATCCAAGTGTCCAGTGTCCACAAGTGTCTGCAGAAATTCAAAATCTCCCTTATCCTGTAGTCACTTTTTTCACACCTGTGCCATCGAGCCTGTGACATAGCACTGTTATATTCAGTGGGCCTCACACAATCCAAGTGTCCAGTGTCCACAAGTGTCTGCAGAAATTCAAAATCTCCCTTATCCTGTAGTCACTTTTTTCACACCTGTGCCATCAAGCCTGTGACATAGCACTGTGATATTCAGTGGGCCTCACACAATCCAAGTGTCCAGTGTCCACAAGTGTCTGCAGAAATTCAAAATCTCCCTTATCCTGTAGTAACTTTTTTCACACCTGTGCCATCGAGCCTGTGACATAGCACTGTGATATTCAGTGGGCCTCACACAATCCAAGTGTCCAGTGTCCACAAGTGTCTGCAGAAATTCAAAATCTCCCTTATCCTGTAGTCACTTTTTTCACACCTGTGCCATCGAGCCTGTGACATAGCACTGTGATATTCAGTGGGCCTCACACAATCCAAGTGTCCAGTGTCCACAAGTGTCTGCAGAAATTCAAAATCTCCCTTATCCTGTAGTCACTTTTTTCACACCTGCTGCATTGAGCCTGTGACATAGCGCTGTGATATTCAGTGGGCCTCACACAATCCAAGTGTCCAGTGTCCACAAGTGTCTGCAGAAATTCAAAATCTCCCAGAAATTCGAAATCTCTCTTATCCTGTAGTCACTTTTTTCACACCTGTGCCATCGAGCCTGTGACATAGCACTGTGATATTCAGTGGGCCTCACACAATCCAAGTGTCCAGTGTCCACAAGTGTCTGCAGAAATTCAAAATCTCCCAGAAATTCAAAATCTCCCTTATCCTGTAGTCACTTTTTTCACACCTGTGCCATCGAGCCTGTGACATAGCGCTGTGATATTCAGTGGGCCTCACACAATCCAAGTGTCCAGTGTCCACAAGTGTCTGCAGAAATTCAAAATCTCCCAGAAATTCAAAATCTCCCTTATCCTGTAGTCACTTTTTTCACACCTGTGCCATCGAGCCTGTGACATAGCGCTGTGATATTCAATGGGCCTCACACAATCCAAGTGTCCAGTGTCCACAAGTGTCTGCAGAAAATCTAAATCTCCCCTGTCCTATAGACACCTTGTACCTTGTTTTACATTACTATGTAGTTTGTAGGATTTTGTCTACATTTCTACCAAAAATGAGGAAGGCTGGTGGAAGAGGCCGTGAAATTGGGCGGGGATTGGCAGCTGGTAATGATGGTGTTGGTGGTGGATCTGATGGTAATGGCAAAAGCAAAATAGGACCGAATGCAGAAGGTGTTGAGCTTGCGTCATCGTCTGGCTCCATAAGGCTTCGAAGGCTTAGTTTTCTAGGAGTTGGCAAACCGCTTTTAACGCCAGAGCATCAGGAAAAAGTTTTGTCTTACATTGCTGACTCAGCCTCCAGCTCTATCGCCTCCTCTTCTGAAGTTGTAAAAAGTAAAAGCACTGAGTCGTCATTGGAGGCTCATGTTCATGAACCACACCTTTCCTTGTGTCCTTCACCACAACCAAGATTGAAGGATGACGCAGGCCATACTACTGATTACTCCATGGAGCTGTTTTCAAATACCATGCCTGGATTATCAAGTGAAATGGTGAATTACCCAGGCCAAGATGAATCTGACATGGAGTGCACTGATGCACAGCCGCTGATAGATGATTCTGCTGGTACATTCACTCAGAGCACTACATTGTCCTCGCAGTGTACAGAGCCAGATTCTGACCCTGATAAGACTCAGGTGCCCCTTCCCGCACACTATACCACCATACACGGTGACACAGAGGAAGGTGCACATGACATAGAAGAGGAGGTGATGGATGACCCAGTTGTTGACCCAGATTGGCATCCATTGGAGGAAGAGGGTGCTGCTTCCAATAGCTCAGATGAGGAGTATCCACAGCAGACATCAACATCGCAACAGCTGTTATCTGGCAGGCCCGGAGCACTCCAAAGACAGGTTCCAAAAATCAAAAGAGTTGCTGGACAGCTTGTCCAGAGGGTCAAAACATCACAGCGTGCTAGGCCGCAAAATGTCTGCCAAAGTAGGAAGAGTGCAGTGTGTCACTTTTTTGAACAAAATCCTCATGATCAGGCCAAGGTTATCTGTAAGAAGTGCGCAAAGACCTTTAGCCGAGGGAAAAATCTGAAAAATTTGAGTACCAGTTGCATGCTTAGACATTTAACCAGCATGCAGTTGCAAGCGTGGACACAACACCAAACCTCAAGTGCCACATGTGCAACTGATCACAAAGAAGGTAGTCAGCAACGCTACATTGTTTCCCCCACTGTAAGCCCACCGGTTAGCACAGCAGCAAATGTTGAGGTGTCGTTGCAAGGCCACAGCAGTCAGGGAATCCCACTGTTATATCAACGAAATACTGAATCTAGGCCATCAGAAAGAACACCAACTCCATCACCATCATCAACCCTCTCTCAGTCCGCCCTGTCCACCGCTACTTCCACCATATGCAGCTCTCAAGTCCAGCTCACCCTCCCAGACACTATGAGTAGGTCAAGAAAGTACTCAGTCTCTCATCCGCGTACACTGGGTTTGAACGCCCACATTGCCAAACTAATCTCGTTTGAGATGATGCCCTATCGGTTGGTGGAAAGCGCAGCTTTCCGCGAACTCATGGCCTATGCAGTACCACGCTATGACCTACCCAGTCACCACTTCTTCTGTCGCAAAGCCATCCCAGCCCTCCACCATCATGTGAAAGACCGCATTGTCCATGCACTCGAGCAGTCAGTGAGTGGAAAGGTGCACCTCACAACTGATGCATGGTCCAGTCGGCATGGCCAGGGCCGTTACGTGTCCATCACTGCGCACTGGGTTAATGTGGTGGATGCAGGGTCCACAGGGGACAGTGGTGGTGGGACAGTGCTGCCTAGCCCACAGTATAGGAAACAGTTGGCTGTAGGCGTTCCACCCTCCTCCTCCTCCTCCAGAAGCGAAAGCTCGTCCACAGAGCGCAGTCGTACGAGCACTCCATCTGCAGCTGCCACTGTTGCACACGAGGTGTCCCCCTATCGAGCAGCTAGTGGAAAGCGTCAGCAGGCTGTGTTGCAGATGATGTGTTTGGGCGACAGACATACCGCCGAGGTGCTGGCCGAGTACTTGAAGCGACAAACTGAGTCATGGCTGGGCAGTGTACATCTTGAGGCAGGCAAGGTAGTTAGTGATAACGGCCGTAATTTTGTGGCAGCCATAGCCCTTTCAAAACTCAGCCACATACCTTGCTTGGCTCACACCTTGAACCTGGTGGTGCAGTGCTTCCTCAAAAATTATCCGGAGTTAACAGCCCTGCTCCATAAGGTGCGAAGACTGTGCGCGCACATCCGCCGGTCGCCTGTACACTGCGTTCGTATGCAGAAGCTGCAGCGATTGCTCCACCTTCCCAACCACCGCCTCATTATCGACATTGCAACAAGGTGGAACTCCACCCTGCACATGGTGGAGCGGCTGTGCGAGCAGAGGCAGGCCATAATGCATTTGTGGGAGGATACACGGCCAGGCACTTTGAGAGCAGACATGGAGTTGACAGGTGTGCAGTGGACGAAGCTGAAAGACCTCTGTAAAGTCCTTCAGTGTTTTGAATGCAAACGGCTGGTAAGCGCAGACGACGCCATCCTAAGCATGAGCATCCCACTTATGCGTCTGCTCATGCAAACTTTGACGCACCTTAAGGAGCAGGCGTCTGCAGCCAATGTTGACAAGGAGGAAGAGGTGGAGGGAATCCTTGATGACATTCAGCCATTGTCTGCTCAGGGACCTCTCCTGGACGAGGTGGAGGAAGAAGAGGAGGAGGAGGATGATGATGGGGATGATTACTTAGGGGAGGAGGATGCATCTCGTGGGGCAAGTGAAAATGTTGGCGTGGCAAGGTCTGGTACAGGGTTTGTGCGTGACTGGAGGGATGTGGATTTGCCAGAAAGTGCTCCTCCACCCAGCACTCGCAGTGCATCATTGACACCGGGAACATTGGCCCACATGTCAGATTATGCCTTGCGGATCCTAAAAAGGGACCCCCGCATTGCCAAAATGATGAACGATGACGACTACTGGTTGGCCAGCATCCTGGATCCACGCTATAAAGGCAAATTACAAAATATCATGCCACAGGACAACGTTGACCTAATATTGGCTAATAAACAAGCAACTCTGGTAAATCGGTTGATTGAGGCATTCCCAGCACAAAGCAGCGGTGATGGTTCTCACACGAGCCGTACGGGCCGGGGGCAGCTTGGCAGAGGTGTTCATGGTGCACACAGCAGAAGTGGCGTTGGAGACAGGGGTTTCATGACAATGTTGTGGACTGATTTTTCAAGTACCGCTCACACAACTGGTAATACAGCATCGATGGAAAGTGACAGGAGACAGCAGTTGTCAACTATGGTTACAAACTACTTTTCCTCCCATATCGATGTTCTCCCACACAGGTCATTCCCCTTTGACTATTGGGCCGCTAAACTGGACACCTGGCCTGAATTGGCACAATATGCCTTACAGGAGCTCGCTTGCCCAGCTGCAAGTGTGCTATCGGAAAGAGTCTTCAGTGCAGCTGGATCAATCCTGACAGAAAAAAGGACCCATCTGTCAACCCAAAATGTGGATGATCTAACCTTCATTAAAATGAACCATGCATGGGTTTCCAAGGATTTTGTCCCACCTTCCCCTGATGACACATAGGGTGACAGAAAAATGGCTTGCTTTGGTCCACCTCTTCCTGGGACTTGACCTATTTCGCCTTTTGCATCAGCTGAATGTCCAACATCAACATATGCCACTTTCTAAAACTCCCTAACTGTGCTGCCTCCCCCCCCATGGCCGGGGTCACCACCTAGCGCACGACACCGTGCGAGTGCCGTTGCCCTGGACAGGTGGGTAGGCCGACTCTTGGGCGCGGGCACTGGCACAGGGTCCCTCATAGTGCAATCAAGTGTCTCTGACGGTGGTGGTGCACACCCGCCGTCAGACACACTGCCGTACTATGAGGGGCCCAGTGCCAGTACTGACGCCCACGAGTGGGCCCCCCTTGCTTGGGCAGGGCCCCAGCATTTGCAATCTTTACCTCTCCCTGCTCCACCGCTGTGTAGTCTTGGCCGTCAAATCCATACTGTGCCTGACACCGTCTGAGCCTGCCTCCTGATGTATAGACATATCTTTTGAATGTGTACGCTATCCATACATGTTATCCGGGGATACGGTACCCTTTCTCACCTTTGTGCAATCACGTGCAAGCCATACTGGGCCTAACACCGTCTGAGCCTGCCTCCTGATGTATAGACATATCTTTTGAATGTGTACGCTATCCATACATGTTATCCGGGGATACGGTACCCTTTCTCACCTTTGTGCAATCACTTGCAAGCCATACTGGGCCTTACACCGTCTGAGCCTGCCTCCTGATGTATAGACATATCTTTTGAATGTGTACGCTATCCATACATGTTATCCGGGGATACGGTACCCTTTCTCACCTTTGTGTAATCACTTGCAAGCCATACTGGGCCTTACACCGTCTGAGCCTGCCTCCTGATGTATAGACATATCTTTTGAATGTGTACGCTATCCATACATGTTATCCGGGGATACTGTACCCTCTCTCACCTTTGTGCAATCACTTGCAAGCCTTACTGGGCCTTACACCATCTGAGCCTGCCTCCTGATGTATAGACATATCTTTTGAATGTGTACGCTATCCATACATGTTATCCGGGGATACGGTACCCTTTCTCACCTTTGTGCAAGCCATACTGGGCCTAACACCGTCTGAGCCTGCCTCCTGATGTATAGACATATCTTTTGAATGTGTACGCTATCCATACATGTTATCCGGGGATACGGTACCCTTTCTCACCTTTGTGCAATCACTTGCAAGCCATACTGGGCCTTACACCGTCTGAGCCTGCCTCCTGATGTATAGACATATCTTTTGAATGTGTACGCTATCCATACATGTTATCCGGGGATACGGTACCCTTTCTCACCTTTGTGCAATCACTTGCAAGCCATACTGGGCCTTACACCGTCTGAGCCTGCCTCCTGATGTATAGACATATCTTTTGAATGTGTACGCTATCCATACATGTTATCCGGGGTTACGGTACCCTATCTCACCTTAGTGCAATCACTTGCAAGCCATACTGGGCCTTACACCGTCTGAGCCTGCCTCCTGATGTATAGACATATCTTTTGAATGTGTACGCTATCCATACATGTTATCCGGGGATACGGTACCCTTTCTCACCTTTGTGCAATCACGTGCAATCCATACTGGGCCTAACACCGTCTGAGCCTGCCTCCTGATGTATAGACATATCTTTTGAATGTGTACGCTATCCATACATGTTATCCGGGGATACGGTACCCTTTCTCACCTTTGTGCAATCACGTGTAACCCATACTGGGCGTGAGAACGGCTGGCGAGCTGTTAAGCAAGCTACGTGTGCAAACCACAGGTGCTGTAAGTTTTTCATTTTTTTCAGGAATGACGGTTAGGCCTAATTCCGGAACTGCGGTTGACCTGCACTTACTGGGAAATCATCGTTCGCGAGTAATAATTGTAATCAGTGATCCCCATCACTAAAGTTGTTCAGCGGGTTATCTGCACCTGTAAGCGACAAACGCTGGCCTTTTCAGTGTAGCGCACATGCAGCCACGGACATGTAAGGGCATGACACACCAGTTATTGGCCAATCTCATGTGCCAGAGCCTCACGTGTCCCTCTAGTAAGCCGGACTCGGACCGCGGGGCATGACGGAGTCTTGTTCGTTAACGGAATTAAGCTTGCAATGTGTGCATCTGTTCTGTAGCTGGCATGGTTGAGGTTGCCCGTGTTGAGTCAAATTACGCCGTAGGCTCCACTCCTGGTGGTGCCCTTCTGGACATTCCTTTAAGGTTCAGCTTTGCAACCATACTGCCCACGTAAAACAAACACTTTGCCTTCATGAACGCTGTTTGGAGGGTCATGACTCGTGGGAATAACGCCGCCCAATCAGTTAACCTGCTAGAGAGATCCTTCGTTGCTCCCAAGCATGACATCACACTCCCTAGGAGGAAGGTAATGCCACTGTGGCGACCGTACTCCTGGGGGCGACACAAGTGCACTGATGCCCAGCCACTGCTCGATGAGTCTGCTGGTACATTGACCCAGACCACTACATTCCCCTCGCACGCTACCTGGCCTGAATCTGACCCTGATGAAACTCAGGTTACCCTTCCCAAATACAGTTCCATCTTACACGGTGACAAAGAGGAAGCTGCAGATGAAAGTGCAGGTTCGGCCCACCCGCCATCAGACACACCACCGTACTATCAGGAGCCCTGTGCCAGTGCCGTCGCCAACGAGTGGGCCCCCCCTGCTTGCTCAGGATCACAGCACTTGCAAGGTTGAAATACTGTGCAGTGAGATGGAAGATGGGGACGACGAGGAGTCCAGACTAGTACAGGGATTCCCTAGCGAGGAGACTTATTTCATTGTTTTCAATGTTGGGACAGCAATTTTTGGGGAGCACTATACTCTGGAGAATGATAGATGGGGCCCACCATACACTGGAACATTCCAAAGGTGGACATCAGACACTGGAGCAGCATTTACAGGGCCCATTATACACTAGAGCATTAGAAATGGGGCCCATTATGTTTGGAGCATTATTTGGGCCCATAAGACAGTGGAGCTTCATCCATGGGGACCAACATATACTGTAGCATTATGTGGAGCTCATCATATACTGTTTCAAACATTATATGGGACCAATGATTCTGTATGGAGAAATAGATGGGCCTCGTCATGAGATGTAAAAAGTGAAGTATTTTTCATTGTACTATACCGCTATTTCTCTGCCGTATCGGAGCATGATGAGTTGTGGTATTATGTGTTAAAGGGGCGCTCTTTCGCCCAGGGCACATGAAAACCTGGAGCCAGCCCTACCCCCCCACAACTTTAGCCAAATAACCCCCATTTTTCAGTGCGTAACTTGTATTATGAAGTTAATTAAGGTTGACAAGCTTAAGTAAGAAGAATTGATGCTTTTGACATTCAAATGAGTACTGTAGGTGTGTTTCCTGTCCTTTCACTGCCGACTTTTATTCCCCATTGACTTACATTGGGTTTCGTGTTTCGGGACGACCCCGACTTTTCCCTATAATCGGCCGATCTTGCTCAACCCGACTTTTGGAAAAGTCGGGTTTCACGAAACGAAACTCAACCATAAAAAAACAAAAGTCGCTCAACTCTATCCGTTACCTCTGATTTCTGATCTATTCTCCAGAGTTAAAGGTGCTTGCTGGTTTACAAAACTTGACCTCAGGGGGGCGTATAATCTTATTCGCATTAAGCATGGGGCTGAATGGAAGACAGCGTTTGATACTCCGGAGGGACATTTTGAGTACCTGGTGAAGCCTTTTGGGCTCACTAATGCCCCTTCTGTCTTCCAGTGCTTCATGAATGATATTTTCCGAGACTTGGTAGATAAATTTTTGATCATCTATCTGGATGATATTTTGATCTTTTCCGAGGATTGGGACTCTCATGTGGAACATGTTCGGACTGTGTTCCGGATTTTGAGGGAGAATTCCCTGTATGTCAAGGGATCAAAATGCCTTTTTGGTGTACAGAGGATTTCATTTTTGGGATTTATTTTGTCTCCGTCAACTATTGAAATGGACCCGGCCAAGGTACAGGCCATTTGTGATTGGGTTCAGCCCACTTCTTTGAAGGCCCTCCAGAAGTTTTTGGGTTTTGCTAATTTTTATCGGAAGTTTATAGCTAATTTTTCTGGTATTGCCAAACCATTGACTGATTTGACTAAGAAGGGTGCTGATGTGCTGAATTGGTCTCCGGAGGCTGTTTCTTCCTTTCAGGAGCTGAAGTGAAGGTTCACTTCTGCTCCGGTTTTCCGGCAACCTGATGTCTCACTCCCGTTTCAGGTAGAGGTGGACGCTTCTGAGATTGGTGCAGGAGCTGTTTTGTCCCAAAAAGATCCTGTAACATCCAAAATGAATCCCTGTGCTTTCTTTTCCCGAAAGTTCTCCCCATCCGAACGTAACTATGATGGGGGAATCGGGAACTGTTAGCCATGAAATGGGCATTTGAGGAGTGGAGACATTAGTTGGAGGGAGCTAAACATCAAGTCGTGGTCCTTACTGACCACAAGAATTTGATTTACCTGGAGTCAGCCAAACGCTTGAATCCTAAACAGGCTAGGTGGGCCTTGTTTTTCACATGTTTTGATTTTGTGGTCTCTTTTCTTCCG
Source organism: Dendrobates tinctorius (assembly GCF_039654945.1). Lineage (NCBI taxonomy): Eukaryota > Metazoa > Chordata > Amphibia > Anura > Dendrobatidae > Dendrobates > Dendrobates tinctorius. Next base: position 12,033,599 of record NW_027361757.1, on the reverse strand, counting down.
GGCACTAAGAATGTCAAGGCAGACGCCCTCTCTAGGAGTTTCTTTGCTGATTCTCCTGTTGTGACCAAGCCTGCTACCATCTTAGGTGAGGGGGTAGTTCTTTCTGCCATCTCGCCCGATTTGAGACGTGCTCTGGAAGAGTTTCAGGAGGACAAACCTGAGCGTTGTCCCATTGGAAAATTGTATGTTCCTGACCAGTGGAGGAAGAGAGTGATGTCTGAAGTTCATTGCTCTGCATTGGCTGGTCATCCAGGTAGTTTTGGTACTAGAGATTTGGTGAGTCGGTCTTTTTGGTGGCCTGCCTTGTCTCGTGATGTCAGGAATTTTGTGCAGTCCTGTGGGACTTGCTCCCGGTCTAAACCTTGTTCTCGCTCTAGTGGGTTGTTGATGCCTTTGCCGGTGCCCAGGAGGCCATGAACCCATATTTCAATGGATTTTATCTCTGATATGCCTGTCTCTCAGAGAATGACTGTTATTTGGGTGATTTGTGATAGATTCTCTAAGATGGTCCATCTTGTACCACTCCCTAAGTTGCCATCTTCCTCAGAGTTGGTGCCCTTGTTTTTGCAACAGGTGGTTCGCTTGCACGGGATTCCTGAGAACATTGTATCTGACAGAGGAGTTCAGTTTGTGTCTAGATTTTGGAGGACTTTCTGTTCCAAGCTGGGAATTCAGTTGTCCTTCTCCTCTGCGTTTAACCCTCAGACCAATGGGCAGATGGAGAGAACAAACCAGACTTTGGAGTCGTATTTGAGATGTTTTATTTCTGCTGATCAGGATGATTGAGTTTCATTTTTGCCCTTGGCCGAATTTGCTTTAAATAATAGAGCTAGTTCTGCCACTTTGATGTCACCTTTTTTTTGTAACTTTTGGTTTCATCCTCGATTCTCTTCAGGGCAGGTGGAGCCTTCTGCCTGCCCAGGTGTTGACACTGTGGTGGAGAGAATGCACCAGATCTGGGACCAAGTGGTGGATAAGTTGTCTGTCTCCCAGGAAAAGGCCCAGCGGTTTTCCAAGCGGCATAGGACCATTGGTCCCCAGTTTAAGGTGGGTGATATGGTTTGGTTGTCATCAAAGAATATCGCTATGAAGGTGGCTTCTCCAAAGTTTAAACCTAGATTTATTGGACCTTACAAGATTTTGGAGATTCTTAATCCAGTCTCTTTTCGATTGGCTCTTCCTGCTACATTTAAGATCCATGACGTGTTTCATAAGTCTCTGTTAAAGAGGTTTGTTGAGCCAGTAGTTCCTGGGGTGGCACCTCCTGACCCGGTATTGGTTGAAGGTAATGTGGAATATGAGGTTGAGAAGATACTGGATTCACGCCTGGCTAGACGGAGACTCCAGTATTTGGTTAAATGGAAGGGTTATGGCCAGGAGGATAATTCTTGGGTCCCTGCATCCGATATTCATGCCGAAAGATTGGTTCGTGCCTTTCATCGGGCCCATCCTGAACGCCCTGGTGGCGTGGATGAGGGTTCGGTGACCCCTCCTCAAGGGGGAGGTACTGTTGTGAGTTCATTTTCCCCTTCACCGTCGATGTCTGATGAACTCCCTCTTCTGGTGAAGGAAGGTAGTGAGGCTGATTACCAAACACCTAATCTGGTAGATGATGACTGGGTAACAGGAACTTCTGACTGGATATAAGGCAGCCGACGCCCTTCTGAGTCGCTGGTGTTTTCTCTGCTGGATTCTTGGAGACCAGTCTGATTCCTGCTTCCCAAAGATAAGTTTTTGCTCTGCTATTGAACTTATTAGTTTTGTTTTGTTTACCTTGTTTTTTGGAGTTCAGCCATCCCCGGTCGGGGGTGTGCTGAGTTCCATTTTTGTCTCTGATCAGTTTTTCTCTTTGCTCTGTCTTCAGAATATACCTGAGTGCTGATATAGTCATTTTGAAGTCCTAGCGACTTCAGGGCCTGTTTTTCCTATCAGTCGGTTGGGACATTTTTTGGTAGGGTTTTTTACGGATTGCAGACAGCAGCTTTTCTATCCTGTCCTTTTTAGTTAGCTTGGGCCCCATCGTTTGCTCAACCTATCTTTCTATCTGTGTTAGTGTTTTCATCTTGCTTCACCGTCATTATATGTTGGGGGCTGCCTATTGCTTTGGGGTCTGCTCTGGGGCAGTTTAGATTTCCCCTTTCTTTCTTTAGGCCTATTTAGTTCTCCGGCTGTGATAGATGGGTCTAGAGCATCGTAGGAACCCCCCACGGCTACTGTTAGTTGTTGTGGATAGGATCAGGGGTCTGCAATCCGATAGCTACCAACCTCTCCGGTTTTCTGAACTTAGCTTGTATTTTTGTTTTTTCCTCCTTCGGTGACTCATTCATAACACACCACCTCCTCACCTCGCCCCCTGTGTGTCGGTGTTCCTCAAGGCTCAGTCCTAGGACCCCTACTCTTCTCCATCTACACCTTCGGTCTGGGACAGCTCATAGAATCCCATGGTTTGCAGTATCACCTCTACACCGATGACACGCAGATCTATCTATCTGGAACTGACCTCACCTCCTTACTGACCAAAATCCCACAATGTCTGTCTGCTATCTCAGCCTTTTCTGCTCGCTTTCTCAAACTGAACATGGACAAAACAGAATTCATCATCTTTCCCTTATCTCACTTTACCCCTCGACCAGACCTATCCATCAATGTCAATGGCTGCTCGCTTTCCCCAGTCCCGCACGCTAGGTTCTTGGGGTGATCCTCGACTCTGCCCTATCTTTCAAACCACATATCCAAGCACTTGTCTCCTCCTGCCGCCTCAAACTCAAAAATATTTCCTGGATCTGCGCATTCCTCAATCATGAAACCATAAAAACACTAGTGCACACTAGAGTTGAGCGAAACGGGTCGAAAAAATTCAAAAGTCGCCGACTTTTTGCAAAGTCGGGTTTCATGAAACAAAACCCGACCCTAGGATGAGGTCGGCCACGAGGTCGGCGACTTACGCGCCAAAGTCGCGTTTCAAAAGTTTGTTTTGCGCTCTTTTTCAGCCAATCAGGATCCACGGACACTGTGGGCAACGTGATGACATAGGCAGGGGTCACCACCATCTTTCAGAAGGGCATGCAAGTGATTGGCTTGCTTTGGTGGGCGTCACAGGGGGTATAAAAGGGCGTGCACGCCGACCGCCATCTTACTTCTGCCGATCTCAGCATAGGGAGAGGTTGCTGCTGATTCTGTAGGGAGAGCGTTAGGCAGGGAAGAAGACAAAAAAACTGCTTCTGCTGCTAGCGATTTGGCCTGCACAACACACCAGTCACTGTGTGTGCAGTGCAAGGGGAGGCTATATAGTGATGTATCAGTGGTGTTGGTTGTTGGGCTGCCTTCTAAGGCTTCCTGACAGGCTGGCATTGCTGTTTACCCACTGCTCCGCAAACTGCTTTTTTAAAAGCAATCCCAATTTTTTTTTTTTGTCCTGCTGAGAAGAAAAAGAAACTGCTTCTGCTGCTAGCAATTTGGCCTGCACAACACACCAGTCACTGTGTGTGCAGTGCAAGGGGAGGCTATATTGTGGTGTATCAGTGGTGTTGGTTGTTGGGCTGCCTTTTAAGGCTTCCTGACAGGCTGGCATTGCTGTTTACCCACTGCTCTGCAAACTGCTTTTTTAAAAGCAATCCAATCTCCCTTATCCTCTAGTCACTTTTGTCACAGCTGTGCCATCGAGCCTGTGACATAGCGCTCAGATATCAGTGGGCCTCACACAATCCAAAAGTGTCCAGTGTCCAAAAGTGTGTGCAGAGATTCAAAATCTCCCTTATCCTCTAGTCACTTTGGTCACAGCTGTGCCATCGAGCCTGTCACATAGCGCTCAGATATTCATTGGGCCTCACACAATCCAAAAGTGTCCAGTGTCCAAAAGTGTGTGCAGAGATTCAAAATCTCCCTTATCCTCTAGTCACTTTGGTCACAGCTGTGCCATCGAGCCTGTCACATAGCGCTCAGATATTCATTGGGCCTCACACAATCCAAAAGTGTCCAGTGTCCAAAAGTGTCTGCAGAAATTCAAAATCTCCCCTGTCCTATAGACACCTTGTGCCTTGTTTTACATTACTATATAGTTTGTTGGATTTTGTCTACATTTCTACCAAAAATGAGGAAGGCTGGTGGAAGAGGCCGTGGAATTGGGCGGGGGTTGGCAGCTGGTAATGATAGTGTTGGTGGTGGATCTGATGGTAGTGGCAAGAGCAAAATAGGACCGAATGCAGGAGGTGTTGAGCCTGCGTCATCGTCTGGCTACATAAGGCCTCGAACGCTTAGTTTTCTAGGAGTTGGCAAACCGCTTTTAAAGCCAGAGCATCAGGAAAAAGTTTTGTCTTACATTGCTGACTCAGCCTCCAGCTCTATCGCCTCCTCTTCTTCAGTTGTAAAAAGTAAAAGCACTGAGTCGTTATTGGAGGCTCATGTTCATGAACCACACCTTTCCTTGTGTCCTTCACCCCAACCAAGATTGAAGGATGACGCAGGCCATAATACTGATTACTCCATGGAGCTGTTTTCACATACCATGCCTGGATTATCAAGTCAAATGGTGAATTACCCAGGCCAAGATGAATCTGACATGGAGTGCACTGATGCACAGCCGCTGATAGATGATTCTGCTGGTACATTCACTCAGAGCACTACATTGTCCTTGCAGTGTACAGAGCCAGATTCTGACCCTGATGAGACTCAGGTGCCCCTTCCCGCACACTATACCACCATACACGGTGACACAGAGGAAGGTGCACATGACATAGAAGAGGAGGTGATGGATGACCCAGTTGTTGACCCAGATTGGCATCCATTGGGGGAAGAGGGTGCTGCTTCCAATAGCTCAGATGAGGAGCATCCACAGCAGACATCGACATCGCAACAGCTGTTATCTGGCAGGCCCGTAGCACTCCAAAGACAGGTTCCAAACATCAAAATAGTTGCTGGACAGCTTGTCCAGAGGGTCAAAAGATCACAGCGTGCTAGGCCGCAAAATGTCTGCCAAAGTAGGAAGAGTGCAGTGTGGCACTTTGTTGAACAAAATCCTCATGATCAGGCCAAGGTTATCTGTAAGAAGTGCGCAAAGACCTTTAGCCGAGGGAAAAATCTGAAAAATTTGAATACCAGTTGCATGCTTAGACATTTAACCAACATGCACTTGCAAGCGTGGACATTACACCAAACCTCAAGTGCCACATGTGCAACTGATCACAACGAAGGTAGTCAGCAACGCTACATTGTTTCCCCCACTGTAAGCCCACCGGTTAGCACAGCAGCAGATGTTGAGGTGTCGTTGCAAGGCCACAGCAGTCAGGGAATCCCACTGTTATATCAACGAAAGACTGATTCTAGGCCATCAGAAAGAACACCAACTCCATCACCATCATCAACCCTCTCTCAGTCCGCCCTGTCCACCGCTACTTCCACCATATGCAGCTCTCATGTCCAGCTCACCCTCCCAGACACTATGAGTAGGTCAAGAAAGTACTCAGTCTCTCATCCGCGTACACTGGGTTTGAACGCCCACATTGCCAAACTAATCTCGTTTGAGATGATGCCCTTTCGGTTGGTGGAAAGCACAGCTTTCCGCGAACTCATGGCCTATGCAGTACCACGCTATGACCTACCCAGTCGCCACTTCTTCTGTCGCAAAGCCATCCCAGCCCTCCACCATCATGTGAAAGACCGCATTGTCCATGCACTCAAGCAGTCAGTGAGCGGAAAGGTGCACCTCACAACTGATGCATGGTCCAGTCGGCATGGCCAGGGCCGTTACGTGTCCATCACTGCGCACTGGGTTAATGTGGTGGATGCAGGGTCCACAGGGGACAGCGGTGGTGGGACAGTGCTGCCTAGCCCACGGTATAGGAAACAGTTGGTTGTAGGCGTTCGACCCTCCTCCTCCTCCTCCTCCTCCAGAAGCGAAAGCTCGTCCACAGAGCGCAGTCGTACGAGCACTCCATCTGCAGCTGCCACTGTTGCACACGATGTGTCCCCCTATCGAGCAGCTAGTGGAAAGCGTCAGCAGGCTGTGTTGCAGATGATGTGTTTGGGCGACAGACACACCGCCGAGGTGCTGGCCGAGTACTTGAAGCGACAAACTGAGTCATGGCTGGGCAGTGTACATCTTGAGGCAGGCAAGGTAGTTAGTGATAACGGCCGTAATTTTGTGGCAGCCATAGCCCTTTCAAAACTCAGCCACATACCTTGCTTGGCTCACACCTTGAACCTGGTGGTGCAGTGCTTCCTCAAAAATTATCCGGAGTTAACAGCCCTGCTCCAGAAGGTGCGAAGACTGTGCGCGCACATCCGCCGTTCGTATGCAGAAGCTGCAGCGATTGCTCCACCTTCCCAACCACCGCCTCATTATCGACATTGCAACAAGGTGGAACTCCACCCTGCACATGGTGGAGCGGCTGTGCGAGCAGAGGCAGGCCATAATGCATTTGTGGGAGGATACACGGCCAGGCACTTTGAGAGCAGACATGGAGTTGACAGGTGTGCAGTGGTCGAAGCTGAAAGACCTCTGTAAAGTCCTTCAGTGTTTTGAGGAATGCACACGGCTGGTAAGCGCAGACGACGCCATCCTAAGCATGAGCATCCCACTTATGCGTCTGCTCATGCAAACTTTGACGCACCTTAAGGAGCAGGCGTCTGCAGCCAATGTTGATGAGGAGGAAGAGGAGGAGGGAATCCTTGATGACATTCAGCCATTGTCTGCTCAGGGACCTCTCCTGGACGAGGTGGAGGAAGAAGAGGAGGAGGAGGATGATGATGTTGATGATTACTCAGGGGAGGAGGATGCATCTCGCGGGGCAAGTGAAAATGTTGGCGTGGCAAGGTCTGGTACAGGGTTTGTGCGTGACTGGAGGGATGTGGATTTGCCAGAAAGTGCTCCTCCACCCAGCACTCGCAGTGCATCATTGACACCGGGAACATTGGCCCACATGTCAGATTATGCCTTGCAGATCCTAAAAAGGGACCCCCGCATTGCCAAAATGATGAACGATGACGACTACTGGTTGGCCAGCATCCTGGATCCACACTATAAAGGCAAATTACAAAACATCATGCCACAGGAGAACCTTGACCTAATATTGGCTAATAAACAAGCAACTCTGGTAAATCGGTTGCTTGAGGCATTCCCAGCACACAGCAGCGGTGATGGTTCTCACATGAGCCGTACGGGCCGGGGGCAGCTTGGCAGAGGTGTTCGTGGTGCACACAGCAGAAGTGGTGTTGGAGACAGGGGTTTCATGACAATGTTGTGGACTGATTTTTCAAATACCGCTCACACAACTGGTAATACTGCATCGATGGAAAGTGACAGGAGACAGCAGTTGTCAACTATGGTTACAAACTACTTTTCCTCCCATATCGATGTTCTCCCACACAGGTCATTCCCCTTTGTCTATTGGGCCGCTAAACTGGACACCTGGCCTGAATTGGCCCAATATGCCTTACAGGAGCTCGCTTGCCCAGCTGCAAGTGTGCTATCGGAAAGAGTCTTCAGTGCAGCTGGATCAATCCTGACAGAAAAAAGGACCCGTCTGTCAACCCAAAATGTGGATGATCTAACCTTCATTAAAATGAACCATGCATGGGTTTCCAAGGATTTTGTCCCACCTTCCCCTGATGACACATAGGGTGACAGAAAAATGGCTTGCTTTGGTCCACCTCTTCCTGGGACTTGACCTATTTCGCCTTTTGCATCAGCTGAATGTCCAACATCAACATATGCCACTTTCTAAAACTCCTTAACTGTGCTGCCTCCCCCCCCATGGCAGGGGTCACCACCTAGCGCACGACACCGTGCGAGTGCCGTTGCCCTGGACAGGTGGGTAGGCCGACTCTTGGGCGCGGGCACTGGCACAGGGTCCCTCATAGTGCAATCAAGTGTCTCTGACGGTGGTGGTGCACACCCGCCGTCAGACACACCGCTGTACTATGAGGGGCCCAGTGCCAGTACCGACGCCCACGAGTGGGCCCCCCTTGCTTGGGCAGGGCCCCAGCATTTGCAATCTTTACCTCTCCCTGCTCCTCCGCTGTGTAATCTGGGCCGTCAAATCTATACTGTGCCTGACACCGTCTGAGCCTGCCTCCTGATGTATAGACATATATTTTGAATGTGTACGCTATCCATACATGTTATCCGGGGAAACGGTACCCTTTCTAACCTTTGTGCAATCACGTGCAATCCATACTGGGCCTAACACCGTCTGAGCCTGCCTCCCGATGTATAGACATATATTGTCAGTATCTAGTCCTGGAATCTGTTTCTCTTGCCCTTAGACTTGCCCTTAGTTAACATGGATCTTGATGTTTCCACGTCGGCCATCTTGCTTCCTGCCAAAGCTGTATATAAAGCCAGCACCTGCTCTGATTCATTGCTTGTGTATTATGTATTGGACTTTGTGCCTCTGCAGTCCCAAGCCTGGACTTACTATCCCTGTTGGTCCTCTCTTAACGGCGGAGTCCTCTGCCAACCTGCACGTCTGGATCCCTGCCTGCTGACCGAGTGATTGCTGAACACTTGACTTCAGGAACCTCTGCCTGACTACACCTGCGGTGAAGTAAGAACTCCAGCCAGCTAGTGTGTTCCTCCACTCTGCAAGAGTCTGTGTCTTGTGCCCGCATTGCTCAGTGACTTTGCATGCTGTGTCGCAGAGTATCAGCTCTGCTATCATATTGACTGAACATTTATCTGGACTTATATGCTATATTGCATTCAGATCATTAATACAATATTGCTTGCGCTACCCACTGTGTCTGTAGTCTCTTTGACCTAGCCACTGGTGTCCAGTTGTATCCACTAGTATCGTGACAGGATACACAAGCCTTAAAAATGGATGCCGCTGGGTCAGAGACTTTAGAAGTGCGTGTTAAGAAGCTAAATAATATCACTGCCACTGTACACGCTGAAGTGCAAACATGGAAGAGCAGAATAGAAGGCCTAGAGGGGCAGACTAAATATGATATACAAGTGCTCAGTCAGACCCTTCAGTAATTGCGTGGCCGAGTTGCGGCTCTGGAGGCACAATCTAAGACTTCTGTTCCTACTATCCCCAAACTACCGCCATTTAGGTTTGGTGGCGACCGAGACAAGTACCGTGGGTTTCTGAACCAGTGTCGTTTATACTTTGCTGCACATGTCACACAGTTTCCTACAGACCGATCCAAAGTATTGACTATCATCATGTTGCTGACTAATAAGGCCCTTGCCTGGGCAAACCCTCTGATAGAATCACAGGATGCATGTCTGAATGACTTCAATATGTTTATCGCCGCCATGGGGCAGATGTTTGACGATCCGAACCGTTGCCTTACAGCTGAGACGGCCCTGCTGAATTTGCGTCAAGGTAAACGCCCAGTGACTGAGTATGCTATGGATTTTAGAAGGTGGGCTCAGGACACCACCTGGAATAGTGCAGCGAAGTACTCTATATTTAAGAAGGGGTTGTCCAGTTCCATCAAGGATGAGCTCGCACGTGCGGAGGCTCCCACTGCTCTAGGTGATTTCATCAATCACTGTATTCGCCTAGACGCTCGCATCTCCGAACGAAAACTAGAAAGGTGGTCTGAGATGAACCGCAGCAATAAATCGCTTCTTCCTTTCCTTCCTAAGGAGATTCCGGACCCAAGTCCTCAGGAGTCCACACCTGAGCCGATGCAGGTAAATTCCCTACGAAGTCGAGTAAGTGACGAACGGAAGGAATTTCGCTTCAAGGAGAATTTATGTTTTTACTGTGGGAAGTCAGGACATTTTATTATCAACTGCCCCAATCGTTCTCGCAGAACAACCGCAGCCGTGATAGAACGCGACTTCTCTGAATCATACTCCATGACTTCCGAATCAGGGCCACCCGAAATTGCAGCAACCGCTCCTGATTATGACTTTTCAGATATGAACTCTGTTACATCCGAAACGATACTACCCATTAATGCTGTTATTCTGTCTTCTGCAGTTTCATACCCTTGCAATAAGAAAAAAGATTCACATTGTTACCTTCCTATCAAGATCTGGATTGACTCCCGTTGGGTGAACAGTTCCGCCATGATAGACTCTGGGGCTAGCGGTAACTTCATGGACACTTCTTTTGCTAGGGAATATGGAATCCGATCACAGAGAAGAGTGTCTTCAATTCTGATGGAGACTGTGGATGGGTCCCCTTTGACCTCGGGGCCCGTAGACCAGCAGACTGAACCACTGAAGGTCCTCATGGGAGATGATCACCAGGAGAAATTGCCCTTCCTTCTGATTTCCTCTCCACATTTCCCTATTATCTTGGGTTTACCCTGGTTGCAGGCTCAAAATCCCATCATTGACTGGGAGACTAAGAGATTGCGCTTCCCAGCTAAAGAGGTAACTTCTGAGAAATCGACTGATCCATCTCCGGCCAACCCATCATCGGACCTAGAGTTACCGGCAGTTTATAAAGAATTTTCGGACGTGTGCGATAAAAAGAATGCAGATAAATTACCACCACACCGCTCTTATGACTGCCCAATCGAGCTTCTGCCTGCTGCTACCATTCCTTTTGGTAATATTTATCCATTGTCCGGTCCTGAGCTCAAGACTCTCAAAGAATATATCGACGAGAACCTGTCTAAGGGGTTTATACGCCCCTCATCCTCTCCAGCCGGTGCACCCATCTTTTTCGTTAAAAAGAAGGATGGATCCCTCAGACCCTGTGTTGATTACCGGGAAATTAACAAGGTAACCATCAAGAACCGCTACCCCCTGCCATTAATTCCGGAGCTTCTCGAGAGAGTTCGTCAGGCCAAGGTCTTTTCAAAATTGGACCTACGCGGGGCATACAATCTAGTCCGTATAAGACCTGGAGATGAATGGAAAACAGCATTTAGGTCTCGATATGGACACTTTGAGTATTTGGTCATGCCATTTGGACTTTGCAATGCCCCAGCAACGTTCCAACATCTCGTAAATGATATTTTCAGAGACATTCTTGATATTTTTGTCGTAATCTATTTGGATGACATTCTGATTTTTTCTAGCTCCATGGAGGAACATCAGCAACATGTCAAGACTGTCTTGCAGCGGTTGAGGGAACACCAGCTGTACATCAAGCTGGGGAAATGCGAATTTCACAAGTCGGAGATTCAATTCTTAGGTTATGTAATTTCTCCACAGGGTCTGAGTATGGATAACAGCAAGATCAAGGCAATTCAGGAGTGGCCAATCCCCAAGAACGTCAAGGAGGTCCAACGTTTCATCGGGTTTGCTAACTTCTACAGACGTTTCATCAAGAACTTCTCTGACATCGTCTCGCCCATCACCCGGTTGACACAGAAGAAGACAGCATTTATTTGGTCCCTTCAAGCCCAAGAAGCATTCTCTCGGCTCAAGACCAAGTTCACGTCAGCACCAGTACTGATCCACCCTGACCCGGAACTCGCCTTCATTATTGAAGTGGATGCCTCAAACTGTGCCACCGGGGCTATACTGTCCCAAAGAACAGGTGAGAAGAATTTACTTCATCCTTGTGCTTTTCTTTCCAAGCGACTGTCTCCTGCCGAAAAGAACTACGATGTAGGAAATAAAGAATTACTGGCTATCATCGCCGCCTTCAAGGAGTGGAGACATCTTCTGCAAGGAGCCTCACAGCCGATCGTGGTCCTCACGGATCACTGCAACCTTGAGTTCATCAGGTCAGCAAGATGCCTGACCCCACGGCAGGCCCGCTGGAGTCTTTTCCTTAATCAATTCAATTTTACAATCTCTTATAGACCAGGTTCTCGCAATGGAAAAGCAGATGCTCTATCCCGGATGTTCTCCACTGACGCTGTTCCAGATGCTCCACCTAAGACCATACTTTCTGATTGCAATTTTGTAGGAGTCATTCAGAATCAAGATTTGCTGCAGGTCATCAAAGAAGCTTACAACTCTGATCTTTTCCTGTCTCAGCCATCTGATGAGGTAAGCCTTCTTTTTAGGAATGGAGTTTGGACCCGGGAACGGCGCCTCTACATTCCTGAAGCCGTGAGGTTAAGAGTGTTGAGATTGGTTCATGATTCCAAGGTTGCAGGGCACAGAGGAATTCAGAAGACTCAAGAATTCTTATCTCGCTTCTTCTGGTGGCCAGGTTTTCGGAAGGATGTCCAGAAGTACGTTTCATCTTGTGAGGTATGTGCCAAATTCAAGGTTCCACGTGCCTCCCCTACTGGTCTGTTACAGCCTTTGCCGGTGCCGTCTCGCCCGTGGGGATCCATTTCTATGGACTTTATTGTAGAACTGCCCCTTTCTGAGGGAAAGAGTACGATTTTGGTGGTGGTCGATCGCCTGACCAAGGCGGCCCATTTCATCCCTTGTTCCGGTTTACCCTCTGCGAAGGACACTGCTGACCTAATTATCCAGAACATCTTTCGCCTGCACGGGGTTCCGGATGAAGTTGTTTCTGACCGTGGAGTTCAATTTACTTCAAAGTTTTGGCGAAGCTTTTGTTCAGCATTAGGCATAGAAGTTAACTTATCTTCTGCTTTCCACCCACAGTCCAACGGGCAGACAGAACGTACCAACCAAACACTAGAGCAATACCTTCGCTGCTATGTTTGCCATTTGCAAGATGATTGGGTAAGGCTACTCCCCTTGGCCGAATTCTCTTATAACAACTCCCAGAGTGCCTCCACCAAACAGTCTCCATTCTACGCTAACCTGGGATATCACCCTAGCATTCTTCCCAGATTACCGGTAGATACATCTTTACCAGCAGTTGCCGACAGGATCTCTTCACTTCAACAGAACCTTGAACTTCTGAAAGAGACTATGGGTTCCGCACAAGAGAGGTACAAGAATGCAGCTGACAGATTTCGCAAACCAACACCAACATTTAAGGTAGGAGATTTAGTCTGGTTATCTACGAAGAATTTAAAGATGAAGATCCCTTCCCCTAAGTTGGGACAGAAGTACATTGGTCCTTATAGGATCAGTGGTCTGGTAGGTGCTGTTGCATGTCGCTTAAAACTCCCAAGAACACTGAAGATACATCCTGTCTTTCATACTTCCCTACTAAAGACTGTAGTACCAAATCCTTTTCCAGGACGTTCATCTCCTCCTCCCGATCCCGTTCTTGTGGATGGTCAAGAGCAGTTCATCGTTGAGAGGATTCTGGATTCAAGAATCTACAGAAATCGACTGCAGTATTTGATTAAATGGCAAGGCTATTCCTCAGAGGAGAATTCCTGGGAACCCGTGGATAATATTAACGCCTCCCGACTGATTGAGCAGTTCCATCAAAGGTACCCTGGCAAGCCTGGTTTAGGGTCGTCCGGAGGCCGTTCTTGAGGTGGGAGTAATGTCAGTATCTAGTCCTGGAATCTGTTTCTCTTGCCCTTAGACTTGCCCTTAGTTAACATGGATTTTGATGTTTCCATGTCGGCCATCTTGCTTCCTGCCAAAGCTGTATATAAAGCCAGCACCTGCTCTGATTCATTGCTTGTGTATTATGTATTGGACTTTGTGCCTCTGCAGTCCCAAGCCTGGACTTACTATCCCTGTTGGTCCTCTCTTAACGGCAGAGTCCTCTGCCAACCTGCACGTCTGGATCCCTGCCTGCTGACCGAGTGATTGCTGAACACTTGACTTCAGGAACCTCTGCCTGACTACACCTGTGGTGAAGTAAGAACTCCAGCCAGCTAGTGTGTTCCTCCGCTCTGCAAGAGTCTGTGTCTTGTGCCCGCATTGCTCAGTGACTTTGCATGCTGTGTCGCAGAGTATCAGCTCTGCTATCATATTGACTGAACATTTATCTGGACTTATATGCTATATTGCATTCAGATCATTAATACAATATTGCTTGCGCTACCCACTGTGTCTGTAGTCTCTTTGACCTAGCCACTGGTGTCCAGTTGTATCCACTAGTATCGTGACATATATTTTGAATGTGTACGCTATCCATACATGTTATCTGGGGATACGGTACCCTTTCTAACCTTTGTGCAATCCATACTGGGCCTAACACCGTCTGAGCCTGCCTCCTGAGACATATATTTTGAATGTGTACGCTATCCATACATGTTATCTGGAGAAACGGTACCCTTTCTAACCTTTGTGCAATCACGTGCAATCCATACTGGGCCTAACACCGTCTGAGCCTGCCTCCTGATGTATAGACATATCTTTTGAATGTGTACGCTATCCATACATGTTATCTGGGGATACGGTACCCTTTCTAACCTTTGTGCAATCACGTGCGATCCATACTGGGCCTAACACCGTCTGAGCCTGCCTCCTGAGACATATATTTTGAATGTGTACGCTATCCATACATGTTATCCGGGGAAACGGTACCCTTTCTAACCTTTGTGCAATCACGTGCAATCCATACTGGGCCTAACACTATCTGAGCCTGCCTCCTGATGTATAGACATATATTTTGAATGTGTACGCTATCCATACATGTTATCCAGGGATACGGTACCCTTTTTAACCTTTGTGCAATCACGTGCGATCCATACTGGGCCTAACACCGTCTGAGCCTGCCTCCTGAGACATATATTTTGAATGTGTATGCTATCCATACATGTTATCCAGGGATACGGTACCCTTTCTAACCTTTGTGCAATCACGTGCGATCCATACTGGGCCTAACACCGTCTGAGCCTGCCTCCTGAGACATATATTTTGAATGTGTACGCTATCCATACATGTTATCCGGGGAAACGGTACCCTTTCTAACCTTTGTGCAATCACGTGCAATCCATACTGGGCCTAACACCGTCTGAGCCTGCCTCCTGATATATAGACATATATTTTGAATGTGTACGCTATCCATACATGTTATCTGGGGATACGGTATCCTTTCTAACCTTTGTGCAATCACGTGCGATCCATACTGGGCCTAACACCGTCTGAGCCTGCCTCCTGAGACATATATTTTGAATGTGTACGCTATCCATACATGTTATCCGGGGAAACGGTACCCTTTCTAACCTTTGTGCAATCACGTGCAATCCATACTGGGCCTAACACCGTCTGAGCCTGCCTCCTGATGTATAGACATATTTTGAATGTGTACGCTATCCATACATGTTATCTGGGGATACAGTACCCTTTCTCACCTTTGTGCAATCACGTGTAATCCATACTGGGCGTGAGAACGGCTGGCGAGCTGTTAAGCAAGCTACAGCACCTGTGGTTTGCACACGTAAGTTTTTCATTTTTTCAGGAACGACGGTTAGGCCTAATTCCGGAACTGCGGTTGACCTGCACTTACTGGGAAATCATTGTTCGCGGGTAATAATTGTAATCAGTGATCCCCATCACTAACGTTGTTCAGCGGGTTATCTGCACCTGTAAGCGACAAACGCTGGCCTTTTCAGTGTAGCGCACATGCAGCCACGGACATGTAAGGGCATGACACACCAGTTATTGGCCAATCTCATGTGCCAGAGCCTCACGTGTCCCTCTAGTAAGCCGGACTCGGACCGCGGGGCATGACGGAGTCTCGTTCGTTAACGGAATTAAGCTTGCAATGTGTGCATCTGTTCTGTAGCTGGCATGGCTGAGGTTTTCCAGGTGGAGTCGAATTTAACCGTAGGCTCCACTCCTGGTGGTGCCCTTCTGGACATTCCTTTAAGGTTCAGCTTTGCAACCATACTGCCCACGTAAAACAAACACTTTGCCTTCATGAACGCTGTTTGGAGGGTCATGACTCGTGGGAATAACGCCGCCCAATCAGTTAACCTGCTAGAGAGATCCTTTGTTGCTCCCAAGCATGACATCACACTCCCTAGGAAGAAGGTAATGCCACTGTGGCGACCGTACTCCTGGGGGCGACACAAGTGCACTGATGCCCAGCCACTGCTCGATGAATCTGCTGGTACATTGACCCAGACCACTACATTCCCCTCGCACGCTACACGGCCTGAATCTGACCCTGATGAAACTCAGGTTACCCTTCCCATATACAGTTCCATCTTACACGGTGACAAAGAGGAAGCTGCAGATGAAAGTGCAGGTTCGGCCCACCCGCCATCAGACACACCACCGTACTATCAGAGGCCCTGTGCCAGTGCCGTCGCCAACGAGTGGGCCCCCCCTGCTTGCTCAGGATCACAGCACTTGCAAGGTTGAAATACTGTGCAGTGAGATGGAAGATGGGGACGACGAGGAGTCCAGACTAGTACAGGGATTCCCTAGCGAGGAGACTTATTTGATTGTTTTCAATGTTGGGACAGCAATTTTTGGGGAGCACTATACTCTGGAGAATGATAGATGGGGCCCACCATACACTGGAACATTCCAAAGGTGGACATCAGACACTGGAGCAGCATTTACAGGGCCCATTATACACTAGAGCATTAGAAATGGGGCCCATTATGTTTGGAGCATTATTTGGGCCCATAAGACAGTGGAGCTTCATCCATGGGGACCAACATATACTGTAGCATTATGTGGAGCTCATCATATACTGTTTCAAACATATGAGACCAATGATTCTGTATGGAGAAATAGATGGGCCTTGTCATGAGATGTAAAAAGTGAAGTATTTTTCATTGTACTATACCGCTATTTCTCTGCCGTATCGGAGAATGATGAGTTGTGGTATGTGTTAAAGGGGCGCTCTTTCGCCCAGGGCACATGAAAACCTGGAGCCAGCCCCCCCCCACAACTTTAGCCAAATAACCCCCATTTTTCAGTGCGTAACTTGTATTATGAAGTTAATTAAGGTTGACAAGCTTAAGTAAGAAGAATTGATGCTTTTGGCATTCAAATGGGCACTGTAGGTGTGTTTCCTGTCCTCCTCTCACTGCCGACTTTTATTCCCCATTGACTTACATTGGGTTTCGTGTTTCGGGACGACCCCGACTTTTCCCTATAATCGGACGATCTTGCTCGACCCGACTTTTTGAAAAGTCGGGTTTCACGAAACGAAACTCGACCCTAAAAAACCAAAAGTCGCTCAACTCTAGTGCACACCCTTATCAACTCCCGTCTCGACTACTTCAACCTCCTACTCTCTGGCCTCCCCTCTAGCACTCTGGCACCGCTCCAGTCCATCCTACACTCTGCTGCTCGACTAAGCCACCTGTCTCCCCACTAGTCCCCAGCCTCCCCTATGCCAGGCCCTTTACTGGCTTCCTATTGCCTAGGGGCTCCAGTTCAAAACCCTAACCATGACATACAAAGCCATCCACAACCTGTTTCCTCCATACATCTGAGACATGGTCTCCCGGTACCTACCCGCACGCAACCTTGATCCTCTCAAGATCTCCTTCTCTACTCCCCCTTATCTATTCTACCCACAACCGCATACAAGACTTCTTCCGTGCTTCCCCCATACTCTGTAACTCTCTGCCGGAACACATCAGACTCTCACCAACAACGGAAACCTTCAAGAAGAACCTGAAGACCCACCTGTTCCGACAAACCTGCTATGATCCCCAGTCTACTGAACCACCGTTCAACCAGCTCTACCCACTCCTAGTGTATCCTCACCCATTACCTGTAGACTGTGAGCCCTCGCGGGCAGTGTCCTCTCTTCCTCTGTACTTGTGTGCCCCTTGTCTTACACATGTTTATTGTGCTTGTCTATATTTTTCATATGTAAAGTGTTAGGCGTCGGATTTCTGCTCTGCAGGGATCCAGACCCTCACATTCTGTAGTCTCCTGCTGTTTATCTACTGCAGAGGAGATTGCATAGAAGATTGCCTTGCAACAAATCTCTCCCAAGGCTAATTCCTTCTGTCCTCCTACTGAGCATGCTCATGGGACGATCTCCCATTGGAGATCGGGAGTCATGTGCTCAGGTCCCGCTCCAGATCTCATTGGTCCATCTCAGAGATCTGGAAGCTTGCGGAAGGTCCCAGCTGCTATAAAAGGCGCGCATGGCTATTCCGCCATGCGCTAGTATAGACTTACTTACTGCTGTGTGTATGAGGACGGATGTATTATTCTGATGAATGACTCATTATAAAACCCCTTCCCTCTGATATTACGTATGTGGTTAGGGACTAAGTTTAGTATCAGCGCCAGCGCTCCTCTGCTGCAACATCCACAGCTGCTAGCGTCCGACATTGCACCTTAGCCTTGTCGTTTAGCAGCAGTGTCCACGCCGCGCTGCAGCAGCAGCCCCCCTTTGCGTCCGCAGCTGCGACTCCGCACACACGGTAGGTCTAAACGGACGTAGTGCCGCCGTCTTGGGCTACTCCTGTGACCTGATACCGTGTGTATAATGTATTTATACTGAGTACTGTGACCTCGACAGGCTCAGTCTTTTGTATTTGTATTTATTTGGCATTCCTGTGACTTAACAGAGATTGCTCTGCGCACCTGGGTGACGTTTAACCCTGTGCGCATTACCGCCATATTGCTCCTGCCACCACTTAGCAGCGGTTATATCACCTACTGCACGATGGACTCCGAGCGGCGAACGCACGTTATTATTATTTTTATTTAGTGCGTTACGCCGTTCCTAACATTATTCTAGCGCCAGGATCTGGCTAGTGATGGCAGAACAGCAGCAACTCTTACAGTGTATTCGGCAGCTTGAGGGCCGCTTGGCCAATCTTGAGAGGGCTCTCTCAGCTGCACAATCCACCGAAGCTGCTGTAAAGGCAATCACAGACGCGGTTTCACGTATGTCCTCGTCCTCCCTCGCACCGACAGTTACCCGCCTCCCATTGCCCGATAAATTTTCTGGCGATGGCGCCTCCTGTAGGGGTTTCATCAGCCAGTGCTCTATCCAGCTGGAGCTACTGGCTGCGTGATCCCTAACGAGCGGGCCAAGGTGGGGTTTATTGTATCCCTTCTTTCGGGCAAGGCATTGAAGTTGTCTACGCCACTATGGGAGCGTGGTGACCCACAGGTTCGGACTGCTGCTCAGTTTTTAACAGCTATTAAGCAGGTCTTCCTCGGTCCACAGGTCACGCACGACACCTCTCTTCAGCTTCTTGCTTTGACTCAGGGTTCTCTCTCGGTTAGTCGGTATGCCGTCCGTTTTCGGACACTGGCTTCTGAGCTGGAGTGGTCCGACAAAGCCCTCATCCCTGTATTTTGGAGAGGTTTGGCGGAGCATGTTAAAGATGCTCTCTCTACCAGAGAGGTTCCTGCAAGTTTGGAAGAGCTGATTGCCTTTTCCACCCGCATTGACCTCCGTGTTTCGGAGCACGGTATGGAGCGTGCTCAATCCAAACGGAAGGTTACCTCGGTTCCCAATTTTTTTGAGCCTCTGGAACTACCCGAGCTAGAGGTTCCACCCCCAGAGCCCATGGAGGCGTCCGGCACAAGACTCCAGGTGCGGTTATCTTTGTCAACACGCTGTTTCTCAGGACAACAGTGCCCCGCAACGGCCAAATCCTGTGCCGCCGGGCAAGACCCTTGTTCCTCCCCACCTTCGGCCGAAGGTTCTCGCGTGGGCACACGCGTCCAGGAGGGGTGTTCACTGTGGCTATATGCAGACCACAAAACACCTGGCAGGGTCTTACTGGTGGCCGCACAGGGCTCGGGATGTTAAAAAATATATTCGGGCCTGCGCCTTTTGTGCTCGGAATAGCCTCCTTAAACGAAGAGTGGAGACGCCTAATTCCACTTTAACTTCTGCTCCCGTTGTCTCCCACGGGTTCCTTCTCAAACCTGGTGATCTTGCCTCCCCTGATGCCTTCCACTTGGCCCTGGTCTCCCTGTCACCTACTGGGACAACAGACTTGCCTTCGGACGAGTCTGAGGCCTATATCTCTGATGGGCACAAGTTGGTGGATCAGAAGGCTCAGGGAGGAGGGGGCCCTAGGAGGGGGGGGTAATGTTAGGCGTCGGATTTCTGCGTTTGTTATGAAGGGATCCAGTCCCTCACATTCTGCAGTCTCCTGCTGTTTATCTACTGCAGAGGAGATTGCAGAGGAGATTGCCTTGCAACAAATCTCTCCTGAGGCTGTCCTTCTGTCCTTCTACTGAGCATGCTCATGGGACGATCTCCCATTGGAGATCGGGAGTCATGTGCTCAGGTCCCGCTCCAGATCTCATTGGTCCATCTCAGAGATCGGGAAGCTTGCGGAAGGTCCCGGCTGCTATAAAAGGCGCGCATGGCTATTCCGCCATGCGCTAGTATAGACTTACTTGCTGCTGTGTGTATGAGGATGGATGTATGATTCTGGTGAATGACTCATTATAAAACCCCTTCCCTCTGATATTACGTATGTGGTTAGGGACTGAGTTTAGAATCAGCGCCAGCGCTCCTCTGCTGCAACATCCACAGCTGCTAGCGTCCGACATTGCGCTTGCGCCTTAGCCTTGTCATTTAGCGGCAGTGTCCACGCCACACTGCAGCAGCAGCCCCCCTTTGCGTCTGCAGCAGCGACTCCGCACACACGGTAGGTCTAGACGGACGTAGTGCCGCCGTCTTGGGCTACTCCTGTGACCTGATACCGTGTGTGTATTTATACTGAGTACTGTGACCTCAACAGGCTCAGTCTTTTGTATTTGTATTTATTTGGCATTCCTGTGACTTAACAGAGATTGCTCTGCGCACATGGGTGACGTTTAACCCTGTGCGCATTACCGCCATATTGCTCCTGCCACCACTTAGCAGCGGTTATATCACCTACTGCATGGTGGACCCTGAGCGGCGAACGCACTTTATTATTATTTTTATTTAGTGCGTTCCGCCGTTCCTAACATAAAGCACCATGGAATAAATGGCGCTATATAAATGTATAATAATTTACTGAGTGAGTTAGGGCTCATTCACATGACTGCATTATCATTCCACGTGCAATCAGTTGTTCACAATATCATCAGTATCATCTGATCACACCCGGACCAATGTTATTCTTTGGGGCCTGTCATAGTAAAAAAGCTAAAATCCGTAAGTCATCTCCAGATATAGACAGATCTGACAATCCAAAACCGTTTTGGAAGTAAAACTTCATAATGGAACATATCGGGAAAGAGAGGAAATTTATTTTTTACAGTGAGAAAACCTCATTAAAACACCCTTTGAAGCAGAGACTTCATGTCGTGGACAGGTTATTAAAACAGGATATCTATTGAGGTCTCTAGGATGAGCTTCCTTTCATTAAAGCATCTTTGGAAGCCATCCAGCCTCAGGGGTCCAGAAAGGAGGAATATTGGGGTTTGTATCCATCTGATATTTATGAGTTATAGATCTTTAGGCGTCGTAGCAAAGGGACGTGACACACTCACATCGCCGTGGGGCCACTAGAATGCCTTCGATTGAATAACGGTCTGATAAATGGTGCAAACAGGATCATCTTTGTCTCTATGTAAAGGTAAAATCACAATAGAAAATACTATGTCAATTTCTAACACCTGCGACCTTCAGGAGCAAAGATCGTAAATGTTTGGGATCTCATAAAATTCTAACACCAGGACATCCCACAGTCCGATCCACATGAGATCCTCAAGGGGAGATATGTGGGCGTAACTTAGGAGCTGATAAAAAGCAGGTCCTGGGTTTGAGTCTTGGTCAGTCCGTGAAAGTAAGGGTATGTGTCCACGGTCCGGATATGCAGCGCTTTGGACGCAGCGTAATTGCGGCTCCACCCAAAGTTGCCCCCTTTTTTACATGCAGTGATTCCTCATGTGTTCATTGAACACATGCGGAATCACCGCATCCTATTCATTGACTGGGTTATTTATCTTGCAGAGACGGAGCGTCTCCGCAAGATAGACATCCTGCGGTCTATAAAGGCACGCCGCATGTTCGGTTATGCAGGGCCACAGGATGCGGCCGTTCACGCATAGTGGAGACGGGATTTCATAAAATCCCCTCCACTATGCTGTAACATCTGGACGCTGTGGATTGGACACTGTGGCTGTACACAGCATTCAATCCGCAGCAAATCCTGAAGGAATCCTGACCGTGGAAACATACCCTTATAGTTCTGCTGTGGGTACTGTCCATGTTTCCAATCAAAGTATTTCCCTGTGAGCTAATTTCTGTGACCAGATTTAGTAAGTTCTTTTGTTATCCCTTTTATTTTATGGAATTGTATACTGTACATCGTATTGTTTTGTTCCCATTTTGTATCATCTTTGTATATTTTTATAAACACTGCTTATGTTTCTGGATTAAATATAAAATGTAATAGTTCTGTTCCTCTTGCCCTGTAAAGTGCACCCCTGAAGCCGTACGCTACCTATATGGGTTGTCAAATCCCGTGGTGACAGCTAATAATCCTTCTTGGGTTATCGTGGAGTTGGCAAATAAGAAAAAAAGACTGCCACTTGTGATGAGCGAGTGAGATCGTTACTTGAGTTTTCCGAGCATACTCGGGTGTTCTCCGAGTATCTTGGGCGTGCTCATAGATTATGTTTGTGTCTCTGCAGCTGCATAATTTGCAGCTGCTAGACAGCCTGAATACATGCTGGGATTGCCTGTTCATTAGGGAAACGCCACATGCATTCAGGCTGTCTAGCAGCGGCAAACCATGCAGCTGCGGGGACTCAGACATAAGGAGTCCAGTCTAACTGCATGGGAATACTGCCATTAAACAAGGGTTAGATTTGCAATAGCAGAGGGGAGCACAGAGGCTTATTTGTTACTGTGGGAAGTGCATTTGCCAGATAGGTGAGGAGATAGCTATTAAATAGTGGTGAAGAGTGGCAGATCACCAGGTACAGACTGGTACTGAAATTCAGCCTTGGCATTTGAAATCACACAGGCCCATGCTGTCCCCATCCCCAAGCACCAGATGGGATATATATTACCCTGGATGGAGGAAAGGAAGATTTATTACAAGAACAATATTTTTAATGATACCTGTGTCCTGCTGGGGTACGTGACAGAGTGAGCAACTTTGTGTTTTGTCACAACTCTTAACAGTATGGGTGTCTTGGGAACACAGATTCTGCTAACAACATAGCAGACAAGGTGGCCCAGGACCAGACATGCTCTTCTGGCATTTGCCAGAATTGCCAGATGGCCAGTCCTGCCCTGCAGATCACAGAACTATCTAAGCTAAAACCTGAATGTGAAGAAAAGTGCCATGCCAGACACAGTTCCCCAGTGCAAGTGAAGAGTGGCAGGGGGGGGGTCCTGAGCATGTGTTGTGTATTTCTGTACATGTTAAATAGTTAACAGTTGAAACCATCAAATACATTGCTTCATGAATGACTTTGTAATCATCAAGTTTTAAATATTGTTTACCTTCCGATTACCACTATATCTGCAGGAAAATACCTTTTTCATTTTTTCTCTTTGTGGAAAGGGTCCTTTTACAGATGCCCCGCTTCCCGCCCAACCACTTCTAACAAGTCTCCCTGTCTGACTTTCCCATTTAAAGCGTACCTGTCATTTCGGGTAATTTTTCAGAATACACCATCGTGTATGTTCATGAGTGATACCAATATTTCTAACCATTATAGGACTTGTATCCTGCAGTTTTTTACAATTCAGATCTCTCTGAATTAGTGGGGGGAAGGAGACTAGCTGCTGTTATGCCTCCTATACACAGTTCACAGAAATACATGGATTCCTGCTTTAATTTCTGTGTTAAAAAGGTTGCCCACTTCTCAGACAACCCCTTCTCAATCCTAATATCTCACCCTTTTAAAATAATAACTATACTCCCCTCCGGTGCCGATGCCGTTCCAGCGGTGTTGGCATTGGGCCTCCAGGGGATTGCGTAACATTATGTCATGCGATCCCTGCAGCCAATGTGCTGTCTTCACTCTCCCCACCTTTGGATGAAACACATACATCCAGAAGAAGCGAGAGCTGCTGCTGTGTGTGTATATATACACTGCTCAAAAAAAAAAAAAAAGGGAACACTACAATAACACATCCAGATATCACTGAATGATATGAGAGCAATGACAAAATGCAAAAGTGACCAAAACTACAGCCAAAAAGGATGAGAACAGAGAAATGGTTTGTGGTCACCCCCTGCAGTACCACTCTTTTATAGGGGTTGAATTGTGTTGTTTAAGTGTTCCCTTTATTTTTTTGAGTAGTGTATAAAAGCTACTTCACAGTTTACAAAAATAGAATGTAAGATGATTTCAAATAGGTTGTGTAATTAAACTAAACAGAACCATCTCAAGGAGTATAACAAGGAAATGGACAGCATGTGACTTAAATATGAGAGTCTGAGCAAAGGGTCAGAATACTTATGACCATGTGATAATTCAGTTTTCTTTTTTAATAAATTTTTTTCTGTCAAGATGGGGTGCAGAGTGCACATTAATTAGAAAAAGAACTTTTTTGAATTTACCAAATGGCTGCAATGAAACAAAGAGTGAAAAATTTAAAGGGGTCTGAATACTTACATATATATACAGCTCTGGCAAAGATTAAGAGACCACTGCAAAATTTTCAGTTTGTCTGATTTTTCTCTTTATAGGTATGTTTTTGACTAAAATGTAAATTGCTCTTTTATTCTATAAACTACTGACAACATGTCTTCGAATTTCCAAGCACTAAATTTTGTATTTATTTTCAGAAAATGAGAAATGGTCAAAATAAGAAAAAAAATGCACTGCTTTCAGACCTCAACTAATGCTAAGAAAACAAGTTCATAATCATTTAGAAACAACAGTACTAATGTTTTAACTCAGGAAGAGTTCAGAAATCAATATTTTGTGGAATAACCATGATTTTTCATCACAGCTTTCATGCATCTTGCATGCTTTCCACCAGTCTTTCACACTGCTTTTGGGTGACCTTATGCCACTCCTGGTACAAAAATGTAAGCAGTTCTTTTTTGTTTGATGGCTTGTGACTATCCATCTTCCTCTTGATTACATTCCAGAGGTTTTCAATGGGGCTCAGGTCTAGAGATTGGGCTGGCCATGACAGGGATTTGATGTGGTGGTCCTTCATTCACACATTGATTGACCTAGCTGTGTAGCATGGCGCATTGTCCTGCTGGAAAAAACAGTCCTCAGAGTTGGGGAACATTACCTGAGCAGAAGGAATCAACTGTTTTTCCAGGATAACCTTGGATGCGACTTGATTCATACACGTCCTTTGCAAAGATTAACTTGCCCAATCCCAGCCTTGCTGAAGCATCCCCAGATCATCACCGATCCTCCACCAAATTTCACAATGGGTGCAAGACACTGTGGCTTGTACGCCTCTCCAGGTCTCCGTCTAACCATTAGATGACCAGGTGTTGGGCAAAGCTAAAAATTAGATTAATCAGAGAAGATTACCTTACTCCAGTCCTCTATGGTCCAATCCTTATGGTCTTTGGCAAACTTCAGCCTGGCTATCCTTTGCTTCTCATTGAAGAAAGGCTTTTTTATACCTTTACATGACTTTAGCCCTGCCTCTAGGAGCCTGTTACGAACTGTTCTTGCCGTGCACTTCACCCCAGCTGCTATTTGCCATTCCTTTTTGTAAGACACTTGATGTCATCCTGCAGTTGCTGAGTGATATTCAAATAAGATGATGGTCATCCCGGTCAGTGGAGAGTCGTTTTCGCCCTCTGCCGGTCTGTAGCTTTGTTGTCCGCAATGTCTGCTGCTTGACCTTGTTGTATTGGACTGCCGTCTTAGAAATTTCAGGGATGGAGGCAACATGACGGTCATTGTATCCGTCTGCTAGTAAAGCCAGCACTTGTTTTGCCATCCAGCTTGTCCTATTGCAAGAGGATTGTGAACACAACAGCAGGGTTTTTTTTTATACTTTCCTTCATTAAATAAGATTTGTTTCAGGTGATCACCTAATCAGAAGCACATCAGAAGCACATTAAGTAGATTGAGATTCAAAAAAATTTAAATAAACTGGAGAAGTGGGCAGTAACTAACAGAATGGTTTTTAACAGGGAGAAATGCAAAGTACTACATCTGGGCAATAAAAATGAAAAAAGCATATATAGAATGGGAGGAATAGGGCTAAGTGACAGCACATGTGAAAAAGACTTGGGTATACTAATAGATCACAGACTGAATATGAGTCAACAGTGTGATGCAGCAGCAAAAAAGGCAAATGCAGTTCTAGGATGTATTAACAGAAGCATACAGTCTAGATCACGTGAAGTCATTATTTCCCTCTACTCCTCTTTGGTCAGACCTCATCTGGAATATTGTGTCCAGTTTTGGGCACCACATTTTAAAAAAGACATCAACAAACTGGAGCAAGTTCAGAAAAGAGCGACCAGAATGGTGACCGGTCTGCAAACCCTGTCTTATGAGGAAAGGTTGCAGGATTTGGGAATGTTTAGTTTGCAAAAGAGAAGACTGAGAGGAGACTTAATTGCTGTCTACAAATATCTAAAGGGCTGTCACATTGTAGAAGGCTCAACTTTATTCTCATTTGCACAAGGAAAGACTAGAAGCAATGGGATGAAACTGAATGGGAGGAGACACAGATTAGATATTAGAAAAAACTTTTTGACAGTTAGAGTGATCAATGAGTGGAACAGGCTGCCACGAGAAGTGGTGAGTTCTCCTTCAATGGAAGTCTTCAAACAGAGGCTGGACAGACATCTGACTGGGATGATTTAGCGAATCCTGCTTTGAGCAGGGGGTTGGACCAGATGGCCCAGGAGGTCCCTTCCAACTCTACGATTCTATGATTCTATGATTCTATGAGGTGCACTCTGGTTGGAATTCAACTGACACTGGAATGTAATGGCTGTCAGACATGTAGAGAAGCTGATTTTTATAAAACTGTGCAATGGTCTCTTAATTTCTGCCAGAGCTGTATATATATATATATATATATATATATATATATATGTATGTATATATATATATATATATATATATATAGCTCTGGCAAAAATTAAGAGACCACTGCAAAATGTTCAGCTTGTCAGTTTGTGTTTGTCTGATTTTTCTCTTTATAGGTATATTTTTGAGTAAAATGTAGATTGCTCTTTTATTCTATAAACTACTGACAACATGTCTTCGAATTTCCAAGCACTAAATTTTGTATTTTCAGAAAATGAGAAATGGTCAAAATAACGAAAATGCAGTGCTTGCAGACCTCAAATAATGCTAAGAAAACAAGTTCATAATCGCTTAGAAACAACAATACTAATGTTTTAACTCAGGAAGAGTTCAGAAATCAATATTTTGTGGAATAACCATGATTTTTAATCACAGCTTTCATGTGTCTTGCATGCTTTCCACCAGTCTTTCACACTGCTTTTGGGTGACCTTATGCCACTCCTAGTACAAAGATTTAAGCAGTTCTTTTTTGTTTGATGGCTTGTGACTATCCATCTTCCTCTTGATTACATTCCAGAGGTTTTCAATGGGGCTCAGGTCTAGAGATTGGGCTGGCCATGACAGGGATTTGATGTGGTGGTCCTTCATTCACACATTGATTGACCTAGCTGTGTAGCATGGCGCATTGTCCTGCTGGAAAAAACAGTCCTTAGAGTTGGGGAACATTGGGGAACAGAACAGAGATTACTACAGAGATATGAGAGCAGAAACGAGCTTACTCCAGAGATATGGGAGCAGAACCGAGCTTACTACAGAGATATGGGAGCAGAAACGAGCTTACTACAGAGATATGGGAGCAGAAGTGAGCTTACTACAGAGATACGGGAGCAGAACCAAGCTTATTACAGAGATATGGGAGCAGAACCGAGCTTACTACAGAGATCTGGGAGCAGAACCGAGCTTACTATAGAGATATGGGAGCAGAACCAAGCTTACTATAGAGATATGGGAGCAGAACAGAGCTTACTCCAGAGATTTGGGAGCAGAATGGAGCTTACTACAGAGATATGGGAGCAGAACCAAGCTTACTATAGAGATATGGGAGCAGAAACGAGCTTACTCCAGAGATATGGGACAGAACAGAGCTTACTGCAGAGATATGGGAGCAGAACAGAGCTTACTACAGAGATATGGGAGCAGAACAGAGCTTACTACAGAGATATGTGAGCAGAAATGAGCTTACTACAGAGAAATGGGAGCAGAACCGAGCTTACTACAGAGATATGAGAGCAGAAACGAGCTTACTCCAGAGATATGAGAGCAGAAACGAGCTTACTCCAGAGATATGGGAGCAGAAACGAGCTTACTACTGAGAAATGGGAGCAGAACCGAGCTTACTATAGAGCTATGGGATCAGAACAGAGCTTACTGCAGAGATATAGGAGCAGAACAGAGATAACTGCAGAGATATGGGAGCAGAAACGAGCTTACTACAGAGAAACTGGAGCAGAACCAAGCTTACTGCAGAGATATGGGAGCAGAACCAAGCTTACTACAGAGATATGGGAGCAGAAACGAGCTTACTACAGAGAAATGGGAGCAGAACTGAGCTTACTACAGAGCTATGGGATCAGAACAGAGCTTACTCCAGAGATATGGGAGCAGAACAGACCTTACTGCAGAGATATGGGAGCAGAAACGAGCTTACTACAGAGAAATGGGAGCAGAACCGAGCTTACTGCAGAGCTATGGGATCAGAACAGAGATTACTGCAGAGATATGGGAGCAGAACAGAGCTTACTAAAGAAATATGGGAGCAGAACAGAGCTTACTCCAGAGATAAGGGAGCAGAACAGAGCTTACTAAAGAAATATGGGAGCAGAACAGAGCTTATTCCAGGGATATGGGAGCAGAACAGAGCTTACTCCAGAGATATGGGAGCAGAACAGAGCTTACTCCACAGATATGGGAGCAGAACAGAGCTTACTCCAGAGATATGGGAGCAGAACAGAGCTTACTCCAGAGATTTGGGAGAAGAATGGAGCTTACTCCAGAGATATGTGAGCAGAACCGAGCTTACTACAAACATATGGGAGCAGAACTCAGCTTAATCCAGAGACATGGATCAGAACGGAGAATACTCCAGAGATACGGGAGCAGAACAGAGCCTACTACAGAGATATGGGCGCAAAATCGAGCTTACTACAGAGATATGAGAGCAGAACCGAGCTTACTACAGCGGTATGGGAGCAGAACCGAGCTTACTACAAAGATTTGGAGCAGAATTGAGCTTAATCCAGAGATATGGGAGCAGAACAGAGCTGACCACAGAGATATGGGAGCAGAACCGAGCTTACTATAGAGATATGGGATATATATAGTGCGATGGCCCCAGTTCCCACTATAAATATAGTGCGATGGCCCCAGCTGCATATATATATATAAATATACTGTATATATATATATTAGTATGATGGCCCCAGTTCTCCCCACATATCTATTATGATGGCCCCAGTTCTCCCCACATATCTAGTATGATGGCCCCAGTTCTTCTCAGACATCTATTATGATGGCCCCAGTTCTCCTCACATACAGTCATGGCCAAAAGTATTGACACCCCTGCAATTCTGTCAGATAATACTCAGTTTCTTCCTGAAAATGATTGCAAACACAAATTCTTTGTTATTATTATCTTCATTTAATTTGTCTTAAATGAAAAAACACAAAAAGAATTGTCCTAAAGCCAAATTGGATATAATTCCACACCAAACATAAAAAAGAGGGTGGACAAAAGTATTGGCACTGTGCGAAAAATCATGTGATGCTTCTCTAATTTGTGTAATTAACAGCACCTGTAACTTACCTGTGGCACCTAACAGGTGTTGGCAATAACTAAATCACACTTGCAGCCAGTTGACATGGATTAAAGTTGACTCAACCTCTGTCCTGTGTCCTTGTGTGTACCACATTGAGCATGGAGAAAAGAAAGAAGACCAAAGAACTGTCTGAGGACTTGAGAAACCAAATTGTGAGGAAGCATGAGCAATCTCAAGGCTACAAATCCATCTCCAAAGACCTGAATGTTCCTGTGTCTACC
This sequence comes from Dendrobates tinctorius, assembly GCF_039654945.1. NCBI lineage: Eukaryota > Metazoa > Chordata > Amphibia > Anura > Dendrobatidae > Dendrobates > Dendrobates tinctorius. The sequence goes on along the minus strand of NW_027361757.1, from coordinate 12,003,936 downwards.
GTGCGCAGTGTCATCAAGAAGTTTAAAGCCCCTGGCACTGTGGCTAACCTCCCTAGATGTGGACGGAAAAGAAAAATTGACAAGAGATTTCAACGCAAGATTGTGCGGATGTTGGATAAAGAACCTCCACTAACATCCAAACAAGTTCAAGCTGCCCTGCAGTCCGAGGGTACAACGGTGTCAACCCGTACTATCCGTCGGCATCTGAATGAAAAGGGACTGTATGGTAGGAGACCCAGGAAGACTCCACTTCTTACCCCGAGACATAAAAAAGCCAGGCTGGAGTTTGCCAAAACTTACCTGAAAAAGCCTAAAACATTTTGGAAGAATGTTCTTTGGTCAGATGAGACAAAAGTAGAGCTTTTAGGGCAAAAGCATCAACATAGAGTTTACAGGAGAAAAAAGAGGCATTCAAAGAAAAGTACACGGTCCCTACAGTCAAACATGGCGGAGGTTCCCTGATGTTTTGGGGTTGCTTTGCTGCCTCTGGCACTGGACTGCTTGACCGTGTGCATGGCATTATGAAGTCAGAAGCCTACCAACAAATTTTGCAGCATAATTTAGGGCCCAGTGTGAGAAAGCTGGGTCTACCTCAGAGGTCATGGGTCTTCCAGCAGGACAATAACCCAAAACACACTTCAAAAAGCACTAGAAAATGGTTTGAGAGAAAGCACTGGAGACTTCTAAGGTGGCCAGCAATGAGTCCAGACCTGAATCCGATAGAACACCTGTGGAGAGATCTAAAAATGGCACTTTGGAGAAGGCACCCTTCAAATATCAGGGACCTGGAGTAGTTTGCCAAAGAAGAATGGTCTAAAATTCCAGCAGAGCATTGTAAGAAACTCATTGATGGTTACCGGAAGCGGTTGGTGGCAGTTATTTTGGCTAAAGGTTGTGCAACCAAGTATTAGGCTGAGGGTGCCAATACTTTTGTCCGGCCCATTTTTGGAGTTTTGTGTGAAATGATCAATGTTTTGCTTTTTGCTTCATTCTCTTTTGTGTTTTTTCATTTAAGACAAATTAAATGAAGATAATAATACCAAAGAATTTGTGTTTGCAATCATTTTCAGGAAGAAACTGAATATTATCTGACAGAATTTCAGGGGTGTCAATACTTTTGGCCATGACTGTATCTAGTATGATGGCCCCAGTTCTCCTCACATATATATAGTATGATGGCCTCAGTTCTCCTCACATACATAGCATGATGGGCCCGTTCTCCCCATATATATAGTATGACGGCCCCAGTTATCTCCATATATATATAGTATAAGGGTATGGGCACACGCTGTGGATTCTGCTGCGCATCCGCAGCGGTTTTGGCTCTGCGGGTCCGAAGCAGATTTTGCTGCGCTGTACAGTACCTTTATTTCCTATGGAAATAAAAAAACGCTGTGCACATGCTGCAGATTTTTCCGCGCAGTTTTGCTGCGGTTTACAATCCGCAGCATGTCAATTCTTTTGTGCAGAAACGCTGCGGTTTCACACCTCATCCATTATGAGGTGTGAAGCCGCAGGGCAAAGACGCAGATAAACCGCAGGACTTTAGTCCTGCGGATTTATCTGCGGATTTTGCTATAAAATCCGCACCACCAAAAAACTCTGTGTGCACTTACCCTAATAGCCCCAGTTCTCCCATATATATATAGTAGGATGGCTCCAGTTCTCAATATTAAAAATAATGAAGTTTATACTCACCTCATCCTGATTCCCGGCACGGCAACCTCCATTTTCTCTTCCGGTTCGCAGAGCGACATGAGACAATAATGTCATCACGCCGCCTGCGTGAGCACACTGAAGTCTCAGGAAGCTGCGGTCTGCAGCTTATGAGAGAGACCAAGGCTTCCACTTGGTATTTTGGGGCCCCATACTGGCAAAAATTTTGGGTCCTCTTGAGACTCAGCCTAGGTTTCACACCAGCTCTGCCTCCAACGTCCCACCACCCACTCTTGGAAAAACTCAACTTCACCACCACATCCTCACCAATCAGGTATTAACAGTTCCCATCAAACACCAGGTCACATTCATAACCAGCAGCCTTTGTTTTGGCCAAAATAATTTTTAAGCTGATACCACGACACTGTAGACTCTTTCGGCCGGGCTCTACTCTACTCTAAACTATTAAAAATAAATATATATTTATGTATTTTTCTTTAAGGGAATGAGTCACAGACATTTACATTTTTTTTTAATCAACCATTAATATCACATACAAGGAACAAATATCGTCACGCCATGACCAGACCACATATTACCACCACATAGTGACTGGATAATACAACATACAAGGAACAAATAACGCCACACCTTGGCCAGACCACATATTACCACCACATAGTGACCGAATAATACCACATACAAGGAACAAATGCCGCCGCACCATGGCACCATGGCCACACCACATAGTGACCGAATAATACCACATACAAGGAACAAATAGCTCCACACCATGACCAGACCACATATTACTATCACTGGATCACTGGTGACATTATACACAGGAGCTCTGTATATAGTGTCAGTGTACAGGTAATACAGAGATCACCAGTGTCATGATACACAGGAGCTCTGTATATAAGGTCAATGTACAGGTAATACAGGGATCACCAGTGACATTATACACAGGAGGTCTGTATATAGTGTCAGTGTACAGGTAATACAGGAATCACCAGAGACATTATACACAGGAGATCTGTATATAGTGTCAGTGTACAGGTAATACAGTGATCACCGGTGACTGTTATGATTGAGTCACCGTAGGAGGCAAAAACAAAAATGCTAGCTAAGTCCAGAAAACCAGAGAGGTTGGCAGCTATCGGATTGCAGACCCCTGATCCTATCACAACAACTAACAGTAGCCGTGGGGGGTTCCTACGATGCCCTAGACCCCTCGATCACAGCCGGAGAATTAAATAGGCCTAAAGAAAGAAAGGGGAAATCTAAACTGCCCCAGAGCAGACCCCAAAGCAATAGGCAGCCCCCAACATATAATGACGGTGAAGCAAGATGAAAACACTAACACAGACAGAAAGATAGACTGAGCAAAGACGGGGCCCAAAACTACCTAGATAGGCAAGGACAGGAAGGCTGCTGTCTGCAATCCGTAAAAAACCCTATGAAAATAAGAGCCAACAGACTGACAGTGAAAAAAACCCTGAAGACGCTAGGCTTCAAAAAAGCTATGTCAGTACTCAGGAATATTCTGAAGACAGAGCAACCGGCAAAAGGAGATTCAGCTCATCCCAGCAGGGAATGGCAGAATCCAGAAAAGCAAGGAAAACAAACACAAAACATAAATGCAAACAGGCAAAGCAGAAACTTAGCTTTAGGGAAGCAGGAATCAGACTGGTGTCCTAGGAGTCCACGGAGAAATCACCCGCAGGGCAGGAGGGCGTCGGCAGCCTTATATCCAGTCAGTGACTCCACTCAGCCAGTCATCCTCATTAGACTCAGGTGCCTGATAATCAGGCTCATTACCTTCCTTTACCAGAATAGGGAGTTCACCAGACCTCAGTGAAGAAGGGGAAAATGAACTCACAACAGTACCCCCCCCTTGAGGAGGGGTCACCGAACCCTCAACCACGCCACCAGGGCGATCATGGTGAGCCCGATGAAATGCACACACCAATCTTTTGGCATGAATATCAGAGGCAGAGACCCAGGAATTATCCTCCTGACCATAACCCTTCCACTTAACCAAATACTGGAGTCTCCGTCTAGCCAGACGGGAATCCAGTATTTTCTCTACCTCATATTCCATGTTACCTTCAACCAATACAGGTGCCACCCCAGGAACAACTGGTTCAACAAACCTCTTCAACAAGGACTTATGAAACACATTATGAATTTTAAATGTGACAGGAAGAGCCAAACGAAAAGAGACCGGATTAATAATCTCCAAAATCTTGTAAGGTCCAATAAATCTAGGCTTAAACTTAGGAGAAGCCACCTTCATAGCGATATTTTTAGATGATAACCAAACCATATCACCAACCTTAAACTGGGGACCAATGGTCCTATGTCGGTTGGAAAACCGCTGGGCCTTTTCCTGGGAGAGAGATAACTTATCCACCACTTGGTCCCAGATCTGGTGCATTCTCTCCACCACAGTGTCAACACCTGGGCAGGCAGAAGGCTCCACCTGCCCTGAAGAAAATCGAGGATGAAACCCAAAGTTACAAAAAAAAGGTGACATCAAAGTGGCAGAACTAGCTCTATTATTTAAAGCAAATTCGGCCAAGGGCAAAAATGAAACCCAATCATCCTGATCAGCGGAAATAAAACATCTCAAATACGACTCCAAGGTCTGGTTTGTTCTCTCTGTCTGCCCATTGGTCTGAGGGTGAAAAGCAGAGGAGAAGGACAACTGAATTCCCAGCTTGGAACAGAAAGTCCTCCAAAATCTAGACACAAATTGAACTCCTCTGTCAGATACAATGTTCTCAGGAATCCCGTGCAAGCGAACCACCTGTTGCAAAAACAGGGGCACCAACTCAGAGGAAGATGGCAACTTAGGGAGTGGTACAAGATGAACCATCTTAGAGAACCTATCACAAATCACCCACAGAAAACGTGTGTGCAAAACGTTTCTCTCGTTTAGGACAGACAGAAATAATATGCGAGGCAAAAAAGCCCTGAAGACGCTAGGCTTCAAAAAGACTATATCAGTACTCAGGTATTATCTGAAGACCGAGCAAAAAGGAATTCAGCTCACCCAGCAGGGAAAGGCAGAAATCCAGAAAAACAAGGCAAAACAAAACCAAAACAGAAATGCAAAAAGTAGAGCAGAAAACTTAGCTTTTGAGGAGCAGGAATCAGACTGGTCTCAAAGAATCCCTCAGAGTAATCACCTGCAAGGCAGAAGGGCGTCGGTTGCCTTATATCCAGTCAGCAATCCCAGTCACCCAGTCATCATCATTTTGCTCAGGTGCTTTGTAATCAGCCTCACTACCTTCCTTCACCAGAAGAGGGAGTTCATCAGACCTCAATGGTGAAGGGGAAAATGAACTCACAACAGTACCTCCCCCTTGAGGAGGGGTCACCTAACCCTCATCCATGCCACCAGGGCGATCAGGGTGAGCCCGATGAAAGGCACACACCAATCTTTTGGCATGAATATCAGAGGCAGAGACCCAGGAATTATCCTCCTGACCAAGCAGAATCCAAAACAATATCCAGAGCACAGACCGAGTCATACACAGGTAATCAAGCAACCAGAACACAGCACAAACACACTCAGGGGTCACCACACTATGCCAAGGGCAAGAGTATAACTGACAGGGATGGGAGCGTCCTGAGGCTATAAGAAGCCTCTCCCAGAACCAGGGAGAGGCCACAATCATAGCCCCAGGTGTGCAGGTAAGCCTGCACCGGGATCACAACCTTTAACCCCAGAAATGCCAGTAATCAGCACTGGTTCCAGACATTAACCCCACGTGTGCAAGTCAAACCCGCACTGAGATCATGACAGTACCCCTCTCTCAACGGGGGGCCTCTGGACCCCCAGGCTTGCCCGGGTACTTAGCATGGAAAGCCCGCACCAGGCGATCAGCATGCATCAACCGGGCCAGTACCCAGGACCTGTCTTCCTGTCCATACCCCTTCCAATGAACCAGGTACTGTACCGACCGCCGCACCAACCTGGAATCTACGATATGACCAACCTCGTACTCCACCTGCCCCTCGACCAAAACAGGAGGAGCAGCAGACTAGGAGTCTCCCCGGACTGCTTCAAAAGGTTTCAGTAGACATTTGTGGAAGACGTTAGAGATGTTGAAAGAGGGTGGAAGGCACAGCCTATACGCCACTGGATTGATTTTTTCCACAATCTTGTATGGGCCAATGAATTTGGGCCCCAACTTGGCTGAAGGAACCTTCAACTTAATGTTTCGCGTGGAGAGCCAAACCTTGTCTCCAACCTGAAACGTGGGCCCTGGTGTTCATTTCCTGTCCGCGAAAAACTTATACCTGCCCTGAGACCTAAATATACTCCGAACTTCTGCCCACGTATTCTGTAATCGCTGAACAGAGCCCTCAGCCCCGGGACACCCCGAGTCCAGACGAGAAAACTCACCAAAATTAGGACTGAACCCATAATTGATCAAAAAAGGAGTCATACCCGTGGATTGACTCACCCAACTATTGAAGGCAAATTCAGCCAACGGCAGTACATCGCACCAGTCATTCTGTCTAGCAGAGGTTAGACACCTGAGGATCTGTTCCAGGGACTGGTTAGTGCGCTCCGTCTGACCATTGCTCTCAGGATGGTATGCAGATGAAAAGGACAGAGACATCCCTAATTTTTTGCAGAAACAACGCCAAAACTTAGCCACAAACTGCACACCACGATCAGACACCGCATTCAGGGGTACCCCATGCAACCGGATCACATGTTGCACAAACAACCTGGACAACGTCTCAGCTGATGGTAGTGCGGACAGGGGTACAAAATGAGCCTGCTTAGAAAACCTGTCCACCACTACCCATACCACTGTATTACCCTTAGATGAAGGGAGATTGGTAACAAAATCCATGGATAAGTGAGTCCATGGTCTTTCGGGCACTGCCAAGGGCATCAGCTCCCCTGCCGGCCGGCTATGAGAGCTTTTAGAACGAGCGCAGACCCCACAACCAGCAATGAATTTTTTTATGTCCGAACCAAGGGTAGGCCACCAAAAGATCCTAGCCACTGCCAGACGCGTGGCTGAAATACCAGGGTGAGCACTCAGCTTGGATTCATGGAACTCCTGCAAGAGTTTCAGGCGAAGTTGCTCTGGGACAAACAACTTCCCCTCTGGCTTGGCCGCCGGGGCCTGCAACTGGGCCCCCTGAATCTCCCGTTCCAATTCAGATGAGACCTCTGCTATCACAACCCCAGGGTGAAGAATGGAGGGCGGTGGCTCAGGGGGCGATACCGGCTGAAAACTGCGCGATAAGGCGTCAGCCTTTACATTCTTAGACCCTGGACGAAATGTAATCGTAAACTGAAAACGGGAAAAAAAAAGGGACCAACGGGCCTGTCTGGGAGTTAGTCTTTTAGCAGACTCAATGTATGACAAATTTTTGTGATCCGTGATCACCGTAACCGGGTGACTGGCCCCCCCCAAAAAAGTGCCTCCATTCTTCAAACGCCAATTTGACCGCAAGAATCTCTCTATTGCCTATGTCGTAATTTCTTTCCGCAGCAGAGAACTTCTTGGAAAAGAAAGCACATGGCTTGAGGTTGGTTAGAGCGGCAGGCCCTTGGGACAACACCGCCCCCACCCCCACCTCAGAGGCGTCCACTTCCACGACAAATGGTTTGGACGGATCTGGCTGTACTAACACGGGAGCAGACATAAAGCTTCTTTTCAGGGTCGCAACGGCCTCTTTTGCGAGCGAGGACCAGTTTCTCACATCCGCACCTTTACAAGTAAGATCTGTGAGTGGTTTGACCACCTGTGAAAACCCCCAAATAAATTTGCGGTAATAATTGGCGAACCCCAAGAAGCGCTGAAGACCCTTAAGGTCTCGGGGTTGCACCCAATCCGCAATGGAATGCACCTTATTGGGGTCCATGCGAAAACCCTCACAGGACTCAATTAATCCCAGAAAAGAAAATTCTTGAACAAAAAACACACATTTCTCCAATTTGGCATACAGATGATTTTCCCTCAGTCTTTGGAGAACGGTTTGTACATGATTCAGATGAGATTGACTGTCGGGAGAGTATATCAGAATATCGTCTAAGTAAATGACAACAAAAGGACCAATGAGATCCGAGAATACCACGTTGATGAAATTCTGAAATATGGCTGGGGCATTGGTAAGACCAAACGGCATGACTAAATTTTCAATCAGTCCCTCAGTTGTGAGGAACGCAGTTTTCCATACATCCCCCTCCCGGACCCTTATCAAATTATAAGCCCCCCGAAGATCCAGTTTGGAGAACCATTTTGCCCCTGAAAGTTAGTTGCACAAATTGGGAATCAACGCAAGGGGGTACGTATTTCGTACTGTAATCTTGTTCAGCTCACGAAAATCGAGGCAGGGACGTAAACCACCATCTTTTTTCTTTACAAAAAAAAATCCCTGACGCCACAGGTGAGACTGAGGGACGTATGTGTCCTTTGCGAAGACTCTCAGCAATGTAATCTTTCATGGCCAAGCGCTCAGGGCCAGATAAATTAAACAGACGGGCTTTAGGCAATTTAGCCCCCGGGACTAACTCGATAGCGCAGTCAAAGGGTCTATGTGGCGGCAACGTCTTGGCCTCGCTTTCAGAGAACACATCTTCGAATTCTTTCAGGTACTCCGGAATACCTTCCAGCTCGACAGATGACACAGATACAGATTTAACAGGTTCAACCAATAGTGCAGACTTATCACATAACATCGAATCATTAAACCCCCACTGAACAATCTCCCCCGTTTTCCAGTTAATGACTGGGTTATGGCGTTGTAACCAGGGCATGTCCAACACCAATCCTGCTGGTAGATTGTCCAGAACCAAACAACTTAATTTTTCCACATGGGTAGCGCCCACTTTGAGTGAAAACAAGTCAGACATAAAGAGAATTCCCTTTTTAGTGAGGGGGGAGGAGTCAATGGCCACCACTTTGATCGGAACCTTAAGTCTAACTGTCCCTATCTTACAGCGTGTGACCAACTGGGAGTCAATGAGATTGATGGATGATCCGCAGTCCACGAAAGCTGTAGAGGGAAAACAACAATCGTCCACTAACAGTTCCACATGAAGCAACACCTTAGAAAACGAGGAAAAGGGTACCTGAGTAGTCTCCCCGCTGACTACCCAGACGACCAGGTTGAGGATGGACAATCAGGACACTCCCTTTTCCAATGTCCCGTTTTACCACAGTAGAAGCATAACTGCTTTTCTCTCCGACGCTGTCTCTCCTTTTGCTTCAGGGAGAGAGCCCCTATGTCCATGGGTACAGAAACAGTCTCTTTTCCACTAGGGAACAATGGAGTCTCCGCCTGCATCACCCCCCTGGCCCACAGCCTGCAGTCCATCCGGACGGCTTGGGTCATGGCATCCTCGAGAGAGTTAGGTGGGGGATGTAATGCCAAGGCGTCCTGTAACCGCTCGGACAAGCCTCTGCGAAAGAGTCCTCGGAGTGCGTTGTCGTCCCAAGAGACCTCTGTGGCCCAGCGGCGGAATTCTCTACGAAACCACTCAGCCGAATGTTTCCCCTGACAGACACTCATCACCATGTCCTCTGCCAATCGCACTCGGACCGGCTCATCATATATGGGCCCGAGGGCCTCAAAAAACGCATTCACAGACACTCTCTCAGGGGCAGTGGGAGGAAGGGAGAAAGCCCAAGCTTGTGGGGACACTCTTAACAGAGACATAATGATCCCTACCTTCTGACTTTCATCCCCAGAGGAACGTGGCCTCAAACTAAACAAGAGTTTGCACCCCTCCGTGAAGACCCTGAACTCCTTTTTGTTCCCAGAAAAAAAGTCAGGCAGTTTAACAGGTGGTTCTGGGGACACCAAAACAACATCACTCGCCCCAGCCCCCAGAGACCCAGCAGCTAAAGCCCCCCGCACTGCCTCAGAAACCTGCTGCTGAGAACGAGCCAGAGATTGCTGCTCCAGAGATAAACCCTGAAACATCTGACTCAGATTGTTCATTTGCTCAGCAAGAGATTGTATGGGATCCAAATTTCTCAGCAGAGAAAAAAAAACAAAAAAACTTAATGGTCAGTTATAATGTCAGGATCCTGTCAGCGCCGGCGTGCAGCCTCCGCTGAGTAGGGACTCACCCGCACTGTAGGGGTACCGGGGTCAGGTACAGCCAGAAGGTACCGATACACAGGACCTGTGGACGCTGAAGTTAGCAAGCAGACACAGGACCTACGATCATGTGACTAAGGGGGCGGGGCTTAGCGTCCTGCTTAGTGAGATGGCAAGACACAATACAGGATTACTCAGAGTCAGGCAAAACGGGGTTCATACACAGAGATAGCAGTAACATACTAGGGAGGAGACAGAGCGGATAGTCAGGGCCAAGCAGAAGTCAAAACCAAACGGACATAGAAGGTACCAAGCAGAATCCAAAACAATATCCAGAGCACAGACCTTGTCATACACAGATAATCAAGCAACCAGAACACAGCACTAACACACTCAGGGGTCACCACACAATGCCAAGGGCAAGAGTATAACTGACAGGGATGGGAGCTTCCTGAGGCTATAAGAAGCCTCTCCCAGAACCAGGGAGAGGCCACAATCATAGCCCCAGGTGTGCAGGTAAGCCTGCACCGGGATCACAACCTTTAACCCCAGAAATGCCAGTAATCAGCACTGGTTCCAGACATTAACCCCACGTGTGCGAGTCAAACCCACACTGAGATCATGACACGGGCCTATGGGATCGTGGATATGTATGATGGGTGTATGGGCACAGGACTGTGGGATGGAGGATAATTATAATTTGCTATAACTAACCACAGTTAGTTACTATGCCCGGGCAGCGCCGGGCTCTTCAGCTAGTATACCTATAAAGAGGAAAATCAGACAAACGGAACACTTGAAAGTGGTCTCTTAATCTTTGCCAGAGCTATGTATATATATATATATATATAGTTAGAAAAAGGGAAACAGCACAGTACTTAGCTTCAGGTGCACGGCCCCAGACAAAAAGTCCTTTTTCAGCCACAATATCCAATATTCATTCCAAATAAAGGCAGCACTCCATAGTTAGTCTTTCAAGTGGTAGTGAGTTTATTGAACCCGCATTTCAAGGCAACGTTTCGGCTCAACTGAGCCTTTCTCAAGCCCTAGTGGGTTCAATAAACTCACTACCACTTGAAAGACTAACTATGTGAATATATATAGAGAGAGAGAGAGAGTGAGACACAGAGACAGAGAGAGCGATAGATATTATATGTGTTTTGTTATGATACAAAAGTACATGGATATTTATCCCAGAGTCATGGAAGAAACACTCCATTTATGAAAACTAGGGAATGAATGTCATATCTATTCATGATTTATTACAAAAGCTGTCACATTCATTATGTTTGCATGTACAAGGCTATTCATGAGTACACAATATGAATATGCGTAAGTCTTCCTCAATCAACAGATTTGTGTCAACATTTAGAGACAGAAACACTTACCACATAATAAAGAGAGAAACAATGGCAAGTCATCCAACATATCCAGAAAAGACTGTCCCTTTAGTAATTGAATTGAAAGATAAAAGCTTTTATATTTTAAAATCGTTAGCCTATAGATAAAGGTGGCTATGTCTATCGGATAGCTGGCATCCCCTGGCTTTAGGTTATAGAGGACCTTTCACCAGATTTTCAAGTTTAACTTGACACATGATCAGGGCCGGTTTTAGCCAAAGTGGGGCGCTAGGCAAAAATTTGAAATGGGGCCCCAAATGCTAACATATTGCACATCACACAGAAGCATTTCTGTTGTATTTACATGAGCTGAGTTCAGGCCACTAAACAAGTGTGATCGACAATATTGAAGTTGTTCGCTTGTTTCCCGGCCTCCTTACACCAATCAAGAAAGAATGATGGGAACAGATCAATCACTATTCGATCAATCTGTCCCCATACAGTATCATGTTATCAGCAGCACATTTACAGTTTACACCGGCAATGTGCTGCTGAGAACAATTTTTGTTCCGGCATAAACAAGCCAATCATTCGATGAATATGCAGCATTTTGCTTGTTTAGTATAATACACCCCATTGTCCTCCATATATTATAATGTGCACCACAGTCCTCTATATTGTAAAATGCACACCCCATAGACCTCCATATAATATAATGCGCCCCATAGTCTTCCATATAGTATAATAAACTCCCCATAGGCCTCCACATAGTATAATACACTCCCTATAGTCCTCCATATCTTAAAATCCACTCTTCAGTCCTCCATATAGTATTATACACTTCCCATAGTCCTCCATTTAGTATAATACACTCATCATAGTCCTCCATATATTAATATACACTCCTCAGTCCTCTATATAGTATAATACACTACTTATAGTGCTCCTTATAGTATTATACACTCCCCTTAGTCCTCCATATAGCAGGGGCGTATCTAGGGGGGGCAGCCGTGGCAGTTGCCCCGGGCGCAGCCGGCAGGGGGCGCAGTCCGGGCCGCCTAATGCAGCGGTCCACAGTGTCCTCCCTGGCGGCTGCGTTCTGCCACCCCCCCTGTCCTGTGAGTCGGCGGTTCTCTGTGTCAGCTGTCAAGCTGACAGCTGGCGCAGAGAAGGTGCGCGTGCCGGCTCCCAGGGAACAATTGTACTGGCGTCTGTATAGACGCCAGTACAATTGCAGCTCTGACCGCCGGGCTAGAGCGACGTCAGCAGCGTGACATGCCATGTGATCACGCTGCTGACGTCACTCCCCGGCGCCCAGAGTGAACGCTCAGCGCTGGTGGTAAGTGTGCTCCAATGTGGAGCTGAAGAAACCACTGAAGATGGGGGGTGTTAATGTGTGGCCATGAGGTTAATGTGGCGATGGGGATTAATGTGTGGGGGGGTTAAAGAGTGGGGATGGGGTTAATGAGTGGGGGTTAATAAGTGGGGATGGGGGTTACTGTGTGGGGGGTAAAGAGTGGGGATGGGGTTAATGAGTGGGGATGAGGGTTAATGTGTGGCGGGTTAATGAGTGGGGATGGTGGTTAATGTGTGGCGGGTTAATGAGTGGGGATGGAATTAATTTGTGGAGGGTTAATGAGTGGGGATGGAATTAATGTGTGGGGGTTAATGAGTGGGGATGGGGTTAATGTGTGGGGGGTTAATGAGTGGGGATGGGGGTTAATGTGTGGGGGATTTGGAGTGGGGGGGTACATAATGTGTTGGGGGATTTGGGAGTATGGACGGGGGGTTAATGAGTGGGGATGGAATTAATGAGTGGGGATGGGGGTTATTGTTTGGGGGGTTAATGAGTAGGGATAGGGTTAATATGTGGGGGATTTGGAGTGGGGGGTACATAATGTGTGGAGGGGATTTGGGAGTGGGGATGGGGGTTATTTAATGTGTGGGGGATTTGGAGTGGGGGGTACATAATGTGTGGGGGGGATTTGGGAGTGGGGATGGGGGTTATTTAATGTGTGTGAGGGATTTGGAGTGTGGATGGGGGTTATGTAATGTATGTGAGGGATTTGGAGTGTGGATGGGGGGTTATTTAATGTGTGTGAGGGATTTGGAGTGGGGATGGGGGTATTTAATGTGTGTTGGGAGATTTGAGGACACAGAGTATGTATGAGGAAACAGTATGGGGGTTGGGTGCAGACAGTAAGGGGAGCGAACGGGTTAATGTATGTGGACACAGTATGGGGAGTCAGGGGTATGTGTGAGCAGGCAGTATAGAGAGTGAGGGGGTAAATATATGAGGAGACAGTATGGTGAACAGGTGGGATGTTAGAGGAGACAGTATGAGGAGGGAGGGGAATAGTGTGAGGCGACAGTATATTGCAGATATTTGTATTTAGGAGCATTATACTGACACTTCTATCTTTAAGGGCATCGTGTGGAGATTTGCTGCAGAAGACCGGAGAAGATGGAAGTCTGCAGAGGCCGCTGTGGATGAGAAAAGAAGAAAAGGAGAACAACTCCAGAGACGTCATCTATAAGGTACCTGGATGTAAATGTTATTTGTGCTAATGACTAATTCTCATGTTTTTATTTGTTAGGAACATTAAAGGGGTTGTCCAGGTTTGTACGGAGTCTGCAGTCATTCTATGTGACTGCAGACTTCTGAATTCTCACAGTGCTCACTGAACGCTGTCAGGATTCTCTCGTGCCGGTAATTTACATACATGCGGTCACATGCTGACTAGACATGTGTGGCCTCACTCAATGAAAATGAACAGAGCGAGGCCGGGCACGTCTAGTCGGAATGTGGCCAGAAGTATATAAATCACATGCTTGTGCTGACATGACTGTACATCGGCAAGGGAGAATCCTAAAAGTGTGCAGGTGCATTCATTGTGAGAATTCAGAAGCTGCAATGTCAGGTTTCAGCTCTGCAGGTTCCAGTAGTCATCACACGGACACTTCACTCATATGCGATTTTCATACTTGACAACGAGCTTCTCTTCTTGCTTTCAGTTTTTTACTGAACATTGAGAGCATTAGGGAGAGCAGCTCGTGGGTACATGGCTAAGTGTGCAAGTCGCATATGTACTTGGGGGGGGTGCCGAACCAAATTCTTGCCCCGGGTGCCAGGAAGCCTAGATACGCCTCTGCCATATAGTATAATACACTCCTCAGTCCTCCAGATAGTATACTACACTCCTCAGTCTTCCATATAGTAAAATACACTCCTCAGTCCTCCATATAGTATTATACACTTCCCATAGTCCTCCATTTAGTATAATACACTCCTCATAGTCCTCCATATATTAAAACACACTGCTCAATCCTCCATATAATATAATACACTACTCATAGTGGTCCTTATAGTATTATTCACTCCACATAGTCCTCCATATAGTATAATACACTCCTCAGTCCTCCATATAGTATAATACACTCCTCAGTCTTACATATAGTATAATACACGCCTTATAGTCCTCCATATATTAAAATACACTGCTCAGTCCTCCATATAGTATAATACACTCCTCATACTGCTCCATATAGTATAATGCACCCCATAGTTCTTCATATAGTATAATGTATTCCCCATAGTCCTCGATACAGTATAATGCAGCCCACATATAGTATAATGCTGCCACACCACAGAATATAATGTAGCCCCCTGAGTATAATGCAGCCCCAATATACAATATAATGTAACCACTCATAGAATATAATTCAGCTCCCCTCATATAGTATAATGCAAACCCTCCATTGAATATATGGTAGCCCCCTCATAGAGTATAATGCTGCCCCCATAGAATATAATGCAGCCCCCATAGAATATAATGTACCCCTCCTGATATAGTTTAATGCAGCCCCTCATAGAATATAATTTAGCCCCCTCACAGAGTATAATGAAGCCCCCCCATACAATATAATATAGCCCCCATAGAATACAATATAGCCCCCTCATATAGTATAATGTAGCCCCCTCATAGAGTATGATGCAATCACCCCTCATAAAATATAATAAATTTAATTCAGCCCCCCTATACAATATAATGTAGCTCCCCATAGAATATAATACAGCCCACCTCCCTATAGAATATAATGTAGCCTTATAAAAGAGTATGATGCAATCCTCCCTCATAGAATATAATACAGCTCCCCATAGAATATAATGTAGCCCCCCCACTGAAAATGGACCCACAGTCCTTTACTCACTCAGAGATATATTTTTTTAAAAAACTCCTCACCTTTCCTCGTGCCCCGCACTGCTCCAGTCTCGGCTCCGGTCTCAGCGGCACATGACGCTTTCGCCTCCATCAATGAATGCATCGGCACTGGCGGCAGGCCCGCCCCCTTGATTCACGGGCCCCATAGTGGCTGTGTGATGTACCGATTATCGGCACGCCACTGGCTGGGGGCCCCTGGTGAGCTGGGGCCCTAGGCAGCTGCCTGGTCTGCCTGCCGCTAATGCCGCCCCTGCACATGATGTAATAGTTGCTGCAGAGCGTAATATAACTTTTTTGCCTTTTTTTATTTAGCTTCTCCATTGTGGAGATATTAGGAATCAAAGTATTGGTACCTAGTGAGTTAATTTTTGTTAAGTTTAAGTAGGTGTTATCAGATAGCAACTCATTCAGGAAGAAGTACAGGACCACAGGGAAAAAGTATCTGATAACACCCATACACTTGGACTTAAAGGGGTATTCCCATCTTCAAGAACCTATCCCAATATGTAGTAGGTATAATAATAATATTAGCAAATACTTCGAATTAGAAATGTAGTATAGTTCTTCTGATAAGCTATGTTGCTTACCCCATGTTCAGGGCATTGCAGTAGATTAAGTATCCATACATGGGGTAAACGACGTGGGGAATCAGAAGAACTATACTACATTTCTAATTGGAGGTAATTGCTAATATTATTATTATTACATCTACTACATATTGAGATAGGATCTTAGAGATGAGAATACCCTTTTTAACTCAAGTTAACTCATTATGTGCCAAATACTTTAGTTGCTAATATGTCTGCAACGTAGAGGCGTCATTAATTAAACAGAAAAACATAGCTATCCCTGCTCCTCAGGTTACTTCTGATGGTGAAGATGCTGGGGCCACGTACCTTGCTATACTCCTGAATCAGACCTTATCTGTCCTCTCCCAGGGAAGTGGGGAGGAATAGTGTATGTATATACACAAGCAAGAAAGGAGGATAGGGATAAATGAATATAGCAATAATACAAATATGCACTCAAAGAAAACAGAAGGCAACACCAGGTAGAAAAGGTAGGGAAACTAAATAGGAGAGGAAGGGGGCTTGCACATAGCCGAAACACCAAGCAACAGTCACAGAACAACTCTCCAAAACATCTCTATCAAACACCGAATCCTGCACTCCTTCACCAGGCAATATAAGCATCAACACTGGATATCCAGATTGCCAGAAGTGGAATATATAGAAGAGGGGAGTGGCCAATACTGAACAGCCAAGATACTCCAAGCAGGAAGGCTACAGCAACTTCATGCTGAACAGTTTAACCCCTGCACTGCTGAAAGGAAGCGGCATCATTTAATGTGAGGGAGAAGTATGTCATGCAGCTGCAATGCAGGTTTGTGTGTGCTCCACCTGTTGGCAACAGAGGGAAGAAGGGACTGCACACTGCTAGGGCAGGCCTGCACTGCAGCAGCCAAAACCACCACCAGGTGGCAGCAAAAATGTCAAAAGCCTGTTCAGCAACAAGCAGTAATACGAAGTACCTGAGATCACAGCAAGCACGTGGTCAGAAACAAGCTAATAGGTCAAAACTAAACGGGTGTGCAATATCGAGGGAAAAACGGAAGAGTAATCAGAGACTAGCCAGGGGATCAGAAACCGGAGCAAGCTAAATAGTACCAAAACAGAAGACAGAAACTCAGGTCAGGGAACAAGCCGGGTCATACACACAACAGCGAACATGCATACAGAGAAGTGTGGCACCCCAGGAGTCTGGTTGCCACAGTGGCATTGCCTCCCTCACAGGGGGGTGATTACATGCCTGGAAGTAAGGAGGGGTTCCCTGACCAGATAACACTTACATCCAACACTTTTCCTGACTCCAGACCAGAGGGAGCTTCTCTATTAGTTCTGGCCTGGAGGCAGGGTCAGTAAGTCATTGTCTGGGACCAGGGTTGGATAGATGCACAGGGACACCGGAGAATCCTCCGTTGGACCCCGCTCCCAGCCCTGCCTCCTCCTTTAGTCTCTGCCCTGCGAAGTGTTCACCGAGCGGTGCACACTCTATTCTAGAGCTGGCAGCAGCGAGTAAGCTATGCAAATGATATGAACAGTGCAGCCGCGCGGTAGCTCTTTCACATCACCTGCTGCTACTCCCGGCTTCTAAGTGGTGAGCTGTGCACAGCGTGCCTGTGTGTGCACTGCAGTTTGCAGATGAGAGTGCCGTCCTCCACCTCACTTGGTTCCTGCCCTGCACTTCCTGTGTGAGACAGCCCAGTTGGATGACGTTATCATCCAGGGCGCTGTCTCAGACAGAAAGCTGCCAGTGAGGAAGAGGCTGCCAGGATGTGCTGCTGCTGTGGGGAGGTGAGCTGAGCCGTGTGTCTGTGTGCCTGCATGTGTGTATGTGGTGTGGTTCTTTGTGTGTGCGTTTGAGAGAGTGATGCGGTGCTGTGCGTGTGTGTGTATGTGTGTGTGTGAGAAGGGTGGTGGGAAAGGACAATGATATTGGTGGGGGAGGCAATGATGTAGATGATGGGCAATGATGGTGATGGGGAGGCAATGATGGAGGTGATGGGCAATGATGGTGGTGGGGAGGCAGTGATGGAGGTGACTGGCAATGATGGTGGGTGGAGGCAATGATGGAGGTGATGGGCAGTGATGGTGGTGGGGGGAGGCAATGATGAAGGTGATGGGCAATGATGGTGGGGAGAGGCAATGATGGAGGTGATGGGGAGGTAATGGCAGAGGTATTGAAATGGGCAATGATGGTGTTGGTGGAGGCAATGATAGAGGTGATGGGCAATGATGGAGGTGATGAAATGGGCAATGGTGGTGGGGGAGGCAATGATGGAGGTGATGGGCAATGATGGTGGTGGGGGAGACAATGATGGAGGTGATGAAATGGACAATGGTGGTGGGGAGGAGGCAATGATTGAGGTGGTGAAATGGGCAGTGATGGGGTGGTGGGGGAGAAGGCAATGATGGAGGTGATGATGAGGACAATGATGGGGGTGGAGAGGGGCTGCATTATACTTTATGAAGGTGCTACATTATATTCTATAGTGGGGACTGCGTAATACCTTAAGAGGGGGTTGCATTTTATTTTGAGGGTGCTGCATTATATTCTATGAGAGGGGGCTGCATTATATTTTATGAGGGGGGCTACATTATATTCTATGAGGGGGCTACATTATATTCTATGAGGGAGCTACCCCTCTATGATTCTACCCCAACCCCTGCTACATAATTAAGACGTGCACTACCTTATATTATACCCTGATATTACCGTGTTTTACCATACAATTGGTTGTCTTGCATTTATTTCTATGTAGCTACATAGTGGGCTCCAAGAATGATTTTCTCTGGTGGGCCCAAAGTGCTCCAGTCGGACACTGTCTGGGACTGAGAGAGATTGAGTCTTAGTGAAGAGAGGAGAGAGGAGAAGTGAAAGAGAACCTGGGGAGTGGAGCTGTGACCAAGTTCACCCCAGAGTACAGCGCTAGAAGCCAGGCGCTGGAGTCTGTGGCTGACAGTTAAAACAGTCCCAGCAGCTAAATCCGGAGGGCAGGGGATTTCAGATCTCCTGGCCCAGCAAACACCCGAAGGCACAGCAGCAGACCAGAGCCCGGAGCTGCCATAAAGGAGCGACACCTGCAATAGGCTCAAGCTGCCTGCCATACGGGCAAGTACTTCAGAACAATAAGGAACAGAGGATAGAGCATAGTTTTAGGCAGCAAGTACCTCAGAGGACAGCGCAGTAAAGAGGCCTCAAAACCCATCTGGCTTAGTGATTCCTAAGTTGCTTCCAGGCTCCCTGGACCTCCATTGTCATCTGTAACTAGTGCCCCGGCCTGCACTTTAAACCGTGAGTAAAAGTGTGAAAACTGCACGCTGCTGTGTCCTCGGAGTTATTTACTGCGCCATCCACTCTGCACCACATCCATCATCACCATCTTTAACAATATAATTGCCCTGGAACTAAGCTCTACCTGTGGAGAGCTGTATCAACTCTGCTGCATCACCATCAGCTCCAGCGGTCTCTTTAAGCAGCATCAGCCATCCTTGGCCAAGTACCACAGGTGGCATAGCAAACCATCTCTTATAAACTTTATTTCCCCTTTAATCATCATTTTTCATTGGACGCCCAGGGCCATGGACCAGGTCACTGCTGCCATGACACATCCCCTTAAGAACCGGTCCGGTACCGAGTATCCCCACGTCCCTGGTGGGCGCACCAGAAGCACGATTACCAACAGAGTAACCTAGGACACCTGCTCAAGCCGAGGGACCAGAACTGTCACCGACACTGGACCTCAGTCATGTGACAACGAAATAGCTGCCCTCAGCCCAGAGGGAGGCATATACAATTAACCCCTGTCTGACCAGGACGGGATAAAGACAAAACCCCATCCTGGATCATGATAAAGTGCTTCTATTCAGTGCAGGAGTACGAAAACTCAAATGCTATAGTCTCCTGGCTCCTTTCAGTCGCTGCAAACCCATGACAGCATTCCTCTTTATCACTAGTTAGGATTGGGTGTTTATAAATCCTGCCATACACATCACATGGCTGTTGTCTGATCAATCTTTCTGCCAATTGTTCAGCCTGCAACTGCTGCTCCCATATGTAGGAGCACTCGTTCAGCTGAGCGCTCATGTGTTCTCTATGAGAAAGCCACTGGCTGACCCATTGGTTAGTGCCTTATTTCCAGGGGAACAATTCCATAAGCAGCTCAAAATCGGACATCTCTCCCAACCATCAGCCAGCTCTCCCCTATAAACATTAGACCATTGGCTAACTCCATCCATATTTGTGAGTTCAGCCACCATTAGTCTAACGAGTATGGGGGACTAAAGTCAAGATACCCAATTCATATTTCTCCAACATCGTCTGTCAAGAGGCTCCCATTATATGGATGGTTAGCCTGTGTCAAGAAAGTTGTTCCAATTTAGCCCCTAGCGTGGATTCTGTGAAAATAGCAAAATGTGTCATACTGACCTGCCATCAGCCCGTTGGATACAGTGTGGTCTCAGCCAGCATCAGAAGTGATGAAGCACCAATTCACCTGTCACAGGGCCTCTGCAGCCAGTGATTAACTGCACCAATCTGGTGACTTGAATAGCGCGTCATCAGACAAACCTCTGATGGCAATCCGTTCAAGTCATCTGACTGCTGCGCTGATTTGTAATGAGCAAACATGGTCGGGTAACATGTTATTTGAGCATGCTCGAGTGTTATCTGAGCATCTGAGCGTGCTTGTATGTTATGTTTGCATCCCCATGGCTGCATGATTTGCGGCTGTTAGACAGCCTGAACACATGCGTGGATTGCTTGTTTGTTAGACAGCCTCAACACATGTGAGGATTCCATAACAGCCGCAAATCATGCAGCCGCGGGGACTCGAACATAATATACAAGCATGCTCAAGATACTCGGATAACATCCCAGCATTCTTAGATAAGACGTTATCTGAGCACTTTCCTTCATCACTAGCGCTGATCCACATGGGTGAGTATGGCATATTTTTTTTTTATGTTTACAGAATCCAAGCCAGGGGTAAGACTGTATTTAGCCCAGACAACTCCTTTAAGATAACTGTCAGAAGAATGCAAGCATCCAAGTTTACTGCAATGAGTAGAGGGAATAGGGTCGAAAAATGATCATTTATGTTGGATTTTCCCAGGGACAGTGAAAAGGTCCACCAACATTAGAGGAGTTGTTCGGATCTTACATATTGATGACCTATTCATTAGATAAATCATCAATACAAGATGAGTAGGGGTCTGACACATGAATCAGTTTCTAGACATAGGCAATGTACGGGATGGAAAACAGATGCCCCATAGTTCAATGGCCACTGCCAGTACTGCATCTAATTGCCTATTAATTTTTAATATTCTACATGGAGAAGCAAGAAAAACATTTCTGGCCACTCATCCCCTTCTATAATTAAAACTTCACATTACAGTAACGCTCTGCATGCTCGGCCCACCACTTGAGACATGATGAGAACTGTCATTTACCGTCAGCTTGAAAGTCGTGTTACCTAAGTCTGGAAAGCGCTGACTGATGCACGTTACAACATATCAGTTATCTTTCACCACATTCATTTCTGTTCACCATATGTGCACTTCACTTTTTAGTAATTCTGCATTACTTCCTTTTTCAATTGTGCTGATTGTTGAGGATAAAGCACAAACATCCCTGATACATCTCGGAGTGGCAGATGTTCATAAGGTGTTTATTTGTACCCGTGGGACAATGGGCTCCAAATATGACTGTAATAAACAGGTCTCAATGGACGCAATCTAAATATGGACCTGCAGGCATAGTAGATCCGCAGACTGCGATCACTGCGACCAGTGACAGAGAACTTACAATTACAACACTGTGACCAGACACAGCTCTCAGTCGGACTCTCTTTTGCAATGACAATGATTGTTACGAAATAGTGGATGAAGATAAATATTGGCTGCAGATTGCGATAATGTCAGCATTTATCTCATATATATGGCCAGTCTAATAGATACTGAAATATCAGATTCTAACATGAAATTCACAAATTTTAACATATCATTGGCGGTGCAGTAGTTGGTATTTACACTGAAGAAAAAACACTTTATTCAACCATTAACCCAACATGGATAGGTCTCCGCATCCCCCCACAACATAAATTTGGGTGGGTCTTGGGTGCACTGCATTGGTGGACACAGACAGAAAAGGACCCCTGTGTAAGAACAAAATGTGGGCCCCAATAGCTCATAATAATGCACAATTAGGTGGAAATGGGCCCCATTACCTCTTGGGCCCCTGTGCAGCTACATAGGTTGCACCAATGATATGTCCACACCTGTCACTACTATGTGATATTGAAAGAGTAACCATTATTTTATTTTATTCTTTCCATAAATCAATAGTACATGTGAAAATAAAACATTTGGAATCAAGGACATAACATCTGCGGTCGCAGGGGTCGCAGCTGACGGGGCCTGGAGCGCTTAGGGGCCCAGGCCCCAGGGCCACCATCAGGGCATTACTGCCCTGACTGGCGTATGGAGCCCAATGAGGAGAGGGGGCCCGCATCAGGCACCAGTGGCAGGCTGGGCGGGGGGGGGGCAGAGGGACACCATGTCAGCGGCCAGTGCAGGCTAATAGCCACAATGCCGCTATGCAGTGGCCTTTACTATTAGCGCACACAGAGGAGAGCGAACGAACAACACTGCTCTTCTCTACAGCTCTGCACGGCTGCAGCCCGTGACTGCTCACGTGGGCACGACGTCAGCGAAGGTCTTTTCGCCCACCAGTGCCTGATGCTGCGGTGATGTAGTGTACGGCTGTGACAGTTGGTGATCAGAAAGTTCCATGGAGAACTGTAACTGCTGCATCAGGAGAACTTGCAGCAGAATATCTGCGTCTACCTCAAGTTTCTACTTCTCCCTCTCCTTCCAGGTCTTTCTCTTCTGATTAAATCCTTTGGCTGTGTTCATTTTTTCTTGCAGATTTTCTTCTAGATGTTAATATGGTATAAAATACCCCACTTACATCAACTAGTCACATACCAGCCCACTTTGGAATGTCATACAGGATTTATTCAGACATAGAGGTTGGGAAATGGTTGTTGCCATGTGGCCGAGAACACAGGTTTAGGGTAAGTGCCACAACGTGTGGATTTACCCAGTGAATTGCTATGATTTTGCTGTTCTAATGAGTTTTACCTGTGCTTACTGTTGACCCTCTTAATTTTGTCAAGAATGACAGCCCAGCCATTACGTCTCCCTGTGCTCTCATTGTTAGATTTTTGGTGTCAGTGTCATTTTTTTTTCAAAACACACCAGGTCGTAGGTACTGCTTATAATTTTGCCATTTTCCCAATGGCCTCTCAATAGGACTTAAAAAGAAACTAGACTAAAAAGATAGTACATTTTAAAAGTCATTACTCTTACTAAAGTGGTATTCCCGCCTGATACATTTATGTCATATCCAGTGGATATGCCACATATGTATAATACATA
The DNA here is from genome assembly GCF_039654945.1 of Dendrobates tinctorius. Taxonomy (NCBI): domain Eukaryota; kingdom Metazoa; phylum Chordata; class Amphibia; order Anura; family Dendrobatidae; genus Dendrobates; species Dendrobates tinctorius. Next base: position 11,980,629 of record NW_027361757.1, on the reverse strand, counting down.
TAGGTCCTATCAAATAGGACCTGCATATATCTCAAGAACATGATCCATCTCACGATTGACATCAGCTCCATAAGACATCCATTTTTAGAAGTAAAAGCAGACTATCCTTTAGGCATCCATTTAATTGATAAATTTTATATATAAAAAAAACAGTAGAGGCTAGTGCATGCACAAGCTCACATTCGCCTCATGTTAGAAAACTTTTTTTCAACTTCCATTGGTTCGTTTGCAATCGTTTTGCACAAGAAAAGGACATGGCCCAAAAAATGGTAATCTGAATCAGGCCTAAACTTGTAGTTTTTTATATGTTTTTCCTTATTAGGTGAAGGACATAATTCATTAGTGAATTTGCATTCTTAGAGATGTTTTCTAGTGGTTTGAGACTGCAGTTAATGCTATGCAATTGTACTGTTAAGCACTCCACATAAAATACAGAATTCCCTGGTTGTCTCATTAGTTCTTCCTTGGTTTACCTGTACTACATTTCGAGCTGACATGAGATCCAATGAATATAAAAAAAATGTTTTCTTACTTCTCTCTTTTAGCCAAACTAAACAGTAAAGTGCTCGTTTCATTTCCCCATAATAGGTTGTGTATAATTACATACCTTCATCAAAATGTTGGGATTTTTTTTTTATAAACTACAGTACAGTGCAAAAGTTTGCAACAAGTGAGAGGAAAATGTTGCAAAGTAAGTATGCTTTCACACTTTCAAAAATACAAGTGTTAATAATTTATTTTTATTACCGGTAATTAACAAAATACAAAAGTGAATGACCAAAAGAGGAATCTAAATTACATCAATATTTTATGTGACCACTATTTGCCTTTCAGTCAACATCAGTTGGTCTAGGTAAACTTACCAAAAGTCAGGGATTTTGTAGGCTGACGTACCGGAACTCTCGCGGAAATTACCGCGAGAATTCCGGAATTCCATTCCGCGGGAAAATCGCATTTTAAATTCCCGCGATTTTCCCGCGGAAAAACTAGCATTTTGCAAGCGTAATTAGCTTGCAAAATGCTAGCGTTCTCCAAGCGATCTGTAGCATCACTTGGAAAACTGATTGACAGGTTGGTCACACTCGTCAAACATAGTGTTTGACGAGTGTGACCAACTTTTTATTACTGAGGCCGCCTATGCAGCATCAGTAGTAAAAGATAAAATGCAAAAAAAAAAAATGGTGTTATTCTTACCCTCCGACGTCCCACGCAGCCGTTCCCAGTAGTCCTTTGCGAAAATGCCCGCGATGACGTCAGTTCTCGCGGGATCGCGATGTCTCGCGGTAATTCGCGATGACGTCGCGCGAATGACCACGAGACTTCGCGATCCCGCGAGAACGGACGCCATCGCGGGCATTTTCGCAAAGGACTACTGGGAACGAGAGCGTGGAGAGAGGCGGGAAGGCTGCGCGGGACATCGGAAGGTAAGAATAACAATATTTTTTACTTTAAATTCTATTTTTTACAGGGATATGGTACCCAAAGCCCGGAGGACAGTCTCCTCTCCTCCGGACCGTGGGTACCATCCGCAAATGTTCTGCTTACTTTCCGCATGGTGTGCACAGCCACATGCGGGAAGTAAGCGGAACAATGCATTCCTATGGGTGCGGGATTGCCGCGATTCCGCAAATTAATGAGCATGCTGCGTTTTTTACCGCGAAGCGATTCCGCCACGGTAAAAACCGCAGCATTAGCACAGCATTGCGGAATCCCATAGGAATGCATGGGATGCTTATTTTTCGCGTTTTCGCGGCAAAATCGCGCGGTTAAAACCGCCGCGGAAACGCAAAAAAAACGCCACGTGTGAACTCAGCCTTAGCCTTATATATTTGAATTTTGGAACACAAATTGGCTGAAATAGATTGCGGGTGACAAGTCACATTTGCAGGGCCCCTAAGGCACCCAAACAGCAGAAACCCCCCCACAACTGACCCTATCTTGGAAGCTACATCACTCAAGAATTTTATCCAGGGGTATAGTGAGCATTTTAAACCCAAAAGGTACTGCATAGAATTTGCTAATATTAGGTCATCATATTGAATATGTCATTAGTGTTGAGGGTAAGTGCAGCGAGCAGCAAGCATTACTAATGACATATCGTCATTTTTTTTTTACTTTTCAAAAAACCCTAAGCCTTTGGAGTGTTACAGTGTTACTTGTCGGCCACCTGCAATTGAAGCCTAATTCCACCATCAGAAGCTCTAGTGAAAACTAGGTGGCTTAGCCACACCTCTCCAAGGGTAAGTCTGGACCCAGCGTGCCCCCATGTTCACGCTCAGCACTATCTTGTACCCTGCGTGCCACCATGTTCACGCTCAGCACCATCCTGTACCCTGCATGCCCCCGTGTACACGCTTTACGCACTCTTGTACCCTGCATGTCCCCGCCTTCACCTTGCTAAACACGGTCTCTCGCGCCTCCTTCGAGCCGACCACCTGGTTCCAGCAGTCTTGGTACTTTATCCCCCTGGGTCTGCCCCTGATGCTCCCTTTATAGAGGATGGTCCTCACTAGGTCAGCTCGCCCAGGGTGGGTTGGTATCACGGCCCCAAGGGTCCAATCCAAGAGTCCTCACAACCCTAATCCCAACCGTAACCATAATCCAAACCCTAACCCCAACTCTAGCACTAATCATAACCCTAACTTTAGCCTCAACCCTAACCCTAACTGTAGCCCTAACTCTAACCCTAATGGGAAAATGGAAATAAATACATTTTTTTTAATTTTATTATTTTCCCTAACTAAGGGGGTGATAAAGAGGAGTTTGATTTACTATTTTTTTCTTTTGAGCACTAAGATAGGGTCTATCACAATGATCAAAATTAACCAATAGGAAAAAATATATTATTGCCGGGTGCGAGCCGGCAGATCTCGGCGAGCACACTGCACATGTGCCCGCTATTTTCTCCCAGAAGAAGAAGCTGGCGGCCTGGGGATCTTCAGGGGAGCCTGCAGAGACAACGGAGGTACCAAGGGGGTGATCGGGGGACTGGGGGACCCTATTGTCACGGTTCATTTTTGGAGCCGTGGCAGAATGTGGATTCTTATAGAAACCTTTTTCCTTTTTCCCCCGGTGGCCGTTGGGGTTTACTACAACTGTTGTTGCTTTGGTGCTGGTTTTGCCCCCGGTGGCCGCTGGGATTACTACACGTGTGAATTAACCAACAGGTGATGACCACTCCCCCCTCCTTCCTATAAAAGGTTGTCATGTGCAGTAATCACTGTTGGTAATATTGTTCATTTTCTAACCAACCTTGGTGAAGACTGGACATGCCTGGTGGAGAGGGGGTTCAGCTTGTCTGGAGCAGTGGAGTTGCTGCTGGATGCTGTTCGGATCCTTTCTCTCTTGCTTAGAGCTTTTGCAGCAGAGCAAAGATAAGTTTTGGGTTTTAGTTGCTTTAACCCCGTGGTGTCTGTTTTATTTTCCTTTGTGTGTTATTGGGTGCAGTTCACTTTATTCCCTGTCTCACCTCCTGAGGAGGGGGTTGGTGGTTTAGCTCAGGGCTAAACAGGAGATAGGGACAGGTCGGGGACTTGGGCCTCACTACCTTCAAGTGTACCCCAAAGTTAAGGAGAGTCAGGGTACCCCCTTAGCCTGAGGGGCAGTTCAGGGGCCCAGGTTCCACGTCTCCTGCTTTTTTCACTACTGCCCCGTGACACCTATTTCAATCACACCAGGGTTGGTAAAAACTGACTCAAATCATGTTCTCTGTGGTCTCAGCTACCCCCGGCAGCTGAGAACCCGGAGAAACTCCGACGCTGGTGGGCGCTAAAACCTTAACCTCTTACTGCCAGCTGATGGAATAGTACGTCAGCGTAACGCCGGTATGTCTGTATCTTGTTTCTGCGGCGGTACTCTGCATGTCTCTGCATTAACCCTTTGCTCCTTTCCCCCTAACTAGCAGTGATACTGTTGTCTGTTACCTTTATGGATGCTGCTCAGTTTAATGCTCCTCTGCGTAGCCGTACATGTGTGTGTGGCTCTGGTGCTCTGCATGACCACCCACTGGTGCGGTCCCTGGCTGCCCCTGTGGAAAGCTATCCATGGATTTCTAGGTCCTCTGCACTGTGCATGGCTAACACGTGTGTTCAAGCTTGCAGGTGTCCTTTGCAATGCTGATTTGTGTCTGGCTGTGGTTAGGGTGCATGCGGCCACACCACCCCTGCTTTTATGAGGAATGGATGTGTGCCACAATTGCTGCTCCAGCCTATCTCTGTGAGGCAGCTCCTATATAAAAGTTCCTGCCCTGTGGGGCGTTGCCAGAGCTTTGCCTTATGTCTCTGTGTTTTGCCATGTCTGTGTGGTGTTCAGCACCTGTCCTGCTTGCCGGCAGTTCTAGGAGAGCTGATGCCTGTCTTGCTGCCCTCCAGGAGGCAGAATATCCTGGTCCTTGTTCCTGTCCACCCTCCAGGAGGCAGAATATCCTGGCCCTTGTTCCTGTCCGCACTCCAGGAGGCAGAATATCCTGGTCCCTGTTCCTGTCCGTCCTCCAGGAGGCAGAATATCCTGGCCTGTCCACCCTCCAGGAGGCAGAATATCCTGGTCCCTGTGTTAATGTTTGGAGTCTTGCCTTGTGCCTGTTTCCTGCTGTGTCTTGTTTCCTGAATCCTGGATCTGCTCCTGTACCTGACCCTGTCTGAACTGTGTCCTCTGTGTTCTGTTCCTGAGGACCTTCTGTGTCTTGAACCCTGTGCCCAGTGACTGTGACTCTTTGCTAACTGACTTTCCGTGATCTAACCTGGGTTCATCTTGGAAGTAGGAGTCTGGTGTGTCTGCTGAGTTTCTGCTAATCTGTGCTCAGCTGGTTATTTAGTGCTATCCCCGGCCGGTTCCAGTCCAACCCGGTGGGGTTTGCACCAGACCGCTTGGGTTCCTTTTTAGGTCGCTGCCAGATGTCCGGAGCCTGATGACCGTGGCCTCTCGTCCGGAGCCTGATGACCACGGTCCGATGTCCGGTGTCTGATGACCACTTCCAGATGTGCTGTGCCTGATGTCCTCCGCCAGATGTACGGATCCTATGCTTCCCTGCCCAATGTCGGGAGCCTACCGATCACTGCCAGAGGTCCGGAGCCTGATGACTGCGGCCTGATGTCCGGAGCTGATGTCCGCAGCCTGATGCCCAGAGCCTGTCAATCGTTGCCAGTTGTCCGGAGTCCGATGCCAGTGTGCTGATGTTCTATCTGAGATCTGAGTCCTGATGTCCTGCCTGAGACATGATGTCCAGTCCGTGTTCCTGATGTCCAGTCCATGTTCCTGATGTCCAGTCCATGTTCCTGATGTCAAGTCCATGTTCCTGATGCCCTGCCTGTGGCTCGATGTCTGGTCTGTGGTCCTGGTCGTCCAGCCTGTGTCCAGATGTATGGTCCATGGTCCTGGTGGTCCAGCCTGTGTTCCAGAGTCGGCCCCTCTTGTGTTCCTGGAGAGTCTTCAGCCTTGTTTCCCGGTGACGGCTCTGCCTGGATCTAACCAGCCGATGACCTGTGTTGCTATGCCGGAGTTCCTATTCCTGTCCTGCCTGTGTCCCGATGTTCCGCCGGTTCCCTGAGGTGCCCCTGTGATGACATCTGTCCTGGATCGGTGTCTGATGTTCTCCTGCTGAGCCTGTGCTATGCCTGAGGCCTGAGAGAGAGGCTGTCCTAGTATGCCTGTGCCAGATGACCCTGGACTGCATCAACCTGTGATGACCCTTGCCATCATCTGACATCTGTCCTGGGTGTGTGTCTGATGTTCTCCTGCTGAGCCAGTGCTATGCCTGAAGCCTGAGAGAGAGGCCATGCCAGATGACCCTGGACTGCATGCAGGGCCGGCGTTAGGGGCAGGCAGACCAGGCAGCTGCCTGGGGCCCCCGCTCCCCCAGGGGTCCCCAGCTAGCGGCCTGCCTCCAGCACCGACTCCCCCTGCCGCATTGAACTATACCGGCATCTGCCGGTACAGTTCAAAGCGATGATGAACCCACTCTGCCTCTGACACAGCGGATGCGCAATGACGTCATTGCGCACTCACTGTGTGCAGGAAGAGCAGGAGACAGGAATTGGGAGCAGCGCTGGCACAAGGAGAGGGTGGAGAGTGTTTTTTTGTTTTTTTAAATAGTGTGAGTACTGGACTGTGGGGCCACTCTGGGGGGCTATATACCATGTGTGACTGGGCTATATACCATGTGGTGTTGGACTGTATACCATGCTGGGCTATATACCATGTGGTGCTGGGCTATATACCATGTGGTGCTGGGCTATATACCATGTGGTGCTGGGCTATATACCATGTGTGGCTGGGCTATATACCATGTGGTGCTGGGCTATATACCATGTGGTGCTGGGCTATATATCATGTGGTGCTGGGCTATATATCATGTGGTGCTGGGCTATATATCATGTGGTGCTGGGATATATATCATGTGGTGCTGGGCTATATACCATGTGGGGCTGGGCTATATACCATGTGTGGCTGGGCTATATACCATGTGTGGCTGGGCTATATACCATGTGTGGCTGGGCTATATACCATGTGGTGCTGGGCTATATACCATGTGGGGCTGGGCTATATACTATGTGGGGAGTTCTATATACCATGGTAGGCTGTGCTATATTCCATGTGGTGCTGGGCTATATACCATGTGCGGCTGGGCTATATACCATGTGTGGCTAGGCTATATATCATGTGGGGCTGTGCAATACACCATGTGGTGCTGGGTTATATACTATGCAGCTGTGTTATATACCATGGGGGTACATTTTACATTATATTCTATGGGGGGATACATTATATTCTATGGGGGGGCTGTATTATATTTATTATATTCTATGGGGGGGTGATTGCATCATACTCTGAGGGGGCTACATTATACTATATGAAAAATAAAACAAGATACTCATAAACACAATCAGACCAGGAGGACATATTCCTGGCATAATAAAGGAGTCCCAGGGGGGTCTGCGCGTGTACCCCCTTTTTTTTTTTTTAAAAAAATATATATATCTTTATTAGGACAAATAGACAGAATTTGGACAAAACAGTGCTCGGTAGTGCATTAAAATAATTGGGGTACACGCGCAGACCCCCCGGGACTCCTCACTACCGCCCTTTGCTGGTAAGAAATTACCGCTCCTTTCGCTGCATGCGTCTTTGGACTAGAGAGCAGCAACTACTGAATAGTGGTTATAAGATGATAGAGGCTTTGAGATTTTTTCCCCAATTTTCCCTATTTTGCCTCGCATAGTGAGACGCTAGTTCTATGATCTGTTGTCACTCTATTGCCTCTTTGGGCCAGGTAAGGTCCTCTATATAGAAATAACAGTTCTAATGAGGCATTTGTATAACCATCTTGGTGGTGTATGTTAACAGTGACACCCTCTGTCTACCGTTATAGCGGCTCTCTGATAATAACCACTAGACATATATGTTTAGGTTACACCATATTTTCATACAGTGCCCTATATATATACATATATATTTATTTACATATATCTATTGGCCATGTATATTTGTGTAATATGTCATCAGGGCTGGTGTGTTAATAAGTAATATTGAAGATGTGATGATATAGTGATAATACCGTACATCTATCCATGTGAGGAGATTGTAGTGTCCATTTGGACTATATTATTTGAGTTCTTTAGGGAGGTCTGCTATGTTTCCCATGGTGCGTGGGTTATTTTAATGCACTACAGAGCACTGTTTTGTCCAAATTCTGCTTATTTGTCCTAATAAAGAGGTGTGCTGCGGCGGTGAGCCCACCTCAAAGCCGGGACATGTCAGCTATTTTAAACAGCTTACATGTGCCCGCAATAGGTGCGAGCGGAATCGTGATCCGACCATGCTTATTAACTAGTTAAATCCCGATGTCAAACGCTGACAGTGGGCATTTAACTAGAGCTTCCAGCGCACAGACGGAAATACACGCACCGACGACTCCGGTCACGTGATCGGGGGGTCAACAGTGCGTTGCTATAACAAACTGAGGTCTCCTCGAAACCTCTATAGTTGTTGATGGCAGATTGCTATGAGCGCCAACCTGAGGTCGGCGCTCATAGCAATGCTGTAATTCAGCTTCATACTGTAGAGGTGATCTATGCATCACCTCTATGTAGCAGAGGTGATCACGCTATGGCAGCTTCTAGTCTCCTATGGAGGCTATTGAAGCATGCCAAAAGTAAAAAAAATGTGTGTAAAAATTTAAAAAAAAAATATTTAAAAATTTGTCCCAATCAACATAAAACCCCAAAAAAATCAAACCTACACATATTTGGTATCACTGCGTTCAGAATCGCCCGATCTATCAATAAAAAACGGAATAACCCAATCGCTAAACAGCGTAGCGAGAAAAAAAATCAAAACGCTAGAATTACTTTTTTTGGTCGTCACGATATTGCATTAAAATGCAAAAATGGGTGATCAAAAGAATGTATCTGCATAAAAGTTGTATCATTGAAAACGTCAGCTCGGCATGCATAAAATAAGCCCTCACCCAACCCGAGATCACGAAAAATGGAGACGCTACTGGTCTCGGAAAATGGCGCAATTTTAAAAAAAAAATTTTTAACAAATTTTGGAATTTTTTTTCATTACTTAGATAAAAGAGAACCTAGACATGTTTGGTGTTTATGAACTCGTAATGACCTGGAGAATCATAATAGCAGGTTAGTTTTAGCATTTAGTGAACCTAGTAAAAAGCCAAACAGAAAACAAGTGTGGGATTGCACTTTTTTGCAATTTCCCATTTCCGAGTACACTAAATGGTAAAACCAATGGTGTCATTCAAAAGTACAACTCGTCCCGCAAAAATATAAGCCCTCACATGGCCATATTGACCAAAAAATAAAAAGTTATACCTCTGGAAAGAAGGGGAGCGAAAAACAAAAAAATAAAAAAGCTCCGGTCATGAAGGGGTTAACCCCTTTCTGACCTTAAACATATTATTCTGTCCATGTGCCCTGGGACTTAATGCCCATGGATGGAATAGTACATCATACAGTTGTGGCCAAAAGTATTGACACCCCTGCAATTCTGTCAGATAATACTCAGTTTCTTCCTGAAAATGATTGCAAACACAAATTCTTTGTTATTATTATCTTCATTTAATTTGTCTTAAATGAAAAAACACAAAAAGAATTGTCCTAAAGCCAAATTGGATATAATTCCACACCAAATATAAAAAAGGGAGGACACTGTTCGAAAAATCATGTGATGCTTCTCTAATTTGTGTAATTAACAGCACCTGTAACTTACCTGTGGCACCTAACAGGTGTTGGCAATAACTAAATCACACTTGCTGCCAGTTGACATGGATTAAAGTTGACTCAACCTCTGTCCTGTGTCCTTGTGTGTACCACATTGAGCATGGAGAAAAGAAAGAAGACCAAAGAACTGTCTGAGGACTTCAGAAACCAAATTGTGAGGAAGCATGAGCAATCTCAAGGCTACAAGTCCATCTCCAAAGACCTGAATGTTCCTGTGTCTACCGTGCGCAGTGTCATCAAGAAGTTTAAAACCCATGGCACTGTGGCTAACCTCCCTAGATGTGGACGGAAAAGAAAAATTGACAAGAGATTTCAACGCAAGATTGTGCAGATGTTGGATAAAGAACCTCGACCAACATCCAAACAAGTTCAAGCTGCCCTGCAGTCCGAGGGTATAACAGGGTCAACCCGTACTATCCGTCGGCGTCTGCATGAAAAGGGACTGTATGGTAGGAGACCCAGGAAGACCCCACTTCTTACCCCGAGACATAAAAAAGCCAGGCTGGAGTTTGCCAAAACTTACCTGAAAAAGCCTAAAACGTTTTGGAAGAATGTTCTCTGGTCAGATGAGACAAAAGTAGAGCTTTTTCGGCAAAGGCCTCAACATAGAGTTTACAGGAGAAAAAAAGAGGCATTCAAAGAAAAGAACACGGCCCCTACAGTCAAGCATGGCGGAGGTTCCCTGATGTTTTGGGGTTGCTTTGCTGCCTCTGGCACTGGACTGCTTGACCGTGTGCATGGCATTATGAAGTCTGAAGACTACCAACAAGTTTTGCAGCATAATGTAGGGCCCAGTGTGAGAAAGCTGGGTCTCCCTCAGAGGTCATGGGTCTTCCAGCAGGACAATGACCCAAAACACACTTCAAAAAGCACTAGAAAATGGTTTGAGAGAAAGCACTGGAGACTTCTAAGGTGGCCAGCAATGAGTCCAGACCTGAATCCCATAGAACACCTGTGGAGAGATCTAAAAATGGCAGTTTGGAGAAGGCACCCTTCAAATATCAGGGACCTGGATCAGTTTGCCAAAGAAGAATGGTCTAAAATTCCAGCAGAGCATTGTAAGAAACTCATTGATGGTTACCGGAAGCGGTTGGTTGCAGTTATTTTGGCTAAAGGTTGTGCAACCAAGTATTAGGCTGAGGGTGCCAATACTTTTGTCTGGCCAATTTTTGGAGTTTTGTGTGAAATGATCAATGTTTTGCTTTTTGCTTCATTCTCTTTTGTGTTTTTTCATTTAAGACAAATTAAATGAAGATAGTAATACCAAAGAATTTGTGATTGCAATCATTTTCAGGAAGAAACTGAGTATTATCTGACAGAATTGCAGGGGTGTCAATACTTTTGGCCACAACTGTAGGTGATCAGCCGCGCTCACAGGGGGGAGTGCAGCTGATCGCGACCGGGTGCCAGGTGATTATCACAGCTGACACCCGGCACTATGCGCCTGGAGCGGTCACGGACCGCTCCCGGCACAAAAACCCCCGGCACACTGCGATCAAACATGATCGCAGTGTTCCGGTGGCATAGGGAAGCATCGCGCAGGGAGTGGGCTCCCTGCGTGTTTCCCTGAGACCCTCAGAATAACGCAATGTGATCGCTTTGTTCTGAGGGCCTCCTCCCTTCAGGCCCCCCCAGATCCAAGAAGGCCGTGGGGTCCTTCCGGGTCCTGCAGGGAGATGGCTTCTCAGTGCCTGCTGAGAAGCCTCCTATACTGCCTGTCAGATCGCTGATCTGACACAGTGCTGGGACAATGTAAAAAAGAAAAAAAAAATTAACATGTGTAAAAATAATTTTTAAAAAATTCCTAATTAAAGAATAAAAAATTAATATATAATTTCATTTCTTTATGTAAATAAACAAAAACAATAAAAGTACACATATTTAGTCTCGTCATGTCCGTAATGACCCGCCCTATAAAACTGTCCCATTAGTTAACCCCTTTAGTGAATCCCTTTAAAAAAAGGCAAAAAACAATGCTTTATCATCATACCACCAAACAAAAAGTGCAATAACGGCATTAAAAAGACATATATAAATAAACATGGTACCGCTGAAAATGTCATCTTGTCCCGCAAATAACGAGCTGTCAAATGACATCAGCAAAAAAATAAAAAACTTATAGCTCGCAGAATAAAGTGATGCAAAAATAATTATTTTTTATATAAAATTGGTTTTATTGTATAAAAGCGCCAAAACATAAAAAAATATAAATGAGGTATCGCTGTAATCATACTGACCAGAAGAATAAAACTGCTTTATTAATTTTACCACACGCGGAAAGGTATATACACCCCCCCAAAAAAGAAATTCATGAATCGCGGGTTTTTGTTTATTCTGCCTCCCAAAAATCGGAATAAAAAGCGATCAAAAAATGTCATGCACCCGAAAGTGGTACCAATAAAAACATCAACTCGTCTCGCAAAAATAAGACCTCACATGGCTCTGTGGGCCAAAATATGGAAAAATTATAGCTCTCAATATGAGGTGATGCAAAAACTATTTTTACAATAAACAGAGTCTTTTAGCGTATGACAGCTACCAAGCAAAAAAACCCGCTAAAAATAGTAAATCAAACCCCCCTTTATCACCCCCTTAGTTAGGGAAAAATAATAAAATAAAAAAATGTATTTATTTTCCATTTTCCCATTAGGGCTAGGTTAGGGTTAGGGTTGGTGCTAAAGTTAGGGTTAGGGTTGGGGCTAAATTTAGGGTTAGGGTTGGGGCTATGGTTAGGGTAGGTGCTAAAGTTAGGGTTAGTGTTGTTGCTAAAGTTAAGATCAGGGTTAGGGTTAAGGTTGGAGTTAGAATTGGGGGTATCCACTGTCTAGGCACATCAGGGGCTCTCCAAACGCAACATGGTGTCTGATCTCAATTCCAACCAATTCTGCGCTGAAAAAGTCCAACGGTGCTCCCTCCCTTCCAAGATCTGCCATGCGCCCAAACAGTGGTTTACCCCCACATATGGGGTATTAGCCTACTTAGGACAAATTACACAACAACTTTTGGAGTCCAATTTCTCCTGTTACCCTTGGGGAAAAAAAATCGGGGGCGAAAACATCATTTTTGTGGAAAAAAATATGATTTTTTTTTATTTGTATGGCTCTACTTCTGTGAAGCACTTGGGGGTTCAAAATTCTCAACACACATCTAGATAAGTTCCTTGGGGGGTCTAGTTTCCAAAATAGGTTCACTTCTGGGGGTTTTCACTGTTTAGGCACTTCAGGTGCTCTCCAAACGAGACATGACACCCACAGACTATTCCATCAAAGTCTGCATTCGAAAACGTCACTACTTCCCTTCCGAGCCCTGACATGTACCCATACAGTAGTTTTCTCCCACACATATAGGGTATCAGCGTACTCAGGACTAATTGGACAACAACTTTTGGGGTCCAATTTCTCCCGTTACCCTTGTGAAAATAAAAAATTGGAGACTAAAAGATCATGTTTGTGAAAAAAATATGATTTTTTTTATTTTCACGCCCGGGCATTATAAACTTCTATGAAGCACTTGGGAGTTCAAAGTGCTCACCACATATCTAGCTAAGTTCCTTGGAGGATCTAGTTTTCAAAATGGGGTCACTTGTGGGGGGATTTCCACTGTTTAGGCACATCGCACATCAGGGGCTCTCCAAATGTGACATGGCGTCCGATCTCAATTCCAGCCCATTTTGCGTTGAAAAAGTCAAACGGCGCTCCTTCCCTTCCGAGCTCTGCCATGCGCCGAAACAGTGGTTCCTCCCACATATGGGGAATCAGTGTACTCAGGACAAATTGCACAATAACTTTTGGGGTCCAATTTCTCCTGTTACCCTTGGTAAAATAAAAAAAATTGGACCTGAAGTGGTTTTTTGTGAAAAGTTAAATGTTCATTTTTTCTTAAACATTCAAAAAATTCCTGTGAAGCACTTGAAGGGTTAACCTTCTTGAATATGGTTTTAACCACCTGGAGGGGTGCATTTTTTAGAATGGTGTCACTTTTGGGTATTTTCTATCATATAGACCCCTCAAAGTGACTTCAAATGTGATGTGGTCCCTAAAAAAAATGGTGTTGTAAAAATGAGAAATCGCTGGTCAACTTTTAACCCTTATAACCTCCTAACAAAAAAAATGTTTGGTTCCAAAATTGTGCTGATGTAAAGTAAACATGTGGGAAATGTTACTTATTAAGTATTTTGTATGCCATATCTCTGTGATTTAAGGGCATGAAAATTCAAAGTTGGGCAAATTTCCATTTTTTTAAATAAATAAACACAAGTTATATCAAAGAAATTTTACCACTAACATAAAATACAGTGTGTCATAAGAAATCGCAATGATCCATGGAAGTGTTCCAGAGTTATTATCTCATAAAGGGGCGCCGTTAAAAAGCAGCGCTGTGGTTTAAGTACCATTAACTGCCACCGTTAAAGATGTATTGGCAGTCGTTAAGGGGTTAAATGTGACTCATCAATTTCCCCTGCTCGCGTCGATCACCGTCAGAGCAGAGGAGAATGATGAGAGCCGTGTTCAGCACCCGGCGCCGGGGAACAGCTCTTACTGCAATGCTTCTTCCCTGGCGCCCGTCCATGTAGCACTGATGCGTGTGATAAAACACTCCGGGATCGCCTTTGCTGGGGTCAAAGGTCACGTGCGTTCAGCATGAAACTCAGGCGCAGAGCTGGGATTCGGGTGTAACTGACCCTGGGTCAGGTTTATTAATGGTGAAAGCAATGCAAAAGGAAATAAAACATAAAACAAATCCTTGCCTGTCCGGCACTAACTAAACAATGGACAACCTAACTACCAACTGGCGGGCTTCTCCCGTCCAGCCAAACCACAGTTGCAGTGGTCACTGCTTCCACTCACGTGTGTGTCTCTCACACAGACAGGCTCTCTGTGTACCCAGGCTGAGACACTCACACAACCACCTTGCATCCTTTTATATCCACCTCCCATTATTCATTAGCAAGCAGGTGCGATACTGACCAGACTAGGCCACATAGGAAAGGAATCTGGGTGAGATATACCTGCCCTCATCCACTATTCCCACCTGATTCTCACATATCCCCCCCCTCTGCTCAGACCACTCTGGTCGAGCAATGACACCCGCCAAACAGTGCACTCGGGACAGGGCATCTGCATTCCCCATCTGTACCCCTGGACGGTGCTCCACCGTAAAAGTGTAGGCCTGCAGGGCAAGGAACCACCGGGTCACCCGGCTATTCCGTTCGTTGTTCAAGTGCATCCACTTGAGAGGGGCATGGTCAGTGATCAGCCTGAACTTTCGGCCCACCAGGTAATATTTGAGGGCCTCTAGAGCCCACTTAATGGCGAGGCACTCTTTTTCTACGACTGCATACCTTTGTTCGTGTTTATTCAGCTTCCTGCTGAGATAGAGGACTGGGTGTTCCACACCGTCCCTCACTTGTGAGAGTACGGCCCCGATACCGGTATCAGAGGCATCCATTTGTACCACAAACTCGCTGCGGAAGTCCGGAGTCACCAGTACGGGCTGAGAGCAAAGTGCCCATTTTAGGCTATGGAAGGCTTCTTCAGCCACTAAACTCCATTTAATCATGACGGAGTCTTTCCCTTTTGGAAGATCCGTCAGGGGGGTAGCGATGGCTGCAAAATTGGGTATGAACCGGCGATAATAGCCGGCGATCCCCAGGAAGGCTTGCACCTGCTTCTTGTTGACAGGTTGTGGCCAGTCCTGAACCGCCTGAATCTTATCAACCTGGGGTTTAACAACACCCCTCCCAATTACATACCCCAAATACCGGGCTTCTAGCCCGATGTGACATTTCTTGGGGTTCGCGGTTAGACCTGCCTCCCACAGGTCGTCAATCACAGCTTGTACTTTCTGGAGATGAGTCTCCCAGTCCAAGCTGTAAATGACAATGTCATCCAAATAGGCCGAAGCGTACCGCCTATGTGGCCTCAAGACTCGATCCATCAGTCTCTGGAAGGTCGCCGGTGCCCCGTGCAGTCCAAACGGCATATACACATACTGAAATAAACCTTCCGGCGTAGCAAATGCCGTCTGCAGCCTCTGCCAGAGGGATCTGCCAATATCCCTTTGTTAGATCTAGGGTCGTAATATACCGGGCTTTTCCTAACCGATCTATTAACTCGTCGACCCGGGGCATAGGATAGGCATCAAATTTTGAGACCGCATTCAGTTTCCTGAAGTCATTGCAGAACCGGATGGTGCCGTCCGGTTTAGGAATTAGCACAATCGGGCTGGACCACGCACTGTGCGATTCCTCAATGACTCCTAACTCTAACATTGCCTTCACTTCTCGGGAAACGGCTTCACGGCGCGCTTCCGGGATTCGGTAGGGCTTTACGTGAACTGTGACACCAGGTTCCGTTACGATGTCATGTTTCATTAGCATAGTCTGCCCGGGTTTTTCTGAGAAAAACTTTTGGTTGTGAAGTAGAAA
Organism: Dendrobates tinctorius; assembly: GCF_039654945.1. Classification (NCBI taxonomy): domain Eukaryota; kingdom Metazoa; phylum Chordata; class Amphibia; order Anura; family Dendrobatidae; genus Dendrobates; species Dendrobates tinctorius. The sequence goes on along the minus strand of NW_027361757.1, from coordinate 11,964,966 downwards.
CTGCCTGACCTCAGTCTTTTGCCGCTCCGAGAGAGTCTCTGCAACCCGTACCTCCGGTACGGTATGCGAGCAGACAGGACGGGCCAGCTCCGCTGACAAGGCAGACCGATCCTTCCAGGGCTTTATCAGATTTACATGATAAATCTGTTCAGGTTTCCGTTTACCTGCCTGGTATACTTTGTAGTTTACTTCACCAACTCTTTCCTTGATCTCAAAGGGGCCCTGCCACTTTGCCAGTAACTTACTGTCCACCGTGGGGACCAGGATCAACACCCTATCTCCGGGTGCAAACGTACGGATCTTGGCGCCCCTATCATAGATTCTTTTTTGGGCTCCTTGAGCCTGTATCATGTGTTCTTTGACGATAGGCATAACAGCCGCAATACGGTCCTGCATTTGTGTGACGTGATCTATCACTGTTTTAAATGGAGTGACCTGACCCTCCCAGGTTTCTTTTGCAACGTCTAACAGTCCGCGAGGATGTCGGGCGTACAATAACTCGAAAGGCGAGAATCCCGTGGAAGACTGGGGTACTTCCCTGATGGCAAAAAGCAAATACAGAAGTAAATAGTCCCAGTTCTTCCCATCCTTGTCTATCACCTTTCTCAGCATCTGCTTCAGAGTTTTATTGAACCGTTCAACCAACCCGTCTGTTTGAGGGTGATACACGGATGTGCGTAACGGTTCGATTTGTAACAATCGGCAGAGCTCCTTCATTATCCTGGACATAAAGGGGGTCCCCTGGTCGGTGAGTATCTGTTTTGGTATACCGACCCGACTAAACACATGCACCAGTTCCTTGGCAATCGTCTTGGTGGCCGTGTTACGCAAAGGGATGGCCTCCGGGTAACGAGTGGCATAATCCAAGATGACCAGGATATGTTGGTGTCCACGTGCAGACCGTGCAAGGGGCCCAACTAAATCCATCCCAATCCTCTTAAACGGGACTTCAATAATAGGTAGGGGTACCAAAGGGCTACAGAACCGGGGCTTAGGTGCAGAGGCTTGGCAGTCAGGACAAGACTCACAATATACACGAATATCGTGATGCATGCCTGGCCAAACAAAACAGTGTAATATCCTTTCGGTGGTTTTCTGGACTCCCAGGTGACCTCCCATCACATGTCCGTGGGCCAGGTCCAGCACCTGCCGCCGGTAGGGTTTTGGCACGACTAATAGTTGCACCGTATCTTCCCCCTTTTTCTCTATCTGATAGAGTAAATCATTCTCCAGAACCATGTAAGGATATGCCAACCTAGAGCCAGGTTCTACGGGTACCCCATTTATCACTTTTACATTTGTCCTAGCCTGAGAAAGGGTAGGATCCTTTATTTGCTCGCTTTGGAAGTCATCTTTCTGAACTTCTAAATCCGGCAAACGGGGAGGTGGACGGCTGTCGGCCTCCTCCTCTTCCCCGGTCTCCTCCGTATCACCCGCCATGACTGAAAACGGGAACTGCAGGTCATTTCCCGCAGACTCTTCCCCAGAGTCTTCCGGGGAGACCTCTTCCAGGGGTTCGGGACCCACACGCGCCCTGGGAGAAGAATCATGTACACTATTACCCTGGGGTATCAACTGATTCTCCCACAATTGCCAGAAGTGGGGAAAATCCCGGCCCAGGATAACATCATGCAATAACGCCGGGACGAGTCCCACTTTATGTTGCACAGACCCATAGGAAGTAGTAATGCATATGACCGTGGTGAGGTACGAACAGGTGTCTCCATGCACACATGTTACAGAAAATTTGTCTGATGGTCCAGTCGGGGCTGACACCAGACTGGCCTTCACCAGAGTCACCACACTTCCCGAGTCTAACAATGCCACCACATTTTTGCCATCAACAGTTAAATCACACAAGTATTTTTCCGCATCCTTTTGACCGGCATTCACACTCACTACCCGTGCAACCATAGACATGCGGTTTTTAGAGTCGGTGACGTCGCACTGCATGGGTTCAGTAGTGACCGGACAGTTTGCAGCAATATGTCCCATCTCTTGGCAGCGGAAACACCTAACGGGCCCCTTGCTTAGACCATAGTTCGTTACTCTCGGCCTCGCAGTGCGGGCAGTCCCGTTTTCCTCCCCCACTGTCTTAGGGATTTTTCCATCTCCCCTACTCCCTGGAACAGTCTTACCGGTTCCACGTGGAGATGATGAAGAACGAGGTGGGGTAGCGTCGTCTCGGAGTCCTTCCGCCACGGAGTAACGTTCAACCAGATCCACCAGTTGATCTGCCGTCGTAGGATTTCCATGGCTTACCCACTTCCTCAGGGCTGGCGGTAGAGCTCTCAGGTACTTGTCCATGACGACTCTCTGGATTATCTCTGGCGCTGTCAACACCTCGGGTTGTAGCCACTTCTTCGTCACGTGGATCAGGTCGAACATCTGGGGCCGCGGTGGTTTATCCGGCTGATGAGTCCATTGATGCACTCTCTGTGCACGGACAGCGGTCGTCACTCCCAGCCGGGCCAAGATCTCGGCTTTCAGTTTGTCAAAGTCCTGCGCAGCTTCAGGCTCTAAGTCATAATAAGCCTTTTGGGCCTCACCGGAAAGAAACGGGGCAATCAGGCCGGCCCATCGTGCCTTCGGCCATTTTTCTCACACCGCCGTCCGTTCAAACGTGGTCAGGTATGCCTCGACGTCATCTTCGGTCTTCATCTTCTGCCAGTACCGACTCACGTGAATCACTCTCGACTCGGCTTCCAGGTTAAGCTCAGGTAAGCTTCCAAGCGCTGCGCCACCTGCTGGAGAAGCGAACGATCGGTAACTGTCATGTCCACCAACTCCTTCAGCTGGGCCATCATCACCCGATTAGCTTCTTGCTGGACGGCGGTGGACTGTACCAGCGCTTTCACCACGTCCTCCATGCTCATGCTTGCAACTTGATGCCCGCGTTCTCCACCACAATGTGATAAAACACTCCGGGATCGCCTTTGCTGGGGTCAAAGGTCACGTGCGTTCAGCATGAAACTCAGGCGCAGAGCTGGGATTCGGGTGTAACTGACCCTGGGTCAGGTTTATTAATGGTGAAAGCAATGCAAAAGGAAATAAAACATAAAACAAATCCTTGCCTGTCCGGCACTAACTAAACAATGGACAACCTAACTACCAACTGGCGGGCTTCTCCCGTCCAGCCAAACCACAGTTGCAGTGGTCACTGCTTCCACTCACGTGTGTGTCTCTCACACAGACAGGCTCTCTGTGTTCCCAGGCTGAGACACTCACACAACCACCTTGCATCCTTTTATATCCACCTCCCATTATTCATTAGCAAGCAGGTGCGATACTGACCAGAATAGGCCACATAGGAAAGGAATCTGGGCGAGATATACCTGCCCTCATCCACTATTCCCACCTGATTCTCACATGCGGCACACACATGCCACACATGTGCCGCAAGGATTACACACACAGACACTGACATCTCCGGAAATATCAGGATATGTGAAAGAGGCATTATAGCGGGTTTTTATGTTTGGCTGCTGTCACACGCTAAAAGACTCTTTTTATTGCAAAAAATAGTTTTTGCTCCACCACATTTTGTGAGCTATAATTTTTCCATATTTTGGCCCACAGAGTCAAGTCAGGGCTTGTTTTTTGCGGGACGAGCCGATGTTTTTATTGTTACCATTTTCGGGCACATGACATTTTTTGATCAATTTCTATTACGATTTTTGAGAGACAGAATGAACAAAAAACAGCAATTCATGAATTTCTTTTGGGGGGGTGTTTATACCGTTCCTTGTGTGGTAAAATTGATAAAGCAGTTTTATTCTTTGGGTCAGTACCATTACAGCGATACCTCTTTTATATCTTTTTTTATGTTTTGGCGCTTTTATATAATAAAAACTATTTTATATAAAAAATAATTGCTTTTGTATTTCTTTATTCCGACAGCTATAACTTTTTTATTTTTTCGCTGATGACGCTGTATGGTGGCTCATTTTTGCTAGACAAAATGACGTTTTCAGCGTGTTATTCCACTTTTTGTTTGGGGGTATGATGATAAAGCATTGTTTTTTGCATTTTTTTATGGTGTTCACTAAAGGGTTAACTAGTGGGACAGTTTTATATATTTAGTGATAGAATAAATATTGATTTTTTATTATTTTTTATATTTTTTGAAAATATTTTTACAGATATTTTAGCTGTCAGCCCTGCCCACACTGACCTGAGAGACTTCCTGACATGCACTGCTCATGGGGGAGCGCCACTGATCGCTATGACGTACTATTCCATCCTTGGGACTTAGATCCCAGGTTACATGGATGGAATAGTACGTCTAATGTAGGAAAGGGCTTAATCTCCGAACATGCCAAAATATTCGGAGACCACCCAAGCATGCTCAAGGAAACCCGAGTAACGCGTATACTCGCTCATCACTAGCTATGTTATGTTGTGGGGATTCAGTCGGTTTCTGAGTGGGTAGTTCAATTCTAAAAAACTATCTTGTTGGGGTGATTTCCTGTTTGTCCCCCTATTATCCCGGTTACTCCCTCTACCTCTATTCTTCCCTCTAAGATTCCTGGGTCTCGTGTCAGAGTTAGACACTTCAGTTTCAGATGACGAGATGTCTGTCTCTAGGATTCTGTGGTTTCGACCAGTTGAAATGGAGTATGCTTTGTTCTCCCTTAATTCTTGCAGGTACCTAGTGAAGAATTTATGTTTACGTTCCTTTAGGAGGAATTGGAACCTTTCTATATTATTCTGTAAACTAGCTTCTTTAAGGGAAAATTCAGGTTCTGATTAGATTTTTTTTGTAATTCTGATCTGCTCCTTGAGCGATTTGTTTAAACTAGATAGATTTTATTTTTCTTCCTCTAACAGGAGTTTCATGAGCCTGATAGTGCACTCAGTAGCCTCTTTTCCCACTTGACAAGCAGACATGAGTTCTTATAACGGCATCCCGTTGTCAGCTGGCATAATGTACAATAGTCGGACTCATCTAGTCTTCATTCCAGGTGCACTAATAGCAACATTGTTTTGATAATTTCACCAGTAGTACGACCATTTCTCTAAAGTGTCCAGAAGCCATTTTCAACAAGAGAAAACACCAGGCTGCATGTTGCTGGTGCCACTGTGAGCAGCATGTGTGGCTTAAATGTACTGCTGTGACTGTGGCCTGCAGTGTTTCTGGACTTGTCTCTCACCAAGCACATCTGGGGATGTGATAGGTTGGCATTTGCAAAAAGGGCTGCCAGCAGCAGATCTTGATAATTTGCCTAAGTGCATTCAGACAACCATTAATAACTTCAGTGATGGTAGCGTGTAAGTGCGGGGATTTCAGCACCTGACGCCTATTCTCAAAACTGAATAAATCAAAATGTCTTCAATTTTAAAATATTTGCATATCATTAACATGTTTATTGATCCTATGATTTCCTTAACTTCATGGTATTCCCTTCTTGGTATTGCAACTTAATTCATGGCATTGCAATTTCAATGTTGAGGAGGGTATAACTTAATATAAAAAACAATTGTTCATCACATTACAATACAGCACTATAGTATATTACACAGAGAGAAATGGAGTACGAGTCCAATATCATGAAAAATGACAAGATTTATTAAACATATAATACTGACAAATTACATACATATATGACAAAATGAAGGATCAGATATTGTCCGCTGCTTTTAAGTCCTACAGATTTCAATATAAAGTGCTAAGTGCTTATGATGGATATGGGCCGTATATTAGGGATAAAAAAAAGTATAGAGAGATCCTAACAGGTGCGCATCCTGAAAAAACTCCCACTATCCCATGCAATAGGGCTTACCCATATTGAACTCCACCAGGGCAATAGGCAGCGTCGCCACCAGTGGTGAGTGTGCAGCAGTGCGTGTGCGTGGAGAGAGGTGGGAAGGCTGCGCGGGACGTCGGAAGGTGAGAATAACAATATTTTTTATTTTAAATTCTATTTTTTACAGTCTCCTCTACTCCGGACCGTGGGTACCATCCGTAAATGTTCTGCTTACTTTTCGCATGGTGTGCACAGCCACATGCGGAAAGTAAGCAGAACAATGTATTCCTATGGGTGTGGGATCGCCGCGATTCCGCAAAATTAATGAGCATGCTGCGTTTTTTACCGTGAAGCGATTCCGCCGCGGAAAACACCGCAGCATTAGCACAGCATTGCAGAATCCCATAGGAATGCATGGGATGCTTATTTTTCGCGGCAAAAACTCGCGGAAACGCGAAAAAACGGTACGTGTGAACGAGGCCTTAATTTTAAACAAAAATAAAATATTTTTTTAATTTTTTTTTATAACACAATCATTAAAAATACAAAAACAGCATAACTCAAGAAAAAGTACTACAGGACAACAATTGAAACCCTTTTTTAACAAACAACATACATGTCATAACCTACCAAACAAACATTTTAAAGGATACACAACAACAGTAAAACAACAAAACAATGAATTCTAAAATTGCTAAAATATGACATTGTTAAAAAGGTGAAAAGTTATTTACATTAGATATTGATTAATATAAAAAAAAATATTTTTTTTTTCTCCACAGCCCAAGCATCCCTCAAAAAAAAAGAAAGCACATTGAAGTTGAGGAGGAGCCCTTGGGCATAGAGAATGAGACACTTATCACACTAGTGGAGGCAAATCCGTCAATATGGGACCAGAGCGACAGCTCCCACAATGACATTATTAAAAACAGAAAGATATGGGAGAAGATTATCTGCCAGTTGGACCCTCGTTATATGGAGAAGTCTGCATCCTCAAAAAAAAAAAATTGGTAATTAACGCTCAACGTAACTTTCTGAAATGTAAATATCGTAACATACATATTAACTTTTTTTTTTTTTTTTTATGTAGCTGATGCAGTTCATAACCGGTGGAGATCCATCAGGGATCAATTTGTGAGAGACTTCCACAACAGAAAAACACCCCAGGTGGATCTGGTGGGAAAAGAATCACCCCTTATGTCCATTATGAGCAATTGATGTTTCTAACAAAAACATTGTCCCAACGCTCGTAAGTAAAATTTTATAGATGTTAGAAAAGTAATAGTGCACCAAGTCTTTATTCAAATAACTAACATTATCTTTTTTTGGATAGAACGATATGCAGTACCGCTGCGCCTCGAGAGGCAGAGTCATTGGAACCATCTCAGAAGGAACCAAGTCAACAGACGGGCACTCAAGATGTGTCAGCCCTGAGTGAGCCCAGCTCCCTGGACAGCGTTACTGTGGCTCCTGTTGTAAGTGCCCGTCTACAAGCACAGCGCGGAAGAAAGAAATCAGGCAAAAATGACGTTGATGCCATAATTGTGGATGGACTTCAACGCCTTGAGGATCTCTGTTGCACTGAACACCGAGAGCTTCGACGAGAAATTACGGCTTTACAAGAACGTGAATCAGTATATGCGGCCAATGACTGGAAGCTACTATTTTTGTCATATGTACCAGTAGCTCAAAAGATTCCACCACATTGAAATTTTATGCTTAGGCAAAGATTGCATGAGCTCTTCGGGGAATTTTTGGGCCCTCAGGAACCGACTTCTTCAACATCAGGAACCATGGACATTCCGTCATATCAAGCACCATACAGAGGGCAGGGTGAACCGGGAATGGAAATGGAAAGACAATGCAGCAGTACGGCGTACAGTTGGGCAGACAATACACCCACCCAATATCACAGTCTGTGAACTGTGAAACATCAGCAAAGTTGGCAAATATAGCCGTTCATATTTTGGGGTTCAGTTTTTTTGTACCAACGTTCTTTTTTTTTTTTTTGGTTATCCCTATGGGATCACATCTGTTAAAGTATAACATTTTGATTGGAAGACAAATGTCTTCAAAAGGTTTTTGAGTAAAATCTTATAATATACTATTTACATTGTAAATGTTTTGTATTTTGTTTTTTTAAATATATATAAAAAGTGACAAACTTGAAAAACCTAACCTTTAAAACATAACAATTGAAACACACAAAGAACATACACCACTAAACAGTAGAAATTTTCACACATGCATGTCTTGCCATGGAACAACACCTTCATGGATAAAATAGTTTGCAAATTGATCCCGAATCCTCATGATCTCAAAGGTCGAACGAACTGAAGTGGCATTAATGCTCATGAGGTTCGACTCACAGTCATCGGGGTCCACCAGCAGGGGTTCATGTCTGCACACAAAATTGTGCAAGCAGATGCATGCATTCACAACACGGTCAACATTTTCAGGCTGCAGTTGCATGCAAGTTAGTAATATACACCATTTGACGGTCAAAATACCAAAGGTACCTTCTACATAACGTCTTGCACGGCTCAAGCGATAATTAAATATGCGTCTTGTGGAGTTAAGACTACGGCTTGAGTATGGCTTTAGGAGATTTCGTCCGAGTTGGAAAGCCGTATCTCCAACTAAAACATAAGGCAAACTTGGACCTTCTGACCATGGTAATGGCCGTGCAGAAGGTATGTTAAAGCTGTTGTTGTACAAACATTTCTCCATGTTGGACTCTTTGAAGACTCTGGAATCATTCGTCCGTCCATGTGCACCGATATCCACAGCTACAAAACGGTATTTAGCATCCGCAATAGCCATTAAAACAATGGAAAAGTATTTCTTGTAATTATAGTACAAGGATCCACTATGCACAGGTTTCTGAAAACAAATGTGCTTCCCGTCCACGGCACCAATGCAATTTGGGAAATTAGCCACATCCTCAAATTGTTTGGAAATGGCAAGCCACATTTCTGTTGTCGAGGTTGGTAGCACTTGTGGTTGTAAGTTGTTCCAAATGGCATCACACGTTTCCCAAACTAGTTGGCTAATGGTCGATTTCCCCAGACGAAGTTGAAAGTGCAGTGACGCAAAAAGTTTCACCAGTAGCCAGATATCCATGACGAAAAATAAAAAATAAAATTTGCACTTTTTACATATTGGACTGCCAGACAAAAAAAAAAAAGCAAGTTACAAGAGACTCAAAAAATTGGCAGCGTGTAGAAAATTACAAGACATGCACCACGATAAATTACATCCAGGGTTTGTCAACAATGTTAATAAAAGGATATTTACCTCAAAGTGACAACTAATCATTGCTCCGCAGAAGTACTTTCACGGAAAGTGGTGCGCTGATGCTGTATCTCATCCTTCACATGCGACAGCAGAATATCAAAACTTATCAATATCAAAACTTTCGATGAACATCCGCAGTTACATTTGAAATTTAAATGGATGATCCCGAAGCTGAACATAGAGGGTATGAAAGGCACCATACTGTATGTATTCCACAAAAAAATCACTTCATGGACCCAATATCTCCTTTGGGAAGCACGCCTTTTCTGCCAACGTCGCAGCTGCATCAAACGTAATCTTACCAGCTCTGAAACAAACATGTTGCTTGCAGCTAGAAGGTCACGCAATGCTCACTCGATGCTAAACAAAATGGAGAATGTGTGTCCATCCACACCTGACGCTGACAGAAGGCAAAAAAAAAAAGATCAACTTTATTGACAGTGCTTGTAGGCTGACAAACGGATGCTTTTCGAATGGACATCAAAAAGATAAAGCGCAGTCACTTGCGTTAACGCAAAGCAAATTTTTCACAAATTTTGCCTCATTTTTGCACTTCCGTTTAACGGATCCGTTAAACGGATTGTACTAAACGCAATGTGAACCTAGCCTTACTCTGAAGATCTGCCACTGTATGAGAGTCAGATTACCCCTAAACACATTCATTGGTTGGCAGGTCCGCTAAAATTGGCAGCTTCGGCCAACATTAATCTAATGTACGTGGCCTGCATTATGTTTGGCACCAATAAATATTAGTTGTCTATGAGATTGTGTTTAGCTACTGTGGTGTAGTTACCACTATGTCAGCTAGGGGGCGGTGTGTGGGTGTCTCAGGACGGGTGTACAGGCACATTCAGTGTGGTAACAGGAGCAGGGTCCTAAATGACCATTATGGGTCTCAAGGTGGGTGGCCTTGGGATGCTGGCTCCAGGGTGTATTGATCAGCAGAGGTACTGCTGATCTTTCTGTTACACTCTGTCAGGGAAGCCTGTGTGTGTCTATACAACCTTTAGTGATGTCATAGCCATGTGATCACCTGTGGGTGTGGTTACAGGGCTATGTAATTGAGGTGTTTGGCACATGTGTGAGAGAGTGGAGAGAGTCTGTCTGAGTGTGGACAGACTTCCATGTGTCCAGGTGGGACACTACAGAGAGTGTATATGGGGAGGACTACAGCTCCCAGCATGTGCTGAGACTCTCAGTCCGAGTCTGAAGCCACGGACATTTCTGTTCCTTTGCCTGAGCTGAAGGTTACATTTCAGTGTTATGCTGCCTTGTGGGTTTATGAAGTTAATAAACCACATGGACTTTGGGAAAACCTGCCTCATAATTGTCTCCCGCTGCACCTGAGCGAGTCACATCCCTACAATTGGTGGAGAATGCGGGCAGCGACTCCCAGAAGCACGTGTTGCAGCGCTGGCGATTCTGAGCCAGGAGAGCAGACGGTCTGACAACCGTGAGTAATACTGACCGAGGTCAGAGAAAGTGACTGTATTAAAATTTGTGGGATACCTCTGGAGGAGAAGAGGCGTACAGGAACCTGTGTGGCCGACACAGGTAACAGACAGGAGTCTGTGTTGCACTGACCAGGGTCAGTGAGAGACTGTGTTCCTGGAGGGGTCAGTGAGCAAGGTCCTGGAGGGTCAGTGTTGGGAGGTTCTGGGAGAGGAATCAGATCCCTGGAACACGTGCTATGACCTTGGACCTGGTGAGGCGTGTGTTGGGCAGTCTCAGGCGGAGACGGATGTCCTGAAGAGCACCCGCTGAGCCCCTGGACCTGGTGAGGCTGGTGTGTTGGGAGACCCTGGGAGGAGGGTCGGCTCCCTGAATAGCACCCGGTGTGCCCTGTGTGTTGGACGGTCTCAGGTGGAGATGGTACGTCCTGAGTGGCACACGAACAGGACATGTGAGAGACTGTGCATGTGTTTTTTTTCTTTTTTTTTTCTTTTCCTCTGCAAAACCTGAAGGTGCTTGCTGTGGCTCAGTGGGGTCACGAAGGTCTCGCAGCACAAGGACCTGGTGTTTTCTTTAAGGGATCTGCCCTGGGAGCATTGGTAGCAGACGCTGTCTGTCTACACCATCCTGCTGCAGCTTTATTGCATGTGACTAAGCGGATACAGTAGTTGTGGCTTTACACAACTATTAAGGGTGAGTACCCTGTATTATTGCTGCATAACCCATTATACCTGCACTGGTAAGGCCCTATGGGTGCACTTTTGTGGCTTTTTTATCTTTGAGGGTGACAAGCGGCTTCCAGTAACCCGGCGGGGTTACGAAGGTGACAAGCGGCTTCCGGTGGATCGGCGGGTCCATGAAGATGGCGCAGCAGGGGCTGCAGTGACACCAGCCGCTGTGTATGTGTGTGAACAGCAGCCGGAGGTGCCGGTGATCAGTGACAGCAGGAGCTGTGGTGGTGCCAGCAAAGACTTGTGTGGTATCGTTAAAAGACAAACTGTACTGTGTGAACTGTGGCCTAAGAGGTTCTGCAGGACGGACATGGGGAAATCCCAAAAGGGGGCGGTGACCCAAAAGGGGGCGGTGACCCAAAAGGGGCGGTGACCCAAATTGTAGTGGTAACCCAAAAAGGGGTGGAGTCCCAAAAGGGGGCGGTGACCCAAGTTGGAGTGGTGACCCAAAAAGGGGTGGAGTTCCAAAAGGGGGCGGTGACCCAAATTGGGGTGGCAACCCAAAGTGGGGTGGTGGTCCAGAAAGGGGCCAAGTGTGAAGAAGTGACAACACTGGGTGACTCAGTAGATATGTCTGGAGTACCGCAGTGTATGTGCAGGTCTTTTTCAGAATGTGGAATATCCTTTCCGGGTAGTAATGACGGGCCACAGATGTGTACAGTGATGCTGCACCGGGAAGGAGCCTTTGGTCGGCTGGACTCAGAGAGTCAGGTGACTCTGACAGGAACTCCTCTCGTTTTCTCTCTGACCGAGAAAAACGTCAGGGTTCGCTGTAAACACGGGATCACGGTGAACTACGCAGTAGACACAGTAGTGTTTGAGGGGACCAAAGGTGGTGAGTACCAAGGTAGAGGAATACCACGGGACTTAGTCTATGCCTGGGAGAGGGGCCGGGACTTTCTTTTGTTTGATGACGTTTGGTCTGACGATGGAGATGCTTCGACTGTGGGACAAGCAGACACTGAGACAGTGACGGCTCCTGACATGGACAAGTCAGAGGTAGAACTGACCAGAGGAAGAAGTACATCTGCCCAACTGACGGACCTGACGTCTCGTGATAAGACAGATGGTGGGCTGGGAGATGAGACTACTGGACTAGACACATTGGTGCTGGACGGTAACTGGAGGGTTCACTCGACTGGGGTGACTGACCCAGTGGTACCCTTTAACGATATAATTAAAGAGGTAGTGGTGAGACACGTGCTGGCCAAAAGAGAACAAGATCATGAGATACAGCTGATAAAGGAGACTGTAACAGAACATGTCGAACGGGAAAGAGTCCTAAGGCAAGCAGCTGAGCACAGAGTGGATGAGCTGGAGAAGGAAGTCTCTGAGCTCAGAGGTCACCTGTCAGCATGTAAAACCATGAACAAGACCCTGTTGGAAGATATGGAGGTGCTCAGAGAGGCCCAAGAGAAGCATCAACAGGAGATTCTCAGGAGAGAGGATCAGCGTCGCTACCTGGCAGAGGAGCGAGATAAAGTTCTGCAAGAACTCAGTGGAGTAGTAAAAGGTCTTCTGCAGAAGAAGTGGATGGGCGAAGATGTACAACGGCCGTGCCCGACTGACAGCAAGGCAGAACTGCCAAAGCCCATCTTGGAAAATGGTCCTGAGGACTGTAAATCTCAGGAAAATGGTGAGCCAAGAGCTGCACAAGACAGTCTCCCGGTCTTGGCAGATACCTTGAGGGAAGTGTCCGTGGGGAACCCAGAACCATCTGTCCAGGATGAGAGCAAGTCCATGACCTTCAAGTGCGTGATGGAGGTACCCGAAGATGTGCGAGAAGCGTGTGCCAGCGAAGGTGTGCATGAGACCTTTAAAAAGGCAGTAAAGGCCTATAGTGTGAGCTGGGCACCAGAAGCAGACCAGTTGGTGATACTGGCAGAAACGGAAGACACAGAGAGAAGGGTGGCTGTCCTGAAGGAGATGCACCTACAATGTCTCCGCACGAAACAGATGCTCGTGAAGCGTAATTGGAAAGCCGCTCGACGTCTGGAGCTTGCAAGGGAAGCACAAAGTCGGCTGGGCTTTGTGGAAGACGTAATTCCGGTACCCAGAAATCTGGTGGGGAAAGTCGTTGGCAGACTTGGAAAGGTGATGCAGGAGATGGTGAATCGATCCAGTGTGAAGAGAGTGAGGATCCCACCTGCTGGTGAAATCCAAGTCATTGTTGAAGATGACTTGGTTCCTGTCATTGTAGTTGGTTCAGTGGAAAGCATTGGGAAGCTTCGCATGCTCCTGGAATATCGGGTAGCGTACCTGAAGGAGATTGAGCAGCTAAGACAGGATCGACTGCAGATGAATGAGCAGATAGAGAATGTCAGGTGGCGTCCACCTCCAACCCAAGGTGTAAGGACCCGAAGGGATCCTCCAAGGAATGAAAGGACAGGTAGTCGAAGGCAAGAACGTCGAGAGTCCGCAAGTGGCCGGTCTAATTTTAGTAACATAGGCCCGAGACTTGGCGGTGGACATAGCGACAGAGGGTCAGACTCAGACCAGCCAGTTGGCCCAGCTGGACGTGGGACTCATGACTGTGCGAACTGGGAGAGCCGGCCAGTGAGAGAAAGGTCGGGTGACGGAGCGCACTGCAGACAGGTGGAGACAAAAGAGTGTCTGGTCACACTGACGGACGTTGACGGGAAGGCCAAAGCCCAAGGCCGAGATACTGACCGCTGGGGGCAGGGGAGGCCTAACGTAAATATGCAGTATGACTACCGAAACAGACGGAGGTGGTCCTCCCGACTGGTAGGGCAAGGTGACATGGGTGCCAGGTCTCAAGATCCCTCGGTGATGTCATGTGTTCAACCCCACAAGTTTGAACAGAGGGGGGAGGTATGTGGTGTAGTTACCACTATGTCAGCTAGGGGGCGCTGTGTGGGTGTCTCAGGACGGGTGTACAGGCACATTCAGTGTGGTAACAGGAGCAGGGTCCTAAATGACCATTATGGGTCTCAAGGTGGGTGGCCTTGGGATGCTGGCTCCAGGGTGTATTGATCAGCAGAGGTACTGCTGATCTTTCTGTTACACTGTGTCAGGGAAGCCTGTGTGTGTGTCTATACAACCTTTAGTGATGTCATAGCCATGTGATCACCTGTGGGTGTGGTTACAGGGCTATGTAATTGAGGTGTTTGGCACATGTGTGAGAGAGTGGAGAGAGTCTGTCTGAGTGTGGACAGACTTCCATGTGTCCAGGTGGGACACTACAGAGAGTGTATATGGGGAGGACTACAGCTCCCAGCATGTGCTGAGACTCTCAGTCCGAGTCTGAAGCCACGGACATTTCTGTTCCTTTGCCTGAGCTGAAGGTTACATTTCAGTGTTATGCTGCCTTGTGGGTTTATGAAGTTAATAAACCACATGGACTTTGGGAAAACCTGCCTCATAATTGTCTCCAGCTGCACCTGAGCGAGTCACATCCCTACACTACACATTTGTTTCTGCTCCGGCATAGTTGAAGTATATTCTTTTCTACACCTTGTCCGTTTTCTGGGTGTATCTAAAAGCAAATATATAGAAGCTTCATTTGCTCAGTCATTATTTGGGATTATATACCGCACACATTGTACAGGAGTACAGAAGTGCAGCTCAGGGATTGAACATTTAGTTTTTGAATGTGAATTGTGAGTAGTATAATGTGAATTTTATTTTTTTAGCACATAATGCTACCAGCTATAAATAGTGCAAAGAGAAGCTGTATATACATTACATGCATGCACATTATGCAAATACATTAATTATGCAACTGATTATATTGCATACATTGGCTTTAAAGACCATATTTTACATGTCTCAAGTCTCACCTGATTGATGAAGGAAAACAGCTGAAAGAAAATATTGATATGGGACTTTTCTTTTAAGTAAGTTGTAGGGTTGGTTAGGTGTGTGCCGTCTGGGAGTATCTGTGTGACATTTGCTATTTCTAACGTCTGCACATTCCTGCTTAATGAACGTCCTAGCAACATCCTAATTCTGCATTTTGGTTACAGATGTGTCCTACTAATGTCTTTTCATTACATATGGTCCCTATTCTGAGAACAGTGCAAATAAGAGTTAGTCCAGTTTATACATGCTTAAGTGGCCATACACTTCCGATAACTAGTGGCCTTACTATTCCTAATGGGTTCCCCGCAAGCATACTGTCACAGGGTTACTGCAGCAGAGAGGAGCCAGAAGACTTCAGCGTCTTATTGCTCCTACTCCTGTGCTGATAAGAAATAAACACCATTTAAAAAGGATAACAGGGGTTAATCGGCCATGTTGGGAGTATGAGCTCTCAGCTGAGCTCGGTTAGCCAATCCCATCCCGTTTATAATCTGGGTCCTGATTCAAACTCATGTTAGAGCTAGCTTTTACTGCATGGCATGGAGGAGAGATGTTTATATGAGAAGGAGTTTTGGAGCAGTTATCTGTGCCTGTTTCGTGGTTTGTAAGTGTGATAATTCCCTTTGGTATTTTCAGTTTAACCTTGTTTGTGTTGCCTTGTTCGTCGGATTGGTGTACTGCAGTGCACAGTAGCGCCCCTCTTGCCTGGGTGTGGGAAGAGAACAGACGGAGGGCTCATTCAGGAGATAAGGCAAGGGTGGCGACCCCGGCATTTTCACTTTCAAAAGTATCCCAGGGAATAGGGTGAGCTAGGGCACCCCCTAGTGGTAGGGACAGTGAAGGAGCCCCTGATCTCGGGTCACCCGACAGTTGGGTCATGACATTAGCTCTAACAGTAACCATTTTCTGATCCATTATGGATCCTATTCCTGCTGTAACAGGGCATCTGTGGCGTCCCTGTGGCTCAGTCGCCACAGAGGTACTGCACCTCCTCCTGAGGTGTGGTGCCCCACCATCCAGGTAAGGTGGAAACACCTGACCACGCTCCAACACCTGCACCTCACACCACAAAGTAGTGTAGCAAAGCACCATCGGCAGCTCCCTGCTTGGAGTATAGCAAAGCACCCCTTGGTGGCTCCCTGCTTGGAACACGAAACGTGCTGGGAGGTGGGTGGAGTTTAGTTCACACAAAAGAGCGGGAAGAGTTGAGTCAGTCAGTCTTTCATTCAGTCAGTGAGTGAGGATTTAGAAGGACAGAGTGTGAGAAAGAGAAGATCCCCGGGAGAGGGATGGAAGAAGGAAGTGCTGCAGCAGGCCACAGTGATCTGTGTCTGCTGGCACAGGAAAGAGACAGAGAAAGGAAGCTTGATTCTCCATTGGGAAGAAGGATTAGCACGGAACGTAAGGAGAATAAGAGGACAAGGATCAGGGTTAGAGGAGAACCCTTTTCAAGTTCTAAGCGCAAGGTCGGGGTCCGGTCCCCAAGGTTGTACGGATTCTAATGGTCCTGCAGCAGACACCGGAGGAATAGAAGTAGTGACCGCTTTATTCCCACACAAGACTTGGGGGCACAACAGCAACTGGATATTGAGCCGGGACTTAGTAGCAAGGAGTCCCCGAAGCAGGCTACAGCTGTCTGCCGTACAAGTAGCGTTCATAGGAACATCTGACAGGAGGAACTCCAGTGTAACTCAGTACTAGGAGTACTTCACTCAAAGGCGCTATAAGAGGAGACGTTCAGAAAAGGCACATATGTTGGCGGAGTGTTGGAAAGGAGTATTCCATCTGGCCTGGAGGTTGACTGAGTCCCTAACCCGAAGGACACGGCACGGAAGCAGGCACCTGTTTGTAAAACAGACTGTGAGTAAAGCTTTGGAACTACATGCCTTGGTGTCCTCCACTTATTCCTGCACCAACCTGCCCAGCACTGCTACATCCCTCGCGCCCGACACTCCACCGTCTAAGTGTCACTTCACCTACACTGCCCTGGGACTACAGCCCTGCCTGTGGAGGGCTATAACATCACTGCTGCACCACACAATCTGTCCCAGAGGATCTGTCTGCAGCGTCGGCTTACATCTCTATTGCCGAATACCACAGGTGGCATCACGAAACACTTATAAACTTTCACTACCATCAGCACACTGAACATTCGCCTTTTACAATGGGCGCCCAGGGCCACGGGCCGGGTCCCAGCTGCCGTGACATCTCCCATTAAAGCTCATCGGGCCCGGTACCGAGTACCCCACAGCCCTGGGTGTGAGCGTGTCCCACATCTACTGCAGATCAGTCTAGAGGTGGCAGATTTACACACGGTTGTTTTGCAGCACCCTAATGCATCTGGTGTAGGAATCCCGTCTCCCAGGCAAACCGTAGTGGAGCCCAAGATCGCTTTGCCTTACAGGTTTGCTGAGGGGCGTGACAAATTTGCTGTTTTCAGGGAGGCGTGTAAACTGTACTTTAAGTTACGTTCTGTTTCCTCAAGTACAGAGGAGCAACGTTTGGTGATAATAATTTCTCTCCTTCAGGGGGATTCCCAAACATGGGCATTTTGTCTCCCATCTGACGCCCATTCGCTTCTGACGGTGAAGGAATTTTTTTGGTCCACACTGCTCCAACTCAGCCTGTGGAGGAGTATTGCTCTGAGTTTCGGAGGTGGGCCACAGACACTAAGTAGAATGATCCTGCACTCCGCGGTCTGTTCTGAGAGGGGCTTACAGTAAGGGTGAAGGATGTGCTAGCACTGTATGGGGCTCTAGTCTCCCTTGAAGTGGACATGTCGCTGGCGATCCAGGTAGATCGCTATCTTTGACAGAAACATAGGGAGACACCCCAAGGTGCGGGAGGTCCTGGGCCATGGAAGATCGGGACTGACTTATCTGAGGAACCCATGCAGGTGGATGTGGAAACTTACTCTGGAAAACTGTCTGTTGTTAGGCGTAAAGGTGGAGTGTATTTTTACTGTGGTAAAAAGGGCCATTTTGTGGGCACGTGCCCTTCCTGATCTCACAGTAAATATTTGCCAGGAAAACTAAGAGGCCCGGGTTGTGGGGAGGTTAGCAACCTGGGTGTACTCATCACCTCCATGGGTAGGACACAATTTTTTCTGCCAGCAGAAAATCACCTGGATGAAATTAAGGTAGATGTGTCTGCATTTCAGGACTGTGGGGTGAGGTTTAACTTGATCGATGCTAGGTTCGTACATGGTCTGAGGCCTCACTCCACATACACTGTCCAGACTCATACCCATAATTGCCATCGACTCCGCCCCCTTGAGACAGGGTATTTTACTCAAGTGGTTTGAGGTTTACATCTTCAGGTAGGGGCCATGCACTCTGACGTGACAGACTGCTATGTGCTAGAAGGTCTGTCCTCACCTGTGATTTTTGGACAGCCTTCGCTCACTCTGCACAATCTTGTAATAGATTGGCAGACTCAGGAAGTGGTAAAGTGGAGTGAGTATTGTCAAGGACACTGCTTTGGTACCCGGCTTGCTAGGGTGGATACCTAGTCTGTACCAAAATACTGGACTGAGTTTGGGGATGTGTTCTCGGAGCAGGGGTGCCAAGAAGTTCCTCCTCATTGTCCTCATGACTGGGCCGTTAATCTTATTCCTGGTGCCAAGCTGCTTAAGAGCAGACTGTATAATATCTCTGGTCCAGAAAGCAAGCCATGAAGGACTATATCACGGAAAGTTTGGCAAAGGGTCATATCAGACCATCCTCATCCACCATTGCTGCGGGGTTCTTTTTTGTAAAAATGCCTAGATTTCCACGAACTCAATATGATCACGGTCCAGGATCTATATCCGCTCCCTCTCATCCCAGACCTCTTTAATCAGATTGTAGGAGCAAAATGGTTTTCAAAACTGGACCTCAGGGGGCTTATACTCTCATTCGCATTAAAGAGGGGGATGAGTGGAAAACAGCAGTCAATATGCCTAAGGGACACTTTGAGAACCTTGTGATGCCTTTTGGGTTGACGAACACACCTGCCGTCTTTCAGCACTTTATAAATGACATCTTTAGTGACCTGGTAGTCAGACTTGTGGTTAGCTTTTTGGATGACATATTAAGTTATTCACCTGACCTTGAGTCACATCAGGTACATATCATGCAGGTACACATACTCATAGACAATAAATTATATGTCAAACCCGAGAAGTGTATGTTCTTGGTTGAGGAGATCCCTTTCCTAGGATATGTGTTGTCATCCACCGATTTTTGCATGGATCCGGCAAAAGTCCGGGCAGTATTGGATTGGGATCGTCCTGAGGATTTGAAGGCGTTACAAAGGTTTTTAGGTTTCGCCAACTACTACCGTAAGTTCATCAAAAATTATTCAGTAATAGCCAAACCTCTTACCGATATGACTAGAAAGGTGACAAAATTTTGTAAGTGGTCCAGTCCCGCCAGGGAGGCATTTGGTACTTTGAAGAGGTGTTTTTCATCTGTGCCAATCCTTATACAGATGTCTCTCAGCCTTTTATTGGTGAGGTTGATGCGTCTGAGGTGGGAGTGGGAGTTGTGTTGTCGCAGGGTGCGTCTCCTGGTAAATGGAGTCTATATGCTTATTTTCTGAAAAAAACTGTCGCCTGCAGAGAAAAATTATGACATCGGTAACAGGGAACTCTTGGCAATCAAGTGGGCTTTTGAACACTGGCGTCATTTTTTGCAGGGTGTGGTTCATCCGGTTATGGTGATCACGGATCATAAGAATCTGGTATATTTGGAATCTGCGAAAAGTCCAATGCCTCTCGACAGTCAAGATGAGCATTGTTTTTTACCAGGTTTAACTTTTTTTGTCATATATAGGCCGGGGAACAAAAACATTAAGGCAGATCATAGAATCGTAGAGTTGGAAGGGACCTCCTGGGACATCTGGTCCAACCCCCTGCTCAAAGCAGGATTCGCTAAATCATCCCAGTCAGATGTCTGTCCAGCCTCTATTTGAAGACTTCCATTGAAGGAGAACTCACCACTTCTCGTGGCAGCTTGTTCCACTCATTGATCACTCTAACTGTCAAAAAGTTTTTTCTAATATCTAATCTGTGTCTCCTCCCATTCAGTTTCATCCCATTGCTTCTAGTCTTTCCTTGTGCAAATGAGAATAAAGTTGATCCTTCTACATTGTGACAGCCCTTTAGATATTTTTATCTTTTAGATGCCTTATCTCGTTGTTTTCCTGGGGGGAAGAAATAATTGTGAACCGGTACCTATTCTACAAAAGGATTGGCTATAGCGTCTATATGCTCCGATTTTGAAAGAGAGGCTGTTGACGCTCAAAACCACCATAGATCCCGTAGCATTCCGGCTTGCTTTGCCACCCACCTTTAGGATCCATAATGTATTTCATCGATCTCTCCTCAAAAAATACATTACATCTTCGATACCATTACCATGATAAACCCGGTCCTGAAGTTCAGGAGGTCCCTCGTAGAAGGGGAGTACTGTCACAGTGTTACTGCAACAGAGAGGAGCCAGAAGACTGTCACGTGTAACAAATGTAAACAGAGGCACAGATGGTGAAGTGCACATTTGCTATTGAAAATTTCATGGAACCACGGGACCACTCCCTGGGGGGCTCCGATGGGAGCATGACAAACCGAGCCCCAGACTCTTGTAGTAAGATTACTCAAACAGGGTCAGAATGGAAAGTGTGGGAGACGCAAGGTGCTACCTCCAGTTAGACCCCGGGTCTGTGGAAGCTAACTCGTCCGGATTGGTGGGCAGGCTAGTACTGCAAGTAATGGAGAACTAGGCAGGAGATGAGTGGCTGGAGTGAGTAGCGGGCAACAGCTGGCACGGAGAGATGCAGGTGGCACAGGCGTTGTCCCGGTGGGCGTGGATAGGCACGTAGAGCACACTGAGAAGACAAACCAGTATTAGCGAGTATGAGCCACAGTGCCAGACCTGCCTAGGAATGAGCTTAATTTAGCTACTACCTGGTGTTCACCGGAGCTCCAGATGGTGGAGACAGACTGGGCTGCAGGTAGCCACCATGTACCACTCCTAGGCAGGCACAAGTACTACAGCTGCCGACCCCAGAGTTTGGGTTTGCTTTCACGGGGAGGTGACACCAAGGTCACTGACAGACTCTATGGACAATTTGAATATTGAAGATAGGTTCTTGCCCACACTAATAGATATTAGTAAACAGTTATGGAGCTTGTCGCACTATGACCAAAGAGAACAGAAACCAGACTAGTCAAACCGGGACCAGGAGGCTGACTATAGGTACAGCAGATGCAGTTTCAGAATTAGGATACCGCTGA
The DNA here is from genome assembly GCF_039654945.1 of Dendrobates tinctorius. Taxonomy (NCBI): domain Eukaryota; kingdom Metazoa; phylum Chordata; class Amphibia; order Anura; family Dendrobatidae; genus Dendrobates; species Dendrobates tinctorius. The sequence continues at coordinate 11,943,643 of NW_027361757.1, read as the reverse complement.
AGCGGTCACAGGAAAATGGACAAACTATACTAGGCTAATGGGGATGCGAGAATAACTGTAACTGACTAAAACAGGGGACCTGGCAACATACAGTTGCACATACCAACACCATAAAGACTAAACTATAGGAGTTGCTCAGGCACCTCCCTATTGGGGACAGCTATTGGCTGGGATACACCTTGCAGGTGATTACTTAAAGTAAATGCCTCCCAGATGTTACCATGTGCCTGCACCGACTGCTTAAGAGTAGGGGAACACGCGCACTCGGCATGCCGCCGGAACACCTTGGGAGGTTCACATGGCAGGAGAAGAAAGCTGACTAGGAAGCTGCTGTGGCTGGGGCAGTAAGCTGACGTCCCTGCATGGTGAGAGGAGGGGAACCATGCAGAGGCGCCGGCAGACGTTACAATACCTAATGGCCCCTCTCCTACTACTCATCCTTGTATATGTGAGATTGGTGCACCATTTTCTTTATATCCAATATTGTCACTGCAGAGGCATATAGAGCACTGTGAAAGACAGATCTCACCCTGTTTCTGTGGTCCTACCGCTACAAAAATAAAATAATAAAGGTCAGTGCAGGTAGGGACCTTTTTACTGTCGAGGCAAAACTTTGCAGACTGCTATCCAGTAGAGCAAACAGTGAGTGACAAACCCTGCACTAAACATGGAGGGTTCAGGTGATGCTGCAGTGCCGGTCAGTGGAGGGTGGAACTTTTATGCCACAGAACAATGTTTGTAGGTCACAGGACACCATACACATGGAGGGCTCCTATGTACTTTCTCTCCCTCAAAAGCAAAAACCTATGATGTGTGTGGAGTGTGGGTACAAGACGGGTGCTGCAGACAGATGTGCAATTGCTATTTTGGCTGAACTGTCCAGTAACATGGGAACATGGGACTGTAAGTATATAGTCTGGTTTAGGGATTGAATTAAAGAGGTTGGCCACTACTTGTTTTTAGGATATTCTATTCTTAGGATAGACCATCAATACACAATCAATTGGGGTATGACCCCTGGCACTCCTGCTGATCGGCTTATATCAGCGGCGGTGGCTGGAAGTTCTCGAATGCTGTCGGAATACAGCAGCTACGTCAAACTATAGTGTATTAAAGTGCATCTGCATTTTAAGTATTTAGAAATCAGCATAGCAATTCAATAGCAGACACAGATAGGCGGACAATAAGGACAATCGCAATTTAACAGGGGAACAAACTGAGTAAAGCTCCTGAGTAAAGCTCCAAAAAAAGGCGACTATAAGCCCAAAGTAAAATCAATCATTTTTATTAAAGCAAATCCAGATACAAAATGGGGAGGAAGTGGACAATGGAGTGCGGAAACCGTAAACCGCATGGATAGCAAGGGGTTGTGCACAATCAGAACCAATGCATCATACATAAATAAAGTGACTAAATTATCGCAAAGTGCATATAGTGCATAACAATGTATGACAAATAAAAGTGCACTGCCAGAGAGATCATATTCAAGCTCCATCAATCAAATGGTCGCACTTTGCGATAATTTAGTCACTTTATCTATTTATGTATGATGCATTGGTTCTGATTGTGCAGCAACCCCTTGCTATCCATGCGGTTTGCGGTTTCCTCACTCCATTGTCCACTTCCCCCCATTTTGTATCTGGATTTGTCTTAATAAAAATTATTGATTTTACTTTGGACTTATAGTCGCTTTTTTGGAGCTTTGCTCAGTTTGTCAAACTATAGTGGCCGAGTACCTCATATCCAACCCCTTTTAATTTGATTGATCTGTCATAACCATCCACGGCCACTGTAGTTTTGACAGAGCAATGTGACTGCACCTGTGTCGAAGGTGTTTGTTCCTTTTCGGATCCTTTTGTCATGAATGCTTTAAATACAATACATTTTAAAAATACAGCTCTGGCAAAAATTAAGAGACCACTCTCAAATATTCAGTTTGTCTGATTTTTCTCTTTATATGTATATTTGTGAGTAAAATGAAAATTGTTCTTTTAGTCTACAAACTTCTGACAACATGTTTCCGAATTTCCAAGCAATAAATTTTGTTTTTTTTTTCTGAAAAGGAGAAATGGTCAAAATTAAAAAAAAAAACCCAGTTCAGACCTCAAATAATGCAAAGAAAACAAGTTCATAATCATTTAGAAACAACAATACTAATGTTTTAACTCAGGAAGAGTTCAGAAATCAATATTTTGTGGAATAACCATGATTTTTAATCACATCTTTCATGCATCTTGGCAGGCTTTCCACCAGTCTTTCACACTGCTTCTGGCGCAAAAATTTAAGCAGTTCTTCTTTAGTTGATGGCTTGTGACTATTCATCATCCTCTTGATTACATTCCAGAGGTCTTCAATGGGTTTCAGGTCTGGAGAATGGACTGCCCATGACAGAGTTTTGATGTGGTGGGCTCTTAATTTTTGCCAGAGCTGTATATTTGATAGATAATGTGTATGCAATCGCAATAAAAAGCTTTGTACCTCATGAGTAGTGTTGAGCATTCCGATACTGCAAATATCGGGTATCGGACGATATTCGAGGTATCGGAATTCCGATACTGAGTTCCGATACCTTTTGCATATTGAATGTCGGAATCGGAAGTTCCCATAATGCTATGAGCCAGTTTGATTTGATTCAGTCAATGAGGAATCCTAAGAAGTGTGGGCACATCCTGTTAGACATCTAGGCATGTTAACTAATGGCATGGCTGTGATTGGCTGCGAGCAGACCACCCAGCTGCTCCTCCCCCAGACACACACTGAACAGTGATCTATGGAAAGTGAAACTATTGAGGAGGAAACGACAAGTTCTCATTTCAATGCCAGAACACCCCCCCCCGGACGTTTATCTTAGAAGCAAGAGATGATATCTTGGAAACCGTGCAGACTAGCCACAGACGGTAAATTACTTATTGTCAGCATTCTGCAGCCTAGATATGCACTGAGATTATGTGAAAAGCCCGGACAACCTGTTCTGTTCTGTCTTTCCGCCAAGTTGGATCGCCCGCCAGGGCTGGTGGGGTACTCGGTACCGGGCCCGTTGGTTTCAATGGGAGATGTCACGGTAGCTGTGACCCGGTCCGTGGCCCTGGGCGTCCATTGTAAAAGGGAAATGTTGAATGTGTGGATGATGATTAAAGTTTATGAGTGAATGATTCGTGACGCCACCTGTGGTGTTCGGCAATGAAGATGTTAAGCCGACGCTGCAGACAGATCCTCTGGGACAGATGGTGTGGTGCAGCTTTGATGTTGTGGCCCTCCACAGGCAGGGCTGTAGTCCCAGGGCAGTGTAGATGGAGAGGTAGTGAAGAGACGTAGATGGTGCAGTGCCAGGCACAGAGATGTAGCAGTGCTGAGTGTGTTGGCGCAGGAATAACTGGAGGACACCAGGGCATGTAGTTCCAAAGCTTTACTCACAGTCTGTTGTGCATACAGGTGCCCGCATCCGTGCCATGTCCTCCGGGTCAGGGGCTAAACCTCTATGTCTTTAATGTCTCCTCGACCTCCCCCAATACATTCTACATTATTCTTAGTTGTTTTCCTTCATGTAGAATTAACCTACAAGGAAAGAAAGGGTTTATTTTAATTCCGATATTTCTGTCCCATTGACTTGCATTGGTTTCCGGTATCAGAATCGGCGATATCCGATACTTTTTGGGTATCGGTCCGATCCAATTTCCCAATATCGGAAGGTATCGCTCAACACTACTCATGAGTCTGCAGCGACTATTTTGGAATAGTCACATTTACAGTCGAATCCAAGTTCCCACAACTATACGATCATGCGTAGATGCGCCCCTATGCAGTGATATTTTAAAACTGCAGAGTAAGAGCCAGACCACCTGGAAGTTTAAAATCTATGAGCGGTCCGGAAGCAGTTAACCGACCTCAAGAATTTGCTGTTTAGCCTAAAGTCAGACTTTAAAAAAAATGTTCTTTAAACAATATACTGTAGGAAAAATCTTTGCAATATTAACCAGCTGGCAGAGACATACCCGGCAGACTTTTGGGCCGTTCAGTGCTATTGTTTCCACATTTGGCAATGACCCACACCATACATTTTTTTCCTGCTTTCTGTATGTACGCGTTGTGTCATGTCCTGTTGTACTGTTCGTTTGCTCAGAAAGAAATGAGAAAGCTTTCCAGTGACACACCCTGCTGTAGTGCCAGATGGTTGCTAGGCGAATGCTTATTACACAGACAGCAACATGCAGCACAGCAAATACTCAGTGCTGAACCTGAACTCTCCCCCTCACATCAATGCCAGATTTACCACAATCATAACTTTTGAAATAATAGCAAACTCATTTGCTCTTTATATCCCCAAGGATTTACGCTGAGTGACAGCCGCAGGGTTGTGTATTCTACACAAGGTCTCATGACACATAGGAATAGAAGAAAATTATTTGACATTAACCTCATCAGACCCAAGTCTGTTTTCCCCTTCCTGACCAGGCCAAATTCTGACCACTGTCACTTTATGAGGTTATAACTCTGGAATGCTTCAATGGATCCCACTGATTCTGAGTTTGTTTTCTCGTGACTAGTGTTGAGCGATACCTTCCGATATCGGGAAATATCGGATCGGATTGTATCGGACCGATACCCCAAAAATATCGGATATCGCCGATTCTGATACCGGAAACCAATGCAAGTCAATGGGACACAAATATCGGAATGAAAATAAACCCTTGCTTTCCTTGTAGGTTAATTCTACATGAAGGAAAACAACTAAGAATAATGTAGAATGTATTGGGGGAGGTGGAGGAGACATTAAAGGCTTAGAGGTTTAGCCCAATCAAATGGAATAGCAGGAATTAATTTTTTTTTTTTAAGACGTTTCAAGTTACAAAGATATTGACTATGTTAAGCTTTTTTATATTTTGTCAGATATTTATGTTTCACTACTTCCATGCTCTTCACCAGGCCCGGATTGGCAATATAACTAACCGGGCATTTTCCCGCTGGGCCGCTGTCACGTGGGCCGCGGGCGGCAGCGCCCGATCATCTGGCCGCTTGCCAGCTGCTGCGGCCACTGTTGCTCCTGCCGCCGGCCCTCTGCGGGCACGGCGGTGATAGTTTCAAGTTCCTCCCACACTGCAGGGAGATAAGCCGCCACGCCCCCCCACACACCCCATCCTCGCCTTAGCATGAGACCCCCTCCCCCCAGCCACTCACAGCGTCGCACTCACTTGCCTGCTCGCTCTGTTCGCAGGACCTGTGATGAGGTCACAGGAGGGGAGGAGTCAGGGGGTCACATGATCAGCAGGAGCCTTTGTCCAGACCCCCGTTCATGTCACCCCTGACTCCGCCCCTATTGTGACCTCATCACAGGTCCTGTGCACTCAGCCTTGCCTCTACCGTCTGCAAGACTCTGCTTTGCTGTTGTCATGGTGCTGGTTGAGGTATGTATCTGTGGGGTCAGGATTTACAGTGTGGATGTAGCAGAGCTGTGTGTGTACGAGGTGTACGGAGCGGAGCCGTGAGTGTACGAGGTGTACGGAGCGGAGCCGTGTGTGTTCGAGGTGTACAGAGAGGAGCTGCGCGCGTACGAGGTGTACGGAGAGGAGCCGCGCGCGTACGAGGTGTACGGAGAGAAGCCGCGCGCGTACGAGGTGTACGGAGAGGAGCCGCGCGCGTACGAGGTGTACGGAGAGGAGCCGCGCACGTACGAGGTGTACGGAGAGGAGCCGCGCGCGTACGAGGTGTACGGAGAGGAGCCGCGCGCGTACGAGGTGTACGGAGAGGAGCCGCGCGCGTACGAGGTGTACGGAGAGGAGCCGCGCGCGTACGAGGTGTACGGAGAGGAGCCGCGCGCGTACGAGGTGTACGTGGCGGAGCCGCGCGCGTACGAGGTGTACGGAGAGGAGCCGCGCGTACGAGGTGGACGGAGAGGAGCCGCGCGTACGAGGTGGACGGAGAGGAGCCGCGCGTACGAGGTGGACGGAGAGGAGCCGCGCGTACGAGGTGGACGGAGTGGAGCCATATGTGTACGGGATATACGGAGCGGAGCCATATGTGTACGGGATATATGGAGTGGAGCCATATGTGTACGGGATGTACGGAGCGGAGCCAAGTGTGTACAAAGCATACAAAGCGGGCTTTTCCCACGGACACAGGAGTACACGGCGGAGCCCCGAGGAGCATTTTAAAACACACACATGACGTTCCACCTGAAGTGATGTGCTGGAAGCTGACCGGAAATGAGAATTTCTTGAGGAGATTGTGACGGAACCAGGAATGCTTCAGATCCACCACCGTGTCCTCCTCCGACAGCGCAGACAGCAGGATCGCCTTGGAACCGGGGATGCCGGCCATGTGAGCGGATCATGATAGGTCCTGCACCGGGAGGCTCAGGTGGGCACTACAATGGGAGCCGGGCTGCTATAGTATCTTTGTAGAATCTTTCTTTATTTCTCTTTTCTTTCATTCTCTGTTCTGTCTTTCCCTCATTTTCTTTCTCTCTGTTCTTTCTTTCTCTTTCTGTTCTTTCTTTCTCTCTCTAATCTTTCTTTTTTCTCTCTCTGTTCTTTCTTCCCCTCTTTCTTTTTCTTTCCTCTCTTTCTCTCTGTTCTTTCTTTCTTTTCTTTACTTCTTTCTTTCTCTCTCTGTTCTTTCTTTCTTTCCCCTCTTTCTTTCTCTCTCTGTTCTTTCTCTGTCTCTCACTGTTCTTTCTTTCTTTCTTTCCCCTCTTTCTTTCTCTCTCTGTTCTTTCTTTGTCTCTCACTGTTCTTTCTTTCCCCTTTCTTTCTCGCTCTCTCTATTTTCTTTTTTCTCTCTCTCTCTGTTTTCTCTCTTCCTTAGTGCCAGTCAGTGTGCCCATAATGCCAGCCACTGTGCCCTCAGTACCAGTCAGTGTGATCAGCAGTGCTAAATGGGTGCGATTAGGTGTGGACATGGGTGTGACTAGTTGTGAAATGGGTGTGGCTGGGCGTGGCCAAAATTTGCAGCGGCGCGCTACAGTCTTTGTCCATCTTTCCCTTCTTCAAAAGTTGGGAGGTATGATAGGGGTGGCTATGACCAGGGGGTCTGGTTGCCCAATAGAGAGCAGTTCTGCCAGGAATTCTGTAATCATGCATACAAAAGGGGACAGAGATTTGGGAGGAGTACTGTACCTAAAAGCAATAAATAGGACTGAGCTGAAATACTGGGCACAGCTGTGGACTACATGTTATATAGTCGTGTTAATCTCCTCTCACTTCTTGTAACCTACAAGTGTACAAAGATATTATATAGTCACCATGTGACTAGTGGGCCTGTGTAACTTCAAATGCCAGGGCTGAATTTTAGTCCCAGTCCGGCCCTGCTCTTCACCTTCTTTTTTACTTCTCCCACACTTTCTCCTTCATCATCCTCTTCAGGGTCATCTTCTTGGTCTTCTTCGGGGTGGTCTTCAGGGTCGTCGTCTCCAGGGTCGTCGTTTTCGGGGTCGTCGTCTTCTTCGGGGTGGTCTTCAGGGTCGTCGTCAGGGAGATCCAGAGTGATTACCAAAAACCATTTCAAAAAGCTTGAACTTGGAAATGTAGCAGAAGGTACAAGAAGTTTGAGGAACTGCTGAGATCCAGCTGACGGTACTGGAACCCGGATGGGTAGCCGAAGGTACAAGAGCCAATGGAGCTACCGAGGACCAGCTGATGGTACTGGAACCCGTTTACTAAGCAGGAGGTACCTGTGCCAGAAAGCAATACCAAGGACCAGCAGATGCTGGTGGAACTCGGATACCGAGAAGGAGGCACCTAAGCCAAAGGCTCTGCCTGGAACCAGCTGACGTTACTGGAACCCAGGGGGACATATTCAAGATTGACTTCCAAAGAACCAGCTAATGGTACTGGAACTCAGATAGGCAGCAGAAGGTGCACATGCAAAAAAAAGTTGCAAGGCCGCGAGCCGGCCGGAGTTATCGAAACCCATAGTCCTACAGGGGGAGCTTGTCCTATTGGCACTACGGAACCAGCCTTCATTGCCAGATCCCGCAGCCCACATAGGAAGCACCTAAACTGCAGGCACCATAGAGTCGGCTAACCCGACCGCAACACGACAGTACAACGTATTGGAGGCAAAGTGACGTTGACACTACCCGGAAACAGCTGGCGTGCTGGAACCAGGCTGGGCAGGAGGGAGTACCCGTGCCAAAGACACTTCTGAGCGGCAACTGGCGGTGTTGGAGCCCAGGGATTACAGTAGAAACAGAGTGTAGCCAGAGGCCTAATTGGAGCAAGTTTAATATCTGTAGTAGTGTGAATGTGGACAGAGCAGGAGAAATTGCCGGACACACAGCAGGGGATTAGCTGACATTACTGAACCCCAATAACACTGGAGCATGTGTTGACTGTGCAGACAGCTCTTCTGAGCAGCAACTGGCAGTGTTGGAGCCCAGGGTAAATAATAGAAACAGAGTGGAAGCAGAGGCCTAATTGGAGCAAGTTTAATATCTGTAGTAGTGTGAATGTGGACAGAGCAGGAGAAATTGCCGGACACACAGCAGGGGATCAGCTGACATTACTGAACCCCAATAACACTGGAGCATGTGTTGACTGTGCAGACGGTACTTATGAGCAGCAACTGGCGGTGTTGGAGCCCAGGGATTACAGTTCAGGTGGTAGAAACATGAACACAACAGGAGACCTGGATACTGTTGCCAACCAATTATTTAATCTGGAAGAGGACTGGCAAATTCCTGCGAGATCCAGGCCTTGTTCATTTTCAGAAAAGTAAGCCGGTCAACGTTATCGGAGGATAGTCGCATGCGACGGTCTGTTAGTACACCACCTGCGGCACTAAAGATAATACACTAGCAGCAGGGCAAGCCAGCACCTCCAATGCATACTGGCTAAGCTCTGGCCATGTATCCAACTTAGAGACCCAAAACTTGAAGGGGGAAGAGCCGTGTGGGAGAACACTGAGAGGGCAAGACATGTAGTCTGTCACCATCTGACGGAAACGTTGCCTCCTGCTGACTGGAGCCGTCTGTGATGGTGTAGACATTTGTGGTGGGGACACAAAACTTTGCCACATTTGGGCCATACTGGTCTTGTCTTGTGCTGAGGCGCTGCTTCTGCTCCCTCTTTGTGCAGAGCTTCCTCCACTGCCTCGACGCACTGAGCTGCTTTGTAAAGCACTAGCAGCACTGCTCTCGGGTGGAATGGAGAACATGATGGAATGCACCAGTGTATCTTGGTACTCCCGCATTTTACGCTCCCGGTTCAATGGTGTTATGAGGCTTTGTAAGTTGTCCCGGTAGCGAGGATCTAGGAGGGTGTACACCCAATAATCAGCCATGTTGAGAATGTGTGCGATGCAGCGGTCGTCTCTCAGGCACTGCAGCATGAAATCAACCATGTGCTGCAGACTGCCGACTGGCCCAGAAATGCTGTCCCCTGCTTGAGGCGTCATCTCTGCCTGCTCTGCATCACCCCACCCTCGCTCTACATACTGACTACTAGAGCATTGTGTACCTCCCTCTGTCGGGGTAGCTATTGAGGGAGGGCTAAATTAACCCTTCACGGTTGATCCAGTGATTTCCAAATTAATCCACAGGGCGTTGCTAGCAACTGGGAATGACCACACAGAGACGGGGTCTCTGTACGGGAGGATCGAGACAGATCACTAGTCCCCTTTATTTTAGTCACTTCTTTTATAATCTTTTGCTTAATTATGCAAAGTTCTCAACTACCAATAGCATCATTTCACTTTATAAGCCAATAATATTGCAAGGAAACCGGAAACTACATATATGTCCGTATCCAAATAGCATAGATAGTAATATAATGGCATATTCTTCAGAGTTCTACACCCCCAGTTCCCTTATCTTGCACCTGATGGGAACAGTCTGGTTTCATGACAGCCTGAACTTTTTTTTTCATCCTAATTACAAAAATGTATCTTACAGCAACAAAATTGGAGAAACGAAACCTACAGAGAATGGAGAAAATGAAACTTCAGCTCTGATTTTAGTTTTAACCCTACACACCTCCTCTGGGCAGATGTCTTCCTCCTCCATTGACTCCTCCTCATCCTCCTCACAAAGTGTCTCCTGCCTAGGCCTTTGTGAGGAACCACGTTGCGCAGACTGTCCAGAAGCAGATGGCATTTGTGACTCCTCATCCTCCACCTCTTCCACAACCTCCTCCCTTAGTGCTTGCAGTGTTTTTTCAAGCAGGCAGATAAGGGGGATAGTCATGCTGACTAGTGCATCATCTGCACTCGCCATCCGCGTGGAATCATCGAAGGCACGCAAAATGTGGCAGATGTCCTTCATAGAGGCCCACTCAGTGGTGGTGAAGTGTGAACGGCGCGCAGTGCGACTTGTTTACGCCTGATGCAGCTGGTACTCCATTACTGCTGCCTGCTGCTCACACAACCTCTCCAACATATGTAACGTTGAATTCCACCTGGTGGGTAGGTCACATATGATGCGATGTTCCGGAAGGCGGAATCGGTGCTGCAGAGCTGCAATGTTCGATCTTGCCATGCTGGAACGCCGCAAGTGAGCGCACTCTATGCGGACCTTGTGCAGCAGTGCATCAAGATCCGGATAGTCCCTCAAAAAATTCTGCACGACCAAGTTGAGCACATGTGCCAGACATGGGATATGAGTGAGGTAGCCTAGGCCCAGAGCCACCAGATTTCGGCCATTGTCACACACTACCATGCCTGGCTGGAGATTCTCTGGCACAAACCACACGTCGCTCTCCTGCTTGATGGCATTCCAGAGTTCCTGCGCTGTGTGGCTTCGATTCCCCAAAGAAATTAATTTCAATACGGCCTGTTGACGTTTGGCCATGGCTGTGCTCATATCGGTCGTTACAGGTAAGCGTTCATGGGTCCATGTGGACGTAGACTGTGACGGCTCCTGCAGCGCTGATTCAGAGGAACTGGAGTATGAGGAGGAGTCAATGTGTACAGACTGGATTCCTGCAATCCTTGGAGATGGCAGAAAACGTACAGCGCCACTCTCAAGATCTCTACCCGGCTCCACAACATTTACCCAATGGGCAGTGAGGGAAAGATATCATCCCTGTCCATGGTTACTGGTCCACGCATCGGTGGTCAGGTGGACCTTGCTACTGACGGCGTTTAGTAGCGCATGTTTAATTTTTCCCTCCACGTGCTTTTGCAGGGCAGGGACAGCTTACCTGCTGAAATAAAAGCGGCTGGGCACGTTGTATTGTGGGACTGCCAATGCCATGAAGTTATGGAAGGTGTCAGTCTCCACCAGCCTGAATGAGAGCATTTCAAGGGACAGTAGTTTTGCAATGCCAGCATTCAGAGCCTGTGCTCAGGGGTGGTTTGCCGAGTATGGGCGCCTTTTCTCCCATGCCTGTGCTACCGATGGCTGTAGACTGGCCTGGGAGTGTGAGGATGACAGGTAACGTGGTGCTGTGGGTGGAATGACACTGTGTCTCTGTACAACAGTGCCAGAGGTTCTTCCATGGCGATCCTGTGAGGAAGCCGAACCAGCTGTGTGTGAGCTGGAGGAAGAGGCTACAAGACAAGCTGAAGAGGTGGTAGGTGGCGCTGTAGGTTGGCCTAGGTCTTCATTGTGTCTTTGTAACTCCACCACGTGCTTGGTCCGCACATGTTACCACATATTTGTGGTATTGAGGTTGCTGACACTTTTCCCCTCTTTTCACTTTCTGATTACACAGCTTGCATTTGACAAAGCAAATTTCATCTGCAACTGTGTCAAAAAAGGACCAGGCACTGCAAGTTTTGGATACGCCCGTTTTGGGTTTTGGAAGAGGCATGCTCCTAAAGGGTGCCGAAGTGGAGGCTACAGGCAACCGAGTCTGCCCCCTCCATCTCCCTCCTTTTTTGGCCGTTCGGAGAATCTCTTCCTCAGAGCTGCTCCCACCACCTTACTGTACCTCACGCCATGATGGGTCAAGGACCTCATGATCTACACTACCCTCTTCAAACGACTGCTTCCCCTGGGAGGTCTCGACAGCACAGTACGCACCAGAAAGTGGCACCTGAGTCTCATCATCAGATGCGTACTGAGGTGTGAAGACCATAGGCACTGGCGCACCCGCCTCTTCAGATTCAGAGAGACAAAGCTGTTGCGCATCACCGCATACTACTTCTTCTTCAAATTCTCGAATGCTGGTTGGCTGGCCCCCTCTTTCCAAGCCAACAGATTCAGAGAACAGAAGTAGAGATGGCTCCTGTCCAGGGCTCTCTGACTGCCTGGGCAATTTGGCAGGTGGTGAAGAGACAGATGGGTGCTCTTCAGTGCTCTGGACCTGAGAGGATCTGGAACTAATTGAAGTCGATGCGTTAGCTGCCATCCATCCGACAACGGCTTCAATTTGTTTGTCCCGCAGCAGTGGGGTACGGCAAGCTCCTACAAAGCTGCGCATAAAGGACTGTTCCCTGGGAAAACTGGGGGATGCTGAGTCACTGGTGCCCGCAGCACGCACAGAATCCCCACGTCCTCTTCCTGCAGAATATCCACGCCCACGACCACATGGCTTACTCCCTTCCTTCTTCATCTTGGTAGACTGATAAAGATAGGCAGAAAAGTACTAAGGGCTTTGTGTACTTATTCCTGAACAGCTGCTAACAGGTATAAGAAACACTAATTTTATAAAGTGTGGACTAGACTATAATATGAGCTAATGTGGCCTACACAACTGTAAAGTGGAGTGTTTGGTGAACTTTATTAACTTTTTTTTTTTTTTCACAAAAAGACACTGTATGTGCCCAAAGATGTAAAACCGATAGTATCACAAACTTTTTGTAGCTATTACAATGCAGGAAGGTAACCTACAATGCAATAGATGAGGCTCCAAAAAATAGTCTGGCTGGGGCTGCAGAGCACAAGCCAGCAGAAAGGCTCCTCTATCTACTCCTATATAGTGTTTGCAAATATTCTAGCTGGATACGGATGGAACCACACTAATAGGAGAAATCTTGAAAAATGAGCAGCACTAATGCAAAAAAGGACAATGTATGAGGCAGTGACACACGATGAGCGGACTACAACCGGAGGTGCCTGCAGAACACACTACAGAGTGAGCTGCACTCACACACAGAGACCTCGCAGACAGCCGTGAACAGCGCTGCAAGGCTGCAGAAAAGCTCCTCTATCTACTCCTATATAGTGTTTTCAAGCAATCTAGCTGGATACGAATGGAACCATAGTAGTAGGAGAAATCAGGAAAAATAAGCTGCCCTACTGCAAAAAAGGACAATGTATGAGGCAGTGACGGACGCTGAGCGGACTACAACCGGAGGTGGCTGGCTGTGGAACACACTACAGCGTGAGCTGCATTCACACACAGAGACCTCGCAGACAGCCGTGAACAGTGCAGAGAACTGTGCACTAGCACTGCACGGCTGCAGAAAGGCTCCTCTATCTACGCCTATATAGTGTTTCTGTGGCGCCCCTGAGGCTCAGTCGCCACAGAGGTACTGCACCTTCTCCTAAGGTGTAGTGCCCCACCACCTAGGTAAGTGGGGAGCTCCTTTCCACACTCCAACACTCGCATCCCACACAACAGGGTAGTTCTGCACAATCACATTGAGGTCTCTCTCTCCTCCTAGACATTAGGAGTGCCTTGGTGGTTCCCTGAATGGAACACTGGATGTGCTGGGAGGTGGGTGGAGTTGAGATCCATATAAAAGGTTGGGAAGGTTTAGAATTACAGTTCAGTCTGACGGGAGGTCAGGCGAGAGAAGGACAGTCAGTCAGGAGAGTCTGAGGACGGGTCTGAGAGGAAGGAGATCCCTAGAAGAGGGAGAGAAGAAGGAGTGCTGCAGCTGCCTCAGTGATCTGAGCCAGCTGGCACGGGAAAGGAATGAGAGAGAGAAAGACGTAGAACTGCAACCTAAGCTTCCATAGGAAAGAGAGACAAGTACGGAACGAAGGAGTAGAGAGAACAGAGAGGAGTTGTGGGTTGGAAGAGGAACCCTGCCTATAGGTTCTCAGCGCAAGGCCGGGGCCCGGTCCCCGAGGTTGTATGGACACTTATGGTTCTGCAGCAGACACCGGTGGAGTAGTTGGCAGTAAATGCACTAGTCCCAACTTAGACTCGGGGTACAACAGCAACTGAACAGAGAGCCAGGACTCTGGAGAAAGGGGTCCCCGACAGAGGCTACAGCTGTCTGCCATACGAGTAGAATTGCTAGGAACATCTGACAGGAGGAACTCCAGAGTACCACGGTACTGGAGAGCTTCACACTAAAAGGCGCATTGGCGGAGTCAGGAAAGGTACATGTTGGCGGAGTGTTGGAGAGGAGAGCACTGACTTGCCCGGGAGGTTGGCTGAGTCTCTGCCCCGGAGGACACACAGCAATGGAAGCGGGCACCAGTGTGTACCAAGAACTGTGAGTAAAGCGTTGAAACTGCAAGCTCTGGTGTCCTCCATTCATTTGCGCACTAACATCTTCAGCACCGCTACACCTGGGTACCAATCCCCTCACTGCTTGTGCCTCTCCTCTAATCTTACATCCACACTGCCCTGGGACTACAGCCCCACCTGTGGGGAGCTACACCATCTTTGCTGCACCATCTCGTCAGTCCCAGTGGACCTGCATGCAGCGTTGGCTTCACATCTTACTTGCCAAACACCACAGGTGGCGTCACGAACTGTTCACATAAATTATATCACAAACCACCATTGATTTGGGTGCCCAGGGCCACGGACCGGGTCACCGCTGCTGTGACACCTTTCCCCCTGACACCGGCCCGGTACCAAGTACCCCACGGCCCTGGGAGGGCGACCCATTTGCAAGCAATCTAGCTGGATACGGATGGAACCACACTAATAGGAGAAATCAGGAAAAATGAGCAGCACTAATGCAAAAATGTATGAGGCAGTGACAAGAAAATAGAGGGGGAAGCCAGCACAGCTAGACATTATGTGCATATGCACTCCAATTTATGCGTTCTAACCTTAAGCAGTGCTGGCTTCCCCCCCTATTTTCTTGTTGTTGGTTTGTGGCTCACCACCACTGTTGCCGTGCACGCTTGGTTATGTCCGCCATAATTTTTCTGCGTTCATTGTGATGGATTAGGCTGCTGTGCACACACACGGCAGCCCCACCCTGCCCCAAGCTTTATTTAATTGTGCACCTGTGTCTGGACCAACATCGCCCTTCATCTATGTTTGCTGGTCAGGCAATGTGTGGAGGCCATTCCTGATATGTCTGTGTTCAGACCTGGTTGGCCTTCATCTGCACTTGCTTCATCTGGCTTCATGGGAGCGATCCAGTAATGTTCAGGTACAGATTGCACTTGATGTGGTCATGCTCTAAATGTATTTAGGAGGCCGTAATGGCACAGCATTTATTAAAAATATATAGAGTAGGACCCCCCATATGAGATTGCCTTGGCGCGGCGGGGTGGCTCAATTGAATTGATCAATTTTTTTGCTAAATATCTCATTTTTGAACACAGCTAGACATTATGTGCATATGCACTCCAATTTATGCATTCTAACCTTAAGCAGTGCTGGCTTCCCCCCCTATTTTCATGAGGCAGTGACGCACGCTGAGTGGACTACAACCGGTGGTGACTGGCTGCAGAACACACTACAGCATGAGCTGCACTCACACACAGTACAGAGAGCTCGCAGACAGCCCTCAACAGTGCTGCAAGGCAAAAGAAAGCTACAGCGGTTGATAAAGTAGCCTGGGTAAAGCACAATATAGCAAATCGCTAGGTCACACTGTCCCTCAGAACAGCAGCGTCCTATCCCTAACTGAATTCACAGCAGAGTGAACCCAAAATGGCGGCGGCGGCTTTTATAGTGCATCATGACATCATTTCAGCAGCCATTCACAGCCATGCCAGTACTTACATGCCTAACATGCTCTAACAGGATGTGCCCACACTTCTTAGGATCCTCATTGGCTGAATAAAATCAAACTGGCTCATTGCATTATGGGAACTTCCGATTCCGGTATTCGATATACTAAAAGTATCGGAACTCAGTATCGGAATTCCGATACCGCGAATATCGGCCAATACCTGATATTGCAGTATTGGAATGCTCAACACTACTCGTGACATGTTGTACTTCATGTTAGAGGTAAATTTTGGTCTATACGATTTGCATTTATTTATGAAAATCTCGTTATTTGACACACAAATTTGAAAATTTAGCAATTTTAAAACTTTGAATTTTAATGCTTTTAAACAAAATAGTTATACTACTCAAAAAGGATAATAAATAGCATTTATCTCATAGAATGTTAGAGTTGCAATGGACCTCCAGGGTCATCAAGTTCAACCCTCTGTTCAATGCAATATTCACTAAACCATCTCTGACAGATGTCTGTCCAACCTCTGTTTGAGGACTTCCATTGAAGGAGAACTCACCACCTATCTTGGCAGCCTGTTCCACTCATTGATCACCCTTACTATCAAAAAGTTTTTTCTAATATCTAATCTATATTTTCTTCCTTTCAGTTTCATTTCATTGCTTCTAATGTTTCCATGTGCAAATGAGAATAAGATCAGATATTTGTAGACAGCTATTAAGTCTTTTTTGCAAGCTAAACATTCCCAGATCCCTTAACCGTTCCACATAGGACATATTTTGCAGTCCGCTCTTCTCTGAACTTGCTCCAGTTGTTAATGTCTTTTTTAAAATGTGGTGTCCAGAACTGGACAAGTATTCCAGATGAGGCCTTACCAAGGAGGGTTAGCGGGGGATAATTATGTCACGTGATCTAAACTCTATGCTTCTCTTAATACATCCTAGAACTGTGTTTGCCTTTTTTGCTGCTGCATCACATTATTGACTCATGTGCAGTCTGTGATCTATTAGTATACTCAAGTCTTTTTCACATGTGCTGTTGCTTAGTTCTATTCCTCCCATCCTATAGATATAATTTTTGTTTTTCTTGCCAGATGTAGAATCTTGCATTTCTCACTGTTAAATACCATTCTTTTAGTCGCTGCCCATTGTTGAAGCTTATCTAGATCCTTCTGAATCCTGTCTCTCTTGTGTTATCTATCCCTCTTAGCTTTGCATCATCTGCAAATTTGATTAGTTTACCTTCAGTTCCCTTATTTAGAACACTTATAAAAATGATGAACAACACTGGGGCCAGGACACAGCCTTGTGGTACCCCACTTGAAACACTCTTCCAATTGCATGTGCAAACATTTATTACCACTCTTTGAGTGCGATCACTGAGCCAGTTATGAATTCACCTATCGTAGCCTTGTCAATCCCATACTTGGTTATTTTTTCAATAAGGATAGTATGAGATACTTTATCAAATGCTTTGCTGAAGTCGAGATATACTATATCTACTGCATTTTACTGATCCACCCAATCAGTGATTCCTTTATAGAAGGAAGTTAGATTACTCTGGCATGACTTATTTGTTACAAAGCCTTCTTGGCTCTGGTGAATTACTGTATTCTTATCCAAGTACTTACATGCTGTTTATTAATTTGATTAAAGATTTTTTGTGGTATAGAAGGAAGGCTCAAAGGCTTGTAATTTCATGGCTCCATCTTCTTTCCTTTCTAAAATATCTAGGGACAACATTTGCCCTTCTTCAATATTCTGGGACATCTTCTGCTCTCCACAAATTTTCAAAGATTCTGGCTAGTGGTTCTGCAATTTCCTAAGCTACTAGGATATTTAAAATAGTTTCTACGTTAAGTCAGGATAATTTCTGAAACATACTGTATTTTTTGGATTATAAGATGTATTTTTTCCCCCCAAATTTGGGGGCAAAATGGGGGTGCGTCTTATAATTCGAATATACCTTACCTGTCGTGGTGGAGCAGGGGACCAGGGTCGCTGCTGTAGAAGGCAAGAGTGGTGCGTTGCTGCAGGCTGCAGGCAGGGATGAGAGGGTGTTTGGAGGTGCGACATTTCCGGTGTTCGGTGGTGTGGGGGCTCTGCCGACATTTTGTGAAAGCCCGGGACCCCCACACTTCCATGGTTTACATTGCAGTGTACTCCAGGAAAATGGCTGCCGGTGATCTCGGCACCAAGATCTCCATCTGCGCATGTGCCACCCCGGCGGCCTTTTTCCCGGAGTCCACCGCAATGTAAACCATGGAGTATGGGGGCTCTGGGCTTTCACAAAATGTCGGCGGAGCCCCCGCACCACCGAACACCTGCAACATCGCACATCCGAAAACCCTTTTCTCCCAGTATGGGGTCCACAGCATCACCCTACTCCTTCCTCCACCAGCAGCGACCCTGGGACCCCACTTCACTGCAGCCACATCCTCCGGTAAGCAATAAGACGCATTGTTTGTAAGACTCCCTTCCATTTTATTAAAAAAAAAATGTTTTTTTTTCCTATTTTTCTCCTCAAAATTTGGGGTGCGTCTTATAATTTGGTGCGTCTTATAAACTGCAAAATATGGTAATTTTTTTTTCATTAGGAAGTTAGAAGGGATAAAATTTTATGAGCAATTTTTTTTCATTTTTCCAGCAGTATGCTAAACCAATTTTTTTTGGGATCACATCACCTTTGAAGTCACTTTGAGAGGCTTATGTGACAGAAAATAAACAAATGTGACAACATTGTAAAAACCACATCCCTCAAAGTGCTCAGTACCAAAAACATGAAGTTTATTAACACTTTAAATGCTTCACATGAATTAAAGCAATGTGGAAGAAAAAAGGAAAATTTTACTATTTCTCACAAAAATGTTGCTTTAGCCACTAATTTTTCCTTTTTACAAGGGTAACAGTAGAAAATGGACCATACAATTTGTTGTGCAATCTCTCCTGGGTACACTAACACCTCTTATGTGGTGGAGAACTACTGTTTGGGCAGATTTCAGGGCTCGTAAGGAAGAAGCACTTATTGAGCGCAAAAAACAATGGAACAGATAGAGGAAGCCATGTTGTTATGGACTGACCTGGTTTGGAGTAGTGATATTGTAACCACTAGGCGCAGCACTGGCAGGTAGCATAGTCAGGGATAGCCAAGATGTCGGTACACAGGAACAGCAATAAAGTTTGAAGGAATAAGCAGGAATCGTAATCAGGGAAGCCAGAGGTTGCTACCAGGAGCAGCAATGTAGTTTGGAGAAGCAGCAGGTGGAAGGAAGCTCGACTAGTGGAAAGGAAAGGAGAACAAGGCCAGGTTTAAACAGGATGTTCAATCAGGATGGAGCCAATCAGAAAGTCAGGGTGGTGACCAACAGGAACTGAGGGTAAAGACATCAGCAACAACATAGTTATAAGTATTTGGGTTAGCACAGAACTGTCCAGAGCGCTGACTAGCTCAGAGAGAAGAGCTGCCGCCTGGTGCACAGGAGCTGCTGGGTTCAAATCCTGACACAGAGCTCCTGGTGTACCTAAACAGTAGAACCCCACCACAAGTGACCCCATTTTGGAGACTACATCCGCAATGAACATATCTAGAGGTGTTGTGAGCACCTTGAAACTGCAGGTGCTTCACAGAATTTTAAAATGTTGAGCTGTGAAAATGAAAAAAACAAATATTTTTTTCCTCAAGGGGTAAGGGTAACATGAGAAAATGGACCATACAATTTGTTGTGCAAGTTCTCCTTGGTACACTGATACCCAATATGTGGTGGAAAGCTACTGTTTGGGTGCACGGCAGGTCTCAAAAGAGAAGGCGTGCCAATTGGCTTCTGGAGCACAATACTAGCTGAAATAGATTACAGATGCCATGTCACAGGTGAAGAGCCCCTGACAAGCCAAAACAGCAGAGACCCCCACAAGCGACACAACGTTGGAAACTACACCTCTCAAGGCATTCCTCTAAGGGTCTAGTAAGTATTTTAATGTATAATATTGGGCTGAGTAAAGTGAAAATTAACATTTTTTTTCCACTAAAATGTTACTAAGTTTTTAATTTTCAAAACATGATAGGATAAAATGAGTAGTACAATTTTTACATAATTTCTTAGGCTGGTTTCACATTAGCGTTGAAACAACGCTGCGCACTGCGTCGGTAAGCCCCGCCCCGATCCTGCTCCCTGCCCGCCCCATCCGGGATCACCGCCTACTTTCGCATTTGCACGCATGCGATCGGCGCACCCTATCTTTAGCATAGGGTGCGCAGATCATGCGCTGCCAGTGTGAAAGTAGGCGGTGATCCCGGATGGGGCGGGCAGGGAGCCGGATCGGGGCGGGGCTTACCGACACAGTGCGCAGCGTTGTTTCAATGCTAATGTGAAACCAGCCTTATACAGTAATTGGTTGGCAACAGTATCCAGGTCTCCTGTTGTGTTCATGTTTCTACCACCTGAACTGTAATCCCTGGGCTCCAACACCACCAGTTGTTGCTCAGAAGTGCCGTCTGCACAGAGAAAAACACATGCTCCAGTGTTAGTGGGGTTCAGTAACGCCAGCTGCTCCCCTCCTGTGTGTCCGGCAATATCTCCTGCTCCCTCCACATTCAAACTACATCAGATTTTACACTTGCTCCAAGTAGGCCTCAGCCTACTCCATGAATGACCCTGGGCTCCAACACCGCCAGTTGTTGCTCAGAAGTGCCGTCTGCACAGAGAAAAACACTAGCTCCTGTGTTAGTGGGGTTCAGTAACGCCAGCTGCTCTCCTGCTGTGTGTCCGGCAAAGTCTCCTGCTCCCTCCACATTCAAACTACATCAGATTTTACACTTGCTCCAAGTAGGCCTCAGCCTACTCCATGATTGACCCTGGGCTCCAACACTGCCAGTTGCTGCTCAGAACTGCCGTCTGCACAGAGAAAAACACATGCTCCAGTGTTAGTGGGGTTCAGTAACGCCAGCTGCTCCCCTGCTGTGTGTCCAGCAATATCTCCTGCTCCCTCCACATTCAAACTACATCAGATTTTACACTTGCTCCAAGTAGGCCTCAGCCTACTCTATGAATGACCCTGGGCTCCAACACCGCCAGTTGTTGCTCAGAAGTGCCGTCTGCACAGAGAAAAACACTAGCTCCTGTGTTAGTGGGGTTCAGTAACGCCAGCTGCTCTCCTGCTGTGTGTCCGGCAAAGACTCCTGCTCCCTCCACATTCAAACTACATCAGATTTTACACTTGCTCCGAGTAGGCCTCAGCCTACTCCATGATTGACCCTGGGCCCCAACACTGCCAGTTGCTGCTCAGAAGTGCCGTCTGCACAGAGAAAAACACATGCTCCAGTGTTAGTGGGGTTCAGTAACGCCAGCTGCACCCCTGCTGTGTGTCCGGCAAAGTCTCCTGCTGCCTCCACATTCAAACTACATCAGATATAAAACTTGCTCCAATTAGGCCTCAGCCTAAACCCTGATTGACCCTGGGCTCCAACATCGCCAGTTGCTGCTCAGAAGTGCTGTCTGCACAGAGAAAAACACATGCTCCAGTGTTAGTGGGGTTCAGTAACGCCAGCTGCTCCCCTGCTGTGTGTCCAGCAATGTCTACTGCTGCCTCCACATTCACACTACTACTGATTTCAAACTTGCTCCAATTAGGCCTCTGGCTCCACTCTGTCTCTAGTATATACCCTGGCCTCCAACACCGCCAGTTGCTGCTCAGAAGTGCCGTCTGCACAATCAACACTTGTTCCTGTGTTACTGGGGTTCAGTAACGTCAGCTGATCCCCTGATGTGTGTCCGGCAATGTCTCCTGCTCTGTCCACTTCCCACCAATACGTTGTCCTGTCGTGTTGAGGTCGGGTTAGCTGCGTCTATGGTGCCTGTAGTTTATGGGCTTCCTATGTGGGCTGCGGGATCTGGCAACAAAGGCTGGTTCCGTAGTGCCAATAGGACAAGCACCACCTGTAGGACTGTGGGTTTCAGTAACTGCGGCTGGCTCGCGGCCTTGCAACTTTGTTTTTCATGGGTACCTTCTGCTACCCATCCGGGTTCCAGTACTGTCAGCTGGTTCTCGGCAGTGCCTTTGGCTTAGGTGCTTCCTTCTCGGTATCCGAGTTCCAGCAACGTCTGCTGGTCCTTGGTAGTGCTTTCTAGCACAGATACCTCCTGCTTAGTAACCAGGTTCCAGCACCGTCAGCTGGTCCTCGGTAGTGCCATTTGCTCTTGTTCCTTCTGCTGTCCCTCTGGGTTCCAGCACTGTCAGCTGGTCCTCGCTAGTTCCATTGGCTCTTGCAGCTTCTGCTACCCATCCGGGTTCCAGCACCGTCAGCTGGTTCTCGGCAGTGCCTTTGGCTTAGGTGCCTCCTTCTCGGTATCCGAGTTCCAGCAACGTCTGCCGGTCCTTGGTAGTGCTTTCTAGCACAGGTACCTCCTGCTTAGTAACCAGGTTCCAGCACCATTAGCTGGTCTTCGGTAGTGCCATTGGCTCTTGTTCCTTCTGCTGCCCCTCCGGGTTCCAGCACCGTCAGCTGGTTCTCGGTAGTGCCATTGGCTCTTGTACCTTCTGCTACCCATCCGGGTTCCAGTACCGTCAGTTGGTTCTTGGCAGTTCCTCAGCCTTCTTGTACCTTCTGCTACATTTCCGAGTTCAAGCTTTTGGAAATGGTTTTTGGTTATCACTCTGGATCTCCCTGACGACGACCCTGAAGACGACCCCGAAGAAGACGACGACCACGAAAACGATGACCCTGAAGACGACGACCCGGAAGACCACCCCGAAGAAGACCAAAAAGATGACCCTGAAGAAGATGACAAAGAGGACAAAGAACATGAAGACAACCACCAAGATACAGAACAACAAAAGACAGAAGACCAAGAAGCAGAAGACCAAGAAGCAGAAGAACAAAAAGCAGAACATTAAGCATAAGGCCGGGGTCACACTGTGAGGAACACGGCCGAGTGAGAGGCGCTAAAAGCACGCATTAGACACGGACAAATGATTCTCTATGGGGTCCCTCGCACCAGGCTTATATTTCTCATCCGTATTCTACGCTCCGTGCCAATCACAGCATGCTGCGATTGTCAGCGTACTACGGCCGTAGTACGCCAATGCAAGTCTATGGGTGCGCAAAAAATACGGATTACACATGGACCAGACATGTGACCTGCGAGCAATATGCAGGTCTTTTGGCTGGTGACAGAAAATGGGCCAATCCATCATCAGGAAGCCTAGACATGCAAATGAGCTCAAAAAGCGCTCCAGACATCCCGGAAGTACGCCTCCACGGAGTACAGCAGCAGCATGGCATCCACTTACATAAATGTGGAGATGCTCATTGTCCTGGTGCAGGAGCGTCCCGAAATCTGGGACCAACGTGATGCCAATTATGCAAACCAGGCAAGAAAGGAGGCGTCATGGAGGCGCATCTGTCGCCAGATGTACCATGACTTTGGTGACCGACCACGTGAGGAGCAGCATAAAATTCGTAAGTACAACGCAAAACATGAGTAACCTTAGCGCGCAACAAAAAAGGAATATAGATTCAGCACCCCCCCTTCCTGTGCATGTACTTTTTGCCTCATGAGGCCGTTAGATTTGGATGTGACACGTGGATTCACACAGCCATAATTTGGGGTTAGGCCACAAGCTCCTCATTCTCCTAGACAAAACAATTATTAAGTGTAGCTAAAGAGACCCTGTGTATCTGCCCAATTAGATATGCCACCATGGGTAGAAAGCACACCCCAGAAGGCCCCATGCCTAGACTACTGGTAGCAAATGTGACCTATCAAATATGTGAATTTGACAATATTTCCTGTCACATTGCAGTGGAAGATGTGATGAAACGCTGGCGAAGCATCCGGGAACGCCAGCAGCGGTCCAGGAGTGGCGATGCTGGATACGTCAAAAGGAAATACATCTATTATGACCGGCTCTCCTTCCTCGCCCCAATTCTGGATCTGAGACCGTAAGTAGATACCTCACACCACATTACACAAATACTTTACAGGGCCAAAAATATTGATGTATTTTTGCCTCTGTTCTATTTCATAACAGAACTCAATCCAACCTTACGGATCGAGGAACGGCCTCAGAGACAGAGCCCATAATAGATCCTGTAGGGGATGAGGTGGCTGGCCCATCTTCTCCCCCTACAAGAAGGATGGCAGAAGATGAGGCATCACAGGACAACCCATTGGCTGCCCAACACACAACACCACCAGAACGGTCTGCTGCTGCCCCATCACCCATCCTGGAAGAGCCGGGCAACTTGAGCAGCAGCCCAACTGGCCAGATCAGGGGATCCCCACAGGCTGCTGTTACATCCCGGCGAACACGAAGAAGGCGCCAGGTCACTGTTCAAGAGAGCAGGACCAATGTGGACACAGGGGTGCTAAATTATTTATCAAGAGTAACTACAGATGATGGGGAGGAGGCCTACTCACGTAGCCTCACCCTTTATCTCCGTGCCCTTACCCGTGAGGTCAGGCTCCGTATTAGGGGATGTTTTCAGATCCTGCTTGATGCAAGCACCCCCCCAATACCCCATATGAGCTTTTCAAATATCTGGAGAGGTGGCAGCTCTCCCCCAGAAATCTAATGCGCATGAGACCATCCACACAGATGCTTGCTCAAGCAGGGTCCGAACATCCTCTAATACCTGGGCCTACACCTCACCCCCTTCCTCCCACTACCCAACCTTCTATTCAGCAGCCACAAATGTCAGCCTCTAGCCAACCCCACCAATATGGCCACTTGTACCCACCCAGTGTTGGAGGCTGGTCCCAACCTGGTTGGGGACGATCTGGCTATCTTGGTGGGTATGAGCCACGTGCCTACCACAGCCAACAAGATGCCCCTCCCCATCATCATTACTCTGGCCAGTATCCCCAACAGTCCCAGGAGGCAGGAGAATTCCCACATCATGGGCAACAGTATGGCCCCACACAGGGCGATGTTGGCCACAGTGTCCAGCAGCACCCACAGGCTGCTCCTCCACGTTCCCCTTCCCCAACCTATGAGGATTTATAAGTCTGATGGCCGTAGATGTCCACTGCGGTTTAACTGGTGCTCCAAATACAAAGGAAAAAACAGGTGTTCTCCATCACCAAACTTTGTTACAAAATTTAACATTCTAATTTTTTAACAATGTTTTCCAATCATATTAAGAATCCATCATGACAGGCAAGGCTACCTCACGCCTTTCAGACAGATATTACATATGTGTACAAAAGAGAATATTTAAACGCGCTATACTGTAAAGTCAAAGGATGAAAATACACTACTCACTTGCTAATGCCTAGGAATGGCGTGCTGGCCTTAGTGAAGTAGTCACCTTTTTCGCTAGCAATCTATAGTAACAAATCAAGGCGACCAGCCTTCAGAATATCACGCTCTCTCTATGTCTTAACAAGTGAGTTTTGTTTTTTAATCCTTTACAGTATAGCATGGTTAAATATTCTCTGTTCTACAGACAGGTAATATCTGTCTGACAGCCGTGAGGTAGCCTTGCCTGCCATGGTGGAATATTTCTATGATTGGAAAACATTCTGAAGAAATGTGAGTGTTATCTTTTAGCATTAATTTTGTTGATGGAGCTCACCTATTTTTTTCCTTTCTAGTTAAATATTCTCATGCAGCAATGTTGTTATTGCCTAATGTTTTTTTGGGTTATGTTATATAATGTTACTTTTCAAAAAAGTTTAAGAAGGCAAAAAGGGCCATTTTGCCCATTGCCAAAATGTTCATATGGCAATATTATGTTTGCCTTTAAGAAACAAAATAAAAAGGCAAAACTAAAAATTTTTCTACTATAGTTAACGTCTCTGTGTGATTTTTCAAAAACCCTGTCAACATACTAACATACACTAACCAATGCAATGAAACAGTCATAGAATCATAAGGGGTTGAGTAATATATATTTAGACACACTTAAAGAAACAAATTATAACATAGACACAGCATGCTCTTGCCAAGAAGTTGCCCCCTCAGGTGAGATAAAGTAATTAGTGAAAATATCACGCACTTTGAGGCCAGAGAGCGGTCTACGTTGAGGGTTCATAGGTGGTCTCACCCTGCGCACATTGTCCGGCCTATGCACAACACCATCAGAGGAGGAACAATCATGTATCCTGGTGAAGTTATGCAGAACCACACAGGCTTTCACAACTTCATTCACATTTTGTTCACTCAACTGAATGGCAGACTGGAGTACCCGCCATTTGGCACAAAGAATCCCAAAGGAACACTCCACCAGTTGCCTAGCACGTGATAGGCGCAAGTTAAAAATTCTGCGCCTGTGGTCAAGGTTGCGCCGGGGATATGGCCTCATGACATTGCGCGATAACTGAAACGCCTCATCTGCCACAAGGACATAAGGGACTGATTCTTCAGGGGAGCCTGGTAGCTGGCGTGGTGGTGGTAGATCCAACTGGTTGGTGCATAGCCGCCGAGCCATTATGGAAGTATTGAAGACTCTAGAGTCTCCCGTCCTTCCATAGGCCCCAATGTCAACAATTATAAACTTGTATTGAGGGTCTACCAGAGCCAACAATACAACAGAAAAGTATTGTTTATAATTGAAGAATTGGGAGCCAGAGTTCGGCGGCTTACGCACCGTGATATGTTTGCCATCCAGGGCCCCAATACAATTTGGAAACTGGCAGTCCTCCTCAAAGTCCCTTGATATCCTCAACCAGTCTTCCATCCTGGGCTCGGGCATGACCACTTGATGGAGTCTTGTCCAGATTTCTGTACATGTAGACCTCACTATGCCTGGAATGGTTGATCTTCCAATGAGAAACTCATGGTGGAGGGCGGCATAAGACAGACCAGTGGACAGGAAGCTGTAGAACAACAGAAATTGATAATTTTAGAATGCATAAAGTCCAAAAACATCAGTTACATGCCGACCAAACTTGGTAGGAATTGAGATAGAATAACACACACATATTTGGTTGCACAATGACTAAGTGATATGCAGTACATATTAGAGCTAACATTCTGGTGTGTAAGTTGAAACATATTTGGAGTAAAATGAGGGCATTAAACTTAGTCCAAGAAGGCCAAAAATCATACTTTAGCACACACATTATGAACATAGAGAATGTGGTTGTGTAGTACATACCGTATTGTGAGTAGAAGTCGCTCCTCTGCAGATATCGCTTTGCGCATCCTTGTGTCCTGAAAGGTTATCCCAGGGTGCACTGTCTCCAAGAGTCGATCAAATGTGGAAATGCTCATGCGACAGTACTGGTAAAATTTCTCAGGATGCTCCCGCAGAGAAGAATAGAGGCGGTGAAAATGACCTCTTGTGAGTCGTTGCCTCAAAAGTGGATGGACCCACATGCGTCTCCTCCTCCGCGGATCCACTATCACTGGGTATGGTTGCCCAAAGCGCCGTGACAAAAGCCAGTTAAAGAGAACCTGCTCAGTTGTATTGAATCTCAGACCCTCTGCCATGTTGCACAAAGAACACCAACACACCTCGTGAAAGCGAGCTCACAAATGGACAGAATGGAGGCAGTCACCTGTTTCTGAGTGTATAAATAGGGTGCAGGCTAATTATTTAAATTGTTAGCAGGCCTCAAAACCGTTAAATGTCCATTTTGCAAGGCTGCGAGAAAATCTCGCCATACGGATTGCATACGGATGCCATACGGATTACATACGGATGCTCACATGTGCAAAATACGCGACCGCACCTTGCTTACGGATGACCTACGGAGCACTATTTAGGGGTCATTCATCCGTATTACGCCTGTAATCTACGGACCGTATTTTGCGCAGGTTAGTGTGACCCCAGCCTTAGACTAAAAATCAGAGCAAAAGATATTATCTAAATTATAAGCAGAAGAAGACTAAGCAGTGTATGGGGGTGAGTCCGTTCCTCCTTGTGGTGCCCCTGGAAAATGCCTGCTGCTGCAGGCCAAGCTGAACGCGGACAAATCCTGTTGTAAATCTTTTGTGACAGGCAGAACGGAAGGTGTAATCTTCAAACTTTTATAGATAACAACTACAGGAATGACTGTCACAAATAAGAATATGATGAAGAAGAAGAATAGGAAGAAGATGAAGAAGTAGAATATGAAGAAGAATAATAGTTGAATAACAAGAATATGAAGAATGTAAAAAAAAGAATAATAGGAAGAAGGTGAAGAAGAAGAAGATGAATAAGGTGAAAAAGAAGTTGATGAAAAAGATGCTGCTGCTGAGGATCATGAAGGAGAAAGTGTGGGAGAAGTAAAAAAGATGAAGAGCATGGAAGTAGAGAAACATACATATCTGACAAAATATAAAAAAGGTTAACATAGTCAATATCTTTGTAACTCCGAACGTCTTTAAAAAAAAAAAAAATTATTCCTGCTATTCCATTTGATTGGGCTAAACCTTTATGCCTTTAATGTCTCCTCCACCTCCCCAATACATTCTACATTATTATTAGTTGTAGAATAAACCTACAGGGAAAGAAAGGGTTTTTTTTAATTCCGATATTTCTGTCCCATTGACTTGCATTGGTTTCCGGTATCGGAATCGGCGATATCCGATACTTTTTGGGTATCGGTCCGATCCAATCCGATCCGATATTTCACGATATCGGATGGTATCGCTCAACACTAATATCTTATTAGAGCCGTCTGCTTCTCTCTCCTGCAGGACTGATCTTTCATTTTCAAAATTTTGAATTCCCGGGTAAAATCTGTATCCAGCGAAGACAGATTGTTGCATTACTGAGATAGGTGATGGCAGTTCTAGATCCTCCTTCTTCCTCCCAACTACATAGAACCTTAGTGTCTTCTATCTCAATAATGTAACAATCTTTCTTCAAAGTCTATAATTTTCATGCGTGTTATTGATTTGTGCAATAAAAAATAATATGACTGTTATTCTTCAAAAGATATTTCAGCTTCAAAGAGTTAAAAGGGTTGTCTAGGACTAAATTATTATTTTTTTTTAAATATGAGCCAAAAACTAACAGGGAGGTGGTTGCTAAC
Organism: Dendrobates tinctorius; assembly: GCF_039654945.1. Classification (NCBI taxonomy): domain Eukaryota; kingdom Metazoa; phylum Chordata; class Amphibia; order Anura; family Dendrobatidae; genus Dendrobates; species Dendrobates tinctorius. The sequence goes on along the minus strand of NW_027361757.1, from coordinate 11,914,917 downwards.
TACTTAGCAACTACCTGCTTGTTCTATCCAGCAGCGGCTTAGGCTATGTGCACACATAGTTTTTGGTCCTGCGGATTTTTCCGTGCGGATTTGCATAAATCCACAGGTAGAAACAGCTGCGTTTTACCTGCAGATTTATGGCAGATTTGCTGCGCATTATCTGCAGTTTTTGTGCGGATTCCACCTGCGGTTTCCCTCCTGCGGATTCCTATAATGGAGCAGGTGGTAAACCGCTGTGGATCCGCACAAAAGAATTGACATGTTGCGGATTGTAATGCGCGGAAAATTCCGCAGCATGGGAACAGGGTTTTCCATTTTCCATACACTTTAATGGTACTGTACACCGCAGCAGAATCTGCTGCTGATCCGCAGTTCCTGAAACGCTGCGGATCCGCAGCAGAATCCGCAACATGTGCACACAGCTGCTTCATGTCAACAGGGGAACTCTGGATGTGACTGCAGACGTCATAATGATTGATAGCTCTCTAGTTAGTCAGTCAGAAGCCTACACGGTCAATCATCATGATGTAGGCAGTCACACCCGTGAGCAGAGCTGAAGAGAAGACGCTGATCTATCAACGTGAGGTCAGCAGAATCGCCAGCACGAGTGGTCTTTGACTGCATTGTTCTGCACTGGGCAGAATAGACAGGTAGTCTACATTGCCTGTTAGTTCTTAGGCCTAGAGTAAAAAAAAATGTTTATAGTCCTGGATAATCTCTTCAAATACAATCACTGAACTTAAAGAGTTTGTAGCCGAGAATTTTAAGAATAAGTTAAGTTTTAAAGTTATTCCCTACCCATGGGACAGCCAAGAAGAAGGAGATAGGGGGAGGGAGAGTCAGCACACCAGTTAAACTGTAAGCCTTTCTGGCCCTGCGGGTCCGCAGCAGAATCTGCTGCATTGTACAGTACCCTTTTACTCTGTGCAAAATGGAAACCGCTGTGCACATGCTGCGGTTTCAAATCCGCAAAAAGAAATGACATGTCACTTCTTTTCTGCGGATTCCGCTGCAGTTTACCATCTCCTCCATTGTAGAGGTGATAAACCGTAGGGCAAAACCGCAGCCTAATCAGCAGGTAAACCACAGGTCTTTTGACCTGAAATTTACCTGCGGATTTTACTGTGGTGCCCCTGAGGCTTAGTCGCCACAGAGGTACTGCACCTTCTCCTAAGGTGTGGTGCCCCACCATCCAGGTAAGTTGGGGGCTTCTGACCACGCTCCAACACTCGCACCCCACACAATAGAGTAGTTCAGCAAAACCATATTGCGGCTCCTTGCTTAGAGAGAAGCAGAGCACTTTTGATGGTTCCCTGCTTGGAACACTAGACGTGCAGGGAGGTGGGTGAAGTTGAGAATACATAAAAGAGCGGGATGGTTTAGGATTACAGGTCAGTCAGTCAGTGAGTGAGGAGGAGAGAGGAAGCCACTCGGAGAGGAGTGAGGATCCCTGGAAGAGGGATGGAGGAAGGAGTGCTGCAGCTGCCTTAGTGACCTGAGCCAGCTGGCACAGGAAAGAAGGAGAAAGACATTGAACTGAAGCCTGAGCTTCCATAGAAGGGAAAAGACAAGTACGAAACGTAGGAGTACAGTCATATGCTAAAATTTGGGCACCCCTATTAATGTTAACCTTTTTTCTTTATAACAATTTTGGTTTTTGCAACAGCTATTTCAGTTTCATATATCTAATAACTGATGGACTCAGTTATATTTCTGGATTCAAATGAGGTTTATTGTACTGACAGAAAATGTGCAATCTGCATTTAAACAAAATTTGACCGGTGCAAAAGTATGGGCACCTCAACATAAAAGTGACATTAATATTTCGTAGATCCTCCTTTTGCAAAAATAACAGCCTCTAGTCGTTTCCTGTAGCTATTAATGAGTTCCTGGATCCTGGATGAAGGTATTTGTGACCATTCCTGTTTACAAAACAATTCAAGTTCAGTTAAGTTTGAGGGTCGCCGAGCATGGACAGCCCGCTTTACATCATCCCACAGATGTTCAATGATATTCAGGTCTGGGGACTGGGATGGCCATTCCAGAACATTGTAATTGTTCCTCTGCATGAATGCCTGAGTAGATTTGGAGCGGTGTTTTGGATCATTGTCTTGCTGAAATATCCATCCCCTGCGTAACTTCAACTTCGTCACTGATTCTTGCACATTATTGTCAAGAATCTGCTGATACTGAGTTGAATCCATGCGACCCTCAACTTTAACAAGATTCCCGGTGCCGGCATTGGCCACACTGCCCCAAAGCATGATGGAACCTCCACCAAATTTTACTGTGGTTAGCAAGTGTTTTTCTTGGAATGCTGTGTTTTTTAGCCTCCATGCATAACGCCTTTTTGCATGACCAAACAACTCAATCTTTGTTTCATCAGTCCACAGGACCTTCTTCCAAAATGTAACTGGCTTGTCCAAATGTGCTTTTGCATACCTCAGGCAACTCTGTTTGTGGCGTGCTTGCAGAAACGGCTTCTTTCGCATCACTCTCCCATACAGCTTCTCCTTGTGCAAAGTGCGCTGTATTGTTGCCCGATGCACAGTGACACCATCTGCAGCAAGATGATGCTGCAGGTCTTTGGAGGTGGCCTGTGGATTGTCCTTGACTGTTCTCACCATTCTTCTTCTCTGCCTTTCTGATATTTTTCTTGGCCTGCCACGTCTGGGCTTAACAAGAACTGTACCTGTGTTCTTCCATTTCCTTACTATGTTCCTCACAGTGGAAACTGACAGGTTAAATCTCTGAGACAACTTTTTGTATCATTCCCCTGAAAAGCTATGTTGAATAATCTTTGTTTTCAGATCATTTGAGAGTTGTTTTGAGGAGCTCATGATGCCACTCTTCATAGGAGAAGCAAATAGGAGAACTACTTGCAAGTGGCCACCTTAAATACCTTTTCTCATGATTTGATACACCTGGCTATGAAGTTCAAAGCTCAATGAGGTTACAAAACCAATTTAGTGCTTCAGGAAGTCAGTAAAAAGTAGTTAGGAGTGTTCAAATCAAAAAAATGATAAGGGTGCCCATACTTTTGCACCGGTCAAATTTTGTTTAAATGCAGACTGCACATTTTCTGTTAGTACAATAAACCTCATTTGAATCCAGAAATATAACTGAGTCCATCAGTTATTAGATATATGAAACTGAAATAGCTGTTGCAAAAACCAAAATTGTTATAAAGAAAAAAGGTTAACATTAATAGGGGTGCCCAAATTTTAACATATGACTGTAAAAGGGAACATAGAGGGCGTGGGTTAGAGGAAGAACCCTGCCTAGAAGCTCTAAGCGCACGGCCGGGGCCCGGTCCCCGAGGTTGTATGGACACTATTGGTTCTGCAGCAGACACTGGTGGAGTAGTGGGCTGTAAATGCACTACTCCCATCTAAGACTTGAGGGCACAACAGCGACACAGATAGAGAGCCGGGACTTAGGAGTAGAGAGTCCCCGAAGCAGGCTACAGCTGTCTGCCATGCAAGTAGAGTTCTTGGGAACATCTTTCAGGAGGAACTCCAGTGTAACTCAGTACTAGGAGATCTTCACACTTAAAGGCGCTATAGAGGAGACGTGCAAAAAAAGGCACATAAGTTGGCGGAGCGTGGAAGGGAGCCTTCCATCTTGCCTGGGGGTTGACTGAGTCCCTGACCCGGAGGACACGGCACAGAAGCGGGCACTACAGACTGTGAGTAAAGCTTTGGAACTACATGCCCTGGTGTCCTCCATTCCTTCCTGCGTCCGTCTGCCTGGCACTGCTACATCCCCTGCGCCGGACACTACACCATCTAATTGTCTCCACATCTACACTGCCCTGGGACAACAGCCCTGCCTGTGGAGGGCTATAACATCATTGCTGCACCACATCATCTGTCCCGGAGGATCTGTCTGCAGCATCGGCTTAGCACTTCCCTTGCCGAGCACCACAGGTGGCATCACAAACTATTCATCTAACTACATTCCACCATTCGCAACTTCCCCTATTACTTGGGCGCCCAGGGCCACGGTCCGGGTCACCGCTGCTGTGACACATCCCACTGATACCGGCCCGGTACCGAGTACCCCACAGCCCTGGGAGGGCGACCCAACTTGGCGTCACGAACAGGATGACGAGACCCGATGCCATCGGTTCTGTGCGCCTTAGATTTGTTGGACTTGAAACTTTTGAGAATGTGCAGAAGACCCAATTTAATAGACTGTGAAATGAACATCAAAAATGGCCGTTGGTGTGGAGAAGAAGGGCGTGACGAGATGGGAGGTCCTAGGAAAAGACTGCGAACAGTCTTGGGCCTCCCCTGCCTGAATTACTATGTGACATCAACATGGCCCACCCCCGAGGGGTTCGTATACTGGCTTGGTATGGAGGCGCTGGAAGAAGACGCCGCCCCAAAAAGGAGGGGAAGAAGCCAGTGGCGAGAAAGTGGCCAAGAGAGGAGGGAGAAGAACGCCAGAACGCCATGATGGAAAGAGAAAAGAAGACAGAAGAATGGGGGGAGGAGAAGCCACTCGCCCCCAGGCCACCCCTGCAGAGACTGCGACCGCTGATACATCCTCTGCAGCGTCCGCCACCACCTTACAACCAATATTGCAATTGGATGAGTCCCGTCCAGAGGAGATATATGAGGGCTCTGGAACAGAACGGAGGCCCGGGACCGCGTCCCCATCTGGACCAGGCGCAGTTGTACCGGCCTCCACCGACGACCCCGGCTGAAACCGGCCTTGCCCCTGCCAGAATCCAGCTGCGGTCCACCCCATCAACAATTCCGGGAGTTGCGGCTGCCGCTTACCACTACCGGGTGCCGGGACTGGAACCTCGCCTGGAGGCACAAGGTACGACCACTGCCCCCGACCTGACCCTAGTCTTGGGAACGGAACCCACAAATAGAAATGGCCCAATGGACCTCCGCCTGCAGCCCCAGGCTGCGGTGCTGCCACCCGAGGTCCCGATGGACACTGAAGAATCGGATTCCGAGAAACCAGCGACAGCGCTGGCTGAGTCACCAACAGCAGCAGAAGTGCAATCAGTGGTAGCGGATATGCCGTCCCCGCAGGCAGTAGACGTTTCTATGGCTCTTTCAATTACCCCGACCAGTCCCTATCTCTCCCTGTGAGAAGCAAAGTACATGCGACTAGCAAGCAACCAGCAACAGGATGAGGACGCCCAAAGTATCACATCTGGTAGCGGTTCCCAATCACCAGCTTCCAGAACCCCAGGAGGGGACCAGCACTAATAACCTACAACTAACTCTCGTTACCCAGGAGGGTATTTGCACAGTTGTGATTTGTTTTTCTATTATGTTTTAGTTTTTTGTTTTTCCAGTGTTGCCCTGTCTTGTTGGCAGCCTTCCTATTGAACTGAGCGATCATGAACTTGGAGTGATCCAAAAACTTTTGCTTGTAAATAGTTTGCACTTCTTTAGGAGCCCTCTCTTGGTTTTACATAGGACACTTTGCGAAGATAACGTCTACCTCATTTGGAGCATGACTCCAATCAAATGACACTGCAAGATATCCCGGCTGGGAGCGGTGTCCAGCACTTACAAGAATTATTGAAAAGTTTTAATGTCAAGTATTTGGTAATGATGTGTCTTATGAGAGTATTGGTAACTAGGAAATGGCTTTTATATAGAATTAAGAATGTTTTGATAAAGAGATAAGATATTTGAATAAAGAATTGAAAATGTAGATGCACCACAGCTGTCGCTCAGAGTTGAAAGAAAGTAGAAAATGTGCACTAGAGATGGAAAGATGAAGAATACTGAAGTGGTAGTGAGTAACAGACAATAGCACTGTGAATTAAGTATTGTATGGAAAATTGCACTTTGACTTAGGATTTTAGAGAGTTAATTAATAATTGTTGGTAACGTTCAAGAATGAGTGCCTCTCACATTGGGAAGTTTAGTATAAGAAATGTTTATTCAGCATTGCAAAAATTTGTATGTTCCTGTGTTGTCAACTTTGTTTACCTTGCAGCCCGCGGACATGCTGTGTTTAACGGGGGGGTATGTGGCACCCCTGAGGCTCAGTTGCCATAGAGGTACTGCACCTTCTCCTAAGGTGTGGTGCCCCACCATCCAGGTAAGTTGGGGGCTCCTGACCACACTCCAACACTCGCACCCCACACAATAGAGTAGTTCAGCAAAATCACATTGCGGCTCCTTGCTTAGAGAGAAGCAGAGCACCTTTGGTGGTTCCCTGCTTGGAACACTAGACGTGCAGGGAGGTGGGTGGAGTTGAGAATACATAAAAGAGCGGGATGGTTTAGGATTACAGGTCAGTCAGTCAGTGAGTGAGGAGGAGAGAGGAAGCCACTCGGAGAGGAGTGGGGATCCCTGGAAGAGGGATGGAGGAAGGAGTGCTGCAGCTGCCTCAGTGACCTGAGCCAGCTGGCACAGGAAAGGAAAGAAGGAGAAAGACATTGAACTGAAGCCTGAGCTTCCATAGAAGGGAAAAGACAAGTATGAAATGTAGGAGTAAAAGGGAACATAGAGGACGTGGGTTAGAGGAAGAACCCTGCCTAGAAGTTCTAAGCGCATGGCCGGGGCCCGGTCCCTGAGGTTGTATGGACACTAATGGTTCTGCAGCAGACACCGGTGGAGTAGTGGGCTGTAAATGCACTACTCTCATCTAAGACTTGAGGGCACAACAGAAACACGGATAGAGAGCCGGGACTTAGGAGTAGAGAGTCCCCGAAGCAGGCTACAACTGTCTGCCGTGCAAGTAGAGTTCTTGGGAACATCTGTCAGGAGGAACTCCAGTGTAACTCATTACTAGGAGATCTTCACACTTAAAGGCGCTATAGAGGAGACGTTCAAAAAAAGGCACATAAGTTGGCGGAGCGTGGAAGGGAGCCTTCCATCTTGCCTGGGGGTTGACTGAGTCCCTGACCCGGAGGACACGGCACAGAAGCGGGCACTACAGACTGTGAGTAAAGCTTTGGAACTACATTCCTTCCTGGTGTCCTCCATTCCTTCCTGCGTCAGTCCGCCTGGCACTGCTACATCCCCTGCGCCGGACACTACAACCATCTAAGTGTCTCCACATCTACACTGCCCTGGGACAACAGCCCTGCCTGTGGAGGGCTATAACATCATTGCTGCACCACACTATCTGTCCTGGAGGATATGTCTGCAGCATCGGCTTAGCACCTCCCTTGCCGAGCACCACAGGTGGCGTCACAAACTATTCATCTAAGTACATTCCACCATTCACAACTTCCCCTATTACTTGGGCGCCCAGGGCCACGGTCCGGGTCACCGCTGCTGTGACACATCCCTCTGATACCGGCCCGGTACCGAGTACCCCACAGCCCTGGGAGGGCGACCCATTGCAAAATCCGCGAGGAGAAATCCACAGCACCTAAAAACTACGTGTGCACATACCCTAAGGATCTTCATGTTGTGAACATCACACGGAGCCCCCTGAGGTCCAGGTACAGCAATCGAGTGAACCAAAAGAAATCCCCCAGTGAAGAACAAGTGGATAAATATAAAACTTCACATCTATTCTTGCATTAAAACATAATGATTCTCTGTTAATATTTTTGATAACACAAATATACGGTTTCGGCTTAAGAAGCTCCAACTTTAGGTTCTAGATTATATCTCCTAGCCTTTTTTTAAAGCGATACTTAACATTCTACAGATAGTTACCTAAATTTGAAGGGCTTTTATAAGTGTGGAAGTACCCAATGCGTTTCTTGTGAACATGCACATAAATATACTAACTTTCAATGAATACACTACAGGTCAAAATGTTAATATCAAGAGCTTCTTAAACTATAAAGGCCCCTTTCCATTTAGCGATGCACCAGCAATCCCGACCACGATACGACCCTGTCAGGATTGCTGGTGCATCGCTAAATGGTCGCTAGGTGCTGCCAAACAGGCAGATCTCACCAGCGATGCAGCAGCGGTCGATACTTACCTGTCAGACGCAGCGATGATGTCTTCTTCCGCCTGCGTCCATGGCTCGCTCGTCGGCGCCAGCAGGAAGCCTAGCAGGAAGCCGACGACGAGAAATGGACCAGGCCGATCTCGCGCGATCAGCGATAACCAGCAGGGGAGCCGGTCAGAGATAAATATCATATGTAGCGATATCGCTAGCAATATCGCTGCTGCGTCACAAAATCGGAGACGCTTTAGCGATATTGTTAGCGATATCGCTATGTGTAAAGCCCCCTTAACACTGCAGGGGTGATTTATCTGATAGAATGTACATCATGTCAGATGCTATATGTGGGTTGTACTACAGGATCCTTTAAGAAACTCATTAGAAAACATATGTCGGATGCAGTGAGCACTAACACTATTAACATTTCTGCCGGTTTCTAAGCATTTCCTACATATGTGGCGCCCCCAGGAGTATGGTCGCCACACTGGCATTGCCTTCCTCCAGGGAGGGTGATGTCAGGCTTGGAAACAATGAAGGGTCTCTCTGACAGTTAATCTCTACATACAACACAGTTCCCACTCCAGGCCAGCAGGGGGAGCTCTGAACCAGAATTGGGGGAGGAGTGCTCTCTGAGGGCCAGGAGGGGAAATTAGGGAGTTAGTGTGAGGAGGGCAAAGAGTGTAGACGTGTGGAGAGAAGCTGGAGGTTGAGCTGAGGATAGAGAGCTCCCTCCCAGTGATAGCGCATGATCTGGAGCCTGGTCTCCACGGTTGTATGGATACTGAAGATCCTGCAACAGAAACCAGAGGAATAGGAAGCTGTAAATGCTCTATTCCCACCTAAGACTCAGAGGCACAACAGCGAAGGGTGAGCCAAGAGAGGAGAAGGCTACAGCTGTCTGCCATACGAGGTAGATCCAAAAGGGAAGAAGAAGGAAGAACGTCAGTGTAACACTGTACTGCATGTACCTCAAGTAAGCGCTAGAGAGGAGACTACACAACCCATCTGACAGATTCCTAAGTTGCTTCCAGGCTAATCATCTCCTGTGCTATCTGTAATCTGGACCCTGGACTGCACTTACAAGTAAAGGTAAAGAAACTACACTCTGCTGTGTCCTTGCCTTCTTCCTGCAACTTCTTCAGCACTGCTACATCTCTGTGCCAGACACTGCACCCTCTTCCCTAACACCTATCTACACTGCCCTGGGACCAACAGCCCTGCCTGTGGAGGGCTACAACACCTTTGCTGCACTACACCATCTGTCCCAGAGGATCTGTCTGTAGCGTCAGCTTAACATCTTCATTGCCGAACACCACAGGTGGCGTCACGAATCACTCATAAACTTTATTTCACCACTCAAACCCCTTTTTACATGGGCGCCCAGGGCCACGGACTGGGTCACCGCTGCTGTGACTTTCCTCTCTGAGAGACCGGCCGGTACCGAGTACCCCACAGCCCTGGGAGGGCGACCCATTTTGGCGTCACAAACAGGATTACGGAGCCCGGTATCCCCGGGTCCTGTGTGCCAGAGACTGTGTTGTGTACTGTGAACTGTTGGCCCCATTTCCGCCATTATCCCTCTGCTTGGTGCGCGCGGGAAACCAAAGAGTCTGGCCGTCATGGGCGGAGCCTGCCAAAGAGCACAAGGAAGTGAAGGGCCGCGTGGGAAGAGAGGACAGCGTGCAAGAAGGGGAGAAGCTGAGGCCTACAGCCGCTAAGCCGCTCAACCCCTGGGCCTGGCAACCGTTAACTAGGGGGGAAGGAGAATGTCTGAGGCACGCGCCGATGTAGTGGTGGACGCCCCCGCAGAACCCACAGTGCCGCTGAATCCAGCAGCCAGTGTTGCTTCCAGGGCACCGCAAGAAACAGCGCCCACTGCAGCGGTCCCCATAATGCCGCTGTCTATGCCTTACATACTGGGAGCAGCATGGCTACCGCAGTATTCAAGGGAGTCACATACCCTGAGTGAATTTAAAGAGAGACTGTGCAGTTTGTTTGAGGTGTATCCTCTATCTGAAAGCCAGAAGGTGAACATCCTGATTGGGCAGCTAACAGGTGCAGCACAGAGAGAAGTAAAAGCCTGGCAGGGCACTGATAAAGAGACTGTTAAAAAGATTTTGGCCAAGCTAAGAAGCACCTTTGACACCTACACTGCAGCTGAAATCAAAATGAGGTTCTTTGGATGTAAACAGAAAGCGCAGGACAATATAAGGGACTATGCTCTTAACCTGCAGGAGGCGCTGCGAGACGTCAAGCAGATTGACCCAGACAGTGTGAAAGATGGAGACGGACTGTTAAAGGAGCAATTAATTGAGGGAGTCCTATCCAGTACCCACAGAGCACAGCTGCGCATCATAGCCCTACAGAACCCTGATCTAGACTTTGCTGATTTCAAGGGCAGAGCTATCCGGGTGCTGCAGGAACCAACTGTCAGCAGTCCAGCACACCCTAGGCACCCAGCGATTACATACCACCAGGAAGCAACATCTTTCCCTTCCATCCCTGTGGAGGCTGATGCACAGACTCTGGATAAAGATCTGACAGAAGAGCTACGTCTTCAGGTCCAGGAGTTGACCAAGGGATGGCTGCACTTACTAAAACCGTGCAGTCTCTGCAGGTGTCCTCCAAGGAGAAGATCCAGCTTGCTTCCAGTCCAGAGGATGTCCCGTGGCTCCGGAAGAGGAGAACCCCGCTACTCTGAGGGTGGAACAACGATCGCTATGACCAGGACGGGCATCCCATCTGTCGTCACTGCTGCAAACCAGGTCACCTTGCAAGATTCTGTTATTTAAACGAGCAACCCCTGGGGCAGAGGGCCAACCCCCAGGAGTAGGACCACAAGGCCCAAGGAACTGGCGAGCCAAGTATGTTGGAGGGAGACCCTATGAACGCTTTGCTGGACACTGGATCCCAGGTGACCACTATGCCCTATATCCTCTACAAGCGGTATTGGGCTGACTCTGAACTTACCCGTGGCACAAGTGATGAACTGACAGTAGTTGCCAGTAATGGTCAGTCTTTACTGCAAGTGGGATGTAAAGAAATTACTGTTAAAGTTGGTAGAGTGGAGTTAAAATCTCAAGGTCTGATAGTTGTGGATAGAGTTGAGCGAAACGGGTCGAAAAAATTCAAAAGTCGCCGACTTTTGGCAAAGTTGGGTTTCATGAAACGAAACCCGACCCTAGGATGAGGTCGGCCACGAGGTCGGCGACTTACGCGCCAAAGTCGCGTTTCAAAAGTTTGTTTTGCGCTCTTTTTCAGCCAATCAGGATCCACGGACACTGTGGGCAACGTGATGATAGGCACGGGTCACCACCATCTTTCAGAAGGGCATGCAAGTGATTGGCTTGCTTTGGTGGGCGTCACAGGGGGTATAAAAGGGCGTGCACGCCGACCGCCATCTTACTTCTGCCGATCTTAGTATAGGGAGAGGTTGCTGCTGATTCTGTAGGGAGAGCGTTAGGCAGGGAAGAAGACAAAAAAACTGCTTCTGCTGCTAGCGATTTGGCCTGCACAACACACCAGTCACTGTGTGTGCAGTGCAAGGGGAGGCTATATAGTGGTGTATCAGTGGTGTTGGTTGTTGGGCTGCCTTTTAAGGCTTCCTGACAGGCTGGCATTGCTGTTTACCCACTGCTCCGCAAACTGCTTTTTTAAAAGCAATCCCAATTTTTTTTTTTTTTGTCCTGCTGAGAAGAAAAAAAAACTGCTTCTGCTGCTAGCAATTTGGCCTGCACAACACACCAGTCACTGTGTGTGCAGTGCAAGGGGAGGCTATATAGTGGTGTATCAGTGGTGTTGGTTGTTGGGCTGCCTTCTAAGGCTTCCTGACAGGCTGGCATTGCTGTTTACCCACTGCTCCGCAAACTGCTTTTTTAAAAGCAATCCAATCTCCCTTATCCTCTAGTCACTTTTGTCACAGCTGTGCCATCGAGCCTGTCACATAGCGCTCAGATATTCATTGGGCCTCACACAATCCAAAAGTGTCCAGTGTCCAAAAGTGTGTGCAGAGATTCAAAATCTCCCTTATCCTCTAGTCACTTTTGTCACAGCTGTGCCATCGAGCCTGTCACATAGCGCTCAGATATCAGTGGGCCTCACACAATCCAAAAGTGTCCACTGTCCACAAGTGTGTGCAGAAATTCAAAATCTCCCTTATCCTCTAGTCACTTTTGTCACAGCTGTGCCATCGAGCCTGTCACATAGCGCTCAGATATCAGTGGGCCTCACACAATCCAAAAGTGTCCACTGTCCACAAGTGTGTGCAGAAATTCAAAATCTCCCTTATCCTCTAGTCACTTTTGTCACAGCAGTGCCATCGAGCCTGTCACATAGCGCTCAGATATCAGTGGGCCTCACACAATCCAAAAGTGTCCAGTGTCCAAAAGTGTGTGCAGAGATTCAAAATCTCCCTTATCCTCTAGTCACTTTTGTCACAGCTGTGCCATCGAGCCTGTCACATAGCGCTCAGATATCAGTGGGCCTCACACAATCCAAAAGTGTCCACTGTCCACAAGTGTGTGCAGAAATTCAAAATCTCCCTTATCCTCTAGTCACTTTTGTCACAGCTGTGCCATCGAGCCTGTCACATAGCGCTCAGATATCAGTGGGCCTCACACAATCCAAAAGTGTCCACTGTCCACAAGTGTGTGCAGAAATTCAAAATCTCCCTTATCCTCTAGTCACTTTTGTCACAGCTGTGCCATCGAGCCTGTCACATAGCGCTCAGATATCAGTGGGCCTCACACAATCCAAAAGTGTCCACTGTCCACAAGTGTGTGCAGAAATTCAAAATCTCCCTTATCCTCTAGTCACTTTTGTCACAGCAGTGCCATCGAGCCTGTCACATAGCGCTGAGATATCAGTGGGCCTCACACAATCCAAAAGTGTCCAGTGTCCAAAAGTGTGTGCAGAGATTCAAAATCTCCCTTATCCTCTAGTCACTTTTGTCACAGCAGTGCCATTGAGCCTGTCACATAGCGCTCAGATATCAGTGGGCCTCACACAATCCAAAAGTGTCCAGTGTCCAAAAGTGTGTGCAGATATTCAAAATCTCCCTTATCCTCTAGTCACTTTTGTCACAGCAGTGCCATCGAGCCTGTCACATAGCGCTCAGATATCAGTGGGCCTCACACAATCCAAAAGTGTCCACTGTCCACAAGTGTGTGCAGAAATTCAAAATCTCCCTTATCCTCTAGTCACTTTTGTCACAGCAGTGCCATCGAGCCTGTCACATAGCGCTGAGATATCAGTGGGCGTCACACAATCCAAAAGTGTCCAGTGTCCAAAAGTGTGTGCAGATATTCAAAATCTCCCTTATCCTCTAGTCACTTTTGTCACAGCAGTGCCATCGAGCCTGTCACATAGCGCTCAGATATCAGTGGGCCTCACACAATCCAAAAGTGTCCACTGTCCACAAGTGTGTGCAGAAATTCAAAATCTCCCTTATCCTCTAGTCACTTTTGTCACAGCTGTGCCATCGAGCCTGTCACATAGCGCTCAGATATCAGTGGGCCTCACACAATCCAAAAGTGTCCACTGTCCACAAGTGTGTGCAGAAATTCAAAATCTCCCTTATCCTCTAGTCACTTTTGTCACAGCAGTGCCATCGAGCCTGTCACATAGCGCTGAGATATCAGTGGGCCTCACACAATCCAAAAGTGTCCAGTGTCCAAAAGTGTGTGCAGATATTCAAAATCTCCCTTATCCTCTAGTCACTTTTGTCACAGCAGTGCCATCGAGCCTGTCACATAGCGCTCAGATATCAGTGGGCCTCACACAATCCAAAAGTGTCCAGTGACCAAAAGTGTGTGCAGATATTCAAAATCTCCCTTATCCTCTCGTCACTTTGGTCACAGCTGTGCCATCGAGCCTGTCACATAGCGCTCAGATATCAGTGGGCCTCACACAATCCAAAAGTGTCCAGTGTCCAAAAGTGTGTGCAGAAATTCAAAATCTCCCCTGTCCTATAGACACCTTGTACCTTGTTTTACATTACTATATAGTTTGTTGGATTTTGTCTACATTTCTACCAAAAATGAGGAAGGCTGGTGGAAGAGGCCGTGGAATTGGGCGGGGGTTGGCAGCTGGTAATGATGGTGTTGGTGGTGGATCTGATGGTAGTGGCAAGAGCAAAATAGGACCGAATGCAGGAGGTGCTGACCCTGCGTCATCGTCTGGCTACATAAGGCCTCGAACGCTTAGTTTTCTAGGAGTTGGCAAACAGCTTTTAAAGCCAGAGCATCAGGAAAAAGTTTTGTCTTACATTGCTGACTCAGCCTCCAGCTCTATCGCCTCCTCTTCTTCAGTTGTAAAAAGTAAAAGCACTGAGTCGTCATTGGAGGCTCATGTTCATGAACCACACCTTTCCTTGTGTCCTTCACCCCAACCAAGATTGAAGGATGACGCAGGCCATACTACTGATTACTCCATGGAGCTGTTTTCACATACCATGCCTGGATTATCAAGTCAAATGGTGAATTACCCAGGCCAAGATGAATCTGACATGGAGTGCACTGATGCACAGCCGCTGATGGATGATTCTGCTGGTACATTCACTCAGAGCACTACATTGTCCTCGCAGTGTACAGAGCCAGATTCTGACCCTGATGAGACTCAGGTGCCCCTTCCCGCACACTATACCACCATACACGGTGACACAGAGGAAGGTGCACATGACATAGAAGAGGAGGTGATGGATGACCCAGTTGTTGACCCAGATTGGCATCCATTGGGGGAAGAGGGTGCTGCTTCCAATAGCTCAGATGAGGAGCATCCACAGCAGACATTGACATCGCAACAGCTGTTATCTGGCAGGCCCGGAGCACTCCAAAGACAGGTTCCAAACATCAAAAGAGTTGCTGGACAGCTTGTCCAGAGGGTCAAAAGATCACAGCGTGCTAGGCCGTAAAATGTCTGCCAAAGTAGGAAGAGTGCAGTGTGGCACTTTTTTGAACAAAATCCTCATGATCAGGCCAAGGTTATCTGTAAGAAGTGCGCAAAGACCTTTAGCCGAGGGAAAAATCTGAAAAATTTGAATACCAGTTGCATGCTTAGACATTTAACCAGCATGCACTTGCAAGCGTGGACACAACACCAAACCTCAAGTGCCACATGTGCAACTGATCACAACGAAGGTAGTCAGCAACGCTACATTGTTTCCCCCACTGTAAGCCCACCGGTTAGCACAGCAGCAAATGTTGAGGTGTCGTTGCAAGACCACAGCAGTCAGGGAATCCCACTGTTATATCAACGAAAGACTGATTCTAGGCCATCAGAAAGAACACCAACTCCATCACCATCATCAACCCTCTCTCAGTCCACCCTGTCCACCGCTACTTCCACCATATGCAGCTCTCAAGTCCAGCTCACCCTCCCAGACACTATGAGTAGGTCAAGAAAGTACTCAGTCTCTCATCCGCGTACACTGGGTTTGAACGCCCACATTGCCAAACTAATCTCGTTTGAGATGATGCCCTTTCGGTTGGTGGAAAGCACAGCTTTCCGCGAACTCATGGCCTATGCAGTACCACGCTATGACCTACCCAGTCGCCACTTCTTCTCTCGCAAAGCCATCCCAGCCCTCCACCATCATGTGAAAGACCGCATTGTCCATGCACTCAAGCAGTCAGTGAGCGGAAAGGTGCACCTCACAACTGATGCATGGTCCAGTCGGCATGGCCAGGGCCGTTACGTGTCCATCACTGCGCACTGGGTTAATGTGGTGGATGCAGGGTCCACAGGGGACAGCGGTGGTGGGACAGTGCTGCCTAGCCCACGGTATAGGAAACAGTTGGCTGTAGGCGTTCGACCCTCCTCCTCCTCCTCCAGAAGCGAAAGCTCGTCCACAGAGCGCAGTCGTACGAGCACTCCATCTGCAGCTGCCACTGTTGCACACGATGTGTCCCCCTATCGAGCAGCTAGTGGAAAGCGTCAGCAGGCTGTGTTGCAGATGATGTGTTTGGGCGACAGACACACCGCCGAGGTGCTGGCCGAGTACTTGAAGCGACAAACTGAGTCATGGCTGGGCAGTGTACATCTTGAGGCAGGCAAGGTAGTTAGTGATAACGGCCGTAATTTTGTGGCAGCCATAGCCCTTTCAAAACTCAGCCACATACCTTGCTTGGCTCACACCTTGAACCTGGTGGTGCAGTGCTTCCTCAAAAATTATCCGGAGTTAACAGCCCTGCTCCAGAAGGTGCGAAGACTGTGCGCGCACATCCGCCGGTCGCCTGTACACTCCGTTCGTATGCAGAAGCTGCAGCGATTGCTCCACCTTCCCAACCACCGCCTCATTATCAACATTGCAACAAGGTGGAACTCCACCCTGCACATGGTGGAGCGGCTATGCGAGCAGAGGCAGGCCATAATGCATTTGTGGGAGGATACACGGCCAGGCACTTTGAGAGCAGACATGGAGTTGACAGGTGTGCAGTGGTCGAAGCTGAAAGACCTTTGTAAAGTCCTTCAGTGTTCTGAGGAATGCACACGGCTGGTAAGCGCAGACGACGCCATCCTAAGCATGAGCATCCCACTTATGCGTCAGCTCATGCAAACTTTGACGCACCTTAAGGAGCAGGCGTCTGCAGCCAATGTTGATGAGGAGGAAGAGGAGGAGGGAATCCTTGATGACATTCAGCCATTGTCTGCTCAGGGACCTCTCCTGGACGAGGTGGAGGAAGAAGAGGAGGAGGAGGAGGATGATGATGGGGATGATTACTTAGGGGAGGAGGATGCATCTCGTGGGGCAAGTGAAAATGTTGGCGTGGCAAGGTCTGGTACAGGGTTTGTGCGTGACTGGAGGGATGTGGATTTGCCAGAAAGTGCTCCTCCACCCAGCACTCGCAGTGCATCATTGACACCGGGAACATTGGCCCACATGTCAGATTATGCCTTGCGGATCCTAAAAAGGGACCCCCGCATTGCCAAAATGATGAACGATGACGACTACTGGTTGGCCAGCATCCTGGATCCACGCTATAAAGGCAAATTGCAAAACATCATGCCACAGGAGAACCTTGACCTAATATTGGCTAATAAACAAGCAACTCTGGTAAATCGGTTGCTTGAGGCATTCCCAGCACACAGCAGCGGTGATGGTTCTCACACGAGCCGTACGGGCCGGGGGCAGCTTGGCAGAGGTGTTCGTGGTGCACACAGCAGAAGTGGCGTTGGAGACAGGGCTTTCATGACAATGTTGTGGACTGATTTTTCAAATACCGCTCACACAACTGGTAATACTGCATCGATGGAAAGTGACAGGAGACAGCAGTTGTCAACTATGGTTACAAACTACTTTTCCTCCCATATCGATGTTCTCCCACACAGGTCATTCCCCTTTGACTATTGGGCCGCTAAACTGGACACCTGGCCTGAATTGGCCCAATATGCCTTACAGGAGCTCGCTTGCCCAGCTGCAAGTGTGCTATCGGAAAGAGTCTTCAGTGCAGCTGGATCAATCCTGACAGAAAAAAGGACCCGTCTGTCAACCCAAAATGTGGATGATCTAACCTTCATTAAAATGAACCACGCATGAGTTTCCAAGGATTTTGTCCCACCTTCCCCTGATGACACATAGGGTGACAGAAAAATGGCTTGCTTTGGTCCACCTCTTCCTGGTACTTCACCTATTTCGCCTTTTGCATCAGCTGAATGTCCAACATCAACATATGCCACTTTCTAAAACTCCCTAACTGTGCTGCCTCCCCCCCCATGGCCGGGGTCACCACCTAGCGCACGACACCATGCGAGTGCCGTTGCCCTGGACAGGTGGGTAGGCCGACTCTTGGGCGCGGGCACTGGCACAGGGTCCCTCATAGTGCAATCAAGTGTCTCTGACGGTGGTGGTGCACACCCGCCGTCAGACACACCGCTGTACTATGAGGGGCCCAGTGCCAGTACCGACGCCCACGAGTGGGCCCCCCTTGCTTGGGCAGGGCCCCAGCATTTGCAATCTTTACCTCTCCCTGCTCCTCCGCTGTGTAATCTGGGCCGTCAAATCCATACTGTGCCTGACACCGTCTGAGCCTGCCTCCTGAGACATATATTTTGAATGTGTACGCTATCCATACATGTTATCCAGGGATACGGTACCCTTTCTAACCTTTGTGCAATCACGTGCAATCCATACTGGGCCTAACACCGTCTGAGCCTGCCTCATGCTGTATAGACATATATTTTGAATGTGTACGCTATCCATACATGTTATCTGGTGATACGGTACCCTTTCTAACCTTTGTGCAATCACGTGCAATCCATACTGGGCCTAGCACCGTCTGAGCCTGCCTCATGCTGTATAGACATATATTTTGAATGTGTACGCTATCCATACATGTTATCCAGGGATACGGTACCCTTTCTAACCTTTGTTCAATCATGTGCAATCCATACTGGGCCTAACACCGTCTGAGCCTGCCTCATGCTGTATAGACATATATTTTGAATGTGTACGCTATCCATACATGTTATCCAGGGATACGGTACCCTTTCTAACCTTTGTGCAATCACGTGCAATCCATACTGGGCCTAACACCGTCTGAGCCTGCCTCATGCTGTATAGACATATATTTTGAATGTGTACGCTATCCATACATGTTATCCGGTGATACGGTACCCTTTCTAACCTCTGTGCAATCACGTGCAATCCATACTGGGCCTAACACCGTCTGAGCCTGCCTCATGCTGTATAGACATATATTTTGAATGTGTACGCTATCCATACATGTTATCCAGGGATACGGTACCCTTTCTAACCTTTGTGCAATCACGTGCAATCCATACTGGGCCTAACACCGTCTGAGCCTGCCTCATGCTGTATAGACATATATTTTGAATGTGTACGCTATCCATACATGTTATCCAGGGATACGGTACCCTTTCTAACCTTTGTGCAATCACGTGCAATCCATACTGGGCCTAACACCGTCTGAGCCTGCCTCCTGAGACATATATTTTGAATGTGTACGCTATCCATACATGTTATCCAGGGATACGGTACCCTTTCTAACCTTTGTGCAATCACGTGCAATCCATACTGGGCCTAACACCGTCTGAGCCTGCCTCACGCTGTATAGACATATATTTTGAATGTGTACGCTATCCATACATGTTATCCGGTGATACGGTACCCTTTCTAACCTTTGTGCAATCACGTGCAATCCATACTGGGCCTAACACCATCTGAGCCTGCCTCATGCTGTATAGACATATATTTTGAATGTGTACGCTATCCATACATGTTATCCGGGGATACGGTACCCTTTCTAACCTTTGTGCAATCACGTGCAATCCATACTGGGCCTAACACCGTCTGAGCCTGCCTCCTGAGACATATATTTTGAATGTGTACGATATCCATACATGTTATCTGGGGATACAGTACCCTTTCTCACCTTTGTGCAATCACGTGTAATCCATACTGGGCGTGAGAACGGCTGGCGAGCTGTTAAGCAAGCTACAGCACCTGTCCAGACAAGTACAGGGATTCCCTAGCGAGGAGACTTATTTGATTGTTTTCAATGTTGGGACAGCAATTTTTGGGGAGCACTATACTCTGGAGAATGATAGATGGGGCCCACCATACACTGGAACATTCCAAAGGTGGACATCAGACACTGGAGCAGCATTTACAGGGCCCATTATACACTAGAGCATTAGAAATGGGGCCCATTATGTTTGGAGCATTATTTGGGTCCATAAGACAGTGGAGCTTCATCCATGGGGACCAACATATACTGTAGCATTATGTGGAGCTCATCATATACTGTTTCAAACATTATATGGGACCAATGATTCTGTATGGAGAAATAGATGGGCCTCGTCATGAGATGTAAAGAGTGAGGTATTTTTCATTGGACTATACCGCTATTTCTCTGCCGTATCGGAGCATGATGAGTTGTGGTATGTGTTAAAGGGGCGCTCTTTCGCCCAGGGCACATGAAAACCTGGAGCCAGCCCTCCCCCCCCACAGTTTGTAGCCAAATAACCCCCATTTTTCAGTGCGTAACTTGTATTATGAAGTTAATTAAGGTTGACAAGCTTAAGAAAGAAGAATTGATGCTTTTGGCATTCAAATGGGCACTGTAGGTGTGTTTCCTGTCCTCCTCTCACTGCCGACTTTTATTCCCCATTGACTTACATTGGGTTTCGTGTTTCGGGACGACCCCGACTTTTCCCTATAATCGGACGGTCTTGCTCGACCCGACTTTTGGAAAAGTCGGGTTTCACGAAACGAAACGCGACCCTAAAAAAACAAAAGTCGCTCAACTCTAGTTGTGGATATTGATCGACGAAAATGTAATCCCATGATGACTCTTGGTACAAATGTAATTGAAAATTGTCTTTCCGAGGTTATTGTCTTGTTGCAACAGGTGGCTGAGACTGCTGGTTCCAGTGAACAACGAGTCCTGCAGAAGGAGATCAAGGCCCTGATGCAAAGACAGCAGGTAGAACTCTCTGGCGGAGAAATTGGCAGCGTCAGAGTGAGTGATGCTTTCCCCATTGCAATACCCCCCAGATGTGAAATGATGATTGGGTGTCGGGCAGCCATGGGCCTCAGAGGAAAAGATTACCAGGCATTGGTAGAGCCAGTATACTCTGATAGAAGGCCCACTGTCCTGACAGCCAGAGGGGTAGTTGATGTACGTAAAGGGAGAGTACCTGTACGCCTTTTGAATTGTGGGGAGGAGGAGGTCACAATACCTCGGTATGCCACAGTTGCTAAGCTGCTCACTTTCAGTAATAATGCAATGCAGGCAGCAGAGCCCTTGGTCTCACCCGACAAGGTGGAGGACAATGGCTCTGTAAAGCAGCGGGAGGAGTGGTGTCAGCAACTGCAGGTGGGAACTGACTCCACCCCTTCATACCAAAAGAACGGGGTTTACAGAGTGACCCAGGAGTATGAGCGGTTATTCAGTAAACACCCTCTAGATTTTTGGAAGGCAAAAGGGGTTCAACATCATATCCTCACTGGAGATCATCCACCCATAAAAGAAAGGTACCGGCCTATACCCCCAACACAATACCAATGTGCCAAATGTATGTTGAGAGAGATGAAGGAAGCAGGGGTTATCAGAGACAGTTGTAGCCCCTGGGCAGCTCCAATAGTTTTTGTAAAGAAAAAGAATGGTACCATGAGAATGTGTGTTGATTACAGGGAAATTAACAGCATTACACATAAGGATGCCTGTTGTTAGTTCATTTTCCCCTTCGTCACTGAGGTCTGGTGAACTCCCTATTCTGGTAAAGGAAGGTAATGATCCTGATTATCAGGCACCTGAGCCTAATGAGGATGACTGGCTGAGTGGAGTCACGGACTGGATATAAGGCTGCCGACGCCCTTCTGCCCTGCGGGTGATTTCTCTGTGGACTTCTAGGACACCAGTCTGATTTCTGCTCCTCTAAAGCTAAGTTTTCTGTTTTGCCTGTTAGCATTTTTGTTTTGTTTTTTGTTTTCCTTGCTTTTCTGTATTCTGCCATTCCCTGCTGGGGTGAGCTGAATCTCCTTTTGCCTGTAGCTCTGTCTTCAGAATATTCCTGAGTACTGACATAGCTTTTTTGAAGCCTAGCGTCTTCAGGGCCTTTTTCACTGTCAGTCTGTTGGCTCTTATTTTCATAGGGTTTTTCACGGATTGCAGACAGCAGCCTTCCTGTCCTTTTCTGTCTAGTTAGCTTGGGCCCCGTCTTTGCTCAGTCTATCTTTCTGTCTGTGTTAGTATTTTCATCTTGCTTCACCGTCATTATATGTTGGGGGCTGCCTATTGCTTTGGGGTCTGCTCTGGGGCAGTTTAGATTTCCCCTTTCTTTATTTAGGCCTATTTAATTCTCCGGCTGTGATCGAGGGGTCTAGGGCATCGTAGGAACCCCCCACGGCTACTGCTAGTTGTGTTGATAGGTTCAGGGGTCTGCAATCCGATAGCTGCCAACTTCTCTGGTTTTCTGGACTTAGCTAGCAATTTGTTTTTGCCTCCTACGGTGACTCAGTCATAACAGAATCACGCGCCATACCACAGATCGTAGGGTACTCAATAGCAGGAAAGAATTGTATTTAAAAAAAAAAAAAAAAAAAGGTGTGTGTATATTCTTTCCTCTATATCTCTGAGGCCGTAGGGGGAATTTTTTTTTTCTCTCTCAATGGAGATAAAGCAATTGTCTGATCGTGTGGAGCAGCTCGCTGCGGAAGTGCGGGGAATTTCCGCCTACCTTGCTCGTTCGCATGCTGTTGAACCAAAGATCCCTACACCTGATGTATTTTTTGGGGATCAATATAAATTTTTGAGTTGCAAAAATAATTGTAAATTATTTTTTGCCTTGAAGCCTAACTCGTCAGGGAGCTCCGCGCAGCAGGTTAAAATTGTCATCTCTTTGCTGCGTGGCGATCCCCAGGATTGGGGGTTTTCTTTGAAACCAGATGATCCTATTCTGACTAATGTGAACGCATTCTTTCAAGCTTTGGGGTTGTTGTATGACGAACCTAATGCTATTGATCAGGCTGAAAAGACCCTGTTGGCATTGAACCAGGGTCGAGATTCTGCAGAGCTGTACTGTCAAAAGTTCCGAAAGTGGGCGGTCCTTACTACCTGGAATGATAATGCCTTGGCTGCTCTCTTTCGGAAGGGTTTGTGAGAAGCCGTAAAAGATACTATGGTGGGATTTCCTGTTCCCTCTGGTCTGGACGATTCTATGTCATTAGCCATTCAGGTTGATCGGCGTTTACGTGAACGCAGGATTGCACAAGAGGTGTTGCCACCAGTTGAACAGACGTCTGAACCTATGCAATGTGATAGAGTTTTGTCTAAGGCGCAACGTCAGGAGTTCAGAAGGCGTAATAAGCTGTGTTTTTTCTGTGGAGATGCCTCGCATATTATTTCTGTTTGTCCTAAACGAGAGAAACGCTTTGCACACACGTTTTCTGTTGGTGGTGTTCAACCTAAGTTTCTTCTGGCAATTACTCTGATCTGCTCCCTGTCCACATTTTCCGCCAAGGCTTTTGTGGATTCGGGAGCAGCGCTAAACCTAATGGACTTGGATTTTGCTAAACGTTGTGGATTTCCGATGACACCTCTGCAGATGCCTTTCCCTTTGAGGGGGATTGATGCTACTCCTTTGGCTAAAAATAAAACTCAGTTTTGGACCCAGGTGGTCATGCGGGTCGCCCCAGACCATCAAGAAAATTGCAGATTTTTGGTATTACATGGTCTGCATGATGCCGTTGTTCTGGGGTTTCCCTGGTTGCAAATTCATAATCCAGTTTTGGATTGGAAATCTGTGTCTGTGGTGAGTTGGGGTTGTCGGTGTGCCTTTAGTGAGGCTCCGGTTTTTTGCACCTCTCCTCAGTCGCATGATGTTCCTGACTATTTGGCGGACTTTTATGATATATTTAGTGAGAATGAGTCTGCGTCCTTGCCTCCTCATAGGAGTTATGACTGTGCAATTGAACTATGCCCGGGGTGTAAATTTCCCAAGGGTCGGCTCTTCAATTTATCTGTACCCGAGCACGAGGCTATGCGGTCCTATATTAAGGAGGCGTTGGAGAAGGGTCATATTAAATCATCCTCTTCACCCTTAGGTGCGAGGTTTTTTTTGTGGCCCAAAAAGGATGGTTCTTTAAGGCCTTGTATTGATTATCGTGCCCTCAATAAAATTACTATTAAATATCAGTATCCGTTACCCCTGATTTCGGATCTATTCTCTAGAGTTAGAGGTGCTTGCTGGTTTACCAGGCTTGACCTCAGGGGGGCGTATAATCTTATCCGCATTAAGCAGGGGGATGAATGGAAGACGGCGTTTAATACTCCGGAGGGACATTTTGAGTACCTGGTGATGCCTTTTGGGCTCACTAATGCCCCTTCTGTCTTCCAGTGCTTCATGAACGATATTTTCCGAGACTTTGTCGATAAATTTTTGATTATCTATCTGGATGATATTTTGATCTTCTCCAAGGATTGGGATTCTCATGTGGAACATATTCGGACTGTGTTCCGGATCTTGAGGGAGAATTCCCTGTATGTGAAAGGATCGAAATGCCTTTTTGGAGTACAGAGGATTTCATTTTTGGGATTTATTTTGTCTCCGTCAACTATTGAAATGGACCCGGCCAAGGTACAGGCCATTTATGATTGGGTTCAGCCCACTTCTTTGAAGGCCCTCCAGAAGTTTTTGGGTTTTGCTAATTTTTATCAGAAATTTATAGGAAAATTTTCTAGTATTGCCAAGCCATTGACTGATCTGACTAACAAGGGTGCTGATGTGTTGAATTGGTCTCCTGAGGCTGTTGCTTCCTTTCAGGAGCTGAAGCGAAGATTTACCTCCGCCCCGGTTTTGCGGCAACCTGATGTCTCACTCCCGTTCCAGGTAGAGGTGGATGCTTCTGAGATTGGTGCAGGAGCTGTTTTGTCCCAAAAGGATCCTGTAACATCTAAAATGAATCCCTGTGCTTTCTTTTCCCGAAAGTTCTCTCCATCTGAACGTAACTATGATGTGGGGAATCGGGAACTGTTGGCCATGAAATGGGCATTTGAGGAGTGGAGACATTGGTTGGAGGGAGCTAAACATCAAGTTGTGGTCCTCACTGACCACAAGAATTTGATTTACCTAGAGTCGGCTAAACGCTTGAACCCTAGACAGGCTAGGTGGGCCTTGTTTTTTACACGTTTTGATTTTGTGGTCTCTTTTCTTCCTGGAACTAAGAATGTCAAGGCAGACGCCCTCTCTAGGAGTTTCTTTGCTGATTCTCCTGTGGTGACCAAGCCTGCTACCATCTTAGGCGAAGGGGTAGTTCTTTCTGCCATCTCGCCCGATTTGAGACTTGCTCTGCAAGAGTTCCAGGAGGACAAACCTGAGCGTTGTCCCAGTGGAAAGTTGTATGTTCCTGACCAGTGGAAGAAGAGAGTGATGTCTGAAGTTCATGGCTCTGCATTGGCTGGTCATCCAGGTATTTTTGGTACTAGAGATCTGGTGAGTCGCTCTTTTTGGTGGCCCACCTTGTCTCATGATGTCAGGAATTTTGTGCAGTCCTGTGGGACTTGCTCCCGGTCTAAATCTTGTTCTCGCTCTAGTGGGTTGTTGATGCCTTTGCCGGTCCCCAGGAGGCCATGGACACATATTTCAATGGATTTCATCTCTGATATGCTGGTCTCTCAAAGAATGACTGTTATTTGGGTGATTTGTGATAGGTTCTCTAAGATGGTTCATCTTGTACCACTCCCTAAGTTGCCATCTTCCTCTGAGTTGGTGCCCCTGTTTTTGCAACAGGTGGTTCGCTTACACGGGATTCCTGAGAACATTGTATCTGACAGAGGAGTTCAGTTTGTGTCTAGATTTTGGAGGACTTTCTGTTCCAAGCTGGGAATTCAGTTGTCCTTCTCCTCTGCTTTTCACCCTCAGACCAATGGGCAGACAGAGAGAACAAACCAGACCTTGGAGTCGTATCTGAGATGTTTTATTTCCGCTGATCAGGATGATTGGGTTTCATTTTTGCCCTTGGCCGAATTTGCTTTAAATAATAGAGCTAGTTCTGCCACTTTGATGTCACCTTTTTTTTGTAACTTTGGGTTTCATCCTCGATTTTCTTCAGGGCAGGTGGAGCCTTCTGCCTGCCCAGGTGTTGACACTGTGGTGGAGAGAATGCATCAGATCTGGGACCAAGTGGTGGATAAGTTATCTCTCTCCCAGGAAAAGGCCCAGCGGTTTTCCAGTCGACATAGGACCATTGGTCCCCAGTTTAAGATTGGTGATATGGTGTGGTTATCATCAAAAAATATTGCTATGAAGGTGGCTTCTCCTAAGTTTAAGCCTAGATTTATTGGACCTTACAAGATTTTGGAGATTATTAATCCGGTCTCTTTTCGTTTGGCTCTTCCTGTCACATTTAAAATCCATAATGTGTTCCATAAGTCCTTGTTGAAGAGGTTTGTTGAACCAGTTGTTCCTGGGGTGGCACCTCCAGACCCTGTATTGGTTGAAGGTAACATGGAATATGAGGTAGAGAAAATACTGGATTCCCGTCTGGCTAGACGGAGACTCCAGTATTTGGTTAAGTGGAAGGGTTATGGTCAGGAGGATAATTCCTGGGTCTCTGCCTCTGATATTCATGCCAAAAGATTGGTGCGTGCATTTCATCGGGCTCACCCTGATCGCCCTGGTGGCGTGGTTGAGGGTTCGGTGACCCCTCCTCAAGGGGGAGGTACTGTTGTGAGTTCATTTTCCCCTTCGTCACTGAGGTCTGGTGAACTCCCTATTCTGGTAAAGGAAGGTAATGAGCCTGATTATCAGGCACCTGAGCCTAATGAGGATGACTGGCTGAGTGGAGTCACGGACTGGATATAAGGCTGCCGACGCCCTTCTGCCCTGCGGGTGATTTCTCTGTGGACTTCTAGGACACCAGTCTGATTCCTGCTCCTCTAAAGCTAAGTTTTCTGTTTTGCCTGTTAGCATTTTTGTGTTGTTTTTTGTTTTCCTTGCTTTTCTGTATTCTGCCATTCCCTGCTGGGGTGAGCTGAATCTCCTTTTGCCTGTAGCTCTGTCTTCAGAATATTCCTGAGTACTGACATAGCTTTTTTGAAGCCTAGCGTCTTCAGGGCCTTTTTCACTGTCAGTCTGTTGGCTCTTATTTTCATAGGGTTTTTCTCGGATTGCAGACAGCAGCCTTCCTGTCCTTTTCTGTCTAGTTAGCTTGGGCCCCGTCTTTGCTCAGTCTATCTTTCTGTCTGTGTTAGTATTTTCATCTTGCTTCACCGTCATTATATGTTGGGGGCTGCCTATTGCTTTGGGGTCTGCTCTGGGGCAGTTTAGATTTCCCCTTTCTTTCTTTAGGCCTATTTAATTCTCCAGCTGTGATCGAGGGGTCTAGGGCATAGTAGGAACCCCCCACGGCTACTGCTAGTTGTGTTGATAGGTTCAGGGCTCTGCAATCCGATAGCTGCCAACTTCTCTGGTTTTCTGGACTTAGCTAGCATTTTGGTTTTGCCTCCTACGGTGACTCAATCATAACAGATGCCTACCCATTACCCAGAATTGAGGAATCATTGGCAGCACTTAAAACTGCTAACTATTTTTCCACCTTAGATCTCACTAGTAGGTATTGGCAGGTTCCCGTGGCAGAGGCAGACAAGGAGAAAACAGCATTTACCACCCCAATGGGTCTCTGTGAGTTCAACTATATGCCATTCGGGCTCTGCACCGCCCTAGGAACATTTCAACGGCAGATGGAGTGCTGCCTGGGACACAAGAACTTCGAGACGGTCCTGTTGTACCTTGATGATGTCATTGTTTTCTCCAAGACTTATGAATACCATCTGAAGCACCTGGCTGAGGTGTTTGAAGCCTTGTCCAACTTTGGCCTGAAGGTGAAGCCTTCCAAATGCCACCTCCTGAAGCCCAAGGTTTAGTACCTCGGTCATGTAGTGAGCGCAGAAGGTGTGGCACCAGATCCTGACAAAGTCACGGTCATCCGGGACTGGCCGAAGTCCAGCAACCTCCATGAGGTACGCCAATTCCTCGGGTTGGTAGGCTACTACCGAAGGTTCATCAAGGGCTTCACTGAAATAGCCACTCCTATGTAAAATCTTCTGGTGGGGCAGTCCAAGAAAGCCAAACAGAAAAGTTCCACATTTGAATGGACTGAGGAGTTGGAGAGGTCCTTCACCCGACTGAAGATGGCTCTCACAGGAGATGAAGTTCTGGCCTACCCAGAGTATGACCAACCCTTTGTGTTGTATACTGATGCCAGCAACGTGGGACTTGAAGCAGTACTGTCACAGGTACAGAATGGCAAAGAAAGAGTGATCTCCTACGCCAGCAGGAAGTTTCATCCCACCGAAAGGAACTCTGACAACTACAGTTCCTTCAAGCTGGAGTTCCTCACCATAGTCTGGGCTGTGACTGAAAGATTCAAGCATTACCTAGCTTCAGCCAAGTTTACCATCTTCACGGACAACAACCCGTTGACTCACTTGGAAACTGCCAAGCTAGGTGCATTGGAGCAGCGATGGATGGCTCGGCTGTCTAACTATGAATTTACCATCAAGTACTGAGCAGGGCACAAGACTGCCAATGCTGATGCGCTGTCCAGGATGTTTAATCTGCCAGATGCAGGAGAAGACCCTGAGGCACTCGAAGAAGTAGAGTTACCTCCCATCCACCGGCCAATTGCGGCCCAACGTGCCCAGGGAGTGTGAAACAGACGGTCTATCCTGAAAGAGGCTACCCTAAATCCATTGCCTCACCATGGCGGGGCATAAACCCAGGATAGCGACCCTGCAGTCCGCCTGGTGAAGGAGCTACTGTCACAAGCTGACTCACGCCCGGATTCAGATGCTCCTGAAGAAACCTAGCAGTTGTGGAAGGAAAGAGGCAGACTGTTCATCTATGAAGGAAAGCTGTGTCGGAGGAGTATCAATGCCCACACTCATGAGTTGGTCTGGCAGGTGGTAGTCCCAAAGAGAGAGGCATCAATGGTCCTGGAAGCATACCACAATGGAGCTGGACACTTTGGATGGAAGAAGTTGGAGGCCTTGCTCCGAGAGAGATTTTACTAGGCTGGTATCAGGAAAGCCATTGAAAATTGGTGCCAGGAGTGTGGACAATGCAACCTGCACAGAAAGGACCGTAACAGCCAGCGAGCTCATTTGCAGCCAATAATAACCAAGCAACCACTTGAGTTGGTTGCCCTGGACCATGTGAAGCTGGTCCCAAGCCGTTCCGGCTACATTTATGCTCTCATCATCGTTGACCCACTACTCGAGATTCCTGGTAGTAGTGCCTGTCATGGATCAAACAGCCAGAACAGCAGCCAGAGCATTCCAACAGCACTTTTGTAGACCACACGGATATCCAGAGCGAGTGCTTACAGATCAAGGCCCAGCTTTTGAGGTGGAAGTGTTCCAGGAATTCTGTAACTTGTACGGTTGCAAGAAGATCAGGACAACACCATACCATCCACAGACCAATGGCATGTGTGAAAAGATGAACCAGGTGGTGATCGACCTACTTAAGACCTTGCCCTTGGAAGAGAGGAATCTGTGGCCAGAAAAGTTGCCAAATCTGGTAGACCTCTACAATCACATTCCTGTGAATTCCACGCACTGCACTCCAGCCTACCACATGAGAGCGAGGCCTGGTAAGCTGCCTATTGATTTGGATATGGGAGTCCTGACACCTGAAGTGACATCACCAGATGCTGACTGGGATACAGAGAGCAGCAACAGTACAGAAGAGTACAAGAGTGTGCGGAAAAGAGTCTAGCTCAGGCAAGACAAAAACAAGAGAGGAACTATAATCAGCATGCACCTGCAGTTCCCTTTTCACCAGGAGAACAAGTCCTAAAGAGGAAAAGAAGGATGCATAAGTTGGATGACCAATGGGAAGCTGAACCCTACACCATTCTACCCTCAAACTTTGACAATACCAAGGTGTGCCTTATTAGTAAGGATGGAGGAGAAACCTCAGCAGCAATATCAAGGGATCATTTGAAATTATGCCCTAACCAGCTAAAGGAAAGAATGGAAGAACAAAATAACATCCAACCCATAGAAGAAGAAAAGGTCAGCACTATACTTGGAGAATTCCCTGCAAATTGGACTAAAGTAAATGATGCCATAGTGGTGCCAGTGTTGACATTTCCCCAACTGGTAGAACAAGAAGAAGTGACTCGAAAAAATCCTGAAAATCAGGCAGCAGATGCCACACCAGCAGTGGAGCCAGAGAACCCTCGCTCTGCCAGTGGTGAATTTGTCATGCCCACAGTGAGTAGAAGTGGTCCTAGGAAATCTAGTATCCCTGTGCTACACAGAACCACCAGTAGTGTATCCAGTACATCACACACTACACCAGTAGTTAGCATCAGGCAACCAGTAAGATCCTCGACCACGCCAGTGTTACATAGATCTACCCGTACTAGTCAAGATATACCACCCCTTAGATTTCACATCTAAATAAGATAAAGCAATGTAAGTGTTAACATGTATATACGTTGCTGTTCAAATTTTGTGCCTACAGATATTCTGTAAGAAATTTCCTTTATTAAGTTTTCCCGTTTGTGTTTTGGACATTTTGGCCACTGGACTAGGTGTGGTCACTACTTTGTACATAGTTCACCATTTGCCCAGGAATGGGACCATGGACTTTGATGCATGGACTTATCATCACAGGACTATTTTTGGAGCCTTTGGTTTTTGTAACTATTCATTTTTTTTCTACATCTTGTACAATTATATTTGTTATTTGTTTATATGTTGTGTATGTTTTTCATCAGCCCAGGAGTGCTGAATTGCACTAGGGGCAATGTGGTGCCCCCAGGAGTATGGTCACCACACTGGCATTGCCTTCCTCCAGGGAGGGTGATGTCAGGCTTGGAAACAATGAAGAGTCTCTCTGACAGTTAATCTCTACATACAACACAGTTCCCACTCCAGGCCAGCAGGGGGAGCTCTGAACCAGAATTGGGGGAGGAGTGCTCTCTGAGGGCCAGGAGGGGAAATTAGGGAGTTAGTGTGAGGAGGGCAAAGAGTGTAGACGTGTGGAGAGAAGCTGGAGGTTGAGCTGAGGATAGAGAGCTCCCTCCCAGTGATAGTGCATGATCTGGAGCCTGGTCTCCACGGTTGTATGGATACTGAAGGTCCTGCAACAGAAACCAGAGGAATAGGAAGCTGTAAATGCTCTATTCCCACCTAAGACTCGGAGGCACAACAGCGAAGGGTGAGCCAAGAGAGATAGAAGGCTACAGCTGTCTGCCATACGAGGGCATAAGAAGGGGGAACGTCAGTGTAACACTGTACTGCATGTACCTCAAGTAAGCGCTAGAGAGGAGACTACACAACCCATCTGACAGAGAGATTCCTAAGTTGCTTCCAGGCTAATCATCTCCTGTGCCATCTGTAATCTGGACCCTGGACTGCACTTACAAGTAAAGGTAAAGAAACTACACTCTGCTGTGTCCTTGCCTTCTTCCTGCAACTTCTTCAGCACTGCTACATCTCTGTGCCAGACACTGCACCCTCTTCCCCCAACACCTATCTACACTGCCCTGGGACCAACAGCCCTGCCTGTGGAGGGCTACAACATCTTTGCTGCACTACACCAACTGTCCCAGAGGATCTGTCTGCAGCATCGGCTTAACACCTTCATTGCCGAACACCACAGGTGGCGTCACGAATCACTCATAAACTTTATTTCACCACTCAAACCCCTTTTTACATGGGCGCCCAGGGCCACGGCCCGGGTCACCGCTGTTGTGACATTCCCCTTTGAGAGACCAGCCCGGTACCGAGTACCCCACAGCCCTGGGAGGGCGACCCACATATTTATTAAAGGGGAAATATCCACTCTAAAATTCACAGGCATAGAAAGGGTGGTTAACCCTAGGATGCATAACGTGAGCCTTTCAGACCCGTTAGCTTACTTTTTTGCTATTTTCAGCAAGATTACTTAACTTGTGTAATTGAAATAATTGTTTTTTCTTCTTATTTTAAAATTTTTAATTTACTGATGTTTAAGTCAACAACAATGGCACATTTCATCTACTGTGAGCTGTGGGGTCTTATATAGACAGGTGTGTGCCTTTACAAATCAAGTCCTATCAGTTTAATTAAACACAGCTGGACACCAATGAAGGAGTAGAACCATCTCAAGGAAGATCACAAGAAAATGGACAGCATGTGACTTAAATATGAGTGTTTGAGCAAAGGGTCTGAATACTTATGACCATGTGATATTTCAGTTTTTCTAAAATAAATTTGTAAAAATTTCTACATTTGTTTTTTTCAGCCAAGATGGGGTGCAGAGTGTACAATAATGAGAAAAAATGAACTTTTTTGAATTTACCAAAGGGTTGCAATGAAACAAAGAGTGAAAAATTTAAAGGGGTCTGAATACTTTCCGTACCCACTGTATGTCTACTTAATGCTATTGTGTTTGTTATATTTAATAATCAGAAGTGAACCATTCCAGACACATTCTCTCAAATGTATTGTTTGCAAATATGTACGGTACTTGTCAGAAAATACATACTCTCACAATTGTGCCTGGTGCCTCAATGGCTGACTCCGTTGCCCTGCAGCACTTGTGACGTTGAGTTTTAATTCAGCCAAAGGTTATATTTGCATGTAGTTTGTATGTCCTCCTCTGGTTACTTCAGCTTCTCTCCCAAAATATAGGTTAATTGGTTTCTCATGAAATTGACCCTGGTTTGTGATACCAGGCTGTTGGTGAGTTCACATTAAGGTGCATACAGTCTCTACTGCAGGGTAAAGCACCACAGATAAACGAATGGTGAACTGTGGAGTACACACCCTAACAACTCTGATACTAATGTGCAGTATCAAGGTGTGTCTTCAGTGACTACAGCTAATGTATTTGTCCAGGATCTTGGCTAGCCATACAATCTACAGTTGTGGCCAAAAGTATTGACACCCCTGCAATTTTGTCAGAAAATACTCAGTTTCTTCCTGAAAATGATTGCAAACACAAATTCTTTGGTATTATTATCTTCATTTAATTTGTCTTAAATGAAAAAACACAAAAGAGAATGAAGCAAAAAGCAAAATATTGATCATTTCACACAAAACTCCAAAAATGGGCCAGACAAAAGTATTGGCACCCTCAGCCTAATACTTGGTTGCACAACCTTTAGCCAAAATAACTGCGACCAACCGCTTCCGGTAACCATCAATGAGCTTCTTACAATGCTCTGCTGGAATTTTAGACCATTCTTCTTTGGCAAACTGCTCCAGGTCCCTGATATTTGAAGGGTGCCTTCTCCAAACTGCCATTTTTAGATCTCTCCACAGGTGTCCTATGGGATTCAGGTCTGGACTCATTGCTGGCCACCTTAGAAGTCTCCAGTGCTTTCTCTCAAACCATTTTCTAGTGCTTTTTGAAGTGTGTTTTGGGTCATTGTCCTGCTGGAAGACCCATTGTCATGGTTAGGACATGGTTAATGTCCTGTTCTCACAGGGTTAACTTTTGCCGGCCTCTCTTTGGATCTGGGAGGGGTATTTATACTCACTCCAAACTAGCATTCTCTTTCAGTTATACTGCTGTTCTGGTGTGTCTGACCCCTGGTGTGCGTGTACTCTGCGTTGTTTGTTTGCTTCCCGTGTATGACCCAAATGTTTCATAAACTCAATGTGGAACAGCGCACGATGGCCCATACCCAGCAACAGTTGTTGGTTACTGTGGAGGGGGCTGTCGATGCAGGGGCTTCTAGTTCTGGGGGTAGAGATGTGTCATTAGCGTCCCCCGAATCTCCGGTCAAATTGCCCGACCCTTTCTCAGGGGATAAAAAGGAGTTCAGATCTTTCAGAGAAGGATGCAAGCTTTTTTTTTCTCTAAGGCCCCGCTCCTCCGGGGAAGAGTTCCAGAGGGTGGAGGTCATTATTTCCCTACTTCGGGGGGCTCCACAAGCATGGGCTTTCTCACTGTCTTCCTCTGCTCCTGAACGTATGTCAGTGAACTTTTTCTTTGAGGCTCTGGGGCACATCTATGACGAGCCTGATAGAGTGCATCGGGCTGAGGATATGGTGATGAGTGTGACACAGGGGAGGCACTCTGCTGAATGGTTCTGCTCAGAGTTTAGACGTTGGACCGCCGAAGTATCCTGGAACGACGACGCCCTGAGGGGGTTGTTTCGCAGGGGCCTTTCTGACCGTCTGCAGGACGCTCTGGCATTACATCTGCCTCCTGATACCCTGGAGGATGCCATGATGCAGGCGGTCCGTATGGACCGGAGACTCCGTGCTAGAGGAATGATGCAACAAGAGTCTCCCTTGTACCCCAAATTGTGTGACTTTGCATCTGTATCTGAGCCCATGAAGGTTGGGTCAGTCTTGGTTAAGGAGAAAGAGAGAAGGCACCGTAGAGACAACCTACTATGCTTTTACTGTGGAGCCTCTGGACATTGGAAAAGGAATTGCCCCTCCTGCCCTTCTTCAGAGAAACCATCAGAGAAGCGACTGAGTCTGGGCAACAATCGAGGAGGTTGTCAAGACTCCCAGGTACATTTTTTCTCACGTACAAAAATGGTGCTCCAGGTTGAATTGGAAATTGCTGGCGGTCCTGCTATGACCACCGCCTTGGTCGACTGTGGTTCCTCCATCAATCTGATTGATGCCCAAGTTGTGACTCTTAATAAAATAGGGACAGTCAGGTTAAAAGACCCTGTTAAAATTGTGGCTGTGGATTCATCCCCTCTTAACCGGGATGGAATTTGTTTTATGTCTGAAGTTTTTTCTATGAAAGTGGGTTCCACTCATGTGGAAAATTTAAGTTGTTTCATTATGAATAATCTGCCTGTAGGACTGGTATTGAGAATGCCCTGGTTGCAACGTCACAATCCTCTTATTGATTGGGTGAAGGGGGAGATCACCCGATGGGGATGTAATGATAATGGTCTGTGTTGTAACCCGTTTCCTTTTGTCAATCTGATAAAATCTGTATCTGTGTCATCTGTCGGTCTGGAGAGTATTCCGGAGTACCTGAGAGACTTTAAAGATGTGTTTTCTGAAAGCGAGGCTGAGGCGCTCCCACCACATAGACCATATGATTGTGCTATCGATTTAGTACCTGGAGCCAAATTATCCAGGGCTCGCTTGTTTAATTTGTCCGGGCCTGAGCACCAAGCTATGAAAGAGTACATTAAAGAAAGCCTTCGCAAGGGGCATATTCGGCCCTCGGTCTCACCCGTGGCAGCGGGGTTTTTCTTTGTAAAGAAAAAAGATGGTGGGTTGCGACCGTGCCTCGACTTTCGAGAACTGAACAAAATTACTGTTAAGAACACGTACCCTCTCCCGTTGATTCCTGATCTATGCAATCAACTCACGGGGGCCAAATGGTTTTCTAAGCTCGATCTACGAGGGGCTTATAACCTTATAAGGATCCGGGATGGGGACGAATGGAAAACAGCGTTCCTGACAACTGAGGGGCTGTTTGAAAACCTGGTTATGCCCTTTGGCCTTACTAACGCTCCTGCGGTTTTTCAGAATTTTATTAATGTTGTTTTTTCTGACATGATTGGACGTTACATAGTCATTTACCTGGATGACATCTTGATTTACTCTGAGGACAGTCAGTCACACTTGCATCATCTGCGTACAGTGCTTATGAGACTCCGGGAGAACCATTTGTATGCTAAGCTGGAGAAGTGCTCATTTTTTATGCAAGAACTGTCTTTTCTGGGTGTAATTGTATCCGGGGAGGGATTCCGCATGGATCCTGGAAAGGTTCAGGCCATTACAGATTGGGTGCAGCCTCATGACCAGAAGGGGTTGCAGCGATTTCTGGGCTTCGCTAATTATTATAGGAAGTTCATTAAAGGGTTCTCGCAGGTGGTAAAACCCTTGACGGACCTCACTCTTAAAGGGGCAGATGTAAAAAATTGGTCTGTGGCCGCAAAAAATTCCTTCCTTTCCATTAAAGAAGTGTTTTACTACAGCCCCTGTGTTGGTACAACCCGATTCGTCAAGACCTTTTATCGTCGAGGTCGATGCTTCGGAGGTGGGGGTGGGGGCAGTATTGTCACAGGGCCCCTCTACCCTGACTAACCTCAAACCCTGTGCCTTTTTCTCTAAGAAGTTCTCTTCGGCCGAGAGAAACTATGATGTCGGTAACAGGGAATTGTTAGCGGTTAAATTGGCCTTCGAAGAATGGAGGCATTTTTTGGAGGGGGCCGCTCATCCCATTACGGTCATCACTGATCATAAAAACCTGGCCTATATCGAGTCTGCTAAGAGATTGACCCCCAGACAGGCTCGGTGGGCACTTTTTTTTTCTCGATTTCATTTTACCATAACATTCCGACCAGGGTCTAAAAATGTAAAGGCTGATGCCTAATCCCGAAGTTTTGATTCTGTGTCCCCTCCAGAACCTCCTTCCTCCATTCTTCAACCGGGAGTGGTTGTAGCCGAAATCTCCTCTGAGTTACAGAGAGAGATTCTGGAAGCACAAGCACAAGCTCCCAGGAATAAACCCCCAAGTAAATTGTTTGTACCTGAACAATTCCGTCCCACACTCCTTCAAGAATTTCATGACTCTGTGTTAAGTGCACACCCTGGTATTGCAGCTACCCGGGGGGCAGTAGCTAGGGGTTTTTGGTGGCCCTCTTTGGGTACTGATGTAAAAAGGTTTGTGAATACTTGTGGGGTGTGCGCGCGCTCTAAAAGCTCTCAGGTCCGGCCGGGGAATTGGTGCCTTTGCCAATTCCGGATAAACCATGGACACACCTGTCCATGGACTTTATCAGTAATCTTCCACCTTCCAAGGGCAACTCAGTGGTATGGGTAGTGGTTGTTAGGTTTTCTAAGCAAGCCCACTTTGTGCCACTACCTGCATTACCATCCGCTGAAACCTTGGCCCGCTTGTTTATACAGCACGTTGTTCGACTGCATGGAGTGCCTGTGAACGTGGTGTCGCACAGGAGTGTGCAATTTGTGGCCAGGTTTTGGAGAGCATTTTGTATGAAGTTGGGGGTCACGTTGTCATTCTCCTCTGCCTATCACCCGGAATCCAAAGGACAAACGGAAAGCACCAACCAGTCATTGGAGCAGATTCTGAGATGCCTGGCCTCCTCCAGACAGGAAGACTGGTGTGAGGTATTACCCATGGCAGAATTTGCATTCAACTGTCGGATTAATCAGTCTACCGGAAAGTCTCCCTTTCTGGTCAATTTTGGGTTTGTTCCGCAGTTTGGGGAATTTTCTCGTATGGATTCAGATTGCCCTGGTGCCGAGAGGATGGTACAATAATTAAAATCCCTTTGGAAGGAGGTACAGGGGAACATCTCCAAAGCCCAGAAAAAGTTCAAACATTTTGCAGGCAGGAGGAGGGGGGTGGTTCCTGCGTTGACAGTGGGGGAAAAAGTCTGGTTGTCCACCTGTAACGTCAAACTTAAAATACCCTCTATGAAGTTGGGCCCCAAATTTATTGGCCCATACAAGATTGTAGAGGTGATCAACCCGGTGGCATACAGATTACAGTTGCTCACCTTCTTCAAAATATCTAACGTCTTCCACAGGTCCCTATTAAAACCTGTGGGGACAGTTAGAGAAGATCCCTCATCTGTGGCTCCACCAGTGTTGGTAGAGGGTCAACTGGAGTACGAGGTAGGGCGCATCGTTGATTCGCGGTGGGTGCGCCAGAGACTTCAGTACCTTATCCATTGGAAGGGATATTCCGTTGAGGATCGGTCGTGGGTTCCGGCCAGTTCGGTGCACGCTGATCGACTGGTGCGGGCTTTTCATGCCAGGTACCCTGAGAAACCTGGGGGTCCAGTGGCCCCCCATTAACAGGGGGGGAACTGTCATGGTTAGGACATGGTTAATGTACTGTTCTCACAGGGTTTACTTTTGCCGGCCTCTCTTTGGATATGGGAGGGGTAGTTATACTCACTCCAAACTAGCATTCTCTGTCAGTTATACTGCTGTTCTGGTGTGTCTGACCCCTGGTGTGCGTGTACTCTGCGTTGTTTGTTTGCTTCCCGTGTATGACCCGGCTTGTTCCTTCACTCTGTACTCCGTCTCTCGCTTTTGTACAATTGTCTTTTCTGGTTCTGACCTCCTGGCTTGGCTATTGTTACTCCGTTACAGGTTACCCCTATTGTACCGTCTAATGCCCGTTCTGGTTTTCTGATCTATTGCTACGTCCTGACTGTCCTTTCTGTCTAATCCTCTGGTACTGTATTGCTATCTCGTGCTTTGACCTCGGATTGATCTGGTTTCTGTCTCTGTCTATGCCCATTGGTAACATTGTCCTGTAGTTACCTTTCTAGGAGTTTCCCTGCAGCTCCTAGCTCTGTGGAGCTTAGGCCATGCCCCCAGCAGTCGTGCTTCAGGTCCTGGAGCATGCATTGTCACCACTGCTGCCCGCTCCGCAGGTATCTTTGTGCACAGTCTTTGTACTCAGGACACACGCACTGGCTCAGTGAGCAAGTGCAGTGCGGTGTTCCTGACACCCATGACCTCTGAGGGAGACCCAGCTTTCTCACACTGGGCCCTACATTATGCTGCAAAATTTGTTGGTAGTCTTCAGACTTCATAATGCCATGCACACGGTCAAGCAGTCCAGTGCCAGAGGCAGCAAAGCAACCCCAAAACATCAGGGAACCTCCGCCATGTTTGACTGTAGGGACTGTGTTCTTTTCTTTGGATGCCTCTTTTTTTCTCCTGTAAACTCTATGTTGATGCCTTTGCCCAAAAGGCTCTACTTTTGTCTCATCTGACCAGAGAACATTCTTCCAAAACGTTTTAGGCTTTTTCAGGTAAGTTTTGGCAAACTCCAGCCTGGCTTTTTTATGTCTCGGGGTAAGAAGTGGGGTCTTCCTGGGTCTCCTACCATACAGCCCCTTTTCATTCAGACGCCGACGGATAGTACGGGTTGACACTGTTGTACCCTCGGACTGCAGGGCATCTTGAACTTGCTTGGCTGTTAGTCAAGGTTCTTTATCCAACATCCGCACAATCTTGCGTTGAAATCTCTTGTCAATTTTTCTTTTCCGACCACATCTACGGAGGTTAGCCACAGTGCCATGAGCTTTAAACTTCTTGATGACTCTGCGCACGGTAGACACAGGAACATTCAGGTCTTTGGACTTGTAGCCTTGAGATTGCTCATGCTTCCTCACAATTTGGTTTCTCAAGTCCTCAGACAGTTCTTTGGTCTTCTTTCTTTTCTCCATGCTCAATGTGGAACACACAAGGACACAGGACAGAGGTTGAGTCAACTTTAATCCATGTCAACTGGCTGCAAGTGTGATTTAGTTATTGCCAACACCTGTTAGGTGCCACAGGTAAGTTACAGGTGCTGTTAATTACACAAATTAGAGAAGCATCACATGATTTTTCGAACAGTGCCAATACTTTTGCCCACCCTCTTTTTTATGCTTGGTGAGGAATTATATCCAATTTGGCTTTAGGACAATTTTTTTGTGTGTTTTCATTTAAGACAAATTAAATGAAGATAATACCAAAGAATTTGTGTTTGCAATCATTTTCAGGAAGAAACTGAGTATTATCTGACAAAATTGCAGGGGTGTCAATACTTTTGGCCACAACTGTAGATAGCTGTGGAGTGACACCTATTCCTCCTGCTTTCTTCCCTCCATGTACATGCACTTTCAGCTTTTCAAATCAGACATGTGTTCTCTATAGGCGGACTGCTTACCTCCCTGGTCATTGTCATTTCAACTTACTTTGTATAAACTAATATCACAAATGAAGATAAGAAACTCAGTAATATATCTTATCAAATACATATGCTTCTTTATTCTCAGCCCCTTTTCCTCTCAATCTCCTGAACTTGTCATAGAAGGATTGCTAGCTAACTTAGGTATCAGATTTCAACTGTCCATTGAAGTCTATGGAGATGGAAGGAGTAAAAGCAAATAGACAGAGGGATATATACAGATGGTGCTGCTGCTTTCTAGTAAGCATTTTATATTACTCCCAATGCTGGATTCACAGCTACACTACTACATACAGCTGTATCATATATTTCATGCTGCTGCGGCTTCTCATCTTGTGACACATAGACATAGGAGAGCAGAAATCCCTCATGTTTTATGCATGCTTTGTACGGAAGACCTCATAGCAGTTCACCTTCAATGAAAACCAGAGGTGAGTTTAGCAGGGGGAAACTGGTGAAAAACTCAAGGTATAAGTCACATAATAGGTAGAAAAAGTGTTATTTATCATGTGTGCATAAATGACAGCTTATTTTGAAAAGTCACCTGAAACGACAGGTATACTTTAAGAATGAAATTATCAGGCATTTTGAAATTCATATTGATGCTTCATTCCTGCATCAGCTACTACTGGGGAAAGGGGTAAAATTACATTAATATCTTTGGTTACCTTTGTCCCATAAGTGACTGTACAATCTTGTATATAATGCTGGCCGGTGACCTCAGTACAAGCTTTTATCTGTAAGGCCGGGGTCACACTGGCGAGGAATATGGGAGAGTGAGAGGCGCAAAAAGCACGCATTAGACACGGACAAATGATTCTCTATGGGGTCCCTCGCACCAGCCGTATATTTCTCCTCAGTATCCTACTCTCCGTGCCACTCGCAGCATGCTGCGATTGTCAGCGTACTACGCCCGTAATACGCCAATGCAAGTCTATGGGTGCGCAAAAAATACAGATTACACACGGACCACACATGTGACTTGCGAGAAATACGCACCAGGTGTCTTTTAGCAAAGCCGGCAATTCAGTGCGCTATACAGTAAACTCACACTGACAGTTTTAATAAAGAAATGAAAGAATAGATATACACACATAGAATACATATATATATATGCATTCTATGTGTGTATATCTATTCTTTCATTTCTTTATTAAAACTGTCATAGGGCTCCATTATATGTCCATTTTGCAAGCCTGCGAGAAAATCTCTCCATACGGATGCCATACGGATTACATACGGATGCTGACATGCGCAAAATACGCGACCACACCTTCATTACGGATGACATACGGAGCACTGTTTAGGGGTCTGTCATCCGTATTACGCATGTAAAATACTGACCGCATTTTGCGCAGGTTAGTGTGACTCCAGCCTTAGAAATAACTTATGAGTAGACACAGTCAATGATGTAAGATAAAATACAAAGCAGCTTAATGAGGAGTAGTAGACTTTGCACATTATAAACTTTGCCCAGCACATATCTCTATGCATACCTGCGTTCAATATTTTATGAACACACAGACAACAAAAAGATCCTTCAAATAATTAACAATGCAGAGACATTCAAACTTTATATGGAACCTGGCATGTAAAAAAACACTATTAACCTGCAGATATGGGGTTAATTTGCAGGCTAATAGCATTCTGACACCATGTGACTGCCATATTGAAAGTCCCACTGCAGGGATGAACTTTATTTCTCCCCGGGACGGCTTACTCTTTCAGTCACTGGTGTGGCATTGGCACGATTTCAGTAACTGCTCTGTGCATAGAGAGCGATGGCTGTAACCGCACCAATAGCACTGACTGACAACCAGCCCTAATGTTGAGCTGGCTGTCAGTCAGTGTCGGGGGGACATGGTTACAGCTGATGCTCACTATGCACTGAGTGATGACTGAAGTCACGCCAGCGTCGCTCCATGACAAAGAGCAAGGCTGCCAGAAAAAATAAAATTAATTTCCTTCCGGCAGCGCGGCTCTCAGTGCGGGCGTCGGACAGATTCAAAATGCCATTAGCCTGCAGATTAACCCCATATCTGCACCATATCTGCAGGTTAATAGCTTTTTAACATGACCGGTTCCTTTTAATAGTGACAAGATGAATTTGACTCTGGTGTAAGCCCTTTGGCTAACA
Organism: Dendrobates tinctorius; assembly: GCF_039654945.1. Classification (NCBI taxonomy): domain Eukaryota; kingdom Metazoa; phylum Chordata; class Amphibia; order Anura; family Dendrobatidae; genus Dendrobates; species Dendrobates tinctorius. The sequence goes on along the minus strand of NW_027361757.1, from coordinate 11,873,720 downwards.
GAGTTCTAGTGGCCCATTGCTTTGTTCCAGTCGTAACTCATTTAGAACAAGTCTACCTACATCACAAATGGCTAGGTTTGTCTGGTGCTACCACTGACCATGCAACCTACCCTCTAATGTATTAATTACCCCTTATAATGAGTTACATACATCTGCAAAATTCTTATTATCTTTGCTACGAGACTTATGTAAGTTACAAAATGCGAGATACCAAATGTCATCCCCTGTTCCTGGCGTTCTTAGCGTATATTACTATATATATATATATATATATATATATATATATATATATACATGTGGGGAGGAGGACTCCCAGACAGTGACTGGGCCGGAACCTAGGGGACCGCCATCAGGGTTCCTGAAGGAACAACACTGGGGGGACAACAAAGGGAGACACACGACTGAAGGTGTCAGGGCAACAGGGGGTGGGCTTGGACAAAGGGAGGAGGGGGCGCACTCAGGTGGCAGTTGGCAGAGAGTGTGACAGGAGGAGTGAAGCCGAGTGACTTAGAGAGAGACGGGGTGACGAGCGGTGTGTGTAAGGGACACTGTCAGGAGTCTGTGACGAGAAAGCTACGCACTCACCGACAAGAGAAACGTGATAGACTTTTACCGGAGGCCGCTCCCCGCCCACGGTCGCACACAGCCACGCCTGCGGTCCCCCGCCCTTTTGAGACAGGTCCGTTACCTCAAGTTGCCGCTGCGACGACACGTACAACGGCTGCAGCGGTCTGGACACTGCCCCCCTGTCTACTTCCTCAGCTGCTGCCCTGCCATCACCGGCCTCAGTGGACGCCACCTCGCCATAGGCGGCAATAGAGGCCCACATCCCGTCTACAAGAGGACCCTGAGCAGAGGCCGGCCGAACGTCATTTGGGGAACTGCGTCATCACTGCACTGTGAGACGAGAGCTGGTAAAAGACGTCCTGAAAGCCCCACCAGCACAGAGTCTTCAGGGCCTGTTGTGCCCCACGAGCACAGATTCTTCAGGGCCTGTTGTGCCCCACCAGCACAGAGTCTTCAGGGCCTGTTGTGCCCCACCAGCACAGAGTCTTCAGGGCCTGTTGTGCCCCACCAGCACAGAGTCTTCATGGCCTGTTGTGCCCCACCAGCACAGAATCTTCAGGGCCTGTTGTGCCCCACCAGCACAGAGTGTTCAGGGCCTGTTGTGCCCCACCAGCACAGAGTCTTCAGGGCCTGTTGTGCCCCATCAGCACAGATCCTTCAGGGCCTGCTGTGCCCCATCAGCACAGTTTCTTCAGGGCCTGTCAAGCTCAAATCATCCCGGGACAATGAGGTGTCAAGGCAGCCGCATTCAGCGACCTCTAAGCGGCCGCACCTGTGAACCCGAGCGACGTCTGGAAGGATAAGTGAACTATAGGAAATAAGGACCCATAGTTTGTGCCATACGTGGCCTTCGGCGCCCGGACTAGCCGGGTTAGTCACATTGAATATAAGAAAAGTATTGTTTATTTTGTTGAGTCCCTGCGAGGACAGATTGTTGTTACCCCTGTTACTTGTTCAGCATAGCCCCAGTGGCTCCAAGTTATTAAAGTTGATTTCACAAGTCAAACCTTGTCTTGTGTCTCGTCACTGCATCCTGAGAACCTGCTTAACCCTACATACACATACTACTATGTATATACTTAGCATGATATGAAGAATTGGTTTCTTGAAAGGCACAGCCAGAAAAAAACAATGTATATGTAAATAGAGTCTGAGGTTCCACGAATTATTTATCTAAGATCCTCAATTACCTACTGCTAAAAGCTATAACCTAAACTAAAGGCCCCGTCACACACAGCGAGATCGCTGATTTTGAGACACATCAGCGATCTCTCCAGCGAGATCGCTGTGTGTGATGGGGATCAGCGACCGGCCCCCCTGCTGGTTGTCGCTGATCATCCTCGAACGTCCCGGGCCGTTTTTTGATCGCTGGTCTCCCGCTGCCCAGCGCGCATCTCTGCGTGTGGCAGCGAGAGACCAGCGATCAGCGATGCTGGTTTCTAATGTAAACGTAGGGTATCTAGGAGCCCCGCGGCTCTTGGATACCCACTGTTTACCTTCGAAACGAGCGTGCACGCAGCTCTTAGATACCTGATGTTTACCCAGGAAACCAACGTGTACGCTCGTTTTCAAGGTAAACAGTGGGTATACAAGAGCCGTGGGGCTCCTAGATACCCGACGATTACAATAGAAACCAGCGTCCAGCGTCGCTGATTGCTGGATGGGCCGTCCATGTGACAGCTCACCAGCGATCAGCCTAACGATGTCCCAGCGATCCCATCATGTCGGATCGTTGGTGGGATCGCTGGGACATCGTTATGTGTAACGGGGCCTTTACTTTGAAACTTTTTCCTTTGAATGCAGCAGCAGGTAGTAAAGGTGTGCCGCGATTAGAGTCCAAAGACAAATTATTATCAGATTTGTGTGAAATGTGACAGTCTAATTACTAGTAAACATTCAGAAGGCAAAGAACAATGCATTATCAGTAGAGTTGAGCGACTTTGGTCGGATCGGGTTTCATGAAACAAAATTTGTTTCAGATGAAACTAGTCCGACTAGGGCAAAAAAAGTCGGAGTTTCGTCCGAAACCTGACCCCAATGCAAGTCAATGGGGAATAAAAGTCGGCATTGAGCGGATGACAAGTTTTATCTGAAACAAGTTTTGTTACATGAAACCCGATCCGACCAAAATCACTCAACTCTAATTATCAGTGTAGAAGGTATAAGGAATGTAATATAAAGTATTGACAAACATTTTCTGCCACAGAGATATAGGTATCATAAACATAGGTACCACAGCCGTATAATTTTAGCCCTAAAAACCTATTTAATATGTGTGTTTTAAAACCTTGGAAAATATAGTCAGATTTTGCATCTTTATGAGTATAGTACTTAGTAATATTATTCCGAATGTAAACCATATGTACATATAAAACTTTATTACTGATGAAGCATTTATGTGCTCCGATTAACTCCTTGCCTCTACAGCCAATTTTCATTTATATATTTATATATATTTGCATTTTTCTCTTCCCTTCTTTCAAGAGCGATAACTTTTTTAACTTTCCATCTGCATAGCCATATAAAGGCTCATTCACTCAAATGTGTTGCACATACGTGTTGTATCCATTTTTTTCATATGCTGATCACGTGTGTTTTTTTTCATAGACCTTGTATCCAAGCAAAATTCATGGAGACATATCAATTTTTTGTCAGGCATCACAGATGACAAGGGCCAATGGATCGCCCTCACCCAGGGCGGCGGGGTACTCGGAACCGGGCCCGGTGGAGTTCAATGGGAGTTGTCACGGTAGCTGTGACCTAGTCCGTGGCCCTGGGCATCCATTGTAAAAGGGGGAAAAGGTTGAGTGTGCGGATGATGCTTAAAGTTTATTAGTGAATGATTTGTGACGCCAACTGTGGTGTTCGGCAATGAAGATGTTAAGCCGATGCTGCAGACAGATCCTCTGGGACTGATGGTGTGGTGCAGCAATGATGGTGTAGCCCTCCACAGGTAGGGCTGTAGTCCCAGGGCAGTGTAGGTCGGGAGATCGTGAGGAGAGGGGAGCGGTGTAGTGTTAAGCATATAGATGTAGCAGTGCTGAGTGGGTTGGCGCAGGAATAAGCGGAGGACACCAGGGCATGTAGTTCCAAAGCTTTACTCACAGTCTGTTGTGCATACAGGTGCCCGCATCCATGCTGTGTCCTCCAGGTCAGGAGCTGGATGAAGTACTCCGTTTCAACACTCCGCCAACATAAGTGCCTTTTCTGAACGTCTCCCTTTTGCGCCTATAGTGAAGTACTCTCAGTACTGAGTTACACTGGAGTTCCTCCTGTCAGATGTTCCTATGAACTCTACTTGTACGGCAGACAGCTGTAGCCTGCTTCGGGGACTCCTCGCTACCAAGTCCCGGCTCACTATCGTTGCTGTTGTGCCCCCAAGTCTTGTGTGGGAATAAAGTGGTGACAACTTCTTTTCCTCCGGTGTCTGTCGCAGGACCATTAGTATCCAAACAACCTCGGGGACCAGACCCCTCCCTTGCGCTGTGAACTTGAGAAGGGTTCTACTCTAACCCTAATCCTTAGTCCTCCACTCCTTACGTTCCATACTAATCCTTCTTATGGAGAGTCAGGCTTTCCATCAATGTCTCTTTCCTGTGCCAGCGGACCCAGGTCACTGAGGTCGGCTGCAGCACTTCCTTCATCCATCCCACTCAGGGGATCTTCACTCTTCCTCTGACTCTGTCAGACTGACTAAATCCTAAACTCTTCCCGCTCTTTTGGTGCCAACTAACTCCACCCGCCTCCCAGCACGCTTTGTGTTCCAAACAGGGAGCCACCAAAGGGTGCTTTGCTACACTACTATGTTGTGTGGGATGCAGGTGTTGGAGTGTGGTCAGGAGTCTCCACCTTACCTGGATGGTGGGGTACCACACCTCAGGAGGAGGTACAGTACCTGTCACGGGGGCTTAGTTCAACTAAGGCTGAAATACCCGGGGCCCCTGTGGTGTCCCTTTTACTAGGGGAAACCCTGTCTGACCCTCAACCCAGGGTTTTTGCTGAAGGTGCAAATGCCTGAGCCTCCAACCTTTCCTTATCTCCTGCTCAGCCCTGCACTTAACCCTCCACCCTCCACCCAGTGAGGAGTCACACCACCAAAGCTCCCACACAAATAATGACAGACAGGGAGAACTTAAACTGCACTGCGCCGCACACACACAGGAATAAACAGTAATGTGAACAGGGCACAACTAAACACAAATATGGGAAGGAGAAAGGATAACGACGGATCATACGACACCAGATATGAATCTCTCTCTCTTGAACACCTCCACTCCAGACCGGAACCACTTGGTATGAAACACAAGCTATAATCGGCGACGCCCATATGCCAGAATGACTATTTAAAGACCGTGGGCATGACTAACCTTCCAACCTGGTCTCCAGCAGGATTAACCCCCGAGAGCCTGAAGATCAAACCGGCGCCACTGAGGCTATAGTGGCTGGAGGTGGAACTACCTCTGCCTGCCGGATGCTGTGGTGTGAACAGCGTCCGACATGACAGTACCCCGTCTTCTACGAGGGACCCCAGGGCCCTCAAGACTCATAGGACCCGGCTTGTCCGGATGACGACGGTGAAAAGAACTGACCAGCCGATCCGCATGTATGTCTGAGGCTAGAACCCAAGACCTCTCCTCTGGACCATACCCCCGCCAGTGCACCAAATACTGAAGAGTACGGCGTACTACTCGAGAGTCCACCACCTTGGCGACCTCGAACTCTAACTCGCCATCCACCATGACTGGAGGTGGCATCGGCGTCGTGTCCACCAAGCCTACCACCTTTTTCAATAAAGCCCTGTGAAAAACGTTATGTATTCTGTACACCGCAGGAAGTTCCAACCGATAAGCCACTGGGTTAATGATGGCAGAAATCCTAAAAGGCCCAATAAACCTTGGACCCAGTTTTAAAGATGGGATTTTGAGTTTTATGTTCTTCGTAGCTAACCACACCCATTCACCCACACACAGGTCCGGACCTGGCACGCGTCTACTGTCAGCCACCCGTTTGTACCTGGCACTCATGCTCAACAAACGCTGTTTCACCCGCCTCCAGACTGATGACAATTGGGCTCCTAGCTGATCCTCCTCCGGGACACCCCCGGAGTCACCCTGACGTAAGGTACAAAACTGAGGATGTTGACCGTACACACAAAAGAATGGAGACTCTCCTGATGACTCTTGGCGGTGATTATTTAATGCGAATTCGGCCAGAGGAAGGAAAGTAGACCACTCCTCCTGGTTGTCGGACACAACGCATCGTAAATACTGTTCTAGATTTTGGTTCATGCGCTCAGTTTGTCCATTAGACTGTGGATGAAACGCCGATGAATGTGACAACTTGATCCCCAACCTAGAGCAAAAAGCTTTCCAAAACCTCGCCACAAATTGCGTACCCCTATCAGATACTATGTCAGACGGTACTCCGTGGAGTCTGACCACCTCCTTCACAAATACCTGAGCCAACGTCTTAGCATTGGGCAAAGAGGACAACGCCACAAAATGCGCCATCTTTGAAAAACGGTCAACCACCACCAGGATGACCGTGTTCCCTGCCGAGGCTGGCAAGTCAGTGATAAAATCCATGGAGATTTCTGTCCATGGCCTATTGGGTACCCCCAGAGGCTGTAGCGTGCCAGCAGGACGGGTTCGGGGTGACTTAGCCCTAGCGCACGTGATGCAAGCTGCCACGTACGAGACCACGTCCTGCCGGATTTTGGGCCACCAGAAACGACGCAATACCAGCTCTAAGGTGCCCTTCACCCCTGGGTGACCAGCCAGTACCGAATCGTGGTGTTCCTTCAACACCTTAGGCCGAAGATGCAGGGGTACAAATGATTTGTTGGCGGGAAGTCCTGGTGGTACCTCCTCTTGGGCCTCGGCAATCTCCGCCTCTACCTCAGTCGTGAGAGCCGAGACCACTACCCCTTTCTGGAGGATGGGTACCGGCTCTTCCCGAGGTTCTCCCCCCGGAAAACACCTAGACAAAGCATCCGCCTTGGTGTTTTTAGCCCGGGGACGGTACGTCACAAGAAAATTGAAACGAGTAAAAAACAATGCCCAGCGAGCCTGCCTAGGAGACAGACGCTTGGCCGACTCCAGGTAGAGCAGATTCTTATGGTCGGTGATAACTGTGACCTGGTGAGCCGCCCCCTCCAAGAAGTGTCGCCATTCCTCAAAAGCCAGTTTGATGGCCAACAACTCCCTGTTGCCGATATCATAATTCCGTTCGGCCGGCGACAGCTTCTTGGAGAAGTAGGCGCATGGATGCATCTCGCTCAAGGACGAGCCTTGAGACAGTACTGCCCCCACTCCCACCTCCGACGCATCAACCTCTACCACAAAAGGTTTAGACACGTCTGGTTGCACCAGAATGGGGGCTGAAGCAAAACTATTCTTCAGACGCTCAAATGCACGTATAGCCACCTCAGGCCAGTTCGCCAGATCGGCACCCTTCTTTGTCATGTCCGTGAGCGGTTTGGCGACAGTCGAAAAGTGTTTTATAAATTTCCTATAATAATTCGCAAACCCAAGGAACCGCTGGAGTGCTTTCAGACTCTCCGGCCTCTCCCATTGCAACACCGCTTGCACCTTAGCGGTGTCCATTTTAAAACCGGCTGTGGACACAATATATCCCAAAAAGGGCAACTCCTGGACAAAAAATAAACATTTTTCCAGCTTAGCATAGAGCTGGTTCTCCCGGAGCAACTGTAACACCTGCCTAACATGCTCCAAATGAGTGTCCCGATCGCTAGAATAAATGAGGATATCATCCAGGTATACAATCACAAATCTTCCCAGGACATGAGCAAGTACATCATTAATAAAATGTTGGAAAACGGCAGGCGCGGTGGTCAACCCAAACGGCATAACCAGACTCTCAAAATGACCCTCAGGAGTGTTAAACGCCGTCTTCCACTCATCCCCCTGACGGACCCTTATGAGGTTATACGCCCCCCTGAGGTCCAGCTTGGAAAACCATTTCGCCCCCGCTACCTGGTTGAACAAATCCGGGATCAACGGCATTGGGTAGGGATCACGGATAGTAATCTGGTTTAACTCTCGGAAATCCAGACACGGGCGTAACCCCCCATCTTTCTTCTTAATGAAGAAAAACCCCGCGGCTACAGGCGAGGACGAAGGCCGGATGTGACCTTTGCTCAGACTCTCCGCGATGTAGTCTTTCAGAGCTTGTCTCTCAGGACCAGAAATATTAAACATCCTGGCCTTAGGTAATTTGGCCCCGGGTTTTAACCTAATAGCACAGTCATAGGCTCTATGTGGAGGCAGTTCTGAGCAACCCTTCTCAGAGAAAACATCCGCGAAATCCTGCAAAGCCTCCGGCAGGCTGGGCGTCACGGCGGACACACATGTGGCCAAGCAATTGTCTTGGCAGAAACCACTCCATTGTACTATGTCCTGAGTTTTCCAATCAATTACCGGGTTGTGCCTGGACAGCCATGGAAAACCCAGGACCATTTGAGCTGGGAGATTACGGAGGACCCTACATGTAACCGACTCAGAATGTAGGACCCCAATGTGGAGTTTCACCTCTGCCACAAGCTCAGTAATCTCCCCTTGAGGGAGGGGAACAGCATTAATGGTCACCACCTGTATGGGGTGAGGAAGTTTTTCGATCTTAAACCCGGCGGTGTGTGCAAACTCCTCATCTATGAGATTGGTGGCGGAACCGCTATCCACAAACACTGATATAGGTAGCTCTCTGCCGGCGATAATAACCTTGGCAGGGAGCATACATTGAGATACCATCATGGAGGATATGCATACGCTCAGTTGGGTCTCCTCCATACCCTCTGAGCTTAACAGTTTTCCGCCGGTGTGACCCTCTTAGGTAGTACCGGTCAAACGTTAACATAATGACCTCCTTTACCACAGTAGAAACATGCTCCGGGCTTCCGGAATCCCGGAGCGCGAGGCTGAACCTGTGCCACGCCAGCAATCTGCATAGGTTCAGGGGACTCATCTACTTCAACCACACCTGCACCTCTGTTTTCCCCCAGAGGTAGCGTCTCCTGTGCCCCCTGACGAAAACGGCGATCAATACGTATCACCAAACTCATGGCAGACTCCAATGATGCCGGAGTCTCATACATCAGGAGGGCTTGTTTCACCCTCCCTGATACCCCATGAATAAACTGGCTCCGCAGTGCTGGGTCATTCCACTGTGTGTCTACAGCCCAGCGGCGAAATTCCGAACAATAGTCTTCTGCCAAGCGCTCCCCCTGGCGGAGGGCGCGGATTTTAGATTCCGCTAGAGCCAGTCGGTCAGGGTCATCGTAAATGAGCCCGAGGGCAGAAAAAACATTATCGACCGAATGAAATGTAGCAGAGTCAGCTGGTAAGGAAAATGCCCATGCTTGGGGGTCACCACTCAGTAATGACAACACCAGCCCTACTCGCTGGGCCTCATTACCTGAGGATATTGGCCGCATGCGGAAGTATAATTTGCAGGCCTCCCGAAATACGACAAATTTGCTGCGATCGCCTGAAAATCGTTCTGGCAGCGGAAACGTCGGCTCTGCACCGATACCTGCAGATGCCGTTTGCACCTTTGCTACTACCAGGCCCTGCTGCTGAACTGCCCCTTTCAACTCGGAGACCTGTATGGACAGCGCCGCCAACTGGCGGGTTATGGAATCTAATGGATCCATGGACTCCTGAAAAAATGTGGGCCGATTATAATGTCACGGGGGCTTAGTTCAACTAAGGCTGAAATACCCGGGGCCCCTGTGGTGTCCCTTTTACTAGGGGAAACCCTGTCTGACCCTCAACCCAGGGTTTTTGCTGAAGGTGCAAATGCCTGAGCCTCCGACCTTTCCTTATCTCCTGCTCAGCCCTGCACTTAACCCTCCACCCTCCACCCAGTGAGGAGTCACACCACCAAAGCTCCCACACAAATAATGACAGACAGGGAGAACTTAAACTGCACTGCGCCGCACACACACAGGAATAAACAGTAATGTGAACAGGGCACAACTAAACACAAATATGGGAAGGAGAAAGGATAACGACGGATCATACGACACCAGATATGAATCTCTCTCTCTTGAACACCTCCACTCCAGACCGGAACCACTTGGTATGAAACACAAGCTATAATCGGCGACGCCCATATGCCAGAATGACTATTTAAAGACCGTGGGCGTGACTAACCTTCCAACCTGGTCTCCAGCAGGATTAACCCCCGAGAGCCTGAAGATCAAACCGGCGCCACTGAGGCTATAGTGGCTGGAGGTGGAACTACCTCTGCCTGCCGGATGCTGTGGTGTGAACAGCGTCCGACATGACAGTACCTCTGTGGCGACTGAACCCTCAGGGGCGCCACACCAATACAAGACTATGCGTCCGTGAAAAACACATACAACACACTGATGGCGTCAGTGTCCCGTCCGTGTGCTGTCTGGGATTAAGATTGCAAAGTATAGGAGAAGCTTTAAGGGGTAAGGTTTCTCTTTGTAGAGAGTGACATGCCAGCTCTGGCTTGTCAAGGTAAGGAGGCTTATTCACCGTGCAATGCTCCTCTGGGAAAAGAATATGCAAATTGCTTCTTCAGAGAAAAAGAGGGCTTGAACTCTATAGCGCCACCTGTTGTTAGTAGCGATCCTACAAGTCACAATCAACCCTTTAACGAGTCTTATAATATGACTTAGGATAAAAGTTTATCCTAAGTCATATTACAAGACTCGTTAAAGGGTTGATTGTGACTTGTAGGATCACTACTACCAACAGGTGGCGCTTTAGAGTTCAAGTCCTCTTTCTCTGAAGAGGCAATTTGCATAGGAGAAGCTTTATCATTTATTTATTTCTTTATCAATCCGTGAAAAAACACTGATGACTGATGCTAAAAACGGCACACTGATGACGCGCTGATCCGAAACGCCAGTACAATTTTTTAACATATACCTGTTTAAACACGGACATGTGAATGAGGCCTAAGGGCTTGTTTTGTGGGACAAGTAATGATCTCTATTAGTATAAAAAGTGCTGAAAAACAGGAAAAAATCTCTTAGATAAAGTTGTTAACTAAACATAGAAAAAAATATTTAATCTAAAAATAGTAAATAATTTAATGTATTTTAAAAGAATAAAAGAATTGAAAAAGTATACACACTTTTTTCTGTAAAGTATGTGTATGTACAGCTCTGGCAAAAATCAAGAGACCACTTTCAAATGTTTAGTTTGTCTGATTTTTCTCTTTATAGGTATATTTTTGAGTAAAATGTAAGTTTGTAAATTGTTCTTGTTTTTTTTTTCTGAAAAGGAGAAATGGTCAAAATTAAAAAAAACAGTGCTTTCAGACCTCAAATAATACAAAGAAAACAAGTTCATAATCATTTAGAAACAACAATACTAATGTTTTAACTCAGGAACAGTTCAGAAATCAATATTTTGTGGAATAACCATGATTTTTATTCACAGCTTTCATGCGCCTTGGCATGCTTTCCACCAGTCTCTCATACTGCTTCTGGCGCAAATATTTAAGCAGTTCTTTGTTTGATGGCTTGTGACTATCCATCTTCCTCTTGATTACATTCCAGAGGTTTTCAATGAGGTTCAGGTCAGGAGAATGGGCTGCCCATGGCAGGGTTTTGATGTGGTGGTCTCTTAATTTTTGCAAGAGCCGATATATATATATATATATATATATATATATATATATATATATATAATACTTACAGGTCGAGATGGGAAGAGGATGTGGAGGGAAGGAGCTGATTGGATGTCTACTAAGGTATCCCTGTATGGCCCTCGATATCTGGCCTAGCTGGTAGAGGAGTTTGGCACCCTAAATAGCAATGCAAGAAATGGTGACCCCTTTCCTAGTTGAATACCCCTATTATTCCATAAAGATAATCTCTCAAACATGTGTGTAACACAACATAGTAACACAAGACACACAAAATAAAGAAACAATAATATGATATATGGAATATGCCACTATAGTCGATCATGGGTAGACGTAAGCGCCAATGAGGAAATATCATAGAGAATGAACACTGGCAAAAGATACATCTCCCACAATAATATATCATGTATGTAATGAATCGTGGACCAGCAGAAGCCCCATTCGTCATCATGCAAAGGAGCAACAATAATTTTTCAATACGGCTTAGCGATTAATACTTTTTCCCACATATATGAAAAAATAACCTAATCAATTCCTGGGTAGAAAGGCAAAATGAGCAATTGTAAGCACACAGCGACTTATATTTTGATGCTTGCAATACATTAAGAGGATAACACTTTGTTGGGAGGAGGAGTGCTACTCTAATATAACTATGCAAATAAAGTCCGTGGAGCCTCATTTAAGAGTCTCAAACACGGGACTAGCCAGATGTTCCTCCAGGGAAGGACCCAGCCAAGGAGTGGCTCCTTTCGGAAACCACCATTACCACCATATTAAGTGGCCCTTTAAGTCAATGTCCAGCTCTTTACGATTTTACAGATATGACAAGGGAAATACCAAGGCCAGGTATCCATCCACAGACAGCTGTTTTGGGGTGTTGCCCCTCATCAGTGTGGAGTAGGATTCTGGCTAGGTGGGAGCAATGCCTAGTAGACCAACATCACGAAACAATCACTGACCTCAGGGAGACCAGTCAAAGAAAACGCTCAATCAGTGAAATCCTAGGTACATTGCTCCCTGGGAAATACAAATATGCAAATAAAGTCCGTGGAGCCTCATTTAAGAGTCTCAAACACGGGACTAGCCAGATGTTCCTCCAGGGAAGGACCCAGCCAAGCAGTGGCTCCTTTCGGAAACCACCATTACCACCATATTAAGTGGCCCTTTAAGTCAATGTCCAGCTCTTTACGATTTTACAGATATGACAAGGGAAATACCAAGGCCAGGTATCCATCCACAGACAGCTGTTTTGGGGTGTTGCCCCTCATCAGTGTGGAGTAGGATTCTGGCTAGGTGGGAGCAATGCCTAGTAGACCAACATCACGAAACAATCACTGACCTCAGGGAGACCAGTCAAAGAAAACGCTCAATCAGTGAAATCCTAGGTGCATTGTTCCCTGGGAATTACAAATATGCAAATAAAGCCGTGGAGCCTCATTTAAGAGTCTCAAACACGGGACTAGCCAGATGTTCCTCCAGGGAAGGACCCAGCCAAGGAGTGGCTCCTTTCGGAAACCACCATTACCATCATATTAAGTGGCCCTTTAAGTCAATATCCAGTTCTTTACGAGTTTACAGATATGACAAGGGAAATACCAAGGCCAGGTATCCATCCACAGACAGCTGTTTCTTTGACTGGTCTCCCTGAGGTCAGTGATTGTTTCGTGACTCTAATATAACTAGTCATGGACAATGTTTAATCAAGCCACAAGTTGTAGATCTTTATTGCTTACATAAAAGCCTTATAAAAGTCAATTTCTTTAAGACAACGTCGAGCTTATAAAGCTTGTAGCACAATTAGTTGGGATTCACTCTGAATTATAGTCTCTTTACAAGAAGGATATTGAGAGGGCCGGAATAAATCGCTCCTCTTCTGCTTCTGGAAAATTTTCTTGGTTCTTTGAATGCCGATTTATGACAATGTATCTAATATTTATATGTAAAGCAGGCATGTGATTTACAAGAACTCCGTTAGGAGAAATTAGGATTTCACTGAAGAGCTGCAGATCTTACAAATGCAAATGTGACTATGAATTCCGAGATCTCTAAAGTAAATGCAGAATATTTATCTACAGCTTGTGTATTTTAGCTAAAAACTATTATTATAATATTATAAAGAGGTCTTATGGTAAATCTATGAAGGAAGGCAGCTCCTATTCATCAAGGTCACACATTACGGCAACAATAATGAGTAAATGGCTCGGAGTCCCAACGTGTGTTACACGAAATCAGGTGTAATATGTCATACAGGGCTGTCACTAGGAATTTTGCGGCCCCATACTGTGAAAATTTTCAGGGCCCCCTTGAGATTCCACCCAGGCACCATGCCAGCCTCGCTTCCACCCCTCGAACTGTCCACAGTCCCATCGCTCTCTCTAAGAAAAACTCCACTTCTCACCAATCACACACTTACGGTTCCCATCACCATATCACACATATAGCTAGCAGTTTTTGTTTTGGTCAAAAGTTTTTTTAAGCCGCCACCACGACAAGGTAGACTCTTTTGGCCGGGCCCTACTCTATTCTAACCTACTAAACATTTTTTAAAATATCCAATACAATTTAGGTATATTTTTATTTATTTTTCAATTTCTAAAATGACCAATAATATCACATACAGGGGACAAATACCACCGCACCATGACCTGACACCATATTAACATCACATAGTGACCTATAAAACCACATACAAGGAACAAATACCATCACACCATGACCAGACCACATATTAACACCATCTAGTGACCAAATAATAGCACATACAAGGTACAAATACCACCACACCATGACCAGACCACATATTACCACCACATAGTGACCAAATAATAGCACATACAAGGAACAAATACTGACACACCATGGCCAGACAACATATTACCACCAAATAGTGACTAAATGCTGCAAAACTAATCATTAATTAAAAAAACCCACAATACTAGTATCACCATAAGTGCCATTATGCACAGGAGATCTGTACTTAGTATGCAGTGTCTGTGTACAGGTAATACAGTGATTACCGGTGACATTATACACAGGAGCTCTGTATACATAGAACAGACAATATCATACCTGCTATAAACAATTTTCTCAAAACATCAAAATTGATGGGCAACTCCCCATATCATGAGAACCTATATAGAATAACGGAGTCAAAATACCCAGACTAAACTATGAAAATCACACTGTTCAATTATTATAAAAGTGTTAAATTTTATTAGACAGTTTTTTTAAAAAAGGATAGTACAAAAACTTGACAGAATGAGTCTATATCCAAGGTGGAGACACATCAGGAAGGCAAATCTGGTATAAATATATAGCACATGTAAGTGATATTACCCTAGAATGTGGTATATCGTAATAGATTACACAGAGGAGGGAGAGATTGAAACAAACACTTGTCACAAACATGTCAAAAAAACACCTTCCTTCATATTCAACCTGGGGACTGCCCAGAGCTCAAAAACTATAACTTCCCAAGTGGGGGTCTACATGAGCACAGGAAAAATCCCCACAGCAATCAAAACGAAGGTGGAAACATTAAATAGTCGATCTGTGCCTGCAACCCATTACAAAAAATCATCACCCCTCCTGCCAGCCATAAAATATGGTCCACTAAATTATCGTTAATAGTGCCATATATTGAGTCACCTTACCCATGTGGGATCCAGAAAAACCTCCCTGCTGCCCGACGCGTTTCGCCCTACTGGGCTTCTTTGGGGGGCTGTGTGGGTGCTGAACAGAGTCAGCTGCATCCTTTATATAGGGGGATGAGAAAGAAAGTGGCGCGCGCCATTATAAAAAGTCGCGCATGCGCAGAACGTCTATTTCCCATCACGTCACTACCGGTCCTCCCGGGCCCGGCGCGCGCCCACGCAGTGGCCGTTGCCATGACTGCATGTACACACAACGGGGTCGTGAGGAGGACGGCAGCGGCGCGACAGGTCACCACTGTGCATGTGTGAAGCCAATAAATTAACCCCTGTGAGTATCGCTACATAGAATGTATGGCACCAAACAAAATTTATATTGATCAAGTCAAGGAGAAATTAACCCCATAGTGTTGCCGATTTGAGAACAAGGGGGGGGAGGAGCACAACATAGTTGCATGTAACCACCAACTAAGTTTTAACCCCTACTTATCCACTGTACTAAACCGTGATGTATAAAGAACACGTAAAGCCAGAAGGTACAAAAAGGTAATATTCATTACAATAAAGAGGGGAAGAGATATAACAATACATTCAAAGACCCGATCAGCATAAAGGGGTAACAGGAGCTCTGTATATAGTATCAGTGTACAGGTAATACAGTCATCAACAGTGACATTATACACACAAGCGCTGTATATATTGTACAGGTTATACAGTCATCAATGACATTATACACTGGAGCTCTGTATATAGTGTCAGTGTAAAAATAATACAGTGATCACTGGTGACAATGTACTCAGGACCGCTGTATATAGTATACAGTGTATAGTGTCAGTGTACAGGAAACACACTGACTCACCAGTGATGTCTCTAGGTGAAGTCCTTCATCTTTGCTTTTCATCTTCATCCAGCACAGACCACATCACTTCTTCCAGCCAGGGCTCATCTATGCAGGAAATAACACAGTTACCTAGAGCACTGCTTGCAGAGCACATTACTTTTTTCCCAACTTCTAAACTACACCAGATGAAGAAAAAAAGGCGACATAGTGTCACTCTGCACAGTAACAGGACCGCCTCCACATTTAAAACAGTATTTTCAAAAAATAAAACAAACATATTTCTGCAGTAATAATATCCCTTAATTAGCTCTTATGGTAATAATATCCCTCATCCTGGCCCCCGTGTGTCTCATTCCTGGCTCCAGCCATATGTTCTCTCATCCTGACCCCATATGTTCTCCCATCTTGCCCTCATGAGTATCCATTCTGCCCCTATGTGATGTCTCATCCTGCCTTATCTGTCCCATGCTCCTGCCCCATCTGTCCCCTGATCCTGGCCCATCTGTCCCATGATCCTACCCCATCTGTCTCCATCATATCCATCCTGCCCAATGATCCTGCACCATGTGTCTCCATCCTGCCCCATGATCCTGCCCCATCTGTCTCCATCCTGCCCCATATTCGTGCTCCATCTGTGACCATCCTGCCCCCTATGTCTCCATCCTGCCCTCTGTGTCTCCATCCTGTCCCGTGTCCTCATCCTGCCCTGTGTCTCCATTCTGCCCCGTGTCTCCATTCTGTCCCGAAACATATTGCAACTTGCCGCTTTCAATAAAAATAAAAACTTTCTCCTTACTTGGCCGCCTTCCAGTGGCGATGTTTTATCCAGGCATTTCAAACACGGACCCGCTGGCGAATGACAATGATGTCATATGCCGGTGACATGCGAACTGACGTCAGCTGCCAGCCTCCGATTGGCTGGCGACTTTTAACTATTGCCGTGTGGGCCTACATGGTAATAGAGTTTAACTGAACCTCTGTCTCGGACGCAGGTTCAGTTTCTGCTGGGACCCGATGAGCAGAAGAGGCGGGGCCCAATGTGGGCCAGCTCTGATCATTGGGCCCCATATGACAGTAAGGGCAGTAATGCCCTGATGGTGGCCCTGATATCATAATAATCCAGTAAGTAATGTTGGAAGATAACTCTAGGTAAATATTGAACATTTAAACAAGACTATGGATGCCAGAGATTTCTGGTATTGGGTAATAAAACTGAAAATGGAAAAGTCTTACTATTTAAATGCCCCAGAATTGTGGCTCCAATTTATTAAGTGTTTTACAGATTATTTTTATGGCACTCAACAAGGGGCATGGAAAATATGCACACGACTACAATATAATATACAAAAAACAACATCAATTTTATTGATACACAATTTCAATTAAAACACAATTAAAAAACCTGGAATCAGTATCCACTCAAAATGAAAAAATGCAATAACATTCCAGGAATAATAAATTCCAGGAATAATAAATTCATTAGATCTGGGGTTCAGGTGGTAGTTGGGGCTCCCCCTCCTTGGTGGTCCCCCTACCTGCCTTTCATCTATGGGTGATCCCCATTATGTGGAGAGGGAAAATATTTATATGGTTGCATACTCCCCTCCCTCTTTCGCCCCATGAGCCTGTAGGATTAGGTCCAAGTATTTTCATGAATTTATTATTCCTGGATTGTTATTGCATTTTTTCATTTTGAGTGGATACTGATTCAATGCTTTTTAATTTTGTTTTAATTGTAATTGTGTATCAATAAATTTGATGTTATTTTTTGTATATTATTTTGTAGTGGTATGCATATTTTCTTGTTTCCCTCCCATTACTACTGGGTTTGCACCCCTGTATCATCATTTTGTGCATTGTGCAGTGCGCTGGGGTTTTTCCATTACTTCTACAGAGGAAAAGAACATAACTTAAGATGGGTTAATGTGAGACAAAACATTTGCTCAAAAATAGTCAAAAATTAACCCAACAAAGAGCTAGCACACCTTTAGTACATGGAGAGGTAGGACATAAGTGATAGGGATCATCCATATATATGTACACAGTGATGGCTTTTGCGCCCTTTGATCAAATAAAACCAAGAACATTAAATTTTTAATGTTTATAGCAATAGCGGAGTTCATGTATTCATTAGTCCCAGTGTGCTGACATACAGTTTAGGTGTATGTTTGTATATTGGCCACATAGCATATTTGTGCACCTGTACACAGTAAAGACAATTTTTTGTCAGGAACACTGCACTGCACTTGCTCACTGAGCCAGTGCGCGTGTCCAGAGTAAGAGAAACTGTGCCCTAAGATACCTGTGGAGCGGGCAGCAGCGGTGAAGATGCGTGCTAGACCAACAGTACCTGAAGCATGTGACTGCTGGGGGCATGGCCTAAACTTCAGAGAGCTAGGAGATGCAGGAAAACTCCTAGAAGGGTAAATATGGGACAAACTTACCAAGGGGCATAGACAGAGACGTAAACAGATCAGGCCGGGGTCAAAGCACGAGATAGCACAACAGTACCAAAGGATTAGACAGAACGGATAGTCAGGACATAGCCAAGAAGTCAGAAACCAGAGAAACAGATATACAGTACAGAATCAACAGGCAAACTCACAACGGGGGACAGAACCGGGTCAGAACCACATAAGCAAGCTAGAAGACAATCAACAGGCACAGGCACACAGGGGTCACCACACTCGGCCAAAGGCAAAAGTTTAACTGACAGGGATTGGAGTTTCCCAGGGCTATAAGAAGCTCTCCCCGAACCAAAAAGAGGCCACAATAATTAACCCAAGGCATGCAGGTCAAAGCCTGCACTGGGCTCAAGACATTAACCCCTAACGTGCAAGTCAAAACCTGCACTGGGCTCATGACATTTTTTTTTGTCTTTTGTAGTATGCATTGGGGGTATGGCCCCCTCCAGGGCTTAGCACCCTTTCTACACATCCTTCCTGACAAGGTTTTATTTTCGAGGTACACCTGATTTTCTTTCACACCCCATTCAGATTAGGTTGGTTTGGCACATGGAGAGGTACGACATAAGTGATAGGGACCATCCATATTTAGGTATACCTTGACGTGGTTGGATGGCTTCATCAAAAAACACTAATAGCCTTAAATATTTACCGTTTATAGCAATAGGGAAGTTCATGTATTCAGTAATCGCAGCGTGCTGACGCATCGTGTATGTATATGAATGTATAGGAAATCACCCAGCCTTCACATGGCATGCTAAAACACAACTTCAGTTTTTTTTAATTCATTGGCAATACAGGGAATATTTCTGTCACTTGCATTATAGCAGAATGCATTCTGGTCCTTTCTCAGCCTTTATATGCTGCAGGTGTTAAAGGGGTTTTCTTGTTTTATTAAACGCCTAATATTGCAACATGCTTGTAAAAACAAGTACGGTAACTTTATTATTTACTTTTTCTTAAAAATGCCTCCACTCTCAATAATGTATGAATTTTTTATTTTACAGTTTACTGCTTTTGGCGTAGGTCACCGGCCACCTCCGCAGTCTCAGAATTGTTTGTTTCCTAGGAAAGGAAAGCAAACATTGCATTTAACATTGCCAGGTCTCTGCACAGATCCAGCTTCACTGCCCCTGTGCTTCTCCAATGTTGTACAGGCAAAGCTGGCATTGCTAGCAGCATAGGAGAACACTCTTTTTTTTTCCAGCGGTGCTAGTACTGTCAATCTTCAGAAGCACACACAAGATGCCATAGGAATAGAGAGCTCTGTGCTCCTAAAGAAAGAAGATGAGGACCCTCCTTTATGGGCTCAAAATAAGCCAAAATGCCTTCTACTACAGTAAGATGCACATAAGACTGTATTGTTACCGTACTTGCCTGTCTTAACGGTAGGACTTTAATTTCAGATTAGTTTGAGGGGCAGCTTGCAGCACTCCCACTTTTCAGCTGATTGAAGGTTTTTTTTTCATTGTTTACCAGACAATGCTCTATACATTTTGTAGCGGCCGGGCCTGGTACAGCTCTGTGTAAAGGCCCCTTTACATTTAGCGATGCACCAGCGATCCCGACCACGATATGACCCGGTCAGGATCGCTGGTGCATCGCTAAATGGTCACTAGTGAGCTGCCACACAGGCAGATCTCACCAGCGATGCAGCGACGCAGCAGCGGTCGTTACTTACCTTTCAGACGCGGAGATGATGACGTCCTCCCGCCCGCGTCCACGCGTCGCTCGTCGGTGCCAGCAGGAAGGCCAGCAGGAAGCAGCCAACGAGAAATGGACCTGGACGATCTCACGCGATCAGCGATAGCCAGTGGGGAGCCGGTCAGAGGTAGCTAGCAATATCGCTGCTGCGTCACAAAATCGGTGACTCTTTAGCGATATTGCTAGCGATATCGCTATGTGTAAAGCCCCCTTAACTCAAGTGAATGTACATTTTCTAGTGGCTGTGTCAATCAGCTTCAGTCAGGTAAGCAGGGGGGTTGCCAGGAGTTGGACCCGATCTAAAATTCTGGAGATTAGTTTTTCTTTTTGGTGGGAAACACTCTTTAATACTTATTCTATTCAGAGCATCCTTGAAAGTTGATGGAATATTGAGCACAGCACATTTTTTCCATTAAAGCAACAGTGATCAGCACAGAAGCCCTCGGTTCCATTATAAGTCGGGTCTCTTGACCACCGGTGGAATCCTTGAGTCACAGATTCTGCAGTACAGTGTGCTACTACTCATGTGAACAGAGCCGGAGTCAGATACAGTAGCTAATACACAGTCAGTTTTCATAACAGTTCCCCACTGAAGCCTTATACAGTATATCCCTCTAGGGAAACGTAAAACTTTGCGACTTGATTCAGATGCATAATATGTTGCTCATTTACATACTAATTATTCTGATTTCACATTTAGCCTTGTTGCTAAACCATGATTTAATAATTGTATTAAACAGCTTGCTATAATCATCATCACAGCTTTCGTAATATATAGTACATAGTGCGAACCTTAAACTAAAGAAATTGTCAAGCTGATATTTTATGTTTTCCACTAATTATAACAAGTATAGATAAAACTACTCTAAATAATCCCTGGGTGTTAAAACTTCTCAAAACCCAAATCTCAAATGGGGCGGGTTGGTATGTGTTCCCAAGACCTCCAGTTCACATGTAGGTTGGCAAATATTAGCCTGGGTGGGCAAGCGCAAAGCACTGGCCCATGAGTCGCCGCCTATGCTTAAAGGTGCATTCACAGGATATGTATAGAAGATTCTAGAACCATGAATGGGGCCTCATCCATGTCCAGAACAGAGCCCTGATGATGGGGCGATGATCGCAAAATAGTTGCGGGTCCACTTACTTCCATCTACTTTATATTTATAGGATGTCCTGTGATTATGCTAGAAAATGTATGAGAAGAAGATGCCTGCTAAACCTGTTTATCTCTGCCTACCAAATAAAAGTGTGTTTATATCCATTCGTTAGAAAAAAATATCAATATGTGCAATCCTTGATACATGCCATTTACATAGTTTTGGCTGTTTGCATTGTGTGTTCTGTCTGAAGCTTCGGAGAAAGGGATTCAGATGGGATTCATCAGAACCACCAAAGAATTATGTCATTTAGAGGAAACGCACACCCTTAAGCATTGAAAATACTCAAGTGGCTTTATCAGTTATTCCTCTTATCCTATTATCACACAAGTGTAGTTGATTGACATAAAGTGAAAATACTATAGCAAATGTGGTAGATCGACTCACTCGGCTGCTTAACCCCTTCACCACCTTGGGATTTTAAGTTTTTGTGTTTTTGTATTTTGCTCCCCTTCTTCTCAGAGACATTGCTTTTTAATATTTCAGTCAATATGGCCATGTGAGGGCTTCCTTTTTGTGGGACGAGTTGTACTTTTGAATAATACCATTGGTTTTAAAGGGAATCTGTCACCCATTCTTTGTGATATCAGGTAAAGATATCACCAATTGTGCGTCCCATAAGTATTCCAGTAGTACCTTTCATAGCCCCTGACCCCCCACCTTTGATGCAAAAATACCTTTTTAATCTGTCTTTTGATGTATGCAAATCGCTGCGGTCTGGTCCGATGGGCGGGGCTTATTCTCCTTCCCCCCCTCCTGTCTTGCCCTACGCACTTGTTTCTTCTTATTACTGCATTCACGTATTGTTCTATTCTCAATTTATATATATCTGCAATCTAGGTTATGGCTTCTTATACGGGAGATAATCTTTTGTGATACCCCAGTGGCTGTGTCCTGGAGCACAAGGCAGTTCAGTGAGATGGTCTGACACTGGGAGGAGCAGAGCGTTGCACACTGTGATTAGGACAGCACCTGCAAATCATGTGAAACACTGAAGGAAGGTGGAAAAAGATCTGAAATTATTATTCTTGGTATGATTTTTTTAAAAGACGAAAACTTGCCATTTTAACAGGAGTGAATAAACTTTTTATATCCACTAGAAATTGGCAGATGCATTGCTATAAGGCAGCATCTGAAGTGAATGGCAAATTGTCTGAATTTACCAGATTTAGCAAATTTCCCAAAAATCAACACAAAATCGATTTGCATCAAATCGAAGTTATATGGTTTTATTTATGTTAACTATTTTTATGTGCAACTTTACAAGTAGTGAATTTGCATGACCTAAGCAGTAATGTACCAGTCTTTCGGCTGACTACCTTAGCAGATGGTTGTGACTCTGAAGACAGACAGAAGCAGAGGTGTATTGATTTATACACTATGATGTGCAAACGCTGTCAAAGTTCAACTGAGAAAACTGGTCTTACTGATGTCATCTGACCAGAGACAGATCGCATGAGATGATAATGGGATGAAAACATGATACAACATTATGAAGTCTGAGATGTTTTTCCTATTACTTTTCTTGACTAGAACTCTGCACAGTGCGCACATGTCGGCTTTAAACCTTCTTCCATAAACTATTCAACCTAAGTTTTTTTTGAGAATTATTCATTTCCCTCTGAAAAATCCCACCAAGCTGCCAACATTCATGTCAGCAAATACCTTTCTGGGCAGCTCTAAGTTGATGTCGATAACACCCAAATTGCTGTATGTGTAACACTAACTATAAATTATTCCTGTCCCTTTTTAGTTTGTATTTCATGATGCCCTGTGATTATATATAACTAAATCTATTTCACAATGAGAGCTAATTATAGTCATCAGTAATAATATACTATGAGAATATAAGATGGGAATAATTAAAGAGCAACTGAAGGAAAACACTACTGAATATAATAGATGATAACCCACAATACAAATAATACAGAAAGGCTACTATGTAATCACATGTAATCAATTATAAGAAAATTTCTTATTTAGACAGTTCTCCGATCACGGCTTCAACTACAACTGACTTTATGCAGATCTCATTGCTAATTCTTCCATCTTTACCTTCACCTGTAAAATATATCCTGTTAATAAATGTCCCATTTGCAAACCCCTTGGTGACCACCAATACGTCTTTTTACATGCCTGTGATATAAGAGACTAGCATCCCCCGACGGGTGACAATCCTGTAGCTGTCAGCTGTACACTGTAGCTGACAACTTGCTGCATCAGCCACAATCAGTGTGAGCACCGACTTTGGTTTCTTAACCGCTTAAATGCTGCTGTCAATAGTGACTACAGCATTTAGATGGTTAACAGAGTGTGGGGTCTTGCTATTGAACTCCATAGGCACCCTGAGATCTTGATCGTTTGGTCCTGATGTTAGCCATGGCAGTTCATGGCCAAATAGCATTCTTAGAGTCTGCCGGCTACAGTGGCTTGTTATACAGTTATAAAACTTACCGAGTTACCGTATATACTCGTGTATAAGCCGACCCGTGTATAAGCCGACCCCCCTAATTTTGTCACAAAAAAACTGGGAAAACTTATTGACTCGCATATAAGCCGAGGGTTCACAGTGAGTGGCCCCAGATAATGCTGCACAGTGAGTGGCCCCAGATAATGCTGCACAGTGAGTGGCCCCAGACAATGTTGCACAGTGAGTGGCCCCAGATAATGCTGCACAGTGTGTGGCCCCAGTTATCTGCACAGTGAGTGGCCCCAGTTATCCTGCACAGTGAGTGGCCCCAGTTATCTGCACAGTGTGTGGCCCCAGATAATGCTGCACAGTGACTGGCCCCAGTTATCCTGCACAGTGAGTGGCCCCAGTTATCCTGCACAGTGAGTGGCCCCAGTTATCCTGCACAGTGAGTGGCCCCAGTTATCTGCACAGTGTGTGGCCCCAGTTATCTGCACAGTGTGTGGCCCCAGTTATCTGCACAGTGAGTGGCCCCAGTTATCTGCACAGTGTGTGGCCCCAGTTATCTGCACAGTGAGTGGCCCCAGTTATCTGCACAGTGTGTGGCCCCAGTTATCTGCACAGTGTGTGGCCCCAGTTATCTGCACAGTGAGTGGCCCCAGTTATCTGCACAGTGTGTGGCCCCAGTTATCTGCACAGTGAGCGGCCCCCATTATCCTGCACAGTGAGTGGCCCCAGTTATCCTGCACAGTGAGTGGCCCCAGTTATCCTGCACAGTGAGTGGCCCCAGTTATCCTGCACAGTGAGTGGCCCGTTATCTGCACAGTGTGTGGCCCCAGTTATCTGCACAGTGTGTGGCCCCAGTTATCTGCACAGTGTGTGGCCCCAGTTATCCTGCATAGTGTGTGGCCCCAGGTATGCTGCACAGTGAGTGGCCCCAGTTATCTGCACAGTGTGTGGCCCCAGTTATCTTCACAGTGTATGGCCCCAGTTATCCTGCACAGTGTGTGGCCCCAGTTATCTGCACAGTGAGAGGCCCCAGTTATCTGCACATTGAGAGGCCCCAGTTATCTGCACAGTGTGTGGCCCCAGTTATCTGCACAGTGAGTGGCCCCAGTTATCTGCACAGTGTGTGGCCCCAGGTATGCTGCACAGTGAGTGGCCCCAGTTATCTGCACAGTGTGTGGCCCCAGTTATCTGCACAGTGTGTGACCCCAGGTATGCTGCACAGTGAGTGGCCCCAGTTATCTGCACAGTGTGTGGCCCCAGTTATCCTGCACAGTGTATAGCCCCAGTTATCTGCACAGTGAGTGGCCCCAGTTATCTGCACAGTGAGCGCCCCCTGCTATTTGCACAGTGTGTGGCCCCACTTATCTGCACAGTGAGTCGCCCCAGTTATCCTGCACAGTGTGTGGCCCCAGTTATCTGCACAGTGTGTGGCCCCAGTTATCCTGCATAGTGTGTGGCCCCAGGTATGCTGCACAGTGAGTGGCCCCAGTTATCTGCACAGTGTGTGGCCCCAGTTATCTGCACAGTGTGTGGCCCCAGTTATCCTGCACAGTGTGTGGCCCCAGTTATCTGCACAGTGAGAGGCCCCAGTTATCTGCACATTGAGAGGCCCCAGTTATCTGCACAGTGAGAGGCCCCAGTTATCTGCACAGTGTGTGGAACCAGTTATCTGCACAGTGAGTGGCCCCAGTTATCTGCACAGTGTGTGGCCCCAGGTATGCTGCACAGTGAGTGGCCCCAGTTATCTGCACAGTGTGTGGCCCCAGTTATCTGCACAGTGTGTGGCCCCAGGTATGCTGCACAGTGAGTGGCCCCAGTTATCTGCACAGTGTGTGGCCCCAGTTATCTGCACAGTGTGTGGCCCCAGTTATGCTGCACAGTGAGTGGCCCCAGTTATGCTGCACAGTGAGTGGCCCCTGCTATTTGCACAGTGTGTGGCCCCAGTTATCTGCACAGTGAGTCGCCCCAGTTATCCTGCACAGTGTGTGGCCCCAGGTATGCTGCACAGTGAGTGTTCCCAGTTATCTGCACAGTGTGTGGCCCCAGTTATCCTGCACAGTGTATAGCCCCAGTTATCTGCACAGTGAGTGGCCCCAGTTATCTGCACAGTGAGCGGCCCCAGTTATCTGTGGGTCGCCCCCTCATCCAGGGCTGTGGGGTACTCGGTACCGGGCCGGTGTCAGGGGAATGTGTCACAGCAGTGGTGACCCAGTCCGTGGCCCTGGGCGCCCAAGTAATAGGGGATGTAGTTAATAGAATGGAATAGTTTGTGACGCCACCTGTGGTGTTCGGCAAGGGAGATGTTAAGCCGACGCTGCAGACAGCTCCGCTGGGACAGATGGTGTGGTGCAGCAGTGATGGTATAGCCCTCCACAGACAGGGCAAATGTCCCAGGGCAGTGTAGCGGTGGTTGGCACAGTGATGTAGCAGTGCCGTAAGGGTAGGAAGCAGACAAGACACAGTGGGGTGCAATTTCTGTACCTTTACTTGATAGCTGCAGTCCAGGGTCCTGATTACAGATGGTAACGGAGCAGGCTAGCCTGGAAGCATCTCAGGGATTCTCTCTCACAGACGGGCTGTGCAGTCTCCTTCCTAGCGCCTTGTGGTGTGAAGCACTCCAGTACTTAGTTACTCTAGAGTTCCTCCTGTCAGATGTTCCCAAGAACCTTACTTGCACGGCAGAGAGGTGTAGCCTCTCTCGGGGACTCCTCGCGTGCGTCCTGGCTCTCTATCCAAGCTGCTGTTGTGCCTCAAGTCTTAGAAGGGAGTAGGGCATTTACAGCCTCCTACTCCTCTGGTATCTGCTGTAGGACCGGTAGTATTCGTACAGCCGTGGAGACCAGGCTCTCACTGCGAGGGAGCTCTCCTTTCCTAGCTCAACCTCCAGCAGCTCTCCACACGTCTGCACACTTCACCCTCCGCAGACTAACTGACCCTCCTCCCTCCTGGCCCTCAAAGGGCACTCCTCCCCTTAATCCTGGTTCAGAGTTCCCCCTGCTGGCCTGGAGTGGAACTGTGTTGCATGTATGGATTGACTGTGAGAGAGACCCATCATTGCCTCCATGCCTGGCATTACCCTCCCCTGGAGGAGGCAAAGCCACTGTGGCGACCATACTCCTGGGGGCGCCACATCTGCACAGTGAGTGGCCCCAGTTTTGCTGCACAGTGAGTGGCCCCAGTTATGCTGCACAGTGAGTGGCTCCAGTTTTGCTGCACAGTGTGTGGCCCCAGGTATGCTGCACAGTGAGTGGCCCCAGTTATGCTGCACAGTGAGTGGCTCCAGTTTTGCTGCACAGTGTGTTGCCCCAGGTATGCTGCACAGTGAGTGGCCCAAGTTATCTGCACAGTTTGTGGTCCCAGTTATCCTGCACAGTGTGTGGCCCCAGTTATCCTGCACAGTGTGTGGCCCCACTTATCTGCACAGTGAGTCGCCCCAGTTATCCTGCACAGTGTGTGGCCCCAGTTATCTGCACAGTGTGTGGCCCCAGTTATCCTGCATAGTGTGTGGCCCCAGGTATGCTGCACAGTGAGTGGCCCCAGTTATCTGCACAGTGTGTGGCCCCAGTTATCTGCACAGTGTGTGGCCCCAGTTATCCTGCACAGTGTGTGGCCCCAGTTATCTGCACAGTGAGAGGCCCCAGTTATCTGCACATTGAGAGGCCCCAGTTATCTGCACAGTGAGAGCCCCCAGTTATCTGCACAGTGTGTGGCCCCAGTTATCTGCACAGTGAGTGGCCCCAGTTATCTGCACAGTGTGTGGCCCCAGGTATGCTGCACAGTGAGTGGCCCCAGTTATCTGCACAGTGTGTGGCCCCAGTTATCTGCACAGTGTGTGGCCCCAGGTATGCTGCACAGTGAGTGGCCCCAGTTATCTGCACAGTGTGTGGCCCCAGTTATCTGCACAGTGTGTGGCCCCAGTTATGCTGCACAGTGAGTGGCCCCAGTTATGCTGCACAGTGAGTGGCCCCTGCTATTTGCACAGTGTGTGGCCCCAGTTATCTGCACAGTGAGTCGCCCCAGTTATCCTGCACAGTGTGTGGCCCCAGGTATGCTGCACAGTGAGTGGCCCCAGTTATCTGCACAGTGTGTGGCCCCAGTTATCCTGCACAGTGTATAGCCCCAGTTATCTGCACAGTGAGTGGCCCCAGTTATCTGCACAGTGAGCGGCCCCAGTTATCTGTGGGTCGCCCCCTCACCCAGGGCTGTGGGGTACTCGGTACCGGGCCGGTGTCAGGGGAATGTGTCACAGCAGTGGTGACCCAGTCCGTGGCCCTGGGCGCCCAAGTAATAGGGGATGTAGTTAATAGAATGGAATAGTTTGTGACGCCACCTGTGGTGTTCGGCAAGGGAGATGTTAAGCCGACGCTGCAGACAGCTCCGCTGGGACAGATGGTGTGGTGCAGCAGTGATGGTATAGCCCTCCACAGACAGGGCAAATGTCCCAGGGCAGTGTAGCGGTGGTTGGCACAGTGATGTAGCAGTGCCGTAAGGGTAGGAAGCAGACAAGACACAGCGGGGTGCAATTTCTGTACCTTTACTTGATAACTGCAGTCCAGGGTCCTGATTACAGATGGTAACGGAGCAGGCTAGCCTGGAAGCATCTCAGGGATTCTCTCTCACAGACGGGCTGTGCAGTCTCCTTCCTAGCGCCTTGTGGTGTGAAGCACTCCAGTACTTAGTTACTCTAGAGTTCCTCCTGTCAGATGTTCCCAAGAACCTTACTTGCACGGCAGAGAGGTGTAGCCTCTCTCGGGGACTCCTCGCGTGCGTCCTGGCTCTCTATCCAAGCTGCTGTTGTGCCTCAAGTCTTAGAAGGGAGTAGGGCATTTACAGCCTCCTACTCCTCTGGTATCTGCTGTAGGACCGGTAGTATTCGTACAGCCGTGGAGACCAGGCTCTCACTGCGAGGGAGCTCTCCTTTCCTAGCTCAACCTCCAGCAGCTCTCCACACGTCTGCACACTTCACCCTCCGCAGACTAACTGACCCTCCTAGAGAGACCCATCATTGCCTCCATGCCTGGCATTACCCTCCCCTGGAGGAAGGCAAAGCCACTGTGGCGACCATACTCCTGGGGGCGCCACATCTGCACAGTGAGTGGCCCCAGTTTTGCTGCACAGTGAGTGGCCCCAGTTATGCTGCACAGTGAGTGGCTCCAGTTTTGCTGCACAGTGTGTGGCCCCAGGTATGCTGCACAGTGAGTGGCCCCAGTTATGCTGCACAGTGAGTGGCTCCAGTTTTGCTGCACAGTGTGTTGCCCCAGGTATGCTGCACAGTGAGTGGCCCAAGTTATCTGCACAGTTTGTGGTCCCAGTTATCCTGCACAGTGTGTGGCCCCAGTTATCCTGCACAGTGTGTGGCCTAAGTTATCTGCACAGTGAGTGGCCCCAGTTATCTGCACAGTGAGTGGCCCCAGTTTTGCTGCACAGTAAGTGACCTCATCATATTGCTGCTGCCGCTGCCTCCGTTACCAAAAAAAAACAAAACTGTATACTCACCTCCGTCGCTGCCCCCCTGCTCATCAGCGTTGTGGGCTCTGCAGTGACTGTGCAGGCAGAGGGCGCAATCACGCCCTCTGACCTGAATGTCACTGCAGACGACGCAAGACAGCAGAGCGACCCCCTCCGTTCATACTCACCCGGTCCTGGCACTTGTCTCTGCAGCGCAGCCCCCCTGCTTGTTCCATGTTCTCAGAGCGCTGCTGCTCTCTTCCTGCTGCAGTGGTCACGTGGTACTCTCCATTAAATATGCGCATATTCATTCGTTTAATGAGCGGTACCATGTGACTGCTAAAGCAGGAAGGAAGAGCAGCGCCCAGAACATGGAACAAGCAGGGAGGCTGCAGAGGGTGAGTATGATTTTTGACAACCCCGCTCCCCCTCCCCCGCTGATCCCCCCGGTATATGACTCGTGTATAAACCGAGAGGGGGACTTTCAGCCCAAAAAAATGGGCTGAAAATCTTGGCTTATACACGAGTATATAGGTGGTAAAAAAAAAACTTTTTCATTCCTTCTTGCCACTTTGCATTAATTGCTGAAAAGCATCTGAAGGGTTAATGAATTACCTGAAAGCAATTTTGAATGCTTGAAGGAGCACGTTTTTTCAAATAGTATCACTTTTGGGAATTTCCAATATATTGGACACATGAAGTCACTTCCAACCTGAGCAGGTACTTAAAAATTTACATTTTGTAAATTTCCTTGGAAAAATGAAAAATCACGGCTACATTTTTAAACCTTCTAAAAGTACATTTTACAAATGGTGCTGATGTAAAGTAGACATAAGGTAAATTATATTTATTAATGTTTTTGTGTGGTGTGACTATCTGGATTAAAGGGATAATCATTCAAAGTTTGAAAATTGCAATTTTAAACAGGTTTTTCTATTTTTTATAAAGAAATGCAAAATATATCAACAAAAATTTACCATTACCACAAAGTATGATGTGTCACGAAAAAAAACATTCTCAAAATCAATTGGATATCCTGAAGCAATCCAGAATTATTACTACATAAAGGGACACATGTCAGATATTAAAAAATTGTCCCGGTCATGAAGGTGTTAAATTGGGTAAAGTTGTCATCTCGCAACTATATCGCAACTATTTTCTAGTCTTAATACTTGCATGTTAGCAAGTCAGATGTAAAGACATATCTTCATTAGCTGACAACAATGAAGGAAATATTGACTGTGCCTCTTACTAATTAGCTACTATTAAGGAAATGCAACATATTGTTTGACATATCATTCACATTAGTGCATACATGGATACATGGTGAGAGACAGGAAACCATCCTGATCCATACAATTTCTTCTAGAAAGGTGAAGCAGGCTATGTGCACACGCTGCGGTTTTTGCTGCGGTTCCGCTGCGGTTTTGGCCCTGCGGAACCGTAGCAGTTCCGCAGACAAGGTACTTTACCATGTTAGCCTATGGGTTTTCAAAACTGCAGTGCTCAAGCTGCGGTTTTTTCCTCGCGGTTTTGCTGTGGGGTTTTTTCCGCAGCATGTCAATTATTTCTGCGGATTCTGCTGCGGTTTCACACCTTTAACATAGTAGAGGTGTGAAACCGCAGGGAAAAAACCTGCAGGTGAATCTGCAGTGTGTGCACATATGTAGATGGGGTCCGATCAGTAACCCACCAGATGGTCTTAGGAGATATCAGGAATTTTACTTCTGACACCTTCGTAAGTCTTAAGGTTGGACGAATACATGCTTGGTTGGCTATCTCTCCCAACTCCCCCCTACACATGCATGCATTGTTATGCTGGGTGATAGTGAACTGACCTACTACTAGCCAGCAAGAGTAGTGTGTTGGTCACACCTGGCGCTAGCCATCGCACTGCCGTGCACCCTTGAGGTGCGGCAGCGCAAGTCCTTCCCAAGCGACAAGCAGCACGGTGGCTGGTGACCGGATACACAAAATAGCAGACAGGGTAAACACACCATGAGCAAGAAACCGCAGTGCAACTGCAAGAACTAAGGTGAACAATGATAAACCAAGCACAGGCGCCAAAGCAGGAACCTCTTCAGAAGCACAGACACACTGACCTTAACCACCCACCAGAACTGAAAATAATTAGCAACAAAAGGAGGAAATGGCAGGTTTAAATCTGCCTCCCAGCATTCACCTGACCACACTGGGGCAACCCCCAATGTCCATCCCCAGACCACAGAGACTGCGGAGGAGGACACCTCTCACCATCCGACTGCCCCAGAAGGTACAGTGACCTGCACCCACTGGCAGCAAACACCAGGTGACCTGGGGTCCTGCACACCATAATTGCTGGGAGCAGCGGCATCCCGTCTCTCAGCGATGCTAGGAGTGCATATCCTAGAATGCGATATCCAAACTGAACAAGCACCCCTGCAAGCTCCCCACCCCTGAGGTGATACTCTGCACCTCATGGATAGTGAAAGGTGAAGGGAGACCTGCCAGAGAGCAGGAACCTGCCCAGGAGCGTGAGAGGCCAGCTCAGGTAAGGAGCTACCATTCCTGACATGCATGACTTGGCAGAGCATGCATGTGTTTTCAGTTAGGAGAGTGGAATAAATTGTTGCCAGGCACCTCTGGTGGAAACTTATCTGCAGCAAAAACTTGTGTTGAAATCCAACATGACCAATCTTTCTCTGGTCTAACGGGAGAGTCAGGAGGCCCGATGCACATTAGATGATTAGTACTTCCTGCCAACTGTAATCTAATGTGTATAGGGACCTTACATTGTCAATATCATAGACCAAATTTGCAGCATTGAATTGTCATTATGATGAAGTCTGAGTCCACTTGTATGTACAGTAGCCAAATGCTCGTTCAGCCAACAGCTATCTTTTTCTATATTCCCATACACAGGGACATTTGGCTTGGTCGAGTAGTCTTATGAAAAGAAAACAGAAAGATTAGGGCCCCTATCCATCATTTGTGGGGTTTTTTACATCGCTTTCCTTTTTTGTCTTGTGGTATTAGTTGCCGTTTTTTTTACACCAAATTCATCAAAATGACTCATGCAATTCAAGAATTCAGAGCAAATTAAAAAATGAGATTTTTTTCCTGTCAAACTACTTTTGCAACTTTTGGTACCAAAACTTTTGGCTTCAAAAATCGTACCAATGTTTGGCACGCTCAGAAATGCACCAAGGGGAGATGGTAGTCAAATTGCACCAAATTTTGTGACTTTTTATGAAGTCATAATTGATGAATCAGGCGAAAACATCTGGAATCGCTATAAAGGGGGAAAAAATGCACAAAAAGAATAATGAATTTAATAAATTGGATCAGCACCAAAAAAGGTGCAAAACACACAGAACTAGACAAAAATCAGGGGCAAAGGCAATGTTGAATCGGTGCACAAGCAATTCAACTTGAACTACTAAATTAAGGATTGAGAGACTCCCCATACAGACCAGAAAATCAGCTGTCCCCTACCAAAATGTCAGGTTTAACAGACTTAAATGTAATGCGCGCCTTATTCCTTATGACTGCATCTACTTTAGTTCTGTATTATACCATAGCAATCTTATTCTGCCACATGAAGTCATAACAGCCCATCAATCCAGCAACACACCATAAACACTCCACATATATTTGATTGATCGGCTAATACAGGTAGCGCACAGACTCGTAGATCTCCTTTCATCAAGGTTCACTCATGTTGCACACCAGCTCTCTCTTTTCAATTAAAATCAATTAATCTTTATTCCACATCCATAAAAACCATCAACGGACAAAAGACGCAGGTAGAATAGGATTTAAATTTTGCTGGTAGCAATGACAAATGCTATCAGCTGATGATGTTCAGACCGTATTGGTCTTCAGTCATAACCCCATAAATATTCTGTCTTTGCCCGATCTACAATTAGGTCTGTATAATTTGCTACATATGACCAATCTTCTCATGTGTATGACACAACATTCACCATTATCTGTATATAATGTAGATACCCTGTACAATACACAGAGCAACATGGTCAATATACAGTATATATCTTTCAGCATCATTAAAATTTGACATTATATATTGGTGGTCTCAAGTTCTTAAAAGGGAAAAATTGTGAAGTCCTTGTTAAATCAAGCAACTTTTAAATTTATTTTTCACTAAAATTCTTCTGCTTTCTCAAGATCAGAGCAAGTTTTAGTTATTCACAATAAGGCTGCGTTCACACGTCGCTTTTTTTGCGTTTTTTAATTCACCATTTTGCCGCGAAAACGCAAAAAAAACAGCATCCCATGCAATCCTATGGGATTCTGCAATGCTGTACTAATGCTGCGGATTTTCCCGCGGCGGAATCGCATAGCGGAAAAATACACAGCATGCTCATTATTTTGCGGAATCGCGGAGATCCCGCACCCATAGGATTGCATTGTTCCGCTTACTTCCCGCATGTGGCTGTGCCCACTATGCGAAAAGTAAGCAGAACATTTGCGGATGGTACCCACGGTCCGGAGGAGAGGAGACTGTCCTCAGGGCTGTGGGTACCATATCCCTGTAAAAAATAGAATAAAAAATGGTGTTATATTCACCTTCCGGCATCCTGCGCAGCCTTCCTGGGCCTCAGCGATGCTTCCTTTCCTTTAATGCCTTGCAAGTCCTTTGATGACGTCGCGGTCTCGCGATAATATAGCGGTGCCTATTCCTCGCGAGACTGCTACGTTATCGCGAGACCGCGACGTCATTAAAGGTCTCGCAAGGCATTACTGGGAACGGAAGCATCGCTGAGGTCCGGGAAGGCTGCACGGGACGCCGGAAGGTGAATATAAAACAATTTATTTTTTTTTATTATTTTTAACATTATATCTTTTACTATTGATGCCGCATAGGCAGCCTCAATAGTAAAAAGTTGGTCACACTCGTGAAACACTATGTTTGACGAGTGTGACCAACCTGTCAATCAGTTCTCCAAGTGATCCTACAGATTGCTTAGAGAACACTAGCATTCTGCAAGCTAATTATGCTTGCAAATCGCTAGATTTTCTGCAGGAAAATCGCAGGAATTTAAAATGCGATTTTCCCGCAGAATATAATTCCGGAATTCTCGTGGTGCACATAGCCTAAAACAAATGTTCAGCTCACTTGAAGAAAAAAAATTAAATTCTTAAGATGTGCATGGATACAGAGTCCCATTTGGAAGGATAATAGAACACATATGAAATCTCCAAATTTTCCATACCAAAAATACAAGTATAAAAACTGGATATCCTGCAAAAAATCCTATGCTTTTTGAAGCTAAAAATATATGACTTGCATGGTCACCTAGTGACTCGCAGTTAGTGTGCGCCATCCTACTCACTGTGTTCACCACTCTGCCTATCCTCCCCATCAGAGGCTTTAGTGAAGACCATGTAGCCACTTAGTTACGCCCCTCCAGGGTGATCCCGGCCAGTGGCACAGTGGGTCTATACCCACCGCTGTCACAAACAGTAAGTCAGTTCTATAAATTGAACAAGGAACTGATTTACTATTACGCTATTACAAACTGTGCATATTTCGAGGTTTGAAACAATTAGGAATTTTGCAGGATGTGCTGCTTTAAAACTTGTGTGTTTTTTGTATCTTTTTATTGGATCAATCCTTTTTATAGGTGGAAAAATTGGAGACTGAGTGGTGAACAAGATTACCATTTTATTACATGCGGTTTTTAATTTTACAGTGTGCAGCTTGTTATGTATGTAACCGGCCACCCTGCAGACTGCCGGTTACCTAGGTAAGAGGCGCAGGCTCCAAACAAGCTCTATGCTGTAACATTTGCTTGCATTGCAATGAAGCTGGATCCAATTTCAGTCCCCCTGCACTTCTCTAAAAGCTAGAGAAATAGAAAAACATGGAGTAACTAACCCCCATGAGAAGACTAATGAAGAAGAAATATGGTTGCGCTGGTTACACATGTGCACTGGATGGATGGCAGCGCTTCATTACATACATCTGGGCAGACGGGTGTACACATATCTATAATCACATTATACACACAAGCTACATAGGCTCCCCAAAGAAGCCAATGCGAAATGCGCATTGGGGTTCCCGATGTACATTGTCACAATGCACTTTATGGGTAGGCACTTACTAATTATTTCCCATACGATTACCTTTTTGATATTAGTGTTCCCTGTGCATTCAATTGTCCTACTTGACATCCTATTGTGGTTTGCATAAGTGGCACCTACATGGGACATATTTTGCCCTTACTTCCTTTTTTACTCTGTCACTTTGCCACACTCAGAATTGTCATCTGAGGCACTTGTGATATGAATTTTTGGTCATATATTATGACCTTATGCACAGGTTGGTAAATTTTGATAAATACTTTCATGACCAGCATGAGAACTTGATTTTTGAGCAAATTAGTGTACATGTGGTGCTCTGCCTGCATTATCATTCATCATTTGTGTCTTGTGTTATGATCATATATTGTGTCCTCACCGATTTGACCACTTACTATTATTTATACCTTTATAAATTGGAAATCTATTTTTATTAGTCTCAATAAAATATTTACATTTTTTCGTCTTCATTAGTCTTCTTTCAAATCCTAGGGGTTATGTACTCCATGCTTTTCTATTTCTCTACATTATATTAGGAGTTCCCCATTTTGTGGATTACGATCCCTTATATTGTCCATTATTCTGGCAATTTTTATACATCTCTAAAAGCTGCCTGTCCTAGCAGCCTGGGAGAGCGCTCAGTTTGAACCGGTGTGACCGTGCCGCTGGTCCAAACTGTCAATCATCAGGAGCACACCTCCTCCAGCAACCAGGCTGAAGGTAGATTTCTTAAGATACGACTTGAGAAAACTACTGTAAAAAATTGATTTAAAATACTAGCAAATTACAGTATTTCATTAACTAAAACCATCATTTTTAATATCAAGTAATAGATCTTTTTTCTTGCCGCCCTAAAGTGTTGTTGTAGAAGACAATATAGTAATATAATAATTAATTGTTTTAAAAATTCCTGACAGGCTGGTGGATTATTACATGTTCAGTGTTGTCATATACATGACAGAACTGGTCTTACTGTATATAGAACATAATTGCTTCAGCTTGTACAGACAGTCATTACAGTTGCATATTTTTGTCATACCCAAGGTGTTGAGCTCTCCAGAAAAACCAGTTACAATTTCCATGGGTGTAACTGTGTCTTTACAGACAAGTTAGACCTATATAGGACAAAGTTGTGATAAAAACACCCAACTGTGCACTCCCACTCAAGTCTTGTCCTTTCAAAGAATATCTGCTGCCGTCTACCTTAGAATTAAATTGCAAGCTGCACACTAATTAAATAGAAACAAAGATAGCATTACAAAGGTTTCTACAACATTATAATAGGAGTAACATATTCATCACCTTCTTAAAGGCCCATTAACTCTAAAACACTCACGGCCCTGCATAAAACATTCATACAATTTGCGACTGCACTGACGAAACTTTCAACCCTCCATAGAATATAAAATATTCTGTGTTGCATTAATATTTCATGTGAGCTGTTTGCAATAAATTACTGGATAAAACCTGTCTTGTTGCAGGAATATATGTCTCTCCAGAGTAAAACGTGTAGGTTAATTATGTCCTGGACATCTTCTAAAAAGCTTGAGAAGAAAAGTAAAATAAGGAATTCACCCCTTAGTAAGGTGGGTGGCTGCAGTCATGTTTCTACCCCTGAAGACACCTTTGAACGCATTTGAATCTTGTTAGTCCAATAATTGAGACTTATCCCCAACTCGGATCCCGCATCCCTCGGTGGTCTCTTTCCCTGAGACTTCTCCTGCATCCGTACGGAAGCTTCTTGACACTGAGGCAAAATGGATCCCTGGTGTAATCCGAGACAAAAAGGAAGCATGGGTATTAGCCCAGCTGGACCAGCCTGGCGGAGAAAACTTTGAGCGGCAAATGACCCCGAGGAGAATGCTGGGCACAAGGTCTTTGTTAATGCCAGATCCCTCCTTCAGGGACTCGGTCTGTAGGAAGGCAAGTGTGTCCAGTTCATAAAGGAGGATATGCCCCAGGGCTGGTTCATAATCGTGGTCTCTAGGATTTGGTCGAGAGCAATAGAAGCACCTTCGGCTATTCAGCCTTGGTAAGAGGTAGTTGCACTTCGGGCCAACACCCCCCTGAGAACTAAAGTGAGGAATCCCAGTAGAGAGTCTGCAGCAAGTCTTTTTGGGCCCTCAAAAGAGGACAAGTCGACTGGGCTGCCAGAAATAGCGGCCAACCCAGCGGTGGTGTATGTAGGCAAGGAAACTCACTCGGCCATATGCATGAGAAGACTAGTGACCAAGGAAACCTGGGTCTATTGTCATGGGTTGAGAACCCACTTTAAAGAAAAAAAATGTAATCTGCAATGGAACAGGCCCTAATTGTGCTAGATGCACTTGACAAGAGGAACAGTTTGAGGTTCCTGAGAGCCCAAAGCTCCAAAGAGTCGAAGATGCACAAAGTAGGGAACTCCACCATGGTAAACGCTGTGAACTGCCAAGAAGTTGTCACCCCCCTTCCCAGTTTTATTGCACCCATTGCGAATCCCCCTTGTCCTACACCCTCAGTCAAGGAAAGCGTCCTATCTAGTTGGGGGGGTAATGCCTCCAAGGGACTGTGGACTGTCAGTGGACAATGGACTTTTCCCCACATGGACTGTGTCCTTGTCACAAGGATCAATGTTTGGGGGTCAGACAACCCAATGACCTAACAGGGTTTAAAGGCGGATGGACTGTTCCCATGAACTGATGGGGCCGTTGATGTGTTGGCCTGAGGGCATACAGTTATGAGGAACTTGAACTCTTTGTTCAGCGGTCCCAACCCAGTGGGACCGGTGTCAATGTTTATTTGCCTATACACGTATATATATATTTGTTTATTATTAGCACTTTGTTTTAACATGCACCTTAACATGAAGAGTGAAGAGTTAATAATATAGACCTATTTTATCTATATATGTTATTATACATATAAAAAAAGATTAAGCTTAAAAGCAGACATTGTGTCAGGAACACAGCACTGCACTTGCTCACTGAGCCAGTGCGCGTGTCCTGAGTACAAAAACTATGCACAAAGATACCTGTGGAGCGGGGCAGCAGTGGTGATGATACATGCTCCAGGCTCACAGGACCTGAAGCATGTGACTGCTGAGGGCGTGGTCTAAACTCCAGAGAGCTAGGAGCTGAGGAAAACTCCTAACAGGGTAACTACAGGACAATGTTACCAAGGGGCATAGACAAAGACATAAACCAGATCAAGCCGGGGTCAAAGCACGAGATAACACGACTATCACAAAGGGATAGTCAGAACGGATAGTCAGGACGAAGCAATAGATCAGAAAACCAGAAAGGGCAATAGACGGTACAATAGGGACAAACTAACGGAGTAACAATAGCCAAGCCAGGAGGTCAGAACCGGAGAAGACAATAGTACCAAAACGAGAGACGGAGTACAGAGTGAGGGGACAGACTGGGTCATACACGGAAAGCAAACAAGCAATGCAGTATACACGCACACCAGGGGTCAGACACACAGCCAGAATAATAGTATAGCTGACAGAGAACCCTGGCGTTAGGCGTCGGATTTCTGTCGCTGCACAGCGAGAATCCCGAGCCTTACTTCCAGCGGTCTCGCATTCCTCTCCAGCCGCAGAGGAGGTTGCTCAGCAAACTCGTCGGTCCAGGCCCTCTGACCAGGCCAGCTCCGTGGGTTTGCTTGCTGCTGCCACCTTTGGCACAGCTATGGCAATACATGCTGCTCAGCAGCGAGATTCTCCAGGGACTAAGTCACCATGTCAGGCCACTGAGCATGCCCGTGGAGTGATATCCCATTGGAGATCGAAGGTCACGTGCTCAGGTCCTGCTCGTGTTCGGATTGGCCCATCCGAGAAGCCAGGAAGGTCCCGGACGCTCGCGGCTATAAAAGGTTCACATGGCCGCTTGGCCATGCGCTAGGATAGCCTTTTTTTTCAGCCTATATGGAGTGAGTGGTGTATGTACGTATGAATGTCTCTGGTGACTGACTCATTATGAAACCCCTACCCTTGGTACGCATGTGTTATGCAGCCTAGCCTGCTAGCGCCCAGGCTTAGGCGTAGGTAGGTCAGAGTTTGAGTCAGGCATTAGCCATCATCAGTGACTCGGCACGCCTCAGTGCCCCGTGCTCCGCACTCCATAGTCAGCATCTATAGCGGCGCTCGTGACAGTGACTCCGTGCGCTCAGTGGGCCTAGAAGGACTCTAACCCCCGTGTCCTTGGGGTAGAGTTCTGTGGCCGCTTGCTGTGCGCTCTTTGGCCGGGCTCTGTGAGTTAAACAGGCTCCGGCATCCACATTCAGCGGCTGTGCGGCTCTGTGAATTAACAGAGTCCGCTCCTGTTCACATTGGGTGACATAACCCACATGTGACTGTTTTTATGCCGCTCTGTTCTTCTGCCATTACCTAGCAGCAGTGTACCACCTTTCCACGGTGGACGCCGGGCTGCAAACGCACCTACTATTATTTTATAATTTGGTGCGTTCCGCCAGTCCTAACAAAGAGTGAGTATAAATAGCCCTCCCATATCCAGAAAGAGGCCACGTATACTTAACCCTGTGAGTGCAGGGCAAGAACCCTGTCCAAACCATGACACATTGCCTAAACATATTTTCAATATACTGCACATTTGTGATGTATTCAGTCAATACAAAATTTCCCCAGCATAACGCACCTATAGTGTGTATATAGGAAAGCAGAGTTTTTTACATTTTTCCACTATAACAAACTTACAGAGCAGATACCAGTAGCTGGGACACTTCTCATGCACAATACACTTACAGTATGTATTAGAAGGCAGAGTTTTGACATCATTTATCGATATGCATTTAAAACTCTGCATATCATACAATAACCCGGTCCTTAACATACCCATCTGCTTCAGTGGTGAGTGCTCCTTTTTGATGTCGGGCAGTGTGTCTCCATAGAGACGCGTCTACAGCATCACTGGCTCCTCCCCCCTATCCTCATGCGTCGGATAGAGGGCGTGGACCAGTGACGTAGCACGCAGACCTGCTCTGACATCACTCCCCCATACATCGAAGTGAGTGCCATTATCATACCGCTGCCACCACTGCTAAGACAGGATTATAAATAGACCCAGCATCTATACACCTTACAGACGCATCCCCCTACAAGAGGCAAGCGCAAAACGCGCGTTGGGGCTTTGGACTGCATTACCGGTCATGTATCTACACACTTGTGTATTTAGTCCTGCCAATAAAGCTTCTTTGAATTTGAATTTATATAAATACATATATATATATATATATATATATATATACATATACACTACCCCTCAAAAGTTTAGGGTCATTTAGAAATGTTCTTATTTTTAAAAGAAAAGCACAGTTTTTTCCAATGAAGCTAACATTAAATGATTCAGAAATACACTCTATACATTGCTAATGTGGAGGCCCATTTACAACAACCATCACTCCAGTGTTCTTATGGTGCTTTGTGTTTGCTAACTGTGCAAGAAGGCTAATGGATGGTTAGAATACCCTTGAAAACCCTTGTGCAAGTATGTTAGCACTGCTGAAAACAGTTTGGCTGATAAGAGAAGTTATAAACCTGACCTTCCTTTGAGCTAGTTGAGATTCTGGAGCATTACATTTGTTGGTTCCATTAAACTCTCAAAATGGCCAGAAAAAAAAGAACTTTCATGTAAAACTCGACAGTCTGTTCTTGTTCTTAGAAATGAAGGCTATTCCATGCGAGAAATTGCCAAGAAACTGAAGATTTCCTAAAATGGTGTGTACTACTCCCTTCAGAGGAGAACACAAACAGGCTCTAACCAGAGTAGAAAGAGAAGTAGGAGGCCCCGCTGCACAACTGAGCAACAAGACAAGTACATTAGAGTCTGCAGATTGAGAAATCGATGCCTCACAGGTCCTCAACTGGCAGCTTCATTAAACAGTGCACGCAAAATGCCAGTGTCAACGTCTACAGTGAAGAGGCGACTCCGGGATGCTGGCCTTCAGGGCAAAGTGGCAAAGAAAAAGCCATATCTGAGACTGGCTAATAAAAGAAAAAGATTAATATGAGCAAAAGAACACAGACAATGGACAGAGGAAGATTGGAAAAAAGTGTTATGGACAGACAAATCCAAGTTTGAGGTGTTTGGATCACATATAAGAACATTTGTGAGATGCAGAACAACTGAAAAGATGCTAGAAGAGTGCCTGACGCCATCTGTCAAGCATGGTGGAGGTAATGTGATGGTCTGGGGTTGCTTTGGTGCTGGTAAAGAGGGAAATCTGTAAAAGGTAAAAGGGATTTTGAAAAGGAAGGCTATCACTCCATTTTGCAATGCCATGCCATACCCTGTGGACAGCGCTTGATTGGAGCCAATTTCATCCTACAACAGGACAATGACCCAAAGCACACCTCCAAGTCATGCAAGAACTATTTACTATTTAGGGAAGAAGCAGGCAGCTGGTATTCTATCTGAGTGGCCAGCGCTGTCACCAGATCTCAACCCTATTGAGCTGTTCTGGGAGCAGCTTGACCGTATGGTGCGCAAAAAGTGCCCATCAAGCCAAACCAACTTGGGGCTTCTGGAAGCATGGGGTGAAATTTCTCCAGATTACCTCAGCAAATTAACTGCTAGAATGCCAAAGGTCTGCAATGCTGTAATTGCTGCAATAAAAAATTTTTTTCGAACCTTGTTAATGTCTGGACTAGATTTTAAATTCATTTGGCAACTCATTTGATTAATAAAAGTATTAATGGAAAACACAAAATTGTCTGGGTGACCCCAAACTTTTGAACAGTAGTGTATATATATACACTCACTGGCCACTTTATTAGGTACACCATGCTAGTAAGGGGTTGGACCCCCTTTTGCCTTCAGAACTGCCTCAATTCTTCGTGGCAGAGATTCAACAAGGTGCTGGAAGCATTCCTCAGAGATTTTGGACCATATTGACATGATGGCATCACACAGTTGGCGCAGATTTGTCGGCTGCACATCCCTGATGCGAATCTCCCGTTCCACCACATCCCAAAGATGCTCTATTGGATTGAGATCTGGTGACTGAGGAGGCCATTTGAGTACAGTGAACTCATTGTCATGTTCAAGAAACCAATCTGAGATGATTCGAGCTTTATGACATGGCGCATTATCCTGCTGAAAGTAGCCATCAGATGTTGGGTACATTGTGGTCATAAAGGGATGGACATGGTCAGCAACAATACTCAGGTAGGCTGTGGCGTTGCAACGATGCTCAATTGGTACCAAGGGGCCCAAAGAGTGCCCAGAAAAAATTCCCCACACCATGACACCACCACCACCAGCCTGAACCGTTGATACAAGGCAGGATGGATCCATGCTTTCATGTTGTTTACGCCAAATTCTGACCCTACCATCCGAATGTCGCAGCAGAAATCGAGACTCATCAGACCAGGCAACGTTTTTCCAATCTTCTACTGTCCAATTTCGATGAGCTTGTGCAAATTGTAGCCTCAGTTTCCTGTTCTTAGCTGAGAGGAGTGGTACCCAGTGTGGTCTTCTGCTGCTGTAGCCCATCTGCCTCAAAGTTCGACGCACTGTGCGTTCAGAGATGCTCTTCTGCCTACCTTGGTTGTAACGGGTGGCAATTTGAGTCACTGTTGCCTTTCTATCAGCTCGAACCAGTCTGCCCATTCTCCTCTGACCTCTGGCATCAACATGGCATTTCCGGCCACAGAACTGCCGCTCACTGGATTTTTTTTCTTTTTCGGACCATTCTCTGTAAACCCTAGAGATGGTTGTGCGTGAAAATCCCAGTAGATCAGCAGTTTCTGAAATTCTCAGACCAGCCCTTCTGGCACCAACAATCATGCCACGTTCAAAGGCACTCAAATCACCTTTCTTCCCCATACTGATGCTCGGTTTGAACTGCAGGAGATTGTCTTGACCATGTCTACATGCCTAAATGCACTGAGTTGCCGCCATGTGATTGGCTGATTAGAAATTAAGTCTTAACACACAGTTGGACAGGTGTACCTAATAAAGTGGCCAGTGAGTGTATATATATAATGTATTTAAATACTATGACACTTT
Organism: Dendrobates tinctorius; assembly: GCF_039654945.1. Lineage (NCBI taxonomy): Eukaryota > Metazoa > Chordata > Amphibia > Anura > Dendrobatidae > Dendrobates > Dendrobates tinctorius. The sequence goes on along the minus strand of NW_027361757.1, from coordinate 11,830,729 downwards.
GATTTTGTGATATAAGGACATCATGCAATAGGGTAATACTGATCTTTAATAATCATTATTTTAATGGGATTATTTAATAAAGATGTATTTTTGTTTTCAATACTTGGTAAATATTTCCCTTTATTTATAAGATTATAGTGTTAGGGAGAGTGAATGCTTCCTGCTAGGAAGATAGGTAGGGTGAGTGAGCCTAGAAATCTCTGGAGTAAACTACAGAGGAAGGATACTGTGTGGAAAATGCTTCATACTTTAAAGGAAACATTCACAAACTTTGTACTCACTATCTCTTGTATACAACCCTTACCAAGATACCATTCAGTAAAGTGTTTATTTTTGAATTGTAGTCTCCCTCTTTGAACTGTGAAACATCTGGTCCTGGCAAACCCACCATATCGGTTACATGCAACCTACACGGGCTTAAGGCCCTCACAGCAACCAGTCCACACACCCAGCCAGGACCTCAACTTTCATGAAAAGTGTCGGGGAGCTAAAGATGAGTTCCTTGCCCTAAGCCATGTTACCCTTTCTCGTTTTTTAGCGCGTTCTTTTTGGGTAAGCAATAAAATAATAAAAATAAAGCAGGAATTCCTGTTGTTGGTCATTTTGCTTCAAAAAGATAGAATATAACGCAATCAAAAGTCACAAAACAAACATTTATATCAATCAAATCCATAGTTACACAAAAAACAAGCCTCACACATTTCCATTGAAAATAAAATAGTTACAACTCTTAGAATATAGTTTTCAGAGCACAGTTGCAGGTTATCCCAGGGTTAGGAGCTCCTTCACTATCCCTAAAGCTAGGGGTGCCCTAGCTATCCCTTTTTCCTTGATTACTTCTGATGGTGAAGATGCCAGGGCCAAGTGCCTTACTGAGATCCTAAATCAGTCCTTATATGTCCCCTCACCCACCCAGGGAAGTGGGAAGTTGTAGTGTATAAGAATACACAAACCAGACTAACAAGGGAAAACATACAGGGATAAATGAAAATACCAATTATACAAATATGCACTCACAAACAACAGAGTGGAACACCAGGAAGTAAAAGAAGGAGGAAACAAGTAGGAGAGGATGAGGATATGCACACAGACAAATTACACATCAACAGTTTTCTGAATAACAATCCAAACAACCAACACCTCCAACTCCAGAATCCGATTGCCAGAGGATATACAGCATAGGGGAATACATATGATACCAACAAAGCTGGAAAGCTTCAGGAGCTCTCAACTGAACAGATTAACCCATGCACTGCTAGCAGAAATCTGCACTGTGTAATATGATGGTGAAGCGCTTATAATCAGAGCAGGAGTATGTTAAATGACAAACTGTGATCTTCAGGCTTCTCTCAATGACAATAAGGCTTTGATATATGTGTAGGGTCGGACAGGTTCGCAGGATGCAGTGACGAGACACTAAACGAATGGTGGTTTTCGAAATTTCTTTTATATAACCCTAGCCGAAGGGCTAGGCTGACCAAAACAAGGAATAAGTACAACACCAACAGTCCACGCAGGGACTCAACAATCTTAACCCAATATAGTTTCACTTAGCCTTCCAGGGACTGCTGGGTTCAGTAGCGTGGCCGCGTTGAGGTCGCTGAGGCGGCTGTCCTGAGGAAAGTGACGTCGGTGGGGGCAACAGGCCCTGAAGAAAATAATACCGTTGGGGCGCAACAAGCCCTGAAGGAAACGGGGACGTTGGGGCGCAACAGGTCCTGAAGATAATGCTGCCGCTGGGGCACAACAGGCTCTGAAGGAAACACTGCCGCTGGGGCGCCACAGGCCCTGAAGGAAACGGGGACGTTGGGGCGCAACAGGCCCTGAAGGTAACGCTGCCGCTGGGGCGCCACAGGCCCTGAAGGAAACGCTGCCGCTGGGGCGCAACAGGCCCTGAAGAAATCGCTGACGCTGGGGCGCAACAGGCCCTGAAGAAAGCAATGCCGTTGGGGCTCAACGGGCCCTGAAGTAAATGATGGAGGTGGCGCGCGGTGATGACGCAGTTCCCCAGAAAGGCCTGTAGCCATCCTTTACCAAGGAGTCTCTTCCTAAGCCAGGGTAGCGAGCCTTTTATCCCGCCTGTGACAATGTGGCGTATCTTGAGGCCGATGATGGCCGGGTCGGCGTGATGGGGGAAGGCTGGGGGGAAGGGCCCAGGTCTCTGAGGCCTGGTTACTGGTACTCACGGCCACAACCGGAGGTATAGTTCCTCTCTCTTCAAGGCGGGGGTTAGCGGGGATAATTCTCTCAGAACGGGAGCGGGGAGCAGTCTCTGGGCACAGTCTCTCACGTCTCTCTTGTCGGTAAATCGGTCGCTTTCTCCTCGCACGCTTCTCTCGGTGCCCCTGCAAGTCACCCTGCGTCCTGCCTTCAGTCCCTCTCTTCCCTAACTGCCACTTCAGCGCGTCCCCTGCTCCTTTTACCCTAGCCCCTCCCCCTGTTGCCCTGACAACCTCAGTCGCATGTCTCCCTTTGTAATTCCCCTGTTGTGCTTCCTTCAATAACTCTTGGTTCCGGCCCAAACACTATATGGGGGTCCTCCTCCCCACATTCCCCCACCCTGTAAGCTCGCCAGTCCTCGGGCGAGGGAGTTAGTCTATTAAGATTGGCCTGTAAAGGTGTTAATATTCGTTGCCATACGAACTGATCTTGTTCATACCGGTCGTGGGGTTTGCCGGCTGTTGACCGCTCGGAGCGTCTAAGTTCGACTGGGGTGGGATCTTCTGGGGTGGAATCTTCTGGGGTGGTGGACGTCGGTGGGCTGCATGGTGCTGGTGGGTTAATTGTGTCAACTGGCTCATTATTGGGTGGAGGGCCCTTGGGAACTGGAGGGAAATCCTCGTCTTCCGAGTCCCAGCATATGGACTCCGGTTCGGATGTCTTCGGAACAGGTTCCAGTTGCTTCGGGTCGGTGGAAATACACGGGCGTAACATATTACGATGCACAATGCAGGTGGGCAGTGTTTCATCCTGCTCAGGCCGTATTTCGTACACAGGTCCTTCTGGATGGATACGGCGTAGTACCCGATAAGGACTCTCTTCCCAACGTGACTCCAGTTTATTCTGGGGGCGTTGATCTAGTACAAGCACACGGTCCCCGCTTTGGAGATGGGGAGGGGAGGTTGTATTCTTCCCTGGGTGTTCCCAGTCTTGAAGTTTGGTATGTACAATTCGGTGAAGAGTTTGCAGCCTGTGGCCATGATTTCGGACCCAAGATGACACTCCGGTCCAGGGCCGAGGCTCTTCGGGGTCCAACTCTACCTCCGTGATCCCTTTACCCTCTCGTCCGAACAGCAGGAAATAAGGAGTATAGCCCGTAACTCAATGTACCCGATTATTATAAACCCATACTAATTCAGAAACATAATCAGGCCAACGAGCTTTCTTGTCACTCTCCAGAGTGCGTAGCATTTGAATCAATGTCCGATTAAATCGCTCACAAGCCCCATTCCCTTGCGGGTGATATGGTGTGGTCCGGGATTTATCAATCCCATAAAGATGATGTAGTTCCTCCATAACTTTCCCAAAAAACATGCTCCCTGGTCGGAATGTATACGTTGAGGACAGCCGTACACTTGTATAAAGTTTCTGCAAATTGCGGAGGCGGCTGACTCCGCGGTCTGGTCTCGAGTAGGGGTGACCACAGCGAACTTGGTGAAATGATCCACCATGACGAGACAGTGTTCGTATCCCTGGAATGCGGGACCAATGGTCAGATAATCCACCGTCAGGAGCTCAAAGGGTGCTGAAGTCACAATCGTCTGTGTTGCGGCCCTCTGAGCAGGCAGTTTGGCCAATTCACACAAGCGGCAGGTACGGCAAACTTCTTCCACAACAGCCGACAAGCGTGGGTGATAAACGTTCTGTTGTAACCATTGCAAAGTCTTTTTGACTCCAAAGTGGGCCCCTTTTTCGTGAGCCTCTTGAGCCAGCTCGTGTAGTTGAGCTCCGGGTGTAACCACCTGCCAAACAGTCGTTGAGGTTGTTTGCGAAGTGATTTTACGGTACAGTAGTCCATTTCGGATAATCAGTCTCTCCCATTGTCGCAGCATCAGCGACAGGTCTTGGGTCAAAGTTTGTCGTTGAGTATCAGTGGGTAATTGACCAGCGGCGACCCATGTCCGGAGAAGTCCAACTTCTTCATCTTCTTGTTGCTGTTGTATCCACTTATCCCGAGATTGTTCCAGGATGCCCCTGTGGGCCTCTTGGGAAGATACTTTTGCATCAACATTGGTGAGCACGGCAGCGGTAAGAGTGAACGGTATTTCCTCTCCTTCTAATTCTTCATCTCGATTCTGTCCGGGAGTTGTATGTCGAATCCTGGAAAGAGCATCTGCATGAACATTATCGGCCCCACTTTTGTAAATAATCTTGTAATTGTACTTCGCCATTCGGGCCACCCATCGCTGCTCCAAAGCCCCAACTTGGCGTTTTCCAAATGAGCCAGTGGGTTGTTGTCAGTTCGCACTACCACCTCGGAGCCCGCTAGGTACTCTGCGAATCTCTCCGTCATAGCCCACACCACTGCGAGGAGCTCGAGCTTAAAAGAGCTGTAATTGTCAGGGTTACGCTCGGAGTCATGGAGTGAACGTCTTCCATAAGCGATCACCCTCTCCCGGCCATCCTGAACCTGTGACAACACAGCCCCTAGCCCGTGAAGACTCCCGTCAGTGTGCAGGATGAACGGCTGAGAGAAATCCGCATAAGCCAACACTGGGGCATCCGAGAGTGCAGCCTTAAGATCTCAGAAGGCCTCTTCCTGAGGGTGTTGCCACTGGATTTTTCGCCCATTGCCCCAGCGGAAGCCCCCTTCAGCAGGTCATGCAGGGCTCGAGCTCGACATGCAAAATTCTTTACGAAACGACGGTAATATCCAGCTAACCCCAGAAAAGCCCACACGTCTTTCACCATCTCGGGGGTAGGCCATTCCTGGATAGCAGCAACCTTCTCCCGGGACGGCCTCACACCCTCTGCCGAAACGACATGACGCAGATACTCAATCTGAGAGCGAAATAGGTGGCATTTCTGAGGCTTCACCTTCAACCCGTAATTTTGCAGCCGGCTGAGTACCTGTCCCAACTGCTTCAGGTGGTCCTCGAAGGAGGCGGCATAGACAATGATGTCGTCCAGGTAGATCAACGTGGCCTCAAAATTGAGATCTCCTAAACATCGCTCCATCAATCGCTGAAAGGTCCCGGGGGCGTTGGCCAGCCCGAATGGCATACGATTAAACTCAAACAGTCCCATGGGCATTATGAACGCCGTCTTAGCTCTGTCCTCTTCTGACATGGGCACCTGCCAGTACCCACTGGCCAAGTCCAGGGTCGAAAAATATGTTGCTTTGCCCAATGCAGACAGAGATTCTTCTATGCGGGGCAGTGGGTATGAGTCTTTAATAGTGCAAGCATTCAATTTACGATAATCCACACAGAATCGTAGTGTACCATCTTTCTTCCGGACCAACACGATGGGGGCCGCCCAAGGGCTTTCACTTTCCCGTATCACCCCTTTTTGCAGCATCTGAGCCAGCAAAGTTTTCACCTCTTGAAAGAGTTGTGGCGGGATCTGTCGATATCGTTCTCGGATAGGGGCCGCTCCTGCTGTGGGGATCTCATGAGTGATGGCGGTGGTACACCCAAAGTCATCCTCATGGCTAGCAAATACTTTGTGGTACTGTCCCAGCAATGCTTTTACTTGTGAAAGTTGGGTCGCAGTTAGTCAAGAAAGCTCGGCCCGCATCTGCTCCAAAATATTTCGGCCCTTCTCTTGTGTCGAGACTTCGTGGGCCTGTAAGGTTCGTATTGTTACCTCCCAAGGATCCTCGGGGTGTACTCGTAATTGAGCCGCAGGAGCGGGCAGCACTTCTTCTAAAGGCTTTACTAGTTTGGCCAGTACAGTCCGTGCTTTCAGAATGGTATCTCGGTCTTCAAGGTTAACGCAGCAGACCAGGACGGTTCCTTTTCGCACCGTAGCGAGGTAACGAGCCACCAGTATGCCAGGAGGTAAGTGCTCTGAGTGACACGGCTCCACCTGCACCTCTACGCCCTCCAAAGGTATCGGGGCCCGAATTGGCAGGGCCACCACTGTCTGTCCAGGAGGCAGCACAAGCAGGGGTGCCGCTGACGCGATGACCTTACCCAGAGCCTCACCCTCCTGGCAGTCCCGATGCACCCGCGCACCTCGCACCAGCTGCTGGAATACCTGTCCCTGAGCTGTGCGAGAACCCCACTGCTTCAGTGTCCTTTGTGTGGGATCATTAAGCAACAGGTTACCAAACTCTTTTAAAATATTCATGCCTAGGGTGACGGGGTGTCGTTGATCAGCTTCTCCAAGCACCACCCCTCTGCGGCCGAGGGGTTTACCACACAACGTCATCTGCACCCACACTACCCCGGCAACCGGGACCGGCAGTTGGTTAGCGGCTACTAGTCTAATCATGGGTCCCCACTGGGGCCTTGCTGCCTCTGGAAAGTTTCGTTGAAAGTACGCTGCGGGCATAGTGGTTACTTGTGACCCCGTGTCCACCAGACACCGGACGGCCCGGCCCTCTACTTCTGCCCAGACTACCGGACACTTTGCTATCAAATCTTCGGGACTTCCACCACCCCTAGTTGTGGTTTTCGGCTCCGAGCGGCGTCCCCCCAGCCCGGAGCCCTTTAGTTTAATGGCCGCCGGGGTGGGTATCTCCCACGCCGCGGACACTCTTGGGCGAAGTGGCCTGGTTCTCCACACTCATAACACTGGGCCGGTATACTTTGACCACCCCGCGGAGAACGTGACCCCCAGGGACCGGGATTAACACTGGGTCGTCCAGTCTCTGGTTCGGTTCTTCTCTTTACTTCAGCCAACTCGCTCTTAATATTTTTCAATTCTCGCTTCATCTCCTCCACCCACTGGGGTTCCTCAACTGTGTTCGAGGAGGCCTCCACACCTCGGACCTTCCCCACGGGGACCGCCATCCCCTGCTCTTGCTCCCGAACCCGTGCCTGACTTCCCACTTCTGAAAAGTCTATTTGGGGACTCATTCTGATCTGTTCCCGTAATGCCTGTTTTATCAGTGGATCTGGCAGTCCAGTCACCAGTAGGTCACGTAGGGTAATGTCAACAGGTCCTACCCCTACCCCGTCTTTTCTTTCAATAGCCGTATGCAATTCTTGGAGCACATTCATATACTGAGTTATCGTCTCCCCCTCTGCCTGCATCCGACTAAACAGACGGGTCCTTAACTCTCCCACATCAGTGGGATCTCCGTGGGTCTGTTCCACTATCTGCAACACCTTTTCAAAAGTGTTGCGGTGCCCCGGAGGTTTCAACATCACTGACCTCCGCACCTCCCCGTCTAGGGCCATGAGTGCCACTTCAGCTTCCAGGTCAGGGGTCATTGAGTGCATCCGAAAGAGCCCCCGTATTCGCTCTGTCCAGCTCCATAGCATAGTATTGGAGCCGGAGAATCTAGGCAGGTTGTTCAGCATGGCCCCCAATGAAATGCTAGTACGGGGGCCCTCATTATTTACAGATTCTACAGCTTCCCCCTGACCTGCGCCACCACCGTCTATGCTCGGAGACTGCATCCTGCCGACTACGCCAAGTGTAGGGTCGGACAGGTTCGCAGGATGCAGTGACGAGACACTAAACGAATGGTGGTTTTCGAAATTTCTTTTATATAACCCTAGCCGAAGGGCTAGGCTGAACAAAACAAGGAATAAGTACAACACCAACAGTCCACGCAGGGACTCAACAATCTTAACCCAATATAGTTTCACTTAGCCTTCCAGGGACTGCTGGGTTCAGTAGCGTGGCCGCGTTGAGGTCGCTGAGGCGGCTGTCCTGAGGAAAGTGACGTTGGTGGGGGCAACAGGCCCTGAAGAAAATAATACCGTTGGGGCGCAACAAGCCCTGAAGGAAACGGGGACGTTGGGGCGCAACAGGCCCTGAAGGTAACGCTGCCGCTGGGGTGCAACAGGCCCTGAAGGAAACACTGCCGCTGGGGCGCAACAGGCCCTGAAGGAAACGGGGACGTTGGGGCGCAACAGGCCCTGAAGGTAACGCTGCCGCTGGGGCGCCACAGGCCCTGAAGGAAACCCTGCCGCTGGGGCGCAACAGGCCCTGAAGAAAACGCTGACTCTGGGGCGCAACAGGCCCTGAAGAAAGCAATGCTGTTGGGGCTCAACGGGCCCTGAAGTAAATGATGGAGGTGGCGCGCGGTGATGACGCAGTTCCCCAGAAAGGCCTGTATCCGTCCTTTACCAAGGAGTCTCTTCCTAAGCCAGGGTAGCGAGCCTTTTATCCCGCCTGTGACAATGTGGCGTATCTTGAGGCCGATGATGGCCGGGTCGGCGTGATGGGGGAAGGCTGGGGGGAAGGGCCCAGGTCTCTGAGGCCTGGTTACTGGTACTCACGGCCACAACCGGAGGTATAGTTCCTCTCTCTTCAAGGCGGGGGTTAGCGGGGATAATTCTCTCAGAACGGGAGCGGGGAGCAGTCTCTGGGCACAGTCTCTCACGTCTCTCTCTTGTCGGTAAATCGGTCGCTTTCTCCTCGCAGGCTCCTCTCGGTGCCCCTGCAAGTCACTCTGCGTCCTGGCTTCACTCCCTCTCTTCCCCAACTGCCACTTCAGCGCGTCCCCTGCTCCTTTTACCCTAGCCCCTCCCCCTGTTGCCCTGACAACCTCAGTCGCATGTCTCCCTTTGTAATTCCCCTGTTGTGCTTCCTTCAATAACTCTGATGGCGGTCCCCTTGGTTCCGGCCCAAACACTATATGGGGGTCCTCCTCCCCACATATGTATAAAAAAAATGAGGGGATCTGCGATACTCCGTGCATACCCGACCATAAAAACTAGCCCTGCTCATGTTATCCAGGGTCTCATCTAGACATGGTAGTCAAGACAATGGAGATTTTCCAACGCTGGAAGAATAAGAACCCTTAACTGTCGTTGTTACAAGGCGTATTGTCGTTAAAGGGTTAAGGGTTAAGGGTTAAGAAAAGCAACATATTTTGTATCTAGAATAGATAATATTCAGCACAAATCTAACATTAATAAGTCTGGGATATTCTTAGCAGCCCCATGACAGAAACCTTTTATATTAGCATGGAATTTCCTATGCAGCAGAAAAAAGCGCTGTGCATTATATGTTTTGTTTAATGTTAATAATCTAGAGATAATTAATTGAATGTACATATTTCATTGGAGACCAAACACATTTATGCAAATGAATGACGTGAACCCTGGGAATTATTAAAATCTGCACTAAAAAAATATTTTACTGTAGCAGCAGTTTATACATTTTAATAAATGCATCAAATGAATAGGGAACATCAACATGTCTAAAATGTTCACAATACAAAAATAAAACAAGGGTCACACCACAAATTGGATCTGCTCTAGCATAGGCAGCTTTACCTCCTCAGCATGGGACAGGCACAGAGGGACTGAAGATCGCTAAGTCTGGCCAGCTTCAGGACAGCCCTTGCAAGCTCTAATGTAAGCTCCTTGCCTAGGGTGGACAATCACCTTGGCAAGGAGCTGTAAACTATAAAATTAAGAGATGGTAAGGAGATGGCCATATTACTCACATTCCCTCTTGTTGAATTGTGTAATTTGAACTGTTACATGCTTTAATAGTTTTCTTAGTGTTGTTATTGTGTTCTGTTCAACAGTGTAGAAAGTTAGAGTTAATCACTTGGGACTAGCCCAAAGGTTTGGAGGGGCTAAGTTGAAGAGACAGAGATAGTTTCCTGTCAAAATATCAGTTAGAACCCAGTGTGCATCTAAAGTGGACTTAAGGTCCAGAAAGTAAGCAGTGCCGCATGACGTAGGTGTTCCTAAAGTAAGTAGAGACCGAGATGGTGGTTAGTGTGAATGTCCTGTCTTCAGCTAAATGAACGGGATTCATATAGCTTAACAAGCAGCTAAACCGCTATACCAGGGTCCAATAAGGGAGACTTGTATGTTATCAAATAGACAGTTCAGGAATCATTAATTATGTTGGAGACAGAACACTCCCCATCTGGCATTGAACGGATGCCACTATTCCTATCCTCTGAAGACAACAATAGGACCAGCTCAGTCACGGGTCTGGAGAATGTCTTAGGTCCATCTCCTTTGGCTTTGGCCATCCTGAGTTCGACTTTACGGACATGGCCATCTTTACTCGGGAATGTAGCAGTCACTAGTCCAAGTGGCCACTGGTTTCGATGGGCCTGACAGTCTTTTACAAGGACGAGGTCAACAATCCTCAGATCCTCAGATTAGGCCTGGTAAATTGCCACTTCATCCGTGGCTGCAGGGTAGACAAATACTGTTTGCGCCACCTGTCCCAGAATGTATTGGCAAGACTTTGTACCTGTCTCCATTGGCGCTTGTAGAGGTCCTTAGCGTCGAATCCTCCTGGAGGGGCACTGGATAATCCTGTTTTCTGGATGAGGAGAGCAGCTGGAGACTTTGTATGAAGTGTAGCTACCTGAGGGTGGATTTCAGCACCTGAGTCCTCTCTCACATGTTCAAACGTGTCTGGACAACGTTCCTCAGTGTACAATAGTTTTGATCCTGAGAGCCATGTTGTGCTCTCTAGTCGACTTGCGTAAACTGCTCTAGTTGCATGATCTGCAGGGTTTTGGTCCGTGGGGATGTAATGCCACTGTTTTGGATGAACTGATCTCCTAATTCATAGCACTCTGTTGTTGACATAAAAGTAGAATCGCCTGGTTTCATTGTGGATGTATCCCAGGACTACTTTGTTGTCTGAGTAGAACTTGACCTGTGACAGGTCGATATCCATCTCGGATGTGATGAACTCTGCTAACTCAACAGCTAAGACTGCAGCACAAAGTTCTAACCTTGGTATGGTGTGCTCTGGTTGTGGAGCAAGTTTGGCCTTCCCCATACCGAATGCAATATGGCTCTGACATTTGGAGTCCACAGTTTTGAGATAGGCAACAGCAGCAATTGCTTTGACAGAAGCATCTGCAAATACATACAGTCTTTGGCTCTGTATCTCTGTAGACGGCACAGGGGTGTATGGCCTTGGTACATTCAGGTTGGAGAGGGCTGCTAAAGAGTTCTTCCATGCTTCCCACTGGGTTCTCTTATCAGGTGGCAGAGGTGCATCCCAGTCAGAAGTCTCCTTGGTTAAGTCTCTTAGTATGGCTTTGCCTTGTATAGTAACAGGAGCTGCAAAACCTAAGGGATCGTACAGGCTGTTGATGGTAGACAGGACACCTCTGCGTGTGAAAGGCTTTTCTTCCTGGCTGACCTGAAAGGTGAAAGTGTCTGACTGTAGATTCCAGTGAAGCCCGAGGCTGCGTTGAATTGGTGTGGGGTCTGGCCCCAGGTCCAGGTCTCTGAGACTGTTACACAAGTCTTGTGAAGGGAATGCTTTCATGAGTTCTTGGCTGTTTGAGGCTATTTTGTGAAGCCTGATGTTAGAGCAAGCAAGCATCTCTTGGGCTCTCCTGAGAAGACTGATGGCAGTCTCATTTGAAGGCATGGCTTTCAGACAGTCATCAACATAAAAGTATTTTTCTATGAATTGTCTCACATCTGATCCATATTCTGTTTCTCCTTCTTGGGCTGACCTTTTGAGTCCATAAATGGCAACTGCAGGAGAAGGGCTATTGCCGAAGATGTGCACTCTCATGCGGTACTCTGACTTCTTTAGTAGGATCATTGTCTCTGTACCAGAAGAATCTTAGGAAGTTCCTGTCTCTCTCTCTCACAAGGAAACAATGGAACATTTGCTGGATGTCAGCGATGAAGGCAATGGAATCCTTACGGAAGCGCATAAGTACTCCGAGCAGTTTGTTATTGAGGTCTGGTCCTGTCAGTAGAACATCATTCAGGGAGACATCATCAAATTTAGTACTGGAGTCAAACACCCCTCTAACCTGGCCCGGTTTCTTAGGGTGGTATACTCCAAACATGGGTAGGAACCAGCATTCTTCAGAGTCTTTGAGTAGGAGCTAGTTCTGCATGGCAGTTCTCAAATATCTTGTCATGATCCAGGACGGGATTTCGCTTTGACCCGTCCTGGTTAGACTATGGGTTAATTGTGCTGCCTCTCTCTGGCAGCAGGAGGCTGTTTAGTGCTCACTGGACCTGGGTCCGGTGTCAGTTATACTCCTGCCCTCGGCTGAGTTAAGTGACCTCTTGTATACGTGTGCCTTGTGCCTGATATCTTGCTTGCTTGTTCGGTTGTGATCTGGTTCTGTCCCTGTTACGAGTTCTGCCTGACCCTCTTGTACTGCGCTACCTCTCGTGTATGACTCTCTGCTTGTGACCCGACTTCTCTCTGCTCGTCCCCTTGGTACCACGTCGCCCTCTTGTGTATGACCTTTGGCTCTGTCTGACTACCCGTCTGTTTGTCCCTTCTGTGCCTCGTTTGCCCGTACTGCTGTGACCTCTGTTTTGCCTGACTCTGAGTTGTTGTATGGTGTCCTGTCCTATCTGAATACAGGACGCTAAGCCCCGCCCCCTTGCAGTCACATGACCATAGGTCCCGTGCAGATTATTCAGTTTCAGTGTCCACAGGTCCTATGCCTCTTTACTTTCCTGCGCGGACTGGACCCTGACACTATTAGCCTGAAGCACGCATGGTCACCTCTGCTGTCCTGCTCCCCAGGTAACTCTTAGCACTGCTTCTGTACTCAGGACACGCGCACTGGCTCTTTGAGCAAGTGCAGTGCGGTGTCTCTGACATATCTTTGACATGAAGGAGAAGAAGTGATCTTTCATCTCTGGTTTCTTCTGCAGATTATGTTTAAGAGAGGAGAAACGTTTGAATGCCTGATCTCTGTTGTTTGGTAGACGTGGTCTGTGGGTTCTGAAGGGGAGAGGTGCGACCCAGCTGTTGGTCTCATCTTTTACGAGCCCCTTGTCCATTACCTTTAAGAACAGCTTATCCTCTACCGACATTGCTATTTGGTTGTCTTGCTTAGTTCTCTGGAAGACTGTGCACCCCAACTGATCCTCATAGCTTCCTGACACCACACTGCTGTCATGAGTAAAGTCTATTAAATGATTGGGTAGTCGGATGCTGTTTGTCAGTTCCTTGACATGGAACTCGTTGTTGCAAGGTTGAAACAGAGATGGGCGCCCTTTCTCCAATGTATTTGTTAGCATACTTGTCGCAGAAGATGGGGCGTGCATGTGACCCAAGCATACGTTTCCTATTATGACTCATCCTAGGTCAAGCTTTTGGGCATAAGGAGCATTGTTGAGTCCATTGATATGACTTCTCACTTTATGAACCTGCAGGATATCTCTTCCCAACAGCAGTATTATCTGTGCCTGAGGGTCGAGTTCCGGTATAAGTTGTGCTATGCGTTTTAAGTGAGCATGATGGATTGCCACATCTGGTGTAGGGATTTCAGACCTGTTGTCTGGGATCTGATTACACTCGATGATTGTAGGTAGTGGTAGGCAGAATTTTCCATCTAAGGACTCAATTTGGTAGTCAGTGGCTTTCCTGCTCGCTGTTGTCACAGTACCTGCACATGTCTTTAATGAGTAAGGAGTGCTTGGTCCTTTAATGTTGAATAGGTCAAAGAATGTTGATCTAGCCAGGCATCGATTACTTTGATCATCCAAGATAGCATACAGTCTCACAGCTATGTCTCTATGGCCCTTTGGGTACACTCTGATGAGGCATATTTTTGAACAAAAAACAGGAGAGTTCCAGCAGGATCCACAGGAAATCTTGTTCACTTAAAAAATAACTTTTATTGATTATCACAAAAATATGAACAAATATGATGTTCAATGCAAAAATAGCACTAGCAGCACAACACATGTAGCAGCATAATCCTACGCGTTTTGACTCTAGGTCTTAATCATGGTATAAAGGTATAGGCATTGTTCACATTTAAATAGTATACTTCCCATTCCAATCAGGTGTTATAACCATGACGAGTGTTTCAGGTTCAAGAAATAAACCAAATAGCTGCATATGGACACAAAATCATTAAAACAAAAACTTCCTTTGGCAAAGACACTGATAAAAACATATATTACATCCAAGAAAAATCCCAGAATGATATAAATTCACAATAGGAGAAAATAATTTGAAAAATGTAAGCAGATTTTTTTTTCTCCTCCTCCTTTAGTATTGTAAGATCAAATCTTGTCTCTGATTTAAACCATTTGGTATTCTTGTTTCCAGAGTGAATATCCAGAAAGATTCTCTGTTTACAAGATTGCGTTTATGATCACCACCTCTATAGGTGCACAAAAATATTTTTCCACCACCGTTAAGACCCATTGTGGCTGGTATAGGTGCTTTGTGAGAGAAATTGGGGGCATGGGTCGATCACCATTTACAAGCACTTGTAGTTGATACACCTAGTTTTATCAAGGACCCTAAATTCGTAGCAGGTATTTTCAACGATTTTGTATCGGAAGAACATTTTAGCTGGCTAGCTTGTGATGTTATAGGACTATATCCTTCAATTCCACACCATATTGCTATAGATAGCTTATCTTATCATTTGGATACCTTTAGTTCCTATAATACCGTCACTAAAGATTTTTTGATATCTGCCATTAATTTTCTTCTGACTCACAATTATTTTAGTTTTGATGGCCGTTTTTTACTCCAAAGAAACGGTGTGAGAATGGGGGCAAAATTGTCTCCGGTTTTGGCCAATTTAGTAATGTCTAGATGGGATGAACTTTTTCTTTATAATTTCTTTAGATGACCTGCTCTTTGTATGGGGGGGTACTCGATCAGAGGCAATGGCATTTGTTGATTATATAAATCACAATAATTTTAACCTCAAATTTACATTTTTTTTGATAATTGGGATATTAATTTTTTGGATTTAAAACTACAGGTTAATTGTGATAGGAGAAAGATCAATATTGCCCCCTTCAGGAAACCCACAGCCAGAAACACCATTCTGGCAGCTCAATCATGCCATCCATCACACGTCAAATACAATATACCATTTGGGGAACTTACCAGAATAAAGCGCAATTGTTCTGATGGAACGATTTTTGAAAAAGAATGTAATAATACTCTCAATAGATTATCTAATAGAGGATATCCTGATTGGTGTTTGAGAAAGGCTAAAGCTAGAATAGATAATATTGACCGTAAGACTTTACTATGTAAGTCTAAAAATGAAAATAAAAATCATTTTTCAGGCACAGGCATAACTTTTTCAACAGAATATAGTCCCCAGTATAATGATATTGTGAGTATTATTAAAAAAATATCTTCCAACATTGAATCAAGATATGAAATTAAAAGAAATTCTGGGTAGTGATGTTAGATTTGTAGCTAAAAAAAAAACCCACTTTGGGGTCCCTATTATCACCCAGACTTTTTGGAGAGCACATTTCACAATTAAAGGAAAAAAAAACGTGGTTAAATATTTAGGTTTTTTTTTGATGCGGGGCAAAATGACGTATTGCGTGTCATCATGTTAATAAGACTGATAAATTTCAATCTATACACAATTCTAATATATACCACATTCGTGATTTCATTAATTGTAATGATAATTACAGTATGTGATTTATCTTGTAAAATGTGTTTTGTGCAAATTGCAGTACGTTGGCTGCACCACTTGTGCGCTAAAAACTAGGATCCGACGGCATATATCAGGTGCTGCCAATCCCCAAGCATTTTCTTTCTTTTCTAAACATTTTGCCAGAATTCACAAGGGAGATGTAAGCGGATCAAAATGTTGTGCTATTGAGAAAGTTTATCGCCCCTATAGAGGTGGTGATCATAAACGCAAACTTTTAAACAGAGAATCTTTCTGGATATTCACTCTGTAAACAAGAATACCAAATGGTTTAAATCAGAGACAAGATTTGATCTTACAATATTAAAGGAGGAGGAGAAAAAAAAATCCGCTTACATTTTTCAAATTATTTTCTCCTATTGTGAATTTACACTCACTGGCCACTTTATTAGGTACACCTGTCCAACTGTGTGTTAAGACTTAATTTCTAATCAGCCAATCACATGGCGGCAACTCAGTGCATTTAGGCATGTAGACATGGTCAAGACAATCTCCTGCAGTTCAAACCGAGCATCAGTATGGGGAAGAAAGGTGATTTGAGTGCCTTTGAACGTGGCATGATTGTTGGTGCCAGAAGGGCTGGTCTGAGAATTTCAGAAACTGCTGATCTACTGGGATTTTCACGCACAACCATCTCTAGGGTTTACAGAGAATGGTCCGAAAAAGAAAAAAAAAACAGTGAGCGGCAGTTCTGTGGCCGGAAATGCCTTGTTGATGCCAGAGGTCAGAGGAGAATGGGCAGACTGGTTCGAGCTGATAGAAAGGCAACAGTGACTCAAATTGCCACCCGTTACAACCAAGGTAGGCAGAAGAGCATCTCTGAACGCACAGTGCGTCGAACTTTGAGGCAGATGGGCTACAGCAGCAGAAGACCACACTGGGTACCACTCCTCTCAGCTAAGAACAGGAAACTGAGGCTACAATTTGCACAAGCTCATCGAAATTGGACAGTAGAAGATTGGAAAAACGTTGCCTGGTCTGATGAGTCTCGATTTCTGCTGCGACATTCGGATGGTTGGGTCCGAATTTGGCGTAAACAACATGAAAGCATGGATCCATCCTGCCTTGTATCAACGGTTCAGGCTGGTGGTGGTGGTGTCATGGTGTGGGGAATTTTTTCTTGGCACTCTTTGGGCCCCTTGGTACCAATTGAGCATCGTTGCAACGCCACAGCCTACCTGAGTATTGTTGCTGACCATGTCCATCCCTTTATGACCACAATGTACCCAACATCTGATGGCTACTTTCAGCAGGATAATGCGCCATGTCATAAAGCTCGAATCATCTCAGATTGGTTTCTTGAACATGACAATGAGTTCACTGTACTCAAATGGCCTCCTCAGTCACCAGATCTCAATCCAATAGAGCATCTTTGGGATGAGGTGGAACGGGAGATTCGCATCAGGGATGTGCAGCCGACAAATCTGCGCCAACTGTGTGATGCCATCATGTCAATATGGTCCAAAATCTCTGAGGAATGCTTCCAGCACCTTGTTGAATCTCTGCCACGAAGAATTGAGGCAGTTCTGAAGGCAAAAGGGGGTCCAACCCCTTACTAGCATGGTGTACCTAATAAAGTGGCCAGTGAGTGTATATCATTCTGGGATTTTAATATATCTTTTTATCAGTGTCTTTGCCAAAAGAAGTTTTTGTTTTAATGATTTTGTGTCCATATGCAGCTATTTGGTTTATTTCTTGAACTTGAAACACTTGTCATGATTATAACACCTGATTGGAATGGGAAGTATACTATTTAAATGTGAGCAATGCCTATACCTTTATACCATGATTAAGACCTAGAGTCGAAACACGTACGATTATGCTGCTACATGTGTTGTGCTGCTAGTGCTATTTTTACATTGAACATCATATTTGTTCATATTTTTGTGATAATCAATAAAAGTTATTTTTTAAGTGAACAAGATTTCCTGTGGATCCTGCTGGAACTCACCTGTTTTCTGAATATCTCTTCTGAGGCTGCTCAGCCCAGTCCGTGCAGGATCAAGCACTTGGAACTATAGCAAATATGGGTGAGCTGATTAACTTTTTCTTTTTTCTACATATTTTTGAACAAGACCTACTGTCTATTGTCCCTTTACAGACTTAAGTACATTGTGAAGTGATCTCTGGCATAGCTGCATCAGGGCTCCTTTCCTCCCCGCCATGCTCACTGTTAGCTGGCGTGTTCTGTGTACTCCTTGGAGCTGGGCCAGGGTGTAGGGCAGTGTTATGATCTGTGGTGCCACATTCTGTGCATTGTACACAGACCTTACAATCCTTGGCGAGATGAGTGGTGGATAAGCAGCACTTGTAGCAGATACCGTTCTATTTCAGGAAGCTTCTGCGATCTGGTATAGATTTGCCTCTGAAGACTCTGCATTTCAGGAGAGGATAAGGCTTCTGATGAAGCGGGCACTGCTTGTCAGGTTCTTGTACCTTTGTCTCTGATTGAGAGCAGCCAGCAGACCTGTAATTGAAACTTGGAGACGAAACGTTAGTCTTGTGCACTGCCACAGATGTTCTGCTTGGGTTTGCAGCTGGTGGTGGTGCGGCATATGACATTGCAAAGTCAAAGCTGGGATCATTTCTGATTGTCACTTGTTCATGTATAAAGTCTACAAAAACTGAGAAGGGAGGGAATGAAACATTGTGTTTGTATTTGTACGTGGAACCACGTGTGAGCTGTGTGTGCTGGGCTATATATCATGTGGTATGCTGGGCTTTATATCATGCTGGGCTATACTGTGCTGGGCTACATACCATGTGGTGTGCTGGGCTATATATCCATGCTGGGCTATATATCCATGCTGGGCTATATACCATGTGGTGTGCTGGGCTATATATCCATGCTGGGCTATATACCATGTGGTGTGCTGGGCTATATATCCATGCTGGGCTATATATCCATGCTGGGCTATATACCATGTGGTGTGCTGGGCTATATATCCATGCTGGGCTATATACCATGTGGTGTGCTGGGCTATATATCCATGCTGGGCTATATACCATGTGGTGTGCTGGTGTCATGATCCAGGTCGGATCTGACAGATTAAATGCACAAAGTAACCTTTTTTTTTCTTTTTTTTCTTTCTGACGCGGCCCGTGTAATTGTCCTATGTGACGCGGCCCGCAGGCCGGTAACTAATACAATAAGACAAGGGAATAGGGAAAACCTGGGTAACAATAACAATGGTGGTCCTGCGATAGGGAACGGGGAAGTGGAGACCTCCTGCACTCCACTGAGTCAGTGTCTCTACACTCCTAATGTTCCCTAGGCCGGTTCCGCACCGGGCGCCGATCAGGAGCCTAAAAACCCTGACTCGCCCTGCACCTAAACCCTCACTAGGGAATTGGTCGGGGCGGAAACTAATCCCACCACTGCACTAAACACACATAAGGAAAAGTGACAAAACAGGGGAACACCACTTAGCTTTGCTCTGTTGCTTACGCTCCCAGCAACAGAGCCCACCAACTGCGTGCATCTTTTCCTCCACTGAGTCCAACATCTGGGTGCACTGTCCAGCAATGGAGTCCAGCACCTGATTGCAGCTGTCCAGCAATGGGGTTCAGCACCTGAGTGCAGCTTCAGCAAAAGAGTCCAGCAACTGAGTGCAGCTCTACACCATAGCTGCCACTCCACCAAGCTTTGCAAGAATTCTTCACTGACACCATAGCTGCCACTCCACCATGCTTTCCGCTAACTCCTTGCTGTCACCATAGCTGCCTCTCCAGGACTCTGACTGAGTTGTCCTGGACTATTCTCAGCACCATAGTGCAGCCTTGGAGCAAACAGAGTCCACACCTGCGTGCAGCTGTCCAGAAACAGAGTCCAGCAAATGAGTCCAGCTTTTGTATGCCAAAGAGTCCAACATTTTGAGTCCAGCTTTCCGCAACCGAGTCCAGCATCCCGAGTGCAGCTCTCCGTGCAGCTCCATTCTTTACCCAGACTTGCTTGCAAATGAGGAACTATCACCAACAGTGATTAACACACCTGATACTCTTTTATAGAGCAATCACACCTGTTACATAATCACGTGCACAAACTAAGGTAACCAGAGTGCAATGACCCTAATGGCCACCGGGGGAAAACTACCTGAAATCACCACAGTGCAATGACCCTAATGGCCACCGGGGGCAAAACCACCTTTGGCACACAGCCAAGGGAAAAAAAAGGTTACTTTGTGCATTTAATCTGTCAGATCCGACCTGGATCATGACAACTGGGCTATATATCCCTGCTGGGCTATATACCATATGGTGTGCTGTCATGAACTAATTTTCTGCTCCACCAGTTGAGAGTTCCCCTTCCGTTCTCCCTCTGGTGGTGACAGGAGGTAGTGCGGTTGGTTTAAGTGGTAGTGACCTGCCACCTGATGAGGAAGATAACGATTGGATCTCTGGAGTATCAGACTGGATATAAGACAGCCGACGCCCTATCCGGGTGCTGGTGATTCAGTCTGCTTCTCAGGTCCTGGACTTCATCTCTCTTCCAGTCTTCTCAAGTTAAGTTTGTTTTTTGCTATTGTTCATACTTGCGCTTGTTGGTCAATTCAGTTTTTTGTGTAATCAGCCTGCCCCTGCAGGGGCTATGCTGAAATTCCACTCCTATTAATCAGTATTTGCCAATCTGCTTTTTGTCCCTTATTAGACTGGCCTCTTTTTTGCTCTGTCTCAGAATATTTCAGAGTGCTGATATAGGTTTAGAAGTCTAGTGACTTCAGGGTTAATTTTGCTATCAGAAGTGTTGGACAATATTTTTGTAGGTTGTTTTTGGCAGATTGCAGACAGTGTCTTTCCTTTTCTGTCCTTTTTAGTTAGCCGGGCCCCATCGTTTGCTCAGCCTTTTTTCCTGCCTTTGTTTGTATTTTCATCTTGTTTCACCGTCAATACATGTGGGGGGCTGTCTTTCCTTTGGGGTCTGCTCTGGGGCAGTTAGTTTTCCTCTTTTCCTGCTTTAGGCTTATGTAGTTCTCCGGTTGTGATGAGGCATCTAGGACCAACATAGGAACGCTCCACGACTGCTGCTAGGGTTGCGGTTAAGATCAGGGATCTGCAATCTGCATAGCTACCAACTTCTCTGGTTTTCTGAGACTTAGCTTGTTGTCTTTTTTTCCTCCTCGGTTTCCCATTCATAACAGTGTGCTGGGCTATATATCCATGCTGGGCTATATATCATGAGGTGTGCTGGGCTATATATCCATGCTGGGCTATATACCATGTGGTGTTCTGGGCTTTATATCATGCTTGGCTATATATCCATGCTGGGCTATACTGTATACCATGTGGTGTGCTGGGCTATACAGTATATCCATGCTGGACTATATACCATGTGGTGTGTTGAGCAATATACCATGCTGATACAAACCAGACAGGCCTAAATGCATCTGCACTAATACAGGGTGCAGCAGACCCAAGTAAAATGGCAGCTGCACAGGTGCATAAATACCAAATGAAACAGCCACCCTACAATCAGGGATTGGCCGTGTGGTACACCAGTGCAGAAGAAATAATCCGCATGTGGCAGTGTTCACACAGGGAATGCAGGGCTTCTGGTTCACAACCTCTTAGTAACACCATATAGGGGGGCTGCCCAGTGCCAACTAGAATGCATCCCGTGTGAAAAGAAGCCACAAGTTTGCAGAACCATTTGGGCCCAACTGCACCCTGAAAGAAATATAAAAAGTGCACAAAAAACATATCAATATATGTAAGGTATTGGTTGAGGCCTTAATACGGAAGCTGGCAAACTGCGTCAAAGTTCCTTACACTTGCCAGTCCTACTCTGATTGAGAGCAGCCAGCAGACCTGTAATTGAAACTTGGAGAAGAAACGTTAGTCTTGTGCACTGCCACAGATTTTCTGCATGGGTTTGCAGCTGGTGGTGGTGCGGCATATGACATTGCAAAGTCAAAGCTGGGATGATTTCTGATCATTTCTGATTGTCGCTTGTTCGTGTATAAAGTCTACAAAAACAGAGAAGGGAGTGAATGAAACACTGTGTTTGTATTTGTACGTGGAACCACGTGTGAGCTGTGTGTGCTGGGCTATATACCATGTGGTGTGCTGGGCTATATATCCATGCTGTGCTCTATACCATGTGGTTGTGTTGGGCTATATATCCATGCTGAGCTATATACCATGTGGTGTGCTGGGCTATATATCCATGCTGGGCTATATACCATGTGGTGTGCTGGGCTATATATCCATGCTGGGCTGTATACAGTACCATGTGGTGTGCTGGGTTATATATCCATGCTGGGCTATATACCATGTGGTGTTCTGGGCTTTATACCATGCTGGGCTATATACCATGTGGTGTGCTGGGCTATATATCCATGCTGGGCTATACTGTATACCATGTGGTGTGCTGGGCTATATATCCATGCTGGACTATATACCATGTGGTGTGTTGAGCTATATACCATGCTGGTTTATAGTCCATGTGGTGCTGGGTTATATACCATGTTGTGCTGTGCTATATACCATGCTGGGCTATATACCATGGTGGTGCTGGGCTATATACCGTGTGGGGCTGGGCTATATACCATGTGGGGCTGGGCTATATACCATGTGGTGCTGTGCTATATACAATGTGGTGCTGAGCTATATACTATGCGGCTGTGTTATATAGCAAGGGGGGTACATTTTATATTCTATTCTATGGGGGATGCTGTGTTATATAACATGGGGGGGTTAAATTATATTCTATGAGGAGGTGGGCTGTATTATATTCTATTTGGGTCTACATTATATTCTATGGGGGGCTGTATTATATTTATTCTATGGGGGTGATTGCATCATACCATATGAGGACTAGAGGCTACATTGTATTCTATGGAGGGCTGCATTATATTCTATGGGGCCTAGATTATATTGTATGGGGGCTTTATTATACTTTGAGGGGGCTACATTATATTCTATGGGGGCTGCCTTATACTATATGAGGAGGGCTACATTGTATTATATGGAGGGGCTACATTATACTCTATGAGGGGGTTGCCACATATTCTATGGAGGGGCTGCATTATATTTTATGGGGGGTTACATTATATTCTGTGGAGTGGCTGCATTATACTTTGTGGGGTAGCTGTATTATGCTCTAAGGGGTGGCTGCATTATACTATAAGAGGGGGCTGCATTATTTTCTATAGGGGTTACATTATATTGTATGGCGGGGCTGCATTCTACTCTATGGGGTGGCTGCATTATACGGTATCGAGTATTATGGAGAATACATTATATGAAGAACTATGGGGTGCATTATACTATGGAAAGTGAATGGTACTACATGGATTACTATTGCGGTGCATTATACTATATGGAGCACTATGAGGAGTGTTATACTATATGGAGGGCTATGAGGAGTGTATTCTACTATATGGAGGACAATAGGGAGGGTATTATACTATATTGAGGACTATGGGGCACATTATATTATATGGAGGACTATAGGTAGTGTATTATACAATATGGAGGACTATGGGGGACATTATATTATATGGAGGACTATGGGGTGTAAACTATAGATGTGCTGCTGATAACATGTTACTGTATGGTGATCTGTTAGTGATCCATTAGTGATTGTTCTGTTCCCATCATTCTTTCTCAGATGGTGGAAAGAGGCCGGGAAACAAGTGTTAAATGATTTCAATATTGTCGATCACACTCATTTAGCGTCGTGAACTCAGCACATGTAAATACAACCGAAATGCTTCTGTGTGATGTGCAATATGTTAGCATTTGGGGCCCCATTTTAAATTTTGCCTAGGGCCCCACTTTGCCTAAAACCGGCCATGCCTGTGTGTCCCTATGTCCACGCTTTGCACACTCTTGTATCCTGCCTGTTCCCTCCTGCACATTGCCAGACACACTCTTTTGTGTCTTCTGTGAGCCAGCCACCTGGTTCAAGCAGTCGTGGTACCTTACCCCCCTGGGTCTGCCCCGACACTCACTGTATAGGGGGTGGTCTTCACTAGGTCAGCTCGCCATGTGTGGGTTGGTATCACGACCCAGAGGGTCCACCCCAGGAGTCCTCACACCAGCCAGGACCTCCACCTTCATATAGTATACCAGGGTGCAAGAGATGAGTACCTCGCTCACGGCTACCGCCTTGCACCATGATAGTAGAGAACGGAGATGTAAATTACAAAGTTGCTTGTTTTAACAAGTTCTTCACAATTTTAACCATTTAAGAACAAGAGACAAGGCCTAAAAGGTGTACATGCTTCTCTATATTGTTACATTAATTAGATGATAATATTAGTGATTCCAACCACAAGTAAAGTTCATAGTTCAAACAAGTAAATACAATTACTTGCCAGTAGGTTCTTAAGATTGAACTTCACTTAATTATGCCCATCACCAGAATTTTCCTGAGAAAATACACCCACCAGAGCTAATGTTTACCATTCCTCATTAACTACGTTTCACAAGGATCTCTCAAGCCTGATTTATAGTAACAAGATTAAGCATGTAGCTTCGTAAAGTTTGACATTGCTGCAGCCAGCATTAATTATTTTCACTAATTAGGTAAAAGGCATTTCACTTCAGAAAAAACAAGTTATGGGTCTTGAGTAATCAAGAGGACTTCAGTCACGGATATGTGAAGTTAATTAATACAGCATGATACTAATTCAAGGAGTTATGCTCTGTTTTCTCATTCGATGAGCCCACATGAGGTTTATGTTTTGGTTTCTTCACAGTTTAGGCCAATTTATGTCCTAATAGTCCAACGCAGGTAGTTTATATAGCACAATGTCTCAACGGGCACCTCTGGGATAATGGATTCCAATCTCACTCCAACATCTACATGGAATTGGTATTCACCTGACGTATTTACATGGATGTCTTTGCAGTATTCTATTCCCCCACCTATAAAAAAAAAATTAAAGGTGTAATCACCTCTAATTAAATTGGCAAAATTGCAAAGTTCTTGTAAAAGCAAATAACTTTGCAATTTGTGTCTTAATAATAATCCTCCCCGTTGTCAAGAATAGAGTGATTTTTAATTCTATAGTGTATAGCTAGTTTTGACAAATCGCCAGACACCTCAGTTAGGGTAAGTTCATACTAGGCATTTTTTCAGCGTTTTTTTTTCTGCAGGAAAACCGGATTTCTTGTCAAGAAAGAACCTGCAGAAAAAAAGCATGTTTTTATTGGTTTTCCTTGCGTTTTTAGCTACATCTTTTGCGGCGGTTTTGGCATGCTAGAATTCGTCTCTTGTGCATGCTGATAAAGTTTAGCATTGAAAAAAAAAGTCCTATTCTAAAGAATGAGGTTTTGGCACAAAAAAAACACTGCAAAAAATACCTGCATTTTTGGTGCATTTTTTCTTCACCCATTCAAGTCAATGGATGAAAAACACTGAAAGAAGTGACATGCCCTATGTCCAAAAAATCATGCAACGTACAAAATACTCATGACAAAAAAAAGTGAGTGCATGAGATCTCTGCTCTGAAATCACATAGGCTTTGCTGGTATGAGAGCAGCTGAAAATTTGCATAAAAATACGTCCAGTGTGAACTTAACCTTAGCCAGTTTTCTAGGCAAGGAGGCTGCTCAGAAGCTCGATGCAGTGACTCTGTGCTCCTCTCATGCTGTACAATCTACATGGAAGATTGCCAAATTTAGTCACCACTATGTCTGACCACGTGACTCAACAATGATTCGACTGTCAGCTTGAATAGTTGCCCCTCCTGCTTCCACTATAGTTCTAGCCACACCTCCGTTGTGCTGTAACCAAGAATTGACAGCATTAACAATAGCGTCAGTTTCCATTGTTGTTATGTCATCCTTTCCCACCACTAACAAGGGTTCCTTAGGAACTTCTTTTTCAAAAATAGGTTGCCAACATTCCCTCCCCTTTGTGCTTCCTGTGGTGTTGGTATCCCCCTCCCAGATTGAGTCTCCCCTTGATACAGTTGCCACCATCCCATACAGGTGTGCGCTTGGCTGCGAGAGAGCCTGTGAGGTACTGGGTATAGGGTTAGGTAGAGTGTGTGAGAGTGCTGTTGTAGCAGAAGCATTGGGAGGAGAGGTTGTTGCTTGGAGTATCTTGTGTGGGTGTGTGGCTAAATTGTCAGTGGAAGTGACAGTAGAAACGGCCGGTGCTGGGGATGATCCAGGTGGATCGATTGTTGGGTTCACCACAGGAGTGATAGGGGAAAAGGTCAGTGGCCCACTGGACCCCATTGTAACAGGGAACATGGGTAAAGCCTGTTCACTTCCCGAAGGAATATAGTATTGGCCGTTAGTGGTCATTACTGGGTAACAAGGATTTGGTGGTGTGGTGTGTAGCCTTAGTCTAAGATGTTCATCACCTGAAGTTGTGTGTGTCTTCCTGAATTGTGCCTCATTCGATTTAGACAGATCTATGTTAGTCACATGATATGGCTCAGTTTGTATGATCTGGGGCAACGTTACAAGATGACTGCCAGAAGAAACACACTTGCATTCGCCAAAATGGATGCCAGAAGAAGCACATTACATAACGTAAGAGGGGTCACTTAGGATAAGTCTAAAAAGCTGCACAATGCAGACACATATCCACTGACATCCTAATAAAAACACCATCACATACACAGTCTGGTTTAAAGTGAACCTGTCATCTGATTATTTGTGCTGCTGTGCCCGCTCTCCTGGCTGATGACGGCGCCTCCGGTGCTCTGCTTCTGGGTCCCGGTGCGTTGTCCTCACTCGGCCCCACTGTGCACCTCCCCGGCTTCCAGTCTCTTGCGCTGCAGGAAGATCCTGGTGTGCGCCGCTGCAGTTCCTTTTGCCCTCGGACGCCTGGACCCAAAAATCCCCTACAGCCAATCCGGGTAAGGCATATTTCAGGCTGCCTCCTCCTCCAGGAGGTGCCTGGTTGTCATATAGCCTTCCGCTAGTGTCCCAGGCCGGCACTTGCTTCCTCATGCTCCATGTTCCGCATGCTCGTACCCCATGCGCTGTCTGCCAGTACCCTGCACGCTCATACCCCGTGCGCTGTCTGCCAGTACTCTGCCCATTCATTACATTGTGTGCTGTCCTGGTCCCATATTCCTCTTCTCTCTAACATTCTCTCTCTCCGCAGTTACCTCCCGCCTCAGTACTCCTGTAGTCCTGTCCAGACGTCAGCCTCCAGTGTCTGCCCCTGGTTCTATATCCCTGGTTCCTGTACTACTGTGTTCACCGTCCTTCCACAGTTCCCCCTATTTCTCGCCCCTCTTACTATCGCCCCTCTTGGTATCGGCCACTGTGGTCTAGTGACCTCTGGGCTTGCCCCTGACGGTCCCTGTATAGTGATCGGTCTCCACTAGGTCAGCTCGCCCAGGGGTAGGTCTGTTCCACGATCCAGAGGGTCCACTCTATGTACTCATCCCCTAGTGGCATCCCATTGATACATGCTGCCCAATCTGTGGGCAGCATGAATCCAGCACTGGTTATATGAACGAAGAGAAAAAAATACTTTAAAAGCCACCGGGGACTGAAACTGTAGTCTAGTTGGCCTTCTCGCTGAAACGCACTTCCACAGGGGGGCATGCTGGGTGGATCCTTATAACATACCAGAACAGGTAATACTTTTTTCATAGCTACCATTTGGCTACTCCTTTATATTTGAACACTATGTCTAGGTATACTATATTGATTTGGGATAGTGCAATAGACCTCTAAGCCATGTTGTTATGGCTATGTTAAAGTAAAAGTTATATATATCGCAATGTGTTTTCCACCCCTTGTGTGCCCCATGTTTTCCCATGGGCTATTTGGTCATTGACTCTCACCCCACTGTTTCCCTATTTCCTGATAATCATAATAAAATTGTAATTTGCATTTTCATAATAATTGGCTTTGGACCTGTTTTTGATCGTGTTTTTTTCTCTGGATATATTTAATGTCTTAAGCGATTGTCTTCCTATGTCCATATGTAGACCCATCATACAGAATTACATTACAGAGCTTTTTATAAATACTTTCTTACATTTTTGAATGGGTATTGTGATAAAACACTCCAGGATCGCCTTTGCTGGGGTCAAAAGTCACGTGCGTTCAGCATGAAACTCAGGCGCAGAGCTGGGATTCGTGTATAACTGACCCTGGGTCAGGTTTATTAACGGTGAAAGCAATGCAAAAGGAAATAAAACATAAAACAAATCCTTGCCTGTCCGGCACTAACTAAACAATGGACAACCTAACTACCAACTGGCGGGCTTCTCCCGTCCAGCCAAACCACAGTTGCAGTGGGCACTGCTTCCACTCACGTGTGTCTCTCACACAGACAGGCTCTCTGTGTTCCCAGGCTGAGACACTCACACAACCACCTGGCATCCTTTTATATCCACCTCCCATTATTCATTAGCAAGCAGGTGCGATACTGACCAGACTAGGCCACATAGGAAAGGAATCTGGGCGAGATATACCTGCCCTCATCCACTATTCCCACATGATTCTCACATATCCCCCCCCTCTGCTCAGACCACTCTGGTCGAGCAATGACATCCGCCAAACAGTGCACTCGGGACAGGGCATCTGCATTCCCCATCTGTACCCCTGGGCGGTGCTCCACCGTAAAAGTGTAAGCCTGCAGGGCAAGGAACCACCGGGTCACCCGACTATTCCGTTCCTTGTTCAAGTGCATCCACTTGAGAGGGGCATGGTCAGTGATCAGCCTGAACTTTCGGCCCACCAGGTAATATTTGAGGGCCTCTAGAGCCCACTTAATGGCTAGGCACTCTTTTTCTACGACTGCATACCTTTGCTCGTGTTTATTCAGCTTCCTGCTGAGATAGAGGACTGGGTGTTCCACACCGTCCCTCACTTGTGAGAGTACGGCCCCGATACCGGTATCAGAGGCATCCATTTGTACCACAAACTCGCTGCGGAAGTCCGGAGTCACCAGTACGGGCTGAGAGCAAAGTGCCCGTTTTAGGCTATGGAAGGCTTCTTCAGCCGCTAAACTCCATTTAATCATGACGGAGTCTTTCCCTTTTGTAAGATCCATCAGGGGGGTAGCGATGGCTGCAAAATTGGGTATGAACCGGCGATAATAGCCGGCGATCCCCAGGAAGGCTTGCACCTGCTTCTTGTTGACAGGTTGTGGCCAGTCCTGAACCGCCTGAATCTTATCAACCTGGGGTTTAACAACACCCCTCCCAATTACATACCCCAAATACCGGGCTTCTTCTAGCCCGATGTGACATTTCTTGGGGTTCGCGGTTAGACCTGCCCCCCACAGGTCGTCAATCACAGCTTGTACTTTCTGGAGATGAGTCTCCCAGTCCAAGCTGTAAATGACAATGTCATCCAAATAGGCCGAAGCGTACCGCCTATGTGGCCTCAAGACTCGATCCATCAGTCTCTGGAAGGTCGCCGGTGCCCCGTGCAGTCCAAACGGCATATACACATACTGAAATAAACCTTCCGGCGTAGCAAATGCCGTCTTTTCTCTGGCAGCCTCAGCCAGTGGGATCTGCCAATACCCCTTTGTTAGAACTAGGGTCGTAATATACCGGGCTTTTCCTAACCGATCTATTAACTCGTCGACCCGGGGCATAGGATAGGCATCAAATTTTGAGACCGCATTCAGTTTCCTGAAGTCATTGCAGAACCGGATGGTGCCGTCTGGTTTAGGAATTAGCACAATCGGGCTGGACCACGCACTGTGCGATTCCTCAATGACTCCTAACTCTAACATTGCCTTCACTTCTCGGGAAACGGCTTCACGGCACGCTTCCGGGATTCGGTAGGGCTTTACATGAACTGTGACACCAGGTTCCGTTACGATATCATGTTTCATTAGCATAGTCTGCCCGGGTTTTTCTGAGAAAAACTTTTGGTTGTGAAGTAGAAACTGCCTGACCTCAGTCTTTTGCCCTCCAAGAGAGTCTCTGGAACCCGTACCTCCGGTACGGTATGCGAGCAGACAGGACGGGCCAGCTCCGCTGACAAGGCAGACCGATCCTACCAGGGCTTTATCAGATTTACATGATAAATCTGTTCAGGTTTCCGTTTACCTGCCTGGTATACTTTGTAGTTTACTTCACCAACTCTTTCCTTGATCTCAAAGGGGCCCTGCCACTTTGCCAGGAACTTACTGTCCACCGTGGGGACCAGGATCAACACCCTATCTCCGGGTGCAAACGTACGGATCTTGGCGCCCCTATCATAGATTCTTTTTTGGGCTCCTTGAGCCTGTATCATGTGTTCTTTCACGATAGGCATAACAGCCGCAATACGGTCCTGCATTTGTGTGACGTGATCTATCACTGTTTTAAATGGAGTGACCTGACCCTCCCAGGTTTCTTTTGCAACGTCTAACAGTCCGCGAGGACATCGGGCGTACAATAACTCGAAAGGCGAGAATCCCGTGGAAGACTGGGGTACTTCCCTGATGGCAAAAAGCAAATACGGAAGTAAATAGTCCCAGTTCTTCCCATCCTTGTCTATCACCTTTCTCAGCATCTGCTTCAGAGTTTTATTGAACCGTTCAACCAACCCGTCTGTTTGAGGGTGATACACGGATGTGCGTAACGGTTCGATTTGTAACAATCGGCAGAGCTCCTTCATTATCCTGGACATATAGGGGGTCCCCTGGTCGGTGAGTATCTGTTTTGGTATACCGACCCGACTAAACACATGCACCAGTTCCTTGGCAATCGTCTTGGTGGCCGTGTTACGCAAAGGGATGGCCTCCGGGTAACGAGTGGCATAATCCAAGATGACCAGGATATGTTGGTGTCCACGTGCAGACCGTGGAAGGGGCCCAACTAAATCCATCCCAATCCTCTCAAACGGGACTTCAATAATAGGTAGGGGTACCAAAGGGCTACAGAACCAGGGCTTAGGTGCAGAGGCTTGGCAGTCAGGACAAGACTCACAATATACACGAATATCGTGATGCATGCCTGGCCAAACAAAACAGTGTAATATCCTTTCGGTGGTTTTCTGGACTCCCAGGTGACCTCCCATCACATGTCCGTGGGCCAGGTCCAGCACCTGCCGCCGGTAGGGTTTTGGCACGACTAACAGTTGCACCGTATATTCCCCCTTTTTCTCTATCTGATAGAGTAAATCATTCTCCAGAACCATGTAAGGATATGCCAGCCTAGAGCCAGGTTCTACGGGTACCCCATTTATCACTTTTACATTTGTCTTAGCCTGAGAAAGGGTAGGATCCTTTATTTGCTCGCTTTGGAAGTCATCTTTCTGAACTTCTAAATCCGGCAAACGGGGAGGTGGACGGCTGTCGGCCTCCTCCTCTTCCCCGGTCTCCTCCGTATCACCCGACATGACTGAAAACGGGAACTGTAGGTCATATCCCGCAGACTCTTCCCCAGAGTCTTCCGGGGAGACCTCTTCCAGGGGTTCGGGACCCACACGCTCCCTGGGAGAAGAATCATGTACACTATTACCCGAGGGCATCAACTGATTCTCCCACAATTGCCAGAAGTGGGGAAAATCCCGGCCCAGGATAACATCATGCAATAACGCCGGGACGAGTCCCACTTTATGTTGCACAGACCCATAGGAAGTAGTAATGTATATGACCGTGGTGAGGTATGAACAGGTGTCTCCATGCACACACGTTACAGAAAATTTGTCTGATGGTCCAGTCGGGGCTGACACCAGACTGGCCTTCACCAGAGTCACCACACTTCCCGAGTCTAACAATGCCACCACATTTTTGCCATCAACAGTTAAATCACACAAGTGTTTTTCCACATCCTTTTGACCGGCATTCACACTCACTACCCGTGCAACCATAGACATGCGGTTTTTAGAGTCTGTGACGTCGCACTGCATGGGTTCAGTAGTGACCGGACAGTTCGCAGCAAAATGTCCCATCTCTTGGCAGCGGAAACACCTAACGGGCCCCTTGCTTAGACCATAGTTCGTTACTCTCGGCCTTGCAGTGCGGGCAGTCCCGTTTTCCTCCCCCACTGTCTTAGGGATTTTTCCATCTCCCCTACTCCCTGGAACAGTCTTACCGGTTCCACGTGGAGATGATGAAGAACGAGGTGGGGTAGCGTCGTCTCGGAGTCCTTCCGCCACGGAGTAACATTCAACCAGATCCACCAGTTGATCTGCCGTCGAAGGATTTACATGGCTTACCCACTTCCTCAGGGCTGGCGGTAGAGCTCTCAGGTACTTGTCCATGACAACTCTCTGGATCATCTCTGGTGCTGTCAACACCTCGGGTTGTAGCCACTTCTTCGTCACGTGGATCAGGTCGAACATCTGGGACCGCGGTGGTTTATCCGGCTGATAAGTCCATTGATGCACTCTCTGTGCATGGACAGCGGTCGTCACTCCCAGCCGGGCCAAGATCTCGGCTTTCAGTTTGTCAAAGTCCTGCGCGGCTTCAGGCTCTAAGTCATAATAAGCCTTTTGGGCCTCACCGGAAAGAAACGGGGCAATCAGGCCGGCCCATCGTGCCTTCGGTCATTTTTCTCTCACCTCCGTCCGTTCAAACGTGGTCAGGTATGCCTCGACGTCATCTTCGGTCGTCATTTTCTGCCAGTACCGACTCACGTGAATCACTCTCGACTCGGCTTCCAGGTTAAGCTCAGGTAAGCTTGCCAAGCGCTGCGCCACCTGCTGGAGAAGCGAACGTTCGGTAACTGTCATGTCCACCAACTCCTTCAGCTGGGCCATCATCACCCGATTAACTTCTTGCTGGACGGCGGTGGACTGTACCAGCGCTTTCACCACGTCCTCCATGCTCATGCTTGCAACGTGATGCCCGCGTTCTCCACCACAATGTGATAAAACACTCCGGGATTGCCTTTGCTGGGGTCAAAGGTCACGTGCGTTCAGCATGAAACTCAGGCGCAGAGCTGGGATTCGTGTATAACTGACCCTGGGTCAGGTTTATTAACGGTGAAAGCAATGAAAAAGGAAATAAAACATAAAACAAATCCTTGCCTGTCCGGCACTAACTAAACAATGGACAACCTAACTACCAACTGGCGGGCTTCTCCCGTCCAGCCAAACCACAGTTGCAGTGGGCACTGCTTCCACTCACGTGTGTCTCTCACACAGACAGGCTCTCTGTGTTCCCAGGCTGAGACACTCACACAACCACCTGGCATCCTTTTATATCCACCTCCCATTATTCATTAGCAAGCAGGTGCGATACTGACCAGACTAGGCCACATAGGAAAGGAATCTGGGCGAGATATACCTGCCCTCATCCACTATTCCCACATGGTTCTCACAGTATTGTTTCCATGAAATTGTTATGATTGAGCAGCTTGTATAAACCTCAAACAACAGGTTCACTTTAACATAAAATAATATATAATTGAGAATAAGTTCTTCTTAATATTTCGATATTTCACAGAAGGAAGTATGGCCCTTATTTTATGCAAAGATATGTATCCAAAAAAGATTTTGAATAGACTTAAGATATAAGAAAAACTGGGGGAGGAAAAGAGCATGTGAAATAAGCTATGCCAACAATGAATGGTGCTTTACCTCACCATCTTGATAACTTGTCATACAAGGTTATGTCAGTTAAAAGAAATCAGTAACCAGATTTTTGCCACCTAATCTGAGAGTATCATGATGTAGAGACAGAGAAGCTTTTTCCAGCGATATGTCACTTACTGAGCTGCTCGCTAAGCATTTAATAAAATCACTGTTTTATCAACAGAAAATTACCACTAGAGGACTAGTTACCATGTAGTCTTCCATATTCATTATCTCTGTATAACATCAGTGACCACTGATTAGCAGCTGTCTGCCTATGCACAGAGTGTCCTATCAGTGGTGTGGATGGTTACACAGAGCTCAGCATTCAGAGAACTGGTAGATCTGGAGGAGGGAAAACTGTGATTTTACTAAAAATACAACAAACAGCCCAGTAAGTGACATACAGTGAAGAGCAAAAGTTTTGAACTTTTGACTTTCAGGCTCCATATCTCATCATCCACTAAAGCTTTGATCGTGAGACTACCATCACCATCATTTTATAGACAATCATCTTGGCCGTCTCATGCATAAACTTGACTTGCAAATATTTTGCATGTGATTAGTTATGCAAATTCTTGTCATGTCACTGCATTGTTACTGTTTTGCTCCTGGTTGTGGAAAAATACAACCTGTTCTCACATTCCCTAATAGCTCA
Organism: Dendrobates tinctorius; assembly: GCF_039654945.1. Lineage (NCBI taxonomy): Eukaryota > Metazoa > Chordata > Amphibia > Anura > Dendrobatidae > Dendrobates > Dendrobates tinctorius. Next base: position 11,797,097 of record NW_027361757.1, on the reverse strand, counting down.
ATGTGTTATCAGGTTGAAAGGTCACTGGTTTGATTCGAGGAGCAGCCATGGAGACGATTGCCCTTAGAAAAGAGAAGCGGCTTCATCCAGCTCATCGATAGCAGTCTCTTGGCCAAGAAAATTGCCAAACTGCATCATGTGAGAACCATAACAGTTGGAAGAATACAAAATGAAGTCAGTCCATCCATTCAGAAGCCAAAAGGTTGACATCCAGGCAAAATATTGGAGTCAACAAGTCGGCTCATCCCAAGGCCTATCAGTTCTGGCGCCACAAACACGGCAGTAGATGTGGCTCGCATGCTTCGTAATAGTGAAGTCACAGATTTAGATTTAAGTACCGTGTGATGGACATTACACAAGTCTGGAATGGTGGCCCGAAAAAGGTGAAGAAGCCTCAACTTCAATATTGTCATAAGAAGTGTTGGCGCAATTTTGCAAACAAGTAAGAAAAGTGAATATTTAAAGACTTGAAACGGATGATTTGGAGATATGACACGCAAATGGATCTGAAAGAAATAATGGAAAAAGGGGCTAACGGATTGAGAAATTGAAGGAAATGTCAAGTTCGGTGGAGTAAGCCTAATGATATGGGGTTGTTTCACAGCCAAAGATGTATACTTGACCAGGATCGATGCTGGTCTCAATCCTGAGCTATATGTGAGCATCCTACAAGATGTGCGCATCTTACAAGTACACTCAAGTACTATGGGTATGAAAAGGACGACATAGTGTTCCAACAGGACAACAACACGAAGCATACATTGTGATTGTCGAAGAAATGGTTCATTGACAATGAAGTAGAGGTCCTGGAATGGCCCCCACAGTCCACAGACCTCAAACCAATCAAACACTTGTGGATAGAATTGAAGAAAAAACTGTATACATAGCCAAGTGAGTCGACTAGTATGCACCAACTTTGGGAACGTGTAGAAGACACCTGAGATCAAATTTCGGTGGACAGATGTTGGAATCTGATTGAGAGCATGCCCAGAAGGAATCAAGCAGTGTTGAAAGCCAAAAGGTGGATTTACAAAAGACTAACAAAATAATACAAATTTAAATTTAGATATTTAGGAGCCAAAAAGTAACAATACAGTGACATGACAACAATCTTCATAACAGAAGTGGATAATAAAATATGGAGTGTGAATATCAAAAGTTCAAAACTTTGTTATCCTTTTGATATTCACAGTATCTCTGGAATCTCCCCAACATCATGATGATATCAGACAGGGTAGCAAAAACCTTGAGACTGATTCCCTTTAAAATGTTACTCTAATGTTATTAAATTGATATAGTTAAACAGCATGCAAATAAGCATGTTTGCAATCAACTTGCTTTTTCTTTCTATTAGAGCTTTTGGCTTACGCAGTACGCAGTTTATATTTTGTTGTCAAGGAGTTCGTTCACAAGTGCCTGGTGGAGTATGCGTAGCGGCTACATTCCAGTCTGAGGAGTTAACTCCTGAAATACCAGTCAGCTCTATTAAGCTCATTAGTTCCTATACAGCAGTTAGCTGATCACATTCCTCTCCATGTCAGATGCTGACTTGGAGCTGTTATCAGTTTTCCAAAATCACAAACACCTGGCTCCCAGCTGTCGCTGCTTTCAGGGCAGTTCTTTTAACCACTACTCAATTTTCCTGATGTATACTTCTTCATCTGTTATCTCTATATAGAAATATGGTACAGTATATATTTCAGAACAAGTGTACTGACAGACCTGAGTGTGTAACAGTAGCAGAAGGATACTGACCAGAACTGTCACTCAATGATATGAGCTCCCCTGCTTCACCCCCTGCAACATGTAAGTTAAGAAACTGGAGAGTGGTGTGCATGACAATATACGTTTAATAGGAATAAACTAAATTAATATTGTATAAAGGAGGAGCATAAGGGTTGCCGTGACGTGGCGGGATGGCTTGTACATTATTTTGATCAAAATTATGTTTACTAAATACCCTTATTATTATTATTACCTTTATGCATTATTTGCAGTATATTTTTTACTTTTAGTTCAGGATATTTGTGTTTTTTGCTTTCTGTTTTCTCTGGTTAATGGTCATGTGTTAAAATGCACTTACATTGTGCATACACATTAACTTACTTGTCTCAGTTCAGATTTGTTTTTTATTCATTTCATTGTGCATTCAGTGCATATAGGGGTGTGACCGCCCTCTTTCTGAGCTGGGAAAGCCATCCAGTCTGGCCTAAGCTGTTACAAGTGGTTCAGCCGCTCGACCCTTATTCACATTCACGCCACTTGGCAAGTGATAAGGTTTTAAATACTAGAGTAGGGACTGTCCCACAAGGGTTGCCGTGACGTGGCGGGATGGCTTGTACATTATTTTGATCAAAATTATGTTTACTAAATACCCTTATTATTATTATTACCTTTATGCATTATTTGCAGTATATTTTTTACTTTTAGTTCAGGATATTTGTGTTTTTTGCTTTCTGTTTTCTCTGGTTAATGGTCATGTGTTAAAATGCACTTACATTGTGCATACACATTAACTTACTTGTCTCAGTTCAGATTTGTTTTTTATTTTTTTGTTTTTTATTCAATTTTCCTGATGTATACTTCTTCATCTGTTATCTCTATATAGAAATATGGTACAGTATATATTTCAGAACAAGTGTACTGACAGACCTGAGTGTGTAACAGTAGCAGAAGGATACTGACCAGAACTGTCACTCAATGATATGAGCTCCCCTGCTTCACCCCCTGCAACATGTAAGTGAAGAAACTGGAGAGTGGTGTGCATGACAATATACGTTTAATAGGAATAAACTAAATTAATATTGTATAAAGGAGGAGCATAAAGGAAAAATATTTAAAACAAATTGTGAGGGATCGCACAGGGGAAGGGGTGTGTCACCTTCACTCACCTCTGGGGAAAGGGGAGAAGGACCCAGCAAGGATCGGCTTTCTGGTGCCACCACTTGCCCCAGGCCAGTCAGGGAACTGCACCAACTGCAATAGTCACCGGCAAGGCTTCCCTTATAGGTACGAGTTATTGAGGAGCTCCCAGTGAGGGGGTATATACATCACCAGTCCAGGCTGGGGACACACATATAAACCTCCTGGCCGTCACTGTCAGGGCTCCTCACTAACATAGTACGGTATGCTGCCACCAGTTCCTCATTCGATATACAGTGGGGCAAAAAAGTATTTAGTCAGTCAGCAATAGTGCAAGTTCCACCACTTAAAAAGATGAGAGGCGTCTGTAATTTACATCATAGGTAGACCTCAACTAAGGGAGACAAACTGAGAAAAAAAAATCCAGAAAATCACATTGTCTGTTTTTTTTTCATTTTATTTGCATATTATGGTGGAAAATAAGTATTTGGTCAGAAACAAGCAATCAAGATTTCTGGCTCTCACAGACCTGTAACTTCTTCTTTAAGAGTCTCCTCTTTCCTCCACTCATTACCTGTAGTAACGGCACCTGTTTAAACTTGTTATCAGTATAAAAAGACACCTGTGCACACCCTCAAACAGTCTGACTCCAAACTCCACTATGGTGAAGACCAAAGAGCTGTCAAAGGACACCAGAAACAAAATTGTAGCCCTGCACCAGGCTGGGAAGACTGAATCTGCAATAGCCAACCAGCTTGGAGTGAAGAAATCAACTGTGGGAGCAATAATTAGAAAATGGAAGACATACAAGACCACTGATAATCTCCCTCGATCTGGTGCTCCACGCAAAATCCCACCCCGTGGGGTCAGAATTATCACAAGAACGGTGCGCAAAAATCCCAGAACCACGCGGGGGGACCTAGTGAATGAACTGCAGAGAGCTGGGACCAATGTAACAAGGCCTACCATAAGTAACACACTACGCCACCATGGACTCAGATCCTGCAGTGCCAGACGTGTCCCACTGCTTAAGCCTGTACATGTCCGGGCCCGTCTGAAGTTTGCTAGAGAGCATTTGGATGATCCAGAGGAGTTTTGGGAGAATGTCCTATGGTCTGATGAAACCAAACTGGAACTGTTTGGTAGAAACACAACTTGTCGTGTTTGGAGGAAAAAGAATACTGAGTTGCATCCATCAAACACCATACCTACTGTAAAGCATGGTGGTGGAAACATCATGCTTTGGGGCTGTTTCTCTGCAAAGGGGCCAGGACGGCTGATCCGGGTACATGAAAGAATGAATGGGGCCATGTATCGTGAGATTTTGAGTGCAAACCTCCTTCCATCAGCAAGGGCATTGAATATGAAACGTGGCTGGGTCTTTCAACATGACAATGATCCAAAGCACACCGCCAGGGCAACGAAGGAGTGGCTTCGTAAGAAGCATTTCAAGGTCCTGGAGTGGCCTAGCCAGTCTCCAGATCTCAACCCTATAGAAAACCTTTGGAGGGAGTTGAAAGTCCGTGTTGCCAAGCGAAAAGCCAAAAACATCACTGCTCTAGAGGAGATCTGCATGGAGGAATGGGCCAACATACCAACAACAGTGTGTGGCAACCTTGTGAAGACTTACAGAAAACGTTTGACCTCTGTCATTGCCAACAAAGGATATATCACAAAGTATTGAGATGAAATTTTGTTTCTGACCAAATACTTATTTTCCACCATAATATGCAAATAAAATGAAAAAAAAACAGACAATGTGATTTTCTGGATTTTTTTTTCTCAGTTTGTCTTCCATAGTTGAGGTCTACCTATGATGTAAATTACAGACGCCTCTCATCTTTTTAAGTGGTGGAACTTGCACTATTGCTGACTGACTAAATACTTTTTTGCCCCACTGTAAGCCCTGTTTGACAGCAGGCTTATATTGGATCAGAAACCAACCCGGATAGCATATAATAACCAAATGAGCATGTGGACGTGGGGATTCGTAAATCGAGGAAAAAGAGCAGTCCAAGATTAATTTTATATTTAATCACCGAAAAGGCACACTAGATAAATGCTAGTGTATGTATATATATATAGAACAATATACAAGTATACAGTCAAGAGTGTAGTACAAGGGTAGGGTACAGATAGGTTACAATTACCGTGTTATATAGCATGTGACCACAGGGAGGTGCTGAAGGATCACAGGTCCAAATCTTAGTTACGTGATTCCCCTGGCCGCGTCAGCTATTGGTCCTCCTGCCAGTAGAAAACTAAGTCCAAAATGAGGGGCTGCCTAATTTCTCCAAGCTACTCCCTCCCACACTCTGTACCCACCCCTGGGCTGGGCCGCCTCCCTCCTCCCATATCTGAGAGCATGATTTTCCAGCCAGAACTAAGGACGGCCCATAACTTTCCGCCCGTAGTTACAAATGGGTCTGCAGCACTGCCACTGGGTTCCACTGAATTTAATCTGTGAAGGGAGACCAAATATGGCTACAGTATTTAATTCCTGGTAGCTATGCTTCATAACTCCATAACACAAAGTGCTAGGGGTGGCTGGATGTTATGGGCTCATGGGAAAGGAATGCAGATTCCAACAATGTGCTCGGCTAGGCTCAGAAATATTGCATTCTTTTATAATAGGTCATTTTCTAGATTCCATATCTCAGAGCCTTGCACTAGTTAGCCTGGGATCTGTTGTGCCACCATGGCAGCCTGAGTGAACAAAACGAGCCAGTTGGCTGTAGCTACACAAGAATTCACACCCTTGTGATTGGTGGGGGCACATTGTCTATGCCTTTTGGGCCCCCTGGAGAGAGGCCTCAAAAGACTTGAGTGACCACTCCCACCATCCTTTAAATGGTCACCTGATGCATCAGCTGACTGTCGGTAATAGAGCAATCTACAGTGACCAAGCCTGGAGGAAGGAGCTCACTGGCTGCTGTGGTGTAACAGCTGGTTTTGTAAGTTTGTGATCCTGGTGCCTTTATTCTGCTGTGTGGTGTTTTGCAGCAGAGGAAGTTGTAAAGCTAAGTTGTGTTATTGACCCAACAGTCTCGTGTTTGTCACTGTTCCCTGTGTTGTACTATCTGCAGTGGTGATGCTAGCACCCTTGCTGGCCAGTGCACTAGCCAGGTTAGTGTGAGGCGGCAGTGAGGGATGAGGTTCCTGACGGCGGTGGGAGGATGGACCCACTTAGGTCATTAGGGGAGTACAGGTCAGGTTCAGGTTTGAGCAGATGACCATTCCTCATTTCCCTATCGGTAGGGCCTTCCTCACCCCTTTACTATCCCGATGTGTGCATGTATCGTGTCGTCCAACAACCGACCCCCAAGTTGGGTCTTTATATATCGTTACACCCCCAGTCCATGTGCGGCCAGTCCCTGATCCAGTATCTCAGACCGGTGTGTCTAAACATAGCCCTTGTCCGTGTCAGCCAACCTGACTCATGGGGTCAGTGGCTGCAGTACCGGGATCTGCCTAGAAGTGGTACCTGGTGACTACCTGCAATCTAGTCTGTCTTCACCATCAGGAGCTCCAGTAAACACCTGGTAGCTGCCAGGAATCCCATTCCATGAAGCTTCCGGTGCACACGTTTTGTGCTGATGTCAATGCCAGAGAAGATTTGGACTCTGCAGTTTTGGAGTCAACAAAGCATTGGTGAATTTTATGTACTATGCTCCTCAGCACTCAGAGACCACATTTTGTTATTTTACGGTCTGTCACTTTGTGGCTGAATTGTTGTGTTTTCCACTTTTCAATAATATCTCTCACAATTGAAATATTTAGGATGGAAGAAATTTCATGAACTGACTTGTTGCAACAGTGACATCCTATCAGACTACTACTATGAAATTCAATGATCTCTTTGGAAAGAGCCTTTCTTTCACAAATGTTAGTAACTACAGACTGCATGGTGAGGGGTTCGACTTTATACATCCGTGAGAATGGGACTGTTTGTACAACCTAAATTCAATGATCAAAAGGTGTGTCTCAATACTTTTGTCCATAAAGTGTATAAAATGAGGGCATGTAGCGAAAAGTGAAATGGCATATAATCAACTTATAGGCTGCTGCTTAGCTTCTGAAATGTCATATGATTGTCAATATCAGACAGCTAAATCTTGTAGTTTAGTTTTTTATGCTTATACATGCATCTGAAAGCAGAGGGGAGCTGTGATACGTATAACAAATCTCATTACAAGCAGATAAATCTTGTTCGCTATCCTTTTCCCTGTTCTTCATCCCCAGCAAGTTCTAGAGTATTCCACATAACTGAAACTGTCACAGTTGCTGTAGTTGATGGTTTTATTGATGACAGCAGCATCAGAATCTCGAGTCAAAGCAAATCTGACAAAAGATCAAATTATGACAGAGTTGTATCTTATGGGATAGTGGAATAGAGCTTGTTATGCTCTGAGACATAGATACCATGACTCATTTGTCAATGTCCTATCCTTCAGTCCACACACCACTGTGAAATAAAAAAAAACCAACAACTTAATTTTAGAGGCATACATCTCTCTGAAAGAAAAAAGTATTACTACCTCTCATGTCCACACAAGGTGACCCCAAATTCCAGGAGACAAGTGTCGCTGGCTTGAGTTTTATGAATTGATGTTTTCTGATGTTTTTTCAAGATCAGAGTTCCTCATCATTTTATAAATGAAAAAAAACTTGAAACTAAAATGAAAGAAAACAACAACTTTGTGTCAGTGGTGTATTGTCAATAGTAGCAGCCCACTAGGTCACTAAGGGCCTGTGAGGTGAGGAGCCTGTATTCCTGTAAGTTGATGGCGCTGTCCATTTTGGAGGAGCCCTCAGTCTGTTATGGACTTGTGTGTTTAGGGAGTGCTATGTGGCTCAATTTCAAAGGTATCTCAGGATGCAGATATAGTTGAATACAGTGATTGAACAGGGAGCCATCAGCTCCCTGCTCCACCAATCAGCCTGTTCATCTAAGTCTCAGCATAGGAGACAGAATTACATCACTAGATCATGTCCACACACAGCACAGACTGAAGCCGTACATCAGGATCAAGGTACTAGATGATTTTTTTTTTTACATACTTTGTGTGTGGGGACATTGTAATTTTGGGGGTCATCTTGGAGTGGTCAAAGAGGAAGCATCATACTGTGTCAGATATCTCTGTGTAGGCATGAAACTGTGTTGAAAACTGTGGAGGCATCTTACTGTGCCAAGGCAGAGACATATCTAGGAAGGGGCAGCCGAAGCATGTGCCCCGGTCACAGGGGGTGCAGTTGGGCCACCTAATGTTGCGGTCCGCAGTGTCTCCCCCCAGAGGCTACATTTTGTGACCCCCAGATTGGGAGTTGGCCTTTCTCGGAGCCGATTGTCAAGCTGACAAACGGCTTTCAGACAAGAGTATAATCAAAGAGCGATGTTAGAAGTGTGATCAGGTCGTATAATCACGCTGTTGACATCACTCGCCGGAACGCAGAAGAGTGAAGAACATTGGTGGTAAGTGCTTCAGTGGAGATGAAGACACCAAAGATTAAATGTAACAGGGGAGACTTAGGGTATGTGCACATGTTGCAGATTAGCCTGTGGAATTTTCTGCACAGAATCTGCATCTCTTGGCAGAAAACGCAGTGCAAAACGCTTGCGGTTTCCATGCGGAATTGATGCGGATTTTTGCTGTGTGGATTTGGTTTGTGAATTTTTGCTTTGTGCTTCGGGAGGAGACAGAGAGAGAGAGAGATTTTTATGTGCCAGACTGGAAAATCGCTGCTGCGGATCCGCAAAAAGAATTGACATGCTGTGGAAAAAAACACTGAAAATCTCCGCAGATTTTTCCAAAGCATGTGAACAGCAATTCTTCATTTACCATTGACTAACATTAGATGTGCACTACACTGCGGATTTCATGCAATTCCGCGCGTCCAAAAGCGCTGCAGATCCGCATCAAAATCCGCAACGTGTGCACCTAGCCTTAAGGTCGGGAGATTTACTGTGTGAGGGATATTTACTATGTGTGGTAGAGGAGATTTAATGTGGTGGGTAAGATTTACAGTGTGTGGGGGGAGATTTACTGTGTGTGGGGGGAGATTTACTGTGTGTGGGGGGAGATTTACTGTCTGTTGGGGAGAGATTTACTGTGTGGGGGAGTATTTTTCTGATCAGGCTGGGGGAGATTTAGTGTAAAGGGGAAATATTTGATAACAAAAGTTTAGGGAGCAAGGAGGGGACAGGTGCGGACACAATATGGGGAGCAATAGAAATATAAAGGCACAATATGAGAAACAAAGGGGGAGAAGGGGGCATGTATGGGGGATGGGTGCAGACACAGGATGGTGAGTGGGGGATGGGTGTGGGGGCTGACATAGTATGGTGAGTGGGGGTGCAGATACAGTAAGAGGAGAAATGTGGCTGTGGCATGTGTGAGGAGGCAGTATGGAAAGTGAGAGGGTAAATGTATGGGAAGAGAGGGAAAAACATACAAGGAGACAGTATGGGGGAAGAAAAGTGTGAGTGGGCACAGAATAGGGACTGAGTAGTTTGGGGGGTAGTATGGAGGTGTAAGCAGGTTGCGCGATGCAGTGACAGACAGGAGACAGAGCAAGGGTTAAATATATCCACTCGGGCACACAGCACCTGCCTGACTTGTAGACCCCTATGAGTACTTGGTCCTGTTCACATGTGCAGGGACCCTACATTATGTTATATAAATGTTGCGTATTGGGTTGATAATCTTGTAGGAGTGTTATTACGATTTAGTATCCTCTGCACAGTACATTTATTGGCACAGCATTATTATCTTATTTTTATAGTGTCATATAGTCCCATGTTCCATGGCAATATGTAGGGCGTTCTTAGATATATTTTTAATTGTATTTATATTATTGAATATATTATGTATTATGATTAATTGTTTTTAGTGCCTCATAAATTACATCTATTATGGCATGAATTTATAAACTATTCTAGTGATTTCCTTCCTATGTACATAATTTTTTGGTGTTTACCACTTGGTGTCCTCTTGACAGTATTTTGTGCTTTTTACTTGGTATTTTGATTTTATTCTGTGATTAATAAAAGTTATCTTTTAACACTATTGTATTTGGGATCTCTTCATATTCCCATGAATTATTTATAAGATATGGGATTTTTTGGTGATACTAATTGTAGAAGTGCCCTTCTAATTTTTTGGACACATTGGTTGATATCAAAGGGGGAGGGTATGCCAAGAAGGGTGAGTGTGGTGAGGGGTCACAGTGTAGAGACGTGGCCCTAAAGAGGGACACAGTGTGAGAGTACAGTGTGAAGAGAGTGCCAAATATGGAAAGGAGGTGGCAGTGTGGAGAGCATGTACCATAAGAGGGACAGTGTGGGGATCCTATTTTGTGCAGGGAATATAGTGAGGGGCAATGATCTATTGAGGGGCTCAGCATTGAGCAGATATTTTTATTCAGGAGCATTATAATAATACTGCTATCCATTATGGTAATTGTGTCAGAATGTGCTGCAGAAGAATGGAGAAGACTGAAGTCTGCAGAGACAAGCTGTGTATGAGAAAAGTCGTCATGGAGTCAGGACAAGATGAAGAAAAAAAAAAGAGAATGACTCTATAGACAACGCCATCTATAAGGTACTTGGATGTAAATGTTTTTGCGATACTGACTAATTCTCATATTATTGTTTGTTAGGAGCCTTAAAGGGGTTGTCCAAGTTTGTGATGTGTCTGCAGTCATTTAATGTGACTGCAGACATCTGAATTCTCTCAGTGTGCCCTGTACGCTGTCAGGATTTTCTGATGCCAGCAATTTGCATATATGCGGTCACATGCCGACTAGACATTCGTAGCATCACTCAATGAAAATGAATTGAGCAAGGCCGGACACGTCTAGTCGGAATGTGGCCAGAAATGTACAAATCACATACTTGTTCTCACATGAAAGTCTACTCTTGCCACCAGCAAGGGAGAATCCTAAAAGTGTGCAGTGCATGTGCAGGTGTAAGCAGGTTGGGAGATGCAGTGACGGACAGGAGACAGAGCAAGGGCTAGCAAATTTAATGATTTAATTTGACAGAGTATAAGCTCCTCGCAGGGATTAATGGTTAAATAAAGAGTTAATGCAAGAAACAAAACAGAGGGCAAAAGATGCAGAATAGCAGAAGTAAAATTGTCAAAACTCATTGTGTTCATTAGGTTCCTCCACAAATGATCCCGCAAGGGTTGTAGCATCGGCAACGACCGGTAAGTTGTCCAAAGATGGGGTCCTTTAAACGACAGTCCATCTTCTGGTGGCAGCAGTCGGTCTCCGGTACCTTCTGCTGAGCCCCCAGTCCATAAACTCACACAGCCAAAGCAACAAGAGTTGCAGCACTTGCAGAATCAAACGAGGGCTGAAGTGTCGCAAATGATGGGGTAGGCCGCAAGCGTAGGTCCGGTACCTGGCTCTCTCCCTTCCACACATGTGCAGTACTCACGGCCACTGAGCGCACGGCACCTCTCTCTCCTACAGCCACTGGGAACATGGCACCTCTCTCTTCTCCGGTCCTGCTGAAGATGACAGGAGCCCACAAGCACAGCTAGTCACAGCGCCGGTGCTCAAGGGACGGAGCACACTGCTCACCCTGCTGCACGCTGCTGATTCGCGCCCAACTGCCTGCCACCGCACGCGCTTTTCATTTATATGGCCCCTCCTACCCGGGTAATGAGGTCGGCCATCCCTGATTTCTTCTCCCAGGCAACATGGGAGGAAGGCTCAGCAGTTTCGGACCTGGCTTGGTATAGGTACCCGCAGTCCGGTCCACCTCCTTTCGGCAAACTATAGTCAATAGTCAGAGTACAGGTGCCAACCTGAATAAAGCATATAAGATAAAATGTCCATAGTGGAGAAATAGGTTGCACTTACCCTGCGATTAAAAGTTTCCTTTTAAGTCCTTTACTGTCCTCCTGCTGAATCTGTTGTTCCAGGATTAAATAAAGGAAACTTTTAATGAGAGGGTGCGTGCAACCTATTTCTCCACTATGGACACTCTGTTGCAGCACTGTAGGGACATTATACTATGTTGGGGTCAATGTGCGGGCTTCAAACTATGTTGGTGGCATGTTGCCGACATCAAATAATGTATATTTAATAATAGTAATAATAGCCATGCTAAACAAGGTACGGTAACTGTAAAGGGCCTTTTACACATAGCGATATCGCTAGCGATATCGCAAAAGCGTTGCCGATTTTGTGACGCAAAAGTGATATCGCTAGCGATCTCGTTACATGTGACACTTACCTCCGACTGGCTCCCCCGCTGGACATCGCTGATCGCGCGAGATCATCCTGGTCCATTTCTCATCGTCGGCTTCCTGCTGGCGCTGACGAGCAACGCATGGACGCGGGCGGAAGACGTCACCCTCGCTGCGTGTGACAGGTAAGTAACGACCGCCGAGCATCGCTGCGTCGCTGGTGAGATCTGCCTGTTTGGCAGCTCACTAGCGACCATTTAGCGATGCACCAGCGATCCTGACCGGGTCGTATTGTTGTCGGGATCGCTGGTGCATCGCTAAATGTAACGGGACCTTTACTGTAAATCCAGCTCTGCAGTAAGGGCCCCGTCACACATAGCAATCTCGGTAGCGAGATCGCTGCTGAGTCACGAGTTTTGTGACGCAACAGCGATCTCACCAGCGAGATTGCTGTGTGTGACACCTACAGTTGTGACCAAAAGTATTGACACCCCTGCAATTCTGACAGATAATACTCAGTTTCTTCCTGAAAATGATTGCAAACACAAATTCTTTGGTATTATTATTATCTTCATTTAATTTTTCTTAAATGAAAAAACACAAAAAGAATTATCCTAAAGCCAAATTGGATATAATTCCACACCAAACATAAAAAAGGGTGGACAAAAGTATTGGCACTGTTCAAAAAATCATGTGATGCTTCTCTAATTTGTGTAATTAACAGCACCTATAACTTACCTGTGGCACCTAACAGGTGTTGGCAATAACTAAATCACACTTGAAGCCAGTTGACATGGATTAAAGTTGACTCAACCTCTGTCCTGTGTCCTTGTGTGTACCACATTGAGCATGGAGAAAAGAAAGAAGACCAAAGAACTGTCTGAGGACTTGAGAACCCAAATTGTGAGGAAGCATGAGCAATCTCAAGGCTACAAGTCCATCTCCAAAGACCTGAATGTTCCTGTGTCTACCGTGCGCAGTGTCATCAAGAAGTTTAAAGCCCATGGCGCTGTGGCTAACCTCCCTAGATGTGGCCGGAAAAGAAAAATTGACAAGAGATTTCAACGCAAGATTGTGCGGATGTTGGATAAAGAACATCGACTAACATCCAAACAAGTTCAAGCTGCCCTGCAGTTCGAGGGTACAACAGCCAGGCCGGAGTTTGCCAAAACTTACTTGAAAAAGCCTAAAACATTTTGGAAGAATGTTCTCTGGTCAGATGAAACAAAAGTAGAGCTTTTTGGGCAAAGGCATCAACATAGAGTTTACAGGAGAAAAAAAGAGGCATTCAAAGAAAAGAACATGGTCCCTACAGTCAAACATGGTGGAGGTTCCCTGATGTTTTGGGGTTGCTTTGCTGCCTCTGGCACTGGACTGCTTGACCGTGTGCATGGCATTATGAAGTCTGAAGACTACCAACATATTTTGCAGCATAATGTAGGGCCCAGTGTGAGAAAGCTGGGTCTCCCTCAGAGGTCATGGGTCTTCCAGTAGGACAATGACCCAAAACACACTTCAAAAAGCACTAGAAAATGGTTTGAGAGAAAGCACTGGAGATTTCTAAGGTGGCCAGCAATGAGTCCAGACCTGAATCCCATAGAACACCTGTGGAGAGATCTAAAAATGACCTGGAGCAGTTTGCCAGAGAAGAATGGTCTAAAATTCCAGCAGAGCATTGTAAGAAACTCATTGATGGTTACCGGAAGCGGTTGGTTGCAGTTATTTTGGCTAAAGGTTGTGCAACCAAATATTAGGCTGAGGGTGCCAATACTTTTGTCTGGCCCATTTTTGGAGTTTTGTGTGAAATGATCAATGTTTTGCTTTTTGCTTCATTCTCTTTTGTGTTTTTTCATTTAAGACAAATTAAATGAAGATAATAATACCAAAGAATTTGTGTTTGCAATCATTTTCAGGAAGAAACTGAGTATTATCTGACATAATTGCAGGGGTGTCAATACTTTTGGCCCCAACTGTATCAGCGACCTGCCCCACTGCCGGTATCGCTGATCGTTGATGGAAAGCCCTGGACATTTTTTTGGTCACTGGTCTCTCGCTGGCCAGCACGCATAGCTGCGTGTGACAGGCGGGAGACCAGCAACCAGCGATAAGCGCGCTGGTAACTAAGGTAAACGCAGGGTTTCTAAGCACCGGGCGGTGCTTAGAAACACGATGTGTACCTTACTTACCAGCGCGCTGATGCAGGGAGCTGGTAACCAAGGTACACATTGGGTTTCTAAGTGACGCACGCCCCTTAGAAACCCGATGTGTACCATAGTTACCAGCTCCCTGCATCAGCGCGCTGGTAACTAAAGTACACAGCGACGCCACGTGCTCGGCGTCGCTGGTGAAGCTGTCTGTTTGACAGATCACCAGCGATCATGTAGCGACTCACCAGCGATCCTGACACGTTGATATCGTTGTCGGGATCGCTGGTAAGTCGCTATGTGTGACGGGCCCTAAGCTTAACCACTTACTAGAAAGTATAATTATATACTTTTTATCTTTTATCTTTATGATTTCTTCCAGGCTCCGGGGCATGAGGTGCCAGGAAGAAATCTCTGCCTCCTGTCTTTATTATCATACTTCCCCCATGCACATCCCACTGCCCTGTGACATGTAGCTGTGGCGCCTTGATCCCACACATGTGCCCTGCACTCGCGCTTTTATTATAACCTTATCCGCCCTTCTACGGGCAGTGTCTTCATCCTTCTGCTCCGGTGAGTCACTGCACAGTTATTTTATTTGATAATTAACATGCTAGATAAACAATTTGCTAATTACGTTCTTTAAAAATTATGTTATCTTACTCAAAAAAATCCCTCCAAGGTTCTGGCCAGAAGAAATCTCCCTTCTCTCTAACTTGCGGTCCATGTCCTGCTATCAAGTGTAGGAAGAAGACAGTTCAAGTCACTATTGAACAATCAAAAATGCATTTCATTGTATCGGTATGCAGTTCTGTGCTGAGGGAAAGAAGTTCTTGCAACTACACTGCAGGCAGAAGCACGGGTGGGTATTTGCAGGTACAAAGGTTATGTTCACAAGTTGCGTTTTTGAAACTTTTTAATGCAAATTACAAGCTGTTTTTTTAATAGCAGCAAAAGTTATGATATTTCAGAAATCTCATGCCTACACATTGTTTTTTTTTCCCTTACTGAATTGGAAAACTATTGCATTTTTGGAAATTGCAGCATGTCACGTCTTTGAGCGTTTTTAATAGCAGTTTTTCACCCATACAAAGCAATGAGTAAGTGCAAAAACACACCAAAAAATGCAGATATCAAGTTTTGCTGCGTTTTTAGTAAAAAAAGCAGATACAGCAGGATGTGAAACCCCTTTATTTTTGTCATTTTGCCAAGTTTAAACCATAATGTCTTGGTGTCCTCACCTGAGAATGGCAGATAGGATCAGTACAGTTTAATTAAGCTTAGTAGAGTTTAATTAAATTAGTGATATATGTAAAGTAAATATTGGCTGACCAAGGTGCGAAATGGAACAATACCTGACCAACTCAATGGCCAACCAAAGTGTGAAAGTATATCCTGCCATACAAACTCTCTGCCAATGTCGTACATAAACTATTCCCCACCAATTCACCTCCCCCCGCTGTTACATTTGTAATTGTGTATTTTTTCATGAACTCATATGAAATTTTTTGTTCAGAATAGTCACTATTTTTTCAACCATAAAAACATTTTTCCACAAAATAAATTTGATCAAATTGCCCTTTTTCCACAAATGGATGGTTTCACATATGTCTGCTTTTTGTAAGCAGCTTCTTTACTGCCAAGAGAGCCTTCAGCAAAAACGCAAGATGTAAACATAGCAAAAGCTTGTTGCTTAATTAAAATAAAAAAAGTTTCAGCAACTACAGTGTTGCTGCAATGCAAAAAGAGTGAATAGCTAGTTACAGAGCATGAAAATGTGGAGAGTCCTTGAACATATTAGACTGGTACGTGCACCAAACGCCTTTTAACCCCTTCCTGACATCAGACGTACTATCCCGTCCATGGGACCCGGGCCCCTATGCCCATGGACGGGATAGTACGTCTACCGTGATCAGCGGCGCCCACGTGGTGAGCGCCGCTGATCGCGGCCGGGTGTCAGCTGATTATCACAGCTGACACCCGGCACAATGTGTCAGGGGCGGTCACGGACCGCCCCCGACACGTTAACCCCTTGCACACCGCGATCAAACATGATCGCGGTGTACCGGGGGTTAAAGGGAAGCATCGGCAGGGAGGGGCTCCCTCCGTGCTTCCCTGAACCCCCCACGGCAGCGCAATGTGCAGCGCTGCTGCGGGGGACTCCTTTCCTGCAGGCCCCCGAATCCAAGATGGCGACGGGGGCCTGCAGAAAGCTGGCTTCCTCGGTGCCTGCAAAGCGCAGGCATGAGGAAGCCTTCTGCACTGCCTGTGACAGATCGCTGATATTCCCCCCAAAAAATCCATTTTTTGGAAAAAAAAAAAAAAAAATAAAAGTACACATATTAGGTATCGCCGCGTCCGTAACGACCAGCCCTATAAAACCCCTTTAGCGACCCCCTTAAAAAATAAAAATAAAAAACAAAGCAAAAAATAATGATTTATTATCATACCGCCAAACAAAAAGTGTAATAACGCGCGATCAAAAAGACGCATATAAATATCCATGGTACCGCTGAAAACTTCATCTTGTCCCACAAAAAACAAGCTGCCACACAGCATCATCAGTGAAAAAATAAAAAAGTTATAGCTCGCAGAATAAAGCGATGCAAAAATAATTATTTTTTATATAAAATAGTTTTCATTGCATGAAACCGACAAAACATAAAAAAACGACCTAAATGAGGTATCGCTGTAACCGTACTGAACCGAAGAATAAAACTGCTTTATCAATTTTACCACACGCGGAACGGTGTAAACTCACCCCCCCAAAAGAAATTCATGAAACGCTGGTTTTTGTTCATTCTGCGTCCCAAAAATCGGAATAAAAAGCGATCAAAAAAATGTCACGTGCCCGAAAATGGTACCAATAAAAACGTCAACTTGTCCCGCAAAAAATAAGACCTAACATGACTTGGTGGGTCAAAATACGGAAAAATTATAGCTCTCAATATGTGGTGATGCAAAAACAATTTTTACAATAAAAAGCGTCTTTTAGCGTGCGACAGCTGCCAAACATAAAAACCGCCATAAATAGTAAACCCCCCGTTATCACCCCCTTAGTTAGGGAAAAATAATAAAATAAAAAAAATGTATTTATTTCCATTTTTCCATTAGGGTTAGGGTTATGGCTAGGGCTAGGGTTAGGGCTAGGGTAGGGTTAGGGCTAGGGTTAGGGTTAGGGCTAGGGTTAGGGCTAGGGTTAGGGTTAGGGTTAGGGTTAGGGCTGAGATTAGGGTTAGGGGTGTGTTGGGGTTCGGGTTGGAGTTAGAATTGGGGGTTTCCACTGTTTGGGCACATCAGGGGCTCTCCAAATGCAACATGGCGTCTGATCTCAATTCCAGCCAATTCTGAGTTGAAAAAGTCAAATGGTGCTCCTTCCCTTCCAAGCTCTGCCATGCGCCCAAACAGTGTTTTACCCCCACATGTAGGGTATCAGCCTACTCAGGTCAAATTGCAAAACAATTTTTGGGGTCCAATTTCTCCTGTTACCCTTAGGAAAATAAAAAATTGGGGGCAAAAATATCATTTTTGTGGAAAAAAATGATTTTTTTATTTTCACGTCCGAGCGTTATAAACTTCTGTGAAGCACTTGGGGGTTCAAAGTGCTCACCACACATCTAGATAAGTTCCGTGGGGGGTCTAGTGTCCAAAATGGGGTCACTTGTGGGGAGTTTCAATAGTTTAGGTACATCAGGGGCTCTCCAAACGCACATGACACCCGCAGATCATTCCATCAAAGTCTGCATTCCAAAACGTCACTGCTTCCCTTCCAAGCCCCGACGTGTGTCCATACAGTAGTTTTCTCCCACATATGGGGTGTCAGCGTACTCATGACAAATTGGACAACAACTTTTGGGGTCCAATTTCTCCTGTTACCCTTGGGAAAATGAAAAAATTGGGGACTAATTCATCATGTTTGTGGAAAAAATACGATTTTTTTATTTTCATGCCCGGGCATTATAAACTTCTGTGAAGCCCTTGGGGGTTCAAAGTGCTCACCACACATCTAGATAAGTTCCTTAGGGGGTCTTGTTTCCAAAATGGGGTCATTTGTGGGGGTTTCCACTGTTTAGGTACATTAGGGGCTCTCCAAAGGCAAAAGGACACCTGCAGACCATTCCATCAAAGTCTGCATTCCAAAACGTCACTACTTCCCTTCCGAGCCCTGACGTGTGTCCATACAGTAGTTTTCTCCCACATATGGGGTGTCAGCATACTCAGGACAAATTGGACAACAACTTTTGGGGTTTAATTTCTCCTGTTACCCTTGGGAAAATAAAAAAATTGGGGACTAACTGATCATGTTTGTGGAAAAAATACGATTTTTTTATTTTCATGCCCTGGCATTATAAACTTCTGTGAAGCCTTTGGGGGTTCAAAGTGCTCACCTCACATCTAGATAAGTTCCTTAGGGGGTCTAGTTTTCAAAATGGGGTCATTTGTGGGGGGTTTCCACTGTTTAGGTACATTAGGGGCTCTCCAAAGGCAACATGACACCCGCAGACCATTCCATCAAAGTCTGCATTCCAAAACGTCACTACTTCCCTTTCGAGCCCTGACGTGTGCCCATACAGTAGTTTTCTCCCACATATGGGGTATCAGCATACTCAGGACAAATTGGACAACAACTTTTGGGGTCCAATTTCTCCTGGTACAGTTGGGAAAATAAAAAAATGGTGACTAAAAGATTATGTTTGTGGAAAAAATACGAATTTTTTATTTTCCTCGCCCGGGCGTTATAAACTTCTGTGAAGCACTGGGGGGTTCAAAGTGCTCACCACACATCTAGATAAGTTCCTTGGGGGGTCTAGCTTACAAAATGGTGTCATTTGTGGGGGTTTCCACTGTTTAGGTACATCAGGGGTTTTCCAATCGCGACATGGTGTCCGATCTCAATTCCAGCCAAAAAGTCAAATGGCGCTGCTTCCCTTCCGAGCTCTGCCATGCGCCCAAATAGTGGTTTACCCCCACATGTGGGGTATCAGCGTACTCAGGACAAATTGCACAATAACTTTTAGGGTCCTGTTACCCTTGGAAAAATAAGAATTGAGGGTGAAAAGATCATTTTTGTGGAAAAAATATGATTTTTTAATTGTACGGCTGTATGTTATAAACTTCTGTGAAGCCCTTGGGGGTTCAAAGTGCTCACCACACATCTAGATAAGTTCCTTAGGGGGTCTAGTTTCCAAAATGGTGTCATTTGAGGGGGGTTTCCACTGCTTTGGTACATCAGGGGTTTTCCAATCGCGACATGATGTCCGATCTCAATTCCAGCCAAAAACGTCAAATGGCGCTGCTTCCCTTCCGAGCTCTGCCATGCGCCCAAACAGTGGTTTACCCCCACATGTGGGGTATCAGCGTACTTAGGACAAATTGCACAATAACTTTTAGGGTCCTGTTACCCTTGGGAAAATAAAAATTGGGGTGAAAAGATCATTTTTGTGGAAAAAATATGATTTTTTAATTGTACTGCTGTACGTTATAAACTTCTGTAAAGCCCTTGTGGGTTTAAAGTTCTCACCACATATCTAGATAAGTTCCTTGGGGGGTCTAGTTTCCAAAATGGGGTCACATGTAGGGGGTTTCCACTGTTTAGGTACATCAGGGACTCTCCAAACGTGACATGTCGTCCGATCTGAATTCCAGCCAATTTTGCATTGAAAGAGTCAAACGGCGCTTCTTCCATTCTGAGCTCTGCCATGCGCCGAAACAGTCGTTCCCCCCCACATATCAGGTATCAGCGTACTCAGGACAAATTGCACAATAACTTTTGCAGTCCAATTTCTCCTGTTACCTTTGGTAAAATAAAAAAATTGAACCTGAATTTTTTTTTGTGAAAAAAAGTTAGATGTTCATTTTTTTTTAAATATTCAAAAAAATTCAAAAAAATTCCTGTGACGCACCTAAAGGGTTAATAATAGTGTTGAGCATTCCGATACCGCAAGTATCGGGTATCGGCCGATACTTGCGGTATCGGAATTCCGATACCGACTTCCGATATTTTTTCAATATCGGAAGTCGGCATCGGAATCGGAAGTTCAAAGTTGATTGACAGCCTGACGTCATCATGATGCGCGGTGTGTGCGCATCATGATGCGCCGTCATTTCGGGCCTTCCGGGGGTCTCTGCCGGCCTGCCGGGGGGCTGTGTGGACTGCCCGGGGTCTGTACCGGCCTGCTGGGGGGCTGTGCCGGCCTGCCGGTGGTCTGTGCACCCTGTGGGGGTCTGTACCGGCCTGCCGGGGGGCTGTGCCGGCCTGCCGGTGGTCTGTGCACCCTGTGGGGGTCTGTACCGGCCTGCCGGGGGGCTGTGCCGGCCTGCCGGGGGGCTGTGCTGATGTCCGGGGGTCTGTGCAAGCATCGTCCGATGGGACTACAAGTCCCATCTGGCGATGCCTGCTACCATGACAGTGATTGACACATTAGCCAATGATGGGACAGTAGTAGTCCCATCATCCGGCTAATGTGTTAAATGTTAAAAAAAAAAAAAAAATACTACATACATACTACATGCATGCTACATACATACTACATGCTACATACATACTACATATATACTACATGCATACTACATACATACTACATGCATGCTACATACATACTACATGCTACATACATACCACATACATACTACATACATACTACATACATACTACATGCATGCTACATACATACTACATGCTACATACATACTACATATATACTACATGCATGCTACATACATACTACATGCTACATACATACTACATATATACTACATGCATGCTACATACATACTACATGCTACATACATACTACATATATACTACATGCATGCTACATACATACTACATGCTACATACATACTACATATATACTACATACATACTACATACATACTACATGCATGCTACATACATACTACATGCTACATACATACCACATACATACTACATACATACTACATGCTACATACATACTACATATATACTACATGCATGCTACATACATACTGCATGCTACATGCATGCTACATACATACTACATACATACTACATGCTACATACATACTACATATATACTACATGCATGCTACATACATACTGCATGCTACATGCATGCTACATACATACTACATACATACTACATGCTACATACATACCACATATATACTACATACATACTACATACAATACATTCATACAATACATACATAGACATACAGTACATATAACATAGAGTAACATACTTACCAATACTTGTCACATTGTTCCCCGAAGCCATTGTCTTTTACGGAATAAATATTAACATAACAAACCACAAAAATACTCACCCACGATCCGAAGCAGTCCACGAGTGTGTCCCACGACGATCTTGGGTAGAGAACTGCAGCATCAGCTGTTGCTGCCGTTCTCTACGGGCTGCAGGAATCCAATGACGGAAGGTAGGTATCCTTCCGCACTGTATTCCTCCGCCACTTAAAAAAAAAAAGTCCCTAGTCTCACTTTATGCCATTGCTGCGTGGGAAATTCCCACACTTGTAGTCCCATCGGACGATGCCTGCACAGACCCCCGAAGCCTGCACAGCCCCCCGGCAGGCCGGCACAGCCCCCCGGCAGGCCGGCACAGCCCCCCGGAGCCTGCACAGCCCCCCGGCAGGCCGGCACAGCCCCCCGGCAGGCCGGCACAGCCCACCGGAGCCTGCACAGCCCCCCGGCAGGCCGGCACAGACCACCGGAGCCTGCACAGACCCCCTGGCAGGCCGGCACAGCCCCCCGAAAGGCCCGTACAGACCCCAGAGAGGCTGTACAAGGGAAAAACAGGATTTTTCTTATTCCGATACCGGAAGTCCCATAGACTTGAATGGGACTTCCGGTATCGGAATCGGCGATACCGATACTTTTTTTTAAGATCGGCCGATCCATTCCGATCCGATACTTTGAAGTATCGGACGGTATCGCTCAACTCTAGTTAATAAACTTCTTGAATGTGGTTTTGAGCACCTTAAGGGGTGCAGTTTTTAGAATGGTGTCACTTTTGGGTATTTTCTATCATATAGACCCCTCAAAGTGGCTTCAAATGTGATGTGGTCCTAAAAATAAAATGGTGTTGTAAAAATGAGAAATCGCTGGTCAACTTTTAACCTTATAACTTCCTAACAAAAAAAAATTTTGGTTCTAAAATTGTGCTGATGTAAAGTAAACATGTGGCAAATGTTAGTTATCAACTTTTTTGTGTGCAGTATCTCTGTGATTTAAGGGCATAAAAATTCAAAGTTGGAAAATTGCAAAATTTTCAAAATTTTCGCCAAATTTTCGTTTTTCTCACAAATAAACACAAGTTATTTGAATGAAATTTTACCACTAACATGAAGTACAATATGTCACGAGAAAACAATGTCAGAATTACCGGGATCCATGGAAGCGTTCCAGAGTTATGACCTCATAAAGGTACAGTGGTCAGAATTGTTAAATATGGCCCGGTCATGAACGTGCAAAACACCCTTGGGGGTGAAGGGGTTAAACTTGTCGGAGATCATGTTTTCTACACTTTTATGTGAAATGGTATATACAATTTAATAATTCCACTAGCATTCCTGAGCCTAAAGGTATCAGCAAGATTGGCTGACAGCCTATTGTGTATGGGCACTTCCCGTCTCTGGAGTGGGATGGATCTGGCCTGCTGAAATTCATTGGCTGATCCTTTTTTTATCGTCATATATAACCTGCTGCCAAAGGTAGAGACTGGCAGTGGCTTTCTCATTCATAGAGAACCTAGATGTATTACAACATTGTTCTAGTCTACCTATTAAAAGACTACCATTTCTCTGTAATGTTCTTTTCCAGTGCTGTAATGTCCTGATCAGTCCTGTCTGCGTCTTATGATTTTTTGTACTTTTGTCTTTTTGACCTTTTACCTGTCTGTGCATGTGCCAAATAATAAATGTTGTACTTTTATATTTACTTTTGAATCCATTACTCCTTTTTTTCTCCTCTGTTTGCATTATTTATGGAGTGGAATCATGTATGTGATGGCGGTTTATTCATCATGTTTACCGCCTATTTTCTTAGGTAGAGTATTGGGCGTTTCTTTATGTCTTATGTTCCAACAGAATGAACTACTTGGGACATAAAAACCATGGCTGTTCCTTCTGAGCTATCTAATCGAGACCAACAGACATCACATTTGCCAAATCCACCACTTAATATAATCCTGACAGGTGGAGATCTGCCGTGTTCTTGCCCTTGCTTTGTTAGAGCCTAGCACACAACACAAACCTAAACACACTGTGAAGCCACATCTGACTCTTCAGGGAGACCTATAAAGAACAGGATACAATCACTTTGGATTATTCCAATCAATTTCATTTTAATGGAAAATCCACTTTTGTGATCTCAACTAAAAGGGTGCCATTTGGGCACTGGCAGGTTGTCTCAGCTACAAGCTATTTGACATCTTAAAGTGAAGCCAAGAAACCTGCTGAGGTTGTGTTATAGTTGCTCATTTTCAGCTTCTGAGAGGAAGGAATTGGTGCTACAATTATGCCACGAATTCCCATAGGACGCCTCATTGACCCTGAAAATGTTATTTCTTTCGGTTTTCTTTGCCCAATAAAATCTCCCAGTGATTACTGTAATTGCTTATCTCAGGCATCTCGCTGCTTCTCTACTATTAAGGCTTGCTCTGTTAAGGGCGCCATCTGTAATAACTGTAATTTTAAAATAATTGGGTTAAATGGAAGCTAAAGTTTGTTACTGAAACAGCAGGCTTACAATGGTGACATTAATGGACAGTATGTTAAATATGATGATCGAAAAGACTAACAACACTGCTATTCATAAAACGCAGTGTGTCCCCATAATCCCAAACACTAGCAGACAATCCAGAATTACATTCTTCGGAATAGCACTTTACAATATATCATTCAGTACAGGATTATTATTATTTTCTGATAATGAAGACATAAGTGGTCAAAAAGGTGTTCAAAAAGTAATGTAGCATCAAAGAAAAAACCTTATTGAAATCTATAATCTTTATTAGATAGTATTAAAAGTTTATGACCCAAGACTATAAGCAAACAAATATATACACCTCAAAAAGCCCTAGGTAGCCCGGTCAGCTGTGTCTCCTAACACCCAATGGGGAATACGACAATTGGCTCCCCCGCTCCTCGGCGGCTTTCCCTAGGAGATCCTATTGCTTCCTGTCCTCTATTATATAGGAACAAATGTCAGCAATCTAGCATGTCCTGGGTAATTTCATAAGATTACATGTAGCCATAAACAATGACAGCACAAAATTAAATACCGTATAATTACCAATAACAGTAACGGCAAAAAGCAGACAACTTATTCTGGGAACAGCAATTGTGCCACAGGTGATCAACCCTGGAGATAGTAATCCATTGACAAAATATTGCACCTCAACAATGTGAATTATTTGTGCATAAAATCAGTTATAAAAAGTAGAAAATAAAGTGTCAGTGCGTTGTTCATATGGTCTATACAATAAAGGTTAGTTATCCATAATTGATGTCCAAGATAAGCCCTTCCTGCCTCAACTCGCTTCCCCAAGGATGGTTCATCAGGAAGCTCGATAGCACGATATCCTACTTCAGATGTTTGAGGAATACTGTGATCCGCACCAGGTTTGTGTCTTTTTATACCTAGCCTGGTTATCCAGACATCATTCATATCCGATCCCCCTGTAGATTATATAGGTGGGTACAAGTGATCCCTAATAATCCTTATTAATATTCAAAATGGACAACGTCTATACCTTTTCTGGGACTTTCTGCATGTTCCTGCGATTTATATCATGTCACATCCGGTTAAATATATCCCGCGATCTTTGATGTCTTAAAAGTCCATGCGCTCTGGTTACCCTGCGTTCCATTCAATGATACTGTCATGATGTGACATGACCCAAGGGGGGGGTCAGTCAGCGAACCGCACAACACACAATGGGATGGAAATTGGGCAGGAAGGCCCTACTGATATGGAAATGGGGAATGGTCACCACCTGAACTCAAACCTGAGCCTGTCCCTGCACTCCCCTAATGCCCTAAGTGGGTCCTTCCCCCCACCGCCATCAGGAACCTCATCCCTCGTTGTCACCTATTATTGCCCTGGCTGGCAAGGGGCACTAGCCTCAACACTGCAGATAATATCACACAAGGGACAGTGACAAACATGAAAGGGACGGGGTAAAAACACAACTTAGCTTTAACTGCCTCTGCTGCAAAGCACCGTACAGCAAAATAAAGGCACCAGGATCACAAACTCCCGAAACTAGCAGATGCACCGCAGCAGCCAGTGAGCTCCTTCCTCCAGGCTTGGTCACTGTAGATTACTCTATCAATGACAGTCAGCTGGTGCATAAGGTGACCATTTAAAGGATTGTGGGAGTGGTCATCACCTACATTAGCTGACCTAGCCACACTGTAGATACAGCTCATTGCCAGCGGGGGAAAACTGATCTTAACCCCCGTTGGTCCTGAAAGGAAAAAAGCTATATTTATAACACAATGGAACCAGAGCTGCCACAAATCCAAAAATGGATCGTGACAGATACAGATACAACTGACAGTTCTATCTAGGGCTTGTTGAGGTATGTAAGTGTTTGTTTATGTCTGTCTTGAGTCATATATTTTAAATATTATGTAATACAGTGGCTTGCAAAAGTATTCGGACCCCTGGAACTTTTCAACCTTTTCCCACATATCATCCTTCAAACATAAAGATACCAAATGTAAATTTTTGGTGAAGAATCAACAGCATGTGGAACACAATTGTGAAGTTGAACAAAATTTATTGGTTATTTTAAATTTTTGTGGAAATTCAAAAACTGAAAAGTGGGGCGTGCAATATTAATCGGTCACTTTACTTTCAGTGCAGCAAACTCACTCAAGAAGTTCATTGTGGATCTCTGAATGATCCAATGTTTTCCTAAATGATTAATGATGATAAATATAATCCACCTGTGTGTAATCAAGTCTCCGTATAAATGCACCTGCTCTGTGATAGTCTCAGGGTTCTGTTTGAAGCACAGAGAGCATCATGAAGACCAAGGAACACAACAGGCAGGTCCGTAATACTGTTGTGGAGAAGTTTAAAGCTGGATTTGGATACAAAATGATTTCCAAAACTTTAAACATCCCAAGGAGCACTGTGCAAGCGATCATATTGAAATGGAAGGAGTATTATACCACTGCAAATCTACCAAGACCCGGCCGTCCCTCTAAACTTTCATCTCAAACAAGAAGACTGATCAGAGATGCAGCCAAGTGGTTCATGATCACTCTGGATGAACTGCAGAGAGCTACAGCTGAGGTAGAACAGTCTGTCCATAGGACAACAATCAGTCGTGCACTGCACAAATCTGGTCTTTATGGAAGAGTGGCAAGAAGAAAGCCATTTCTCAAAGATAGCCATAAAAAGTGTTTAAAATTTGCAACAATCCACCTGGGAGACACACCAAACATGTGGAAGAAGGTGCTCTGGTCATATGAAACCAAAATCGAACTTTTTGGCAACAATGCCAAACGATATGTTTGGCGTAAAGGCAACACACCTCATCACACTGAACACACCATCCCCACTGTCAAACATGGTGGTGGCAGCATCATGATTTGGGCCTGCATTTCTTCAGCAGGGACAGGGAAGATGGTTAAAATTGATGGGAAGAAGGATGGAGCCAAATACAGGACCATTCTTGAAAAAAACCTGTTGGAGTCTGCCAAAGACCTGAGACTGGGAAGGAGATTTGTCTTCCAACAAGACAATGATCCCAAACATAAAGCAAAATCTACAATGGAATGGTTCACAAATAAACGTATCCAGGTGTTAGAATAGCCAAGTCAAAGTCCAGACCTGAATCCAATCGAGAATCTGTGGAAAGAGCTGAAAACTGCTGTTCACAAACTATCTCCATCAAACCTCACTGAGCTCGAGCTGTTTGTCAAGGAAGAATGGGCAAGAATTTCAGTCTCTCCATGTACAAAACTGATAGAGACATACCCCAAGCGATTTGCAGCTGTAATTGCAGCAAAAGGTGGAGCAACAAAGTATTAAGTTAAAGGGGCTGAATAATATTGCACGCCCCACTTTTCAGTTTTTGAATTTCCACAAAAATTAAAAATAACCAATAAATTTCGTTCAACTTCACAATTGTGTCCCACTTGTTGTTGATTTTTCACCAAAAATTAACATTTGGTATCTTTAATGTTTGAAGCATGATATGTGGGAAAAGGTTGAAAAAAATCAGGGGGCCGAATACATTCACAAGGCACTGTAAACATTATAGATTTTAACCCCTTAGTGACGGAGCCAGTTTGCAGCTTAATGACGAGGCCAATTTTTACAATTCTGACCACTGTCACTTTATGAGGCTATAACTCTGGAACGCTTTAATGGATCCTGCTGATTCTGAGAATGTTTTTTCATGACATATTGTACTTCATGATAGTGGTAAAATTTATTTGGTAAGTCTTGTGTTTATTTATGAAAAAAACGGAAATATGGCAAAAATTTTGAAAATTTTGCAATTTTAAAACTTTAAATTCATATGCCCTTAAATCAGAGAGATGTGTCACACAAATTTCTTAATAAATAACATTTTCCACATGTCTACTTTACATTAGCACAATTTTGGAAGCAAAATTTTTTTGTTAGGAAGTTATAAGGGTTAAAATTTGACCAGAGATTTCTCATTTTTACAACAAAATTTACAAAACCATTTTTTTTAGGGACCACCTCATATTTAAAGTCACTTTGAGGGGTGTACATGACAGAAAATACCCAAAACTGGCACCATTCTAAAAACTAGACCCCTCAAGGTGCTCAAAACCACATTCAAGAACTTTAGTGACCCTTTACGTGCTTCACAGGAACTAAAGCAACGTGGAAGGAAAAAATTAGCATTTAACTTTTTTTTGCAAAAAATTTACTTCAGAACCAAATTTTTTTTATTTTCTCAAGTGTTAAAAGAGAAAATCAACCACAAAATTTGTTGTAAAATTTCTCCTGAATATGCCGATACCCCATATGTGGGGGTAAACCACTTTTTCAGCACACAGCAGAACTTGCAAGGGATGGAGTGCCGTTTGACTTTTTCAATGCAGAATTGGCTGGAATTTAGATCGGATGCCATGTTGCGTTCAGAGAGCCCTTAATGTGCCTAAACAGTGGAAACCTCCAAAAAGTGACCCCATTTTGGAAACTAGACCCCTCAAGGAACTTATCTAGATGTGTGGTGAGCACTTTGAACCTTCACAGAAGTTTATAACGTATAGCCGTGAAAATAAAAAATCCATTTTTTTTCCACAAAAATGATCTTTTCACCCCCAAATTTTTATTTTTACAAGGGTAACAGGAGAAATCATACCCCCACAGTTGTTGTGCGATTTGTCCTGAGTACGCTGATACCCCATATGTGGGGGGGACCACTGTTTGGGCGCATGGGAGAGCTTGGAAGGGAAGGAGTGCCATTTTGGAATGCAGACTTTGATGGAATGGTCTGCGGGCGTCATGTTGCGTTTGCAGAGCCCCTGATGTACCTAAACAGTGGAAACCCCCACAAGTGACCCCATTTTGGAAATTAGACCCCCAAGGAGCTTATCTAGATGTGTGGTGAGCACTTTGAACCCCCAACTGCTTCACAGAAGTTTATAAACGCAGAGCCATGAAAATAAAAAGTATTTTTTATTTCCACAAAAGTGATTTTTTTAACCCAATTTTTAGACCCCCAAAGTTGGTAAATAGTGGAAACCCCTCAATTCTTGCTCCAACCCTAACCCCAACACATCCCTAACCCTAATCCCAACCCTAACCCTAATCCCAATCCTAATCCCTATTCTAACCCAAATCCTAGTTCGCCCAAACCCTAATTCTAACCCTAGCTCTAACACTAGCCCTAACCCTAGCCCTAGCCCTAGCCCTACCCCTAGCCCTAACCCTAGCCCTAACCGTAACCCTAACCCTAGCCCTAACCCTAACCCTAATGGAAAACTGAAAAAATATATATTTTCTTTATTTTGTTATGTTGGCCTAACTAGGGGGGTGATAAACGGGGGGTTAAGTACTATTTTTTTCATTTTGATCACTATGATAGTTTATCATAGTGATCAAAATGAATGGAATCTGCCAGCCAGAGCCTGCAGATTCCCGGCGGGCGCACTGCGCATGCGCCCGCCATTTTCTCCAGATCCAAGATGGCAGCGCCCACCGGAGGACGCCGGCGGGACACAGGACAACCGGGAGGGGACCCTGGACCACATAGAGGTACCGGGGGGATCAGGGACCCTCTTTCTCTCTCCTCTGATGTGCGATCACATCAGAAGAAAGAGAAATTAAATGCAAAATCGCGGCTTTTTTTGTGGTCGCCGTTATAGTGTTAATAACGGCGATCGCAAAAGCGGGGTCGGCAAAAACCGACCCGATTCATGTTCTCTGGGGTCTCAGCTACCCCCTGCAGCCGAGACCCTGGAGAAAATTCGACACTGGGGAGGCGTTATTTATTTACTCCACGGTGCCGTGAATTCACTGCGCTGTGGTTTAAGTACCCTTAATTACTGCCGTTAAAAGGCGTATCTGCGGTCGTTAAGGGGTCAATAAGGTTTACTTTGATGCTACATTGTTTTCTGATAATGAAGTCAGTGAATTATATCTACATTTTAGTTATTATTGATTACATACTTTTGGATATATGTGATTGTTGACTTTCTAAACAGATGAAACATCTGAAACACATATTTTCATGACAGATGAAATATCATTGAATTAACCCTTATGTTCATCCTCCTTAAAATAAACCAATCAAATTAAGTCTATAATCAAATCACATATTGGTTAAGGTTGCTTTCACATTGTGTTTTGTGTCCCCGTGGGGGCATACGTCCAAAATCCTCGCAAACCTGGGTCCGGATGCATGCGATGACGGGGCCGATACACTCTAGTGGTGATGGCAGAGTGAACGTGTTCTCTGACGTACTCTCTTTTCGGGTGTATACGCCTATAGGGGGTGGACACTCAGATGCAATCTACTACAACAGATAAAACAGTGATTTTATCAAAACTGCAGCAAACAGTCCAAGAAGTTGCACATCACTGGAATCAGGTTCTCTACCCCTATATTATGCTGCTCTCAGATAAGGTAGCAAAAGCTTGCGACAAAATTTGTCAGAAAAGATTCTTTAAAGATTCTTTAAACAAAACAGCATGTCATCACAAAGGCAGCATGTCACCACCATTGTCTATTACGTTTGTGAATGTATAAATGATTTATCAAAGCTAATGAATAGATACACTACACAAAATTCAATTTCTAAAAATAAAAAACCCAGTTGGGAAAATGCTTATTTCTGGTTAGTAATGCTATCTTTGTAACATTTCAGTATTCATCTCCCAAGTTGGCTACATGTTAATGATACAATGAATCTCGGATCTTTTATGTGTCCTGATTATTTCAATTTCATTTTATTAAACTCAGAATGAGAAAAGCCCATATTCTGTAATCGCAGATTTTATAATCACTTTTCGTACATTTTTTTTCGTGAGACTAAAGATCCTAAAGTGGCTGTAATGTGCACTTTTAATGCCTTGATGGATCTGTTGTAATAAAAACAGAGAAAAATAAAATGGAACTGCTGCTGAATCACCGAGAAACATATTTTTCTTTTTATCTGTAGACATCTTTTATGTGCTGACTGGTGTGGTAACATTTCTACTTCATATAAAAGAATGAAAAAAAAAAACTAATATAATTTTGTAATAAATTAATGTAATTTAAACGTAATTCAGTGAAATAAAGATTAAACAAAAAATATATAACAGAAATTTTAGAACAAAAATTCAAGTAAATGTAAAAAACAAAACACATCTTTATGGCACTGATTTATTTTCATTCATTAAATGCGTACTTTTTTTAGTTAATCTAATATTAATACTTTACAAAATCCCCCTTTAAAATTATTACTTAAAGAAAACTAATCAGTATTGGCCTCCGTTGCTCCCGAGTAAGCCATTTCTTGCTTGTTTCATTTATTTTTTTTTCTATAGGGAATCTGTCACCTCATTTTTACCCTATGAGATGCGGCCACCACCATCAGGGGCTTATCTGCAGCATTCTGTAATGCTGTAGCGAAGTCCCCGATGTAGCCTGAAAGAAGAAAAACAAGTTAGATTATACTCACTCGGGGGCGGGGGGGTGTCGCGGTCCGGTCCGGCGCCTCCCATCTTCTAGAAATGACATCCTCCTCCTTACTTCTGCCGCGGCTCCTGCACAGGCGTACTATATCTGCCCTATTGAGGGCACAGTAAAGTACTGCAGTGCGCAGGCGCCAGGAAAGGTCAGAGAGGTCCGGCGCCTGCGCACTGCATTACTTTACTCTTCCCTCAACAGGGCAGATAAAGTACGCCTGCGCAGGAGCCGCAGCAGAAGTAAGAAGGAGGACGTCATCGCTAGAAGATGGGAGGTGCCGGACCGGACCGAGACACCCATCGGACCGGACCAGACCCCGGGTGAGTATAATCTAACTCGTCTTTGTTATCTTTCAGGTTACATCGGGGGTTCATCTACAGCATTACAGAATGCTATAGATAAGCCCCTGATGGCAGTGCCAGCAGCTCGTATCAGAAAAATGAGCTGACAGATTCCCTTTAAGTCCGCCATACAGTTCCAGAAATATTGTCATTTTAATATATTGGTAAGTTTCATGGTCTTTTCCAAGGGGGTGTTAGTCACAGCATAATAATGCAGCGCAGACTAAAGACACCCCCCCCGATAATCCTGAGATCCATACCCCCTTGGTAAAGACTATAAAGCTTAGTCTTATATTAAAAGGAGGGTATCTGCATTTGTCAGACTTAAAAAGAACAAAAAAAATAATAGAATACTCAGCAGAGCAGTGGGAGTAAAATATGAGCAAAAACCAGTCCATTATTGACAGGTCCTCTTTAAGTAGATTTTCTTTTTTCTTATTTTGTAGAATATAACTGTAGTAAAAAAAAAAAATCTGTTTTACTTAATTTTACAGAATTCTCTTGATCCGGGATCACCCCAGTTGTATTGGCCTGTAACATTAAAGATCTGTTTACTCAAAATAAAACAATACATAGTTCATATGAAGTTGCTGCCCTTTCGGAGAAAAGGTTATTGACTGAGGCTGGTTTCACATTTGCGTTTTTTTTCGCGGTAATTTAGCGCTAAATAGCGCATGCGTTTTTTTTTCCTATACTTTGCATGGGATGCGCTTATGTGCGCATACACATGCGTTTGTACGCGTTTTACCGCGCATGCGTTTTTTTGCGGTATGCGCTCGGGCGCACAAAATGCAACTTGTTGCATTTTTTGTGCGTCCGATTTGCCTCAAAAAAACGCATGCGTGCGCAATGCGTTTTTTTACAGCAAGACACCCATTATAAGTCTATGGTGAGCATATGTGCGCATTGGCATGCTTATGTATGCGTTTTTTTGCACATGCGTTTTTTTTTTTACCATTAGTTTAGACAATGGAATTTAGGGGTTTGGGTAAAGTTAGGGTTAGTTAAGGGGGTTTAGGGTTAGGGTTAGGGTTAGGGTTAGGGTCAGGGTTAGGGTCAGGGTTAGGGTTAAGTATGGTTCGGTTAAGGGTTAGGGTCAGGGTTAGGGTTAGGGTTAGGGTCAGGGTTAGGGTTAGGGTTAAGGTTAAGTATGGTTTGGTTAAGGGTTAGGGTCAGGGTTAGGGTTAAGTATGGTTTGGTTAAGGGTTAGGGTTAGGGTCAGGGTTAGGGTTAGGGTTAAGTATGGTTTGGTTAAGGGTTAGGGTCAGGGTTAGGGTTAGGGTCAGGGTTAGGGTTAAGGTTAAGTATGGTTTGGTTAAGGGTTAGGGTCAGGGTTAGGGTTAAGTATGGTTTGGTTAAGGGTTAGGGTTAGGGTTAGGGTTAGGGTCAGGGTTAGGGTTAGGGTTAGGGTCAGGGTTAGGGTTAGGGTTAGGGTTAGGGTCAGGGTTAGGGTTAGGGTCAGGGTTAGGGTCAGGGTTAGGGTTAAGTATGGTTTGGTTAAGGGTTAGGGTCAGGGTTAGGGTTAAGTATGGTTTGGTTAAGGGTTAGGGTTAGGGTCAGGGTTAGGGTTAGGGTTAGGGTTAGGGTCAGGGTTAGGGTTAAGTATGGTTTGGTTAAGGGTTAGGGTCAGGGTTAGGGTTAGGGTTAGGGTTAGGGTCAGGGTTAGGGTCAGGGTTAGGGTTAAGTATGGTTTGGTTAAGGGTTAGGGTCAGGGTTAGGGTTAGGGTTAGGGTTAGGGTTAAGGTTAAGTATGGTTTGGTTAAGGGTTAGGGTCAGGGTTAGGGTTAAGTATGGTTTGGTTAAGGGTTAGGGTCAAGGTTAGGGTTAAGTATGGTTTGGTTAAGGGTTAGGGTTAGGGTCAGGGTTAGGGTCAGGGTTAGGGTTAGGGTTAGGGTTAGGGTCAGGGTTAGGGTCAGGGTTAGGGTTAAGTATGGTTTGGTTAAGGGTTAGGGTCAGGGTCAGGGTTAGGGTTAAGTATGGTTTGGTTAAGGGTTAGGGTTAGGGTCAGGGTTAGGGTTAAGTATGGTTTGGTTAAGGGTTAGGGTCAGGGTCAGGGTTAGGGTTAGGGTTAGGGTCAGGGTTAAGTATGGTTTGGTTAAGGGTTAGGGTCAGGGTTAGGGTTAGCGTTAGGGTTAGGGTCAGGGTTAGGGTTAGGGTTAAGGTTAGTTAGGGTTTGGGTTAGGGTTAAGTATGGTTTGGTTAAGGGTTAGGGTCAGGGTTAGGGTTAAGTATGGTTTGGTTAAGGGTTAGGGTTAGGGTTAGGGTTAGGGTCAGGGTTAGGGTTAGGGTTAGGGTTAGGGTCAGGGTTAGGGTTAGTAAAGTCATGGTTTGGGTTAGTGTGAGGGGCCACCTAATGTTGGAAAAAAACGCAAACGCGGTAAAAACACACTAAAAACGCATAAAAACGCTGCGTTTTTTTCATGCATGCTCATAAATACTTGAAAAAAACGCAGCAGTTGTATGCTTTTGTATGCGTTTTTCAATGCGTTTTTTTGCGGGAAAAACGCGCTGCAAAAAAAAGCAAGTGTGAAACAGGCCTGAGTCCCTTGATAAAATGTATTTAATAAAATACTTTCTACACAATACCTTTTTTGTTTATCATCATGGGATTTGTAAAAGAATGAACTTTCATTGTATTCTCCATCTTACTTCGTGAAGCAAGTATATATATCTTTATAGCCCTTTATGCCTTAAACTCTTCTTCTTTTTATAACTATTATTATTATAATTAGCCACAGAACAATACTAGTGTAAATATGTAGCGCCAACATATTCTGGAGTAACAAACTAGCAAATTGAGAGGATAGTCGCTGATAAGTAGAAAGGAATAGATTTCTCTACTCGGACTACAGCTATAGCAATGTTTTCTTTTAATTAATTTTTATTAAAGTGAGAAGTGCAAACATTTCCCAATACCGCCATTTCTTGTGCACCGTGTCCTAGCAACGACCTTAAGATAAAGATAAAATTGGTGTTATCAAAGGAAAATCTGAACCACTGAGAAAGAGGTTTAGCTTGGAGAAATGACCAAATTATTTATTAACGGCTGTATGTTAGGATTATGTTCAGTAAAAGAAGTGAGGTTTATTGGTGACAACGATGACCTGAATAATAATACTTCTATTGGGAAAAGCATGCAATCTATCTACAGTAGCATGTAAAAGTTTGGACCCCCTGGCCAAAATTACTGTTATTGTAAAAAGTTAAGCAAGTTGAAGATGAAATGATCTCTAAATGGCCTAAAGTTAAAGATGACAAATTTGCTTTGTATTTTACACATAAATATTTTGTCATTTTTTACATTTTAAAAATTGCAAAAAGGAAAATGAGCCAATGCAAAGGTTTGGACACCCTTGGACATTTGTGTGCTCAGATAACTTTAGCCAAGGTTTTAGACCTTAATTAGAGTGTAAGAGTTATGACTTGTTCACTATCATTGTTAGGAAAGGCTAGGTGATGCAAATTTCCCAGCTTTATGAAAACCCAGCCTCCTCTAACCTTTTGCCAAAAAACTGCCGCCATGGGTTCTTATAAGCAGCACTCTGAAAATGAATATTGTAGAGGCTCATAAACCAGGAAAAGGCTATAAAAAGGTAGCTAAGTGGTTTCAAGTTGCCCTTTCCTCAGATCGAATTGTAATTAAGATATGGCAATTGACAGGAACAATGGAGGTCAAGATAAGGTCTAAGGAAGACATAGTAAAATTTCAGTGAGAGTTGCTCATAGGATTGCTAGAGAGGCAAATCAGAACCCCCACTTGACTGCAAAAGACCTTCAGAAAGATTTAACAGAAGTTGTGGTAAATTGTTCTACTTTTCAGAGACACCTGCACGAATATGGCCTTCATGGAAGAGTCATCAGAAGAAGACCTCTCCTGCGTCCTCAGCATAAAATTCAGCGTCAGAAGTATGCAAAAGAACATCTAAAGAAGCCTGATGCATTTTGGAAACAAGTCATGTCGGCCGATGAAGTTAACCTATAACTTGGTTGTGTTGCACCCAATGGCATGGGAAACATTTCATGGGTAGATAGAAGAATGGGCTAGGTCAAATTTCAACAAATTCTTGTTGCAAACATAACATTTGTAAAAAAGCTGGAATTGAAAAGAGGATGGCTTCTACAAATTGGTAATGATCCAAAACACATGCCGAAATCCACAATAGACTGCCTCAAAAGGCTCAAGCTGAAGGTTTTAAAATGGCCCTCACAGTTTCCTGTTCTGAACATCATTGAAAATATGTGGATACACCTCAAAATAGCAGTGCATACAAAACGACCCAGGAATCTCACAGAACTAGAAGAATTTTCCAAGGAAGAATGGATGAAAATCCATCAAGCAAGAATTGAAAAACTCTTGTCTTGCTACAAAAACCATTTACAAGCTGTGATACTTGCAAAAAGGAGTTCTACTAGGTACTAACCATGCAGGCTGCCCAAACTAATGCATCAGCCCACTTGTAATTTTTAAAATATAAAAGATGAAAATGTATTTAATTTTTTCCTAAAATACAAAGGAAATGTGCCATCTTTAACCCCTTTACCCCCAAGGGTGGTTTGCACGCTCATGACCGGGCCAATTTTTACAATTCTGACCACTGTCCCTTTATGAGGTAATAACTCTGAAATGCTTCCATGGATCCTGGTGATTCTGACATTGTTTTTCTCGTGACTTATTGTACTTTATGTTAGTGGTAAAATTTATTTCAAATAACTTGTGCTTATTTGTGAAAAAAATGGAAATGTGGCAAAAATTTAGAAAATTTTGCAATTTTCCAACTTTGAATTTTTATGCCCTTAAATCACAGAGATATGGCACACAAAAACTTAATAAGTAACATTTCACATATGTTTACTTTACATCAGCACAATTTTGGAACCAAAATTTTTTTTGTTAGGAAGTTATAAGGGTTAAAAATTGACCAGCGATTTCTCATTTTTACAACACCATTTTATTTTATGGCCCACATCACATTTGAAGTCACTTTGAGGGGTCTATATGATAGAAAATACCCAAAAGTGACACCATTCTAAAAACTGCACCCCTCAAGGTGCTCAAAATCACATTCAAGAAGTTTATTAACCCTTCAGGTGCTTCACAGGAATTTTTTGAATGTTTAAAAAAATGAACATTTAACTTTTTTTCACAAAAAAATTACATCAGGTCCAATTTTTTTTATTTTACCAAGGGTAACAGGAGAAATTGGACTGCAAAAGTTATTGTGCAATTTGTCCTGAGTACACTGATACCTGATATGTGGGGGGAACCACTATTTCGGCGCATGGCAGACCTCAGAAGGGAAGTAGCGGCGTTTGACTTTTTCAATGCAAATTGGCTGGAATTCAGATCGGACGCCATGTCACATTTGGAGAGCTCCTGATGTGCCTAAACAGTGGAAACCCCCCACAAGTGACCACATTTTGGAAACTAGACCCCCCAAGGAACTTATCTAGATATGTGGGGAGAACTTTGAACCCACAAGGGCTTCACAGAAGTTTATAACATACAGCCGCACAATTAAAAAATCATATTTTTTCCACAAAAATGATCTTTTCACCCCCAATTTTTATTTTCCCAAGGCTAACAGGACCCTAAAAGTTATTGTGCAATTTGTCCTGAGTATGCTGATACCCCATATGTGGGTGTAAACGACTATTTGGGCGCATGGCAGAGCTCGGAAGGGAAGCAGCGCCATTTGACGTTTTTGGCTGGAATTGAGATCGGACACCATGTCGCGTTTGGAAAGCCCCTGATGTGCCAAAACAGTAGAAACCCCCCACAAATTACAACATTTTGGAAACTAGACCCCCCAAGGAACTTATCTAGATGTGTGGTGAGAACTTTGAAACTCCCAGGGCTTCACAGAAGTTTATAATGTACGGTCGTAAAATTTAAAAAATCACATTTTTTCCACAAAAATGATCTTTTCACCCCGAATTTTTATTTTCCCAAGGGTAACAGGACCCTAAAAGTTATTGTTTAATTTGTACTGAGTACGCTGATACCCCACATGTGGGGGAAACCACTATTTGGGTGCATGGCAGAGCTCGGAAGGGAAGCAGCGCCATTTGACGTTTTTGGTTGGAATTGGGATTGGACGCCATGCCGCGTTTGGAAGGCCCCTGATATGCTAAACAGTGGAAACCCCCACAAATGACACCATTTTGGAAACTAGACCTCCCAAGGAACTTATCTAGATGTGTGGTGAGCACTTTGAACACCCAAGGGCTTCACAGAAGTTTATAACGCCCGGGCGTGAAAATAAAAAAATCATATTTTTTCAACAAACATGATCTTTCAGTCCCAAATTTTTTTATTTTCCCAAGGGTAACAGGAGAAATTGGACCCCAAAGGTTGTTGTCCAATTTGTCCTGAGTACACTGATACCCCGTATGTGGGAGAAAACTACTGTATGGGCACACGTCGGGGCTCGGAAGGGAAATAGTGACGTTTTGAAATGCAGACTTTGATGGAATGGTCTGCGGGTGTCATGTTGCCTTTGGAGAGCCCCTGACAGAGGTGGGATAGGCCGGGTGGCAGGGAGGCGTTTGCCCCCTGGGCCGGTTAATTGGCAAAAGACAGGGTCGCCCCGCTCGCCCGCCCCGCAGCGTGTGTGTACATACATATTTATGACAGAGTCAGTCAGCATCACAGCAAACATGACGGCTGCGGGCCCGCCATGTCAGAGGAGACAGGAGGAGAGCGGCTGCACTAGCAGACACAGGGGGGCCGGGCGGGCTGCCACACACACACATAGCATT
The DNA here is from genome assembly GCF_039654945.1 of Dendrobates tinctorius. Lineage (NCBI taxonomy): Eukaryota > Metazoa > Chordata > Amphibia > Anura > Dendrobatidae > Dendrobates > Dendrobates tinctorius. The sequence continues at coordinate 11,758,614 of NW_027361757.1, read as the reverse complement.
AGCTGACACAGGGTGGTTGGGCGGGTGGGTGGGCCGCCACACATAGGCTATGTGTGTGTGGTGGCCTGCCCACCTGCCCGGCCCCCCTGTGTCTGCTAATGCTATGTGACATTTTCATAGCATTAGCATACACAGGGGGGCCAGGCGGGTGGGCGGGCCGCCATGCACATAGCATTAGCTGACACAGGGGGGCTGGGCAGGTGGGCGGGCCACCACACAAATAGCACTAGTAAAGTCTGGAGACACATGGGGGTGGGGTGCGTGGGGCCAGCCAGGTGGGCGGCACTCAGTCACTGCACAGACTGCAGGCTGAGACTGCAATGACTTGGCAGCCAGCGGCACGCTGTGATTGGAGGATCTTGCCAGGTTTCAGAGAGGAGGGCGGGTCATGTACAGCATGCTATGTAAGCATGCCTCTGAACCCCAGCCAGATCTGAGTGAAGAGACAGAGAGCAGCTGCCATTGCTCACACAGTGACAGCCTTAGCCATGCCACAGTCCACTCGCACCACCGAGTCAGTGCACTGCTGATTGAATCAATTGCTGCTACTTACCTCACCTCACACAGGGGTCCCGACATGTGCCCTCCAGCCCAGGCAGGCTCCTCCAGCAGCAAGTATGGGAAAATGTGCAGTGCAACGGTGCACTGCAGTCCCGGCAGTCCATTGTATGGGCCCTCCAGGCCACCTTCTGGCGGATGTTGTCTTGCCGTAACAGGGGGCTCCACCGCCATAGAGTCTCTGGGATGCCAGTAGTGCCTCTATTTTGGGGGCTTATACCCCTCAGGGTAAGCAATGACCGCTATGGCATAGAGGCCACGGGGACAGTGTTCCTTATAATATGAGACCAAGCCTCCCTCCCACAGGTCATGTTCATTCTTGATGGAGGCTACATTTAGGTAGATTTTATAGCCGGTGGCAAGGTCCCGAATGAAACCAAATCCTTTTCCCTTGTTCAGGTGTACCAGCCGCCCATATGATCGTGGAATAGACATGGCGGCCTCTCCTTTCTTATGGAGTAGCGCCCACACCTTCTGCTCTTGGGCCTTTTACTTTTCAATTATCTCCGCAACCCAAACGGAGGGTCCGATATATGCCGCAGTCCGGTGGGTGGGCCACAGCCGAGGGTGGAGCAGAAGCGGCAGCGGACAAGGGGAAGCAGGCCGCCACTGGAGTAACAGGCGGGACTGAGGAGGACGTGGGCATCTTCAGATAAGTTGGGGAGTCGGTCACAACCGGAATCAAGGCGGCCGTGGGCTCCGGTAAATAGGCCGCAGCCATGGCTGCGGATGCAACAACGGCAGCCGCGGGTGTTGGTCCGTAGGCCGTGGTTTTCTGTGGCGGGCCTGTGATGACGGCAGGTTCTGATGAGCAGGCCGTAACCGGACGCCAGAGCACGGCAGGGGTGGCCGTGGGTTGGTTCCACGCCGTCGCCGCCGGGAGAGGCGGCTCGGAATGGTCAACAAGAGCCGTGAGCTCATCCAGGGTCGTAGTCACTGTAGAGCCGGGAGTCGTCTAGGGAGGTTGAGGGCTGATGTCCGGACCCGGGACCAGTCTGTTGCGCTGGGCATGGGCTCTGTCCGCGATGCCACCGATTGGGCCGGGGGAACCCTCACCTTCCCCAGCGTCGCAGCTCCCAGCAGGTTGTCCCACCGCTCCTCCAATCGCCATAGATCTTCCAACGGCAGCTGCATCGGGGCACGGAGCACTGAGACTGGCTCCCAGGGACAGGTCTCCCGGCGGGCTTCAACTTCCTGACACCATCTCCATTCTAGGCGTCCGAGGCCACAGCAACTGCAGTGTCGCATATCACCCGAGTTCCCGAGACTAACTGGTACCAAGCAGCTACACTCAGTCTCTTCACCAGGGCCACTCCCGCCCGAGGGTGGGGCGTTGTTCGGCCTCTCCACCCATTTTCCAAGGGCCAGCATGGGAGGGTGGCTGCCTTCTGATGTAAGCCGTTCCCCCCAGGGGCGGATGCAACACAGTCCTGGATTGTCAGTTACGGCTTCAAACTCCTGCGTTTCTTCCTGCCGCTGATACGTCACAGCCATATTAGCAGTCCACTTTTCTGCTCTGGTTTATCTTATTAGCAGCCAGCAATCCAAAGCACAGGTTCAAATTGTAATCCACAGGAAACGAAAGAGAAAAAAAAAAAAAAAATCTTCACCCCACACAGCTTTGTTACTTGGTGGCAGGCTTGCCGCTGAAGATGTTGTATTGGCAGCAATGATCCCACCGACTACGCCAAATGTAGGGTCGGCTGAGGGAGGCGATTAGGTGGTGCTGATCCAACAGGACTGGGGGGTGACCCACTTCGTGGCACCGGCAGACATGAGACTGAGACAAGGGTTGTGTCCAACAGTTCAGATTTTATTGGCTGCTTTTCGGACGACGACCATACTTCACCACAGAATTTGTCCACAATTCACTTTTACACACAGACCCGGGTACCTTCTCTTTCTTAGTTTCACCGTTCGTGGCGTCCTCTATGGCTCTTCCCCACTGTGGCTGCCCTAAGCACTTTCACCACAGCGTTTCACCCTTTAGAGTACGCTGTCCACCTGACACTCACAGTCTGTCTCTATCCGCAGCCACTGTCCTTTTTGGGTCACCCTCCGTGACCATCTCCACTGTCAGTAGCTCTCTGTAGGCCTTTTCCGTCTTTCTACCTACAGCAAACTCTCCTCTCTAGTGAGCTCCCTTGGCTGACTGGAACTTCCAGAACCTTCCCTGACCTCTTATACTTCCAGTCCCAGTAGCTTCGCCCACTATCACCGGACAGAAACCTTTGACCAATGGCAATGACCTTGACCCATGGCAGTTACATAACCACTCTCTCCTACGCTCCCCACTGCCCTCTAATGGTCAAACGGCCACATGTCACCCCTGGCACTATTTCTCAGCCTACTCTGCACTGCTCCCCTGCCCCTCTCCATAGGCAGATCCATCCGTCAGACCAACCTCCCCACAGCACAACAATCTTTGGGGTCCATTTTCTCCTTTTGCTTTGTGAAAATACAAAATGTCGGCTAAAAATGATTTTTGTGGGAAAAATGTGATTTTTTTTTTATTTTCATGGCTTCACATTATAAACTTCTGTAAAGCACCTAAGGGTTCAAGGTGCTCAATACACATCTAGATAAGGTCCCAAAAGGGTCTAGTTTCCAAAATGGTGTCAATTGTGTGGGGTTTCCACTGTTTAGGCACATCAGGGGCTCTTCAAACGTGACATGGATTCCGCTAATTATTCCATCAAATTTTGCATTCAAAAGTCAAATGGTTCTCCTTCCCTTTCAAGCCCTGCTGTTCATCAAAACAGTAGATTTCCCTCACATATGGGGTATCAGCATGCTCAGGAGAAATTGCACAACAAACTGTGTGGTCTATTTTATCCTGTTACCCTTGCAAAAGTAAAAAAAAAATTCTGTCTAAAGGAAAAAGTTTGTGAAAGAAAAGTAAATGTTTATTTTTTTCCTTCCGCATTCCAAAAATTCCTTTGAAGCATCTGAAGGGTTAATAAACTTTTTGAATGTGGTTTTGAGCACCTTGAGTTGTGCAGTTTTTAGAATGGTGTCACTTTTGGGTATTTTCTGTCATATAGGCCCCTTAAAGTCACTTTAAGCGTCAGGTGGTCCCTAAAAAAATGGTTTTGTAAATGATGTTGGAAAAATGAGAAATTGCTAGTCAAATTTTAACCTTTGTAACTTCCTAAAAAATAAAAAATATGTTTCCAAAATTGTGGTGATGTAAAAAAGACATGTGGGAAATGTTATTTATTAACTATTTTGTGCGATATGACTCTCTGATTTAGGAGAATAAAAATTAAAAGTTTGAAAATTGCTAAATTTTCAAAATTTTCACCATATGTCATGAGAAAACACTCAGAATCATCAGGATCTGTTGAAACATTACAGAGTTATTACTCTGGTCAGAATTGTAAAAATTGGCCTGGTCAGGTGGTGAAAAAAAGCCAAACTTTGGTTAAAAAAAACAAAACATTGTGCCATTTTCTGAAACCTGTAGCGTCTCCATTTTTCATGATTTGGGGCTGTGTTATGACTTATTTTTTACATGCTGACGTTTTTATTGATACCATTTTGGTGTAGATACGATCTTTTGATCGTCTGTTATTGCATTTTATTGCAAGTAGCGGCGACCAAAAAACGTAATTCTGTTGTTTTTTTAAGTTTTTTCTCCTTACGACATTTACCGATCAGTTTAATTCTTTTTTTATATTGATAGATCTGGAGATTCTGAACTCGGCGATACCAAATATGTGTATGCTTGATTTTTTTTTATTGTTTTATTTTAACATAGCAACATAGTAACATAGTAATTAAGGTTGAAGGAAGACTTTTAAGTCCATCTAGTTCAACCCATATCCTATCCTAATTTGCCCTAACATGTTGATGCAGAGGAAGGCAAAAAAAATTCCTTTCCGACTCCACATACGGCAATCAGACTAGCTCCCTGGATCAACGCAATAGTAAGGAAACTAGTGTATATACCCTGTAATATCATACTTTTAACCCCTTCCTGACATCCGACGGTATATCCCGTCCATGGGACCTGGGCCCCTATGCCCATGGACGGGATAGTACGTCGGGCGCGATCAGCGGCGCCCACGTGGTGAGCGCCGCTGATCACGGCCGGGTGTCAGCTGATTATCACAGCTGACACCCGGCACAATGTGTCAGGGGCGGTCACGGACCGCCCCCGACACGTTAACCCCTTGCACACCGCGATCAAACATGATCGCGGTGTACCGGGAGTTAAAGGGAAGCATCGGCAGGGAGGGGGCTCCCTCCGTGCTTCCCTGAGCCCCCCACGGCAGCGCAATGTGCAGCGCTGCTGCGGGGGACTCCTTTCCTCCAGGCCCCCGAATCCAAGATGGCGACGGGGGCCTTCGGGGGCCTGAGGAAGCTGGCTTCCTCAGTGCCTGCAAAGCGCAGGCATGAGGAAGCCTTCTGCAGTGCCTGTGTCAGATCGCTGATCTGTCACAGTGATCTGTGATGTGACAGATCAGTGATCTGTCACAGGACAGTGATGTCCCACCTGGGACTATTTAATAAAGTAAAAAAAAAAATAAAAAAAAGTGTAAAAATAATTTTAAAAAAATCGCCAAATAAATTAGAAAAAAAAAAAAATATTCCCCCAATAAATCCATTTTTTGGAAATAATAAAAAAAAAACAATAAAAGTACACATATTAGGTATCGCCGCGTCCGTAATGACCCGCCCTATAAAACTGTCCCATTAGTTAACCCCTTTAGCGAACCCCTTAAAAAATAAAAATAAAAAACGAAGCAAAAAATAATGATTTATTATCATACTGCCAAACAAAAAGTGTAATAACGTGCGATCAAAAAGACGCATATAAATATCCATGGTGCCGCTGAAAACGTCATCTTGTCCCGCAAAAAACGAGCTGCCACACAGCATCATCAGCGAAAAAATAAAAAAGTTATAGCTCGCAGAATAAAGCGATGCAAAAATAATTATTTTTTATATAAAATAGTTTTCATTGCATAAAACCGACAAAAACATAAAAAATCGACCTAAATGAGGTATTGCTGTAACCGTACTGACCCGAAGAATAAAACCGCTTTATCAACTTTACCGCACGCGGAACTGTGTAAACGCACCCCCCCAAAAGAAATTCATGAAACGCTGGTTTTTCTTCATTCTGCGTCCCAAAAATCGGAATAAAAAGCGATCAAAAAATTTTACGTGCCCGAAAATGGTACCAATAAAAACGTCAACTCGTCCCGCAAAAAATAAGACCTCACATGACCCGGTGGGTCAAAATACGGAAAAATTATAGCTCTCAATATGTGGTGATGCAAAAACTATTTTTACAATAAAAAGCGTCTTTTAGCGTGCGACAGCTGCCAAAAATAAAAACCGCCATAAATAGTAAATCAAACCCCCCGTTATCACCCCCTTAGTTAGGGAAAAATAATAAAATAAAAAAAATGTATTTATTTCCATTTTTCCATTAGGGTTAGGGCTAGGGTTAGGGCTAGGGGTGTGTTGGGGTAGGGTTAGGGCTAGGGTTAGGGTTAGGGCTAGGGTTAGGGTTAGGGTTAGGGCTAGGGTTAGGGCTAGGGTTAGGGTTAGGGCTAGGGGCATGTTGGGGTTCAGGTTGGAGTTAGAATTGGGGGTTTCCACTGTTTGGGCACATCAGGGGCTCTCCAAATGCAACATGGTGTCTGATCTCAATTCCAGCCAATTCTGAGTTGAAAAAGTCAAATGGTGCTCCTTCCCTTCCAAGCTCTGCCATGCGCCCAAACAGTGTTTTACCCCCACATGTAGGGTATCAGCCTACTCAGGACAAATTGCAAAACAATTTTTGGGGTCCAATTTCTCCTGTTACCCTTAGGAAAATAAAAAATTGGGGGCAAAAATATCATTTTTGTGGAAAAAAATGATTTTTTTATTTTCACGTCCGATTGTTATAAACTTCTGTGAAGCACTTGGGGGTTCAAAGTGCTCACCACACATCTAGATAAGTTCCGTGGGGGGTCTAGTGTCCAAAATGGGGTCACTTGTGGGGAGTTTCAATAGTTTAGGTACATCAGGGGCTCTCCAAATGCACATGACACCCGCAGACCATTCCATCAAAGTCTGCATTCCAAAACGTCACTACTTCCCTTCCGAGCCCCGACGTGTGCCCATACAGTAGTTTTCTCCCACATATGGGGTATCAGCATACTCAGGACAAATTGGACAACAACTTTTAAGGTCCAATTTCTCCTGGTACCCTTGGGAAAATAAAAAAATGGTGACTAAAAGATCATGTTTGTGGAAAAAATACGAATTTTTTATTTTCACGCCCGGGCGTTATAAACTTCTGTGGAGCACTGGGGGGTTCAAAGTGCTCACCACACATCTAGATAAGTTCCTTGGGGGGTCTAGTTTACAAAATGGTGTCATTTGTGGGGGGTTTCCACTGTTTAGGTACATTAGGGGCTCTCCAAAGGCAACATGACACCCGCAGACCATTCCATCAAAGTCTGCATTCCAAAACGTCACTACTTCCCTTCCGAGCCCTGACGTGTGCCCATACAGTAGTTTTCTCCCACATATGGGGTATCAGCATACTCAGGACAAATTGGACAACAACTTTTAAGGTCCAATTTCTCCTGTTACCCTTGGGAAAATAAAAAAATGGTGACTAAAAGATCATGTTTGTGGAAAAAATACAAATTTTTTATTTTCACGCCCGGGCGTTATAAACTTCTGTGAAGCACTGGGGGGTTCAAAGTGCTCACCATACATCTAGGTAAGTTCCTTGGGGGGTCTAGTTTACAAAATGGGGTCATTTGTGGGGGGTTTCCACTGTTTAGGTACATTAGGGGCTCTCCAAAGGCAACATGACACCCGCAGACCATTCCATCAAAGTCTGCATTCCAAAACGTCACTACTTCCCTTCCGAGCCCCGACGTGTGCCCATACAGTAGTTTTCTCCCACATATGGGGTATCAGCATACTCAGGACAAATTGGACAACAACTTTTGGGGTCCAATTTCTCCTGGTACCCTTGGGAAAATAAAAAAATGGTGACTAAAAGATCATGTTTGTGGAAAAAATACGAATTTTTTATTTTCACGCCCGGGCGTTATAAACTTCTGTGAAGCACTGGGGGGTTCAAAGTGCTCACCACACATCTAGATAAGTTCCTTGGGGGGTCTAGTTTACAAAATGGTGTCATTTGTGGGGGGTTTCCACTGTTTTGGTACATCAGGGGTTTTCCAAACGCGACATGGTGTCCGATCTCAATTCCAGCCAAAAAGTCAAATGGCGCTGCTTCCCTTCCGAGCTCTGCCATGCGCCCAAATAGTGGTTTACCCCCACATATGGGGTATCAGCGTACTCAGGACAAATTGCACAATAACTTTTAGGGTCCTGTTACCCTTGGGAAAATAAAAATTGGGGTGAAAAGATCATTTTTGTGGAAAAAATATGATTTTTTAATTGTACCGCTGTACGTTATAAACTTTTGTAAAGCCCTTGTGGGTTCAAAGTTCTCACCACATATCTAGATAAGTTCCTTGGGGGGTCTAGTTTCCAAAATGGGGTCACTTGTAGGGGGTTTCCACTGTTTAGGTACATCAGGGACTCTCCAAACGTGACATGGCGTCCAATCTGAATTCCAGCCAATTTTGCATTGAAAAAGTCAAACGGTGCTCCTTCCATTCTGAGCTCTGCCATGCGCCGAAACAGTCGTTCCCCCCAACATATCAGGTATCTGCATACTCAGGACAAATTGCACAATAACTTTTGCAGTCCAATTTCTCCTGTTACCCTTGGTAAAATAAAAAAAATTGAACCTGAATTATTTTTTTTATGAAAAAAAGTTAGATGTTCATTTTTTTTTAAATATTCAAAAAAATTCCTGTGACGCACCTAAAGGGTTAATAAACTTCTTGAATGTGGTTTTGAGCACCTTAAGGGGTGCAGTTTTTAGAATGGTGTCACTTTTGGGTATTTTCTATCATATAGACCCCTCAAAGTGGCTTCAAATGTGATGTGGTCCTAAAAATAAAATGGTGTTGTAAAAATGAGAAATCGCTGGTCAACTTTTAACCCTTATAACTTCCTAACAAAAAAAAATTTTGGTTCCAAAATTGTGCTGATGTAAAGTAAACATGTGGGAAATGTTAGTTATCAAGTTTTTTGTGTGCCGTATCTCTGTGATTTAAGGGCATAAAAATTCAAAGTTGGAAAATTGCGAAATTTTCAAAATTTTCGCCAAATTTCTGTTTTTCTCACAAATAAACGCAAGTTATTTGAATGAAATTTTACCACTAACATGAAGTACAATATGTCACGAGAAAACAATGTCAGAATTACCGGGATCCATGGAAGCGTTCCAGAGTTATGACCTCATAAAGGTACAGTGGTCAGAATTGTAAAAATTGGCCCGGTCATGAACGTGCAAACCCAAAGGGGTTAAAGAAAGGCATCCAGTCTCTTCTTAAGTTTTAGTAGGGAATCACTCATTACAACATCATATGGCGGAGAGTACCATAGTCTCACTGCTCTTACAGTAAAGAATCCACGTCTGTGATTATGCTTAAACCTTTTTTCCTCCAGACGTAGAGGATGCCTCCTTGTCCCCGTCACAGGTCTATAGCCCCCATCACACACAGCGATCTCGCGAGATCGCTGCTGAGTCACAAGTTTTGTGACGCAACAGCGATCTCACTAGCGAGATCGCTGTGTGTGACACTTACCAGCAACCAGCCCCCCTGCCGGGTATCACTGATCATCCTGGAATGGCCAGGACATTTTTTTGATCGCAGGTCTCCCGCTGGCCAGCACGCATGGCTGCGTGTGGCAGGCGGGAGACCAGCGATCAGCAAGCTGGCGCTGGTAACTAAGGTACACATCGGGCTTCTAAGTGCCGCGCGCCTCTTAGAAACCCGATGTTTACCTTGGTTACCAGCTCCCTGCACCAGCACACTGGTAACTAAGGTGTCAGAGACACCGCACTACACTCGCTCACAGAGCCAGTGCGCGTGTCCTGAGTACCGAAACAGTGCAAAAATATACCTGTGGAGCAGAGGTGACAATGCGTGCTTCAAACTATTAGTGTCAGGGTCCAGTCAGCGCCGGAAAGTAAAGAGGCACAGGACCTGCGGACACTGAAGTTAGCAAGCTGGCACAGGACCTATCGTCAGGTGACTGCAAGGGGGAGGGGCTTAGCGTCCTGATTTCAGAAATGACAGGACACCATACAACAACTCAGAGTCAGGTAAAAAAGGAAGTCACAACAGTACGGGCAAACAAGGCACAGGAGGGACAAACAGACGGGAGGTCAGACAAAGCCAAAGGTCATACACAAGAGGGCGACGTGGTTCTAAGGGGACGAGCAGAGAGAAGTTGGGTCACAAGCAGAGAGTCATGCACGAGAGGTAGCGCAGTACAAGAGGGGCAGGCAGAACTCGTAACAGGGACAGAACCGGATCAAAACCAAACAAGCAAGCAAGATATCAGGCACAAGGCACACGTATGCACAAGGTCAACTAACTCAGCCGAGGGCAGGAGTATAACTGACACCGGACCTAGGTCCAGTGAGCATTAAACAGCCGCCCTCTGCCAGAGAGAGGCGGAACAATTAACCCCCAGTCTGATCAGGACGGGCCAAAGCAAAACCCCGTCCTGGATCATGACATAAGGTACACAGTGGGTAACTAAGCGACGTGCGTCGCTTGTTACCCGCGTGTCGCTGGTGCTGATCGCTGGTGAAGCTGCCTGTTTGGCAGCTCACCAGCAATCATGTAGTGACACACCAGCGACCCTGACAAGGTCATATTGTTGTCGGGATCGCTGGTGCGTCGCTATGTGTGACGGGGCCCTAAGAGTAAAAAGATCATTAGAAAGGTCTTTGTATTGTCCCCGCATATATTTATACATTGTAATAAGATCACCCCCTAAGGCTGGTTTCACACTTGCGTTTTTTGCGCTGCGGTTTTGCGCAAACAAGCGCATGTGTTTTTTTTAACATGGGTGCCATTGTCATGCGTTTATATGTGCATGCATTTTTTTGTAGTGTGCGCCAGGCGCGCAAAATGCAACCTGTTGCATTTTTTGTGCATCCGACCTGTCTCAAAAAAACGCATGCGCACGCAATGCACACGGAATTCACCCAAAAACATATTAAAGACTATGGGAGCGCTGACCATGCGCACGTCAGCGTTTAAAAATGCATGCGTTTTTAGGTAAAAACCATGCGCAAAAACAAAGAAAATGCATTAAAAACGCATGATGCATTCTTTATGCACGTTTGCACTGCGCAAGCAGTGCAAAAAAACGCAAATGTGAAAGTAGCCTAAGCCTTCGATTTTCCAAACTAAATAACCCCAAGTGTAATAACCTGTCTTGGTATTGCAGATCCCCCAGTTCCCTAATAACCTTGGTCGCTCTTCTCTGTACCAGCTCCAGTTCAGCTATGTCTTTCTTATACACCAGAGACCAGAACTGTACACAGTATTCTAAGTGTGGTCACACTAGTGACTTCTATAGAGGTAAAATTATGTTCTCCTCATGAGCATCTATGCCTCTTTTAATGCATCCCATTATTTTATTTGCCTTTGCAGCAGCTGCCTGACACTGGCCGCTAAATGTGAGTTTGTCGTCCACCCATACACCCAGGTCTTTTTCAGTGACAGTTTTGTCCAGTGTGTTACAATTAAGCACATAATTATACATCTTGTTTGTTCTAGTGCATGACCTTATATCCCCATATAATGGGGTGAAAGGGGGGGTGATTTGAACTTTTATATCTTGTTTATTTTTTTAATATTATGAAAAACTTTTTTTTTTACTTTTTGAATGCCTAAATAGTTTCCATGGGAGACTAGAAGCTGCAATTGTCTGATCGCTTGGGTCACACACAGGCGATGATCAGATCGCCTGTGTGTAGCAGAAATGCTCACTTGCTACGATCGCAGACCACCGGGTGGCGCTCATAGCAATCTGGCTATGACAACCATAGAGATCTGCTGGAGACCTCTGGTTGATATGCCAACCCATCAGTGACCCGCGATCATGTGACAGGGTCAGCGATGGGTAGGGTGTCTGGCATGCTTCCGGTAAGCGCAAGTTAAATATTTCTTTTGAAGAGCAGTGGAATCCTGCCATGGTCGCCCACCCACACCTGATCGTCATCCCATTGACTGAAAACACCAGGCTCTAATTGCACCTTCAATTTATCTACTAATTGTAAAGGTTCACATATTTTAGCCACTCAAAGACATAATTTTAGTACATTTTCTTCAATTAAGAAATTGACAAAATTTTATATTTTGTTTTATTTGGTTCTCCCTATTTACTTTTAGGACTTTTGAGAAAATCTGTTGTAGTTTTAGGGCAAACTTCCAAGGCCTGCTGTAGATAGATGTAAAGATAGCTAGATATAGATGGATGGATGGATGGATGAATGGATGGGTAGATGCTGTATTTTGAGTCATATATTCACATTGTAACCTATTGACCTGCACCTGCCAATGCCACTTTACTCTGAGTCATATGAAATAAAGACTGAAGTATGGATGTATCATCAGCAGCTCGGGTTCCAGTACCATTTATGCTACTCAGTTTACATATCTGACTCTGTGGACCATTACTGTGCAGTTTTGGACCACTAACCTGGCTTCTCTGACAGAATTACTAATGTAGATAAATTGCAATTATTTTCTCAGCCAGTTCTAAAGATTAATATTTAATTTTTCCATTCCGTTTCAGTCCTGCACAATGATTGCTGAAGCGGGTTAATTAGCTGACATTTTCCCAATATATTACTGCCCTGTTCTAGTTCTGCTCTTTTTTAAAAATTCTCCAGACAGATTGAACCATCCTTGTATTGCACTTCATTCTTCTAGCTTATAATCTCATTATAAATTCTCACTTGAGCTATAACGGATTTTACTAACAGATTTATTACTGAAAAGCAAGATTTGGATGATTTATTTTGTATTAAAAATACACAAATTAGGGCAATACCGCTAAATTCTTATGTATGGAAAATTGACATTTTGTATAAAACATTTCATAGAAGTCTATTTCCTTATTTAAAAGGAATAATCAGTTTGGACAGTCACATTTTCAGAAGGGTAACGTGAAGGTCATTTTATTATAGGGTGCCTATCCCCAATCAATAAAATATGCAGGGGAATTTGGCATCAATTGTATACAGTACTGAACCATCACAGAAAAAAATGAGGAATTACATGGTTAACACTAATGGTCTCTCAAAATGACTTATAGAAAGCCTTGGTCTTCCAGTGGCGGAAAGAAGCTTTTTGTATCTGCTTTCCACTTTGATTAAGGTCCTAAATGAGCTTCATCTCTGTATTAACCCTGAATTACCAAATACGTTTTCTCACTCAAACATATAACTTCTGTCAAGAGTATTTCCAGGGTCATGATGACTATACTTGCTATAGATAGCATGTCTTCTATGGGAGATTTGAAACTAATAGTGAACTTCTGAAACTTTTCATGTCCTAAACCTGTGTAACTGTTTATTATAGTGCACTGTGTTGTGAATTCGCTTTCTGGCCTACCTCTGGTTACCACTGAAGGTAGTGGAGCTGGTCAAATTGACAGAGGGGTTACGAGTTCTCTTTCCGGGCTCCCTCTGGTGGTTACAGGAGGTAATGGAGCTGATCTGATTAACAGAGGCTTGCCACCTGATAATGAGGATGACAATTGGAGATCTGGGGTTTCAGACTGGATTTAAGACAGCCGACTCCCTCTATCCTTGCTGGTGATTTTCTTCCTGCATCCTGAGGTCTTAGTTTCCAGCTCAATCCCTGCATGTTCAGCTAAGTGTTCATTTGCTATTCTTTTTACATTTGATCTGGTTTTGTCTATTTCAGTTTTGTGTGGGTCTGCCAGCTCCGGCTGGGGCTGTGCTGAATCACCATCCATATGTTACGGCTTGTGCCAGTTTGTTTTGTCCCTTATTAGATTAGCCTCTTTTTGCTCTGCTTTCAGAATATACCAGAGTGCTGATATAGTGGGCGAAGTCATGCGATTTCAGTATTTTTTGCATCAGACGTGTTGGACTTTTTTGCAGGGTTTTTTGCGTGATTGCAGACAGTGTCTTTCCTTTCCTGTCCTGTCTAGTCAGTGTGGGCCCCATTGTTTTCTCAGTCTATTTTCCTACCTGCGTTTGTGTTTTCATCTTGTCTCACCGACAATATATGTTTGGGGGCTATCTATTCCTTTGGGGTCTGCTCTGGGGCGGTTTAGATTTCCCCTTTCTTGTTTTAGGCTTAGTTAGCTCTCCGGCTGTGCCGAGGTGTCTAGGATCATCATAGGTACGCTCCACGGCTACTGCTAGTTGTGTGGATAGGATCAGGGGTCTGCAATCCGCTTAGTTAATAACCTCTCTGGTTTTCTGTGGCTTAGCTTGGGCTTGCTCTCCTCCTCGGTGACCCAATCATAACAGAATCACCAGCCTAACCGCAGACTCTAGGGTACTCAAAAGAAGGAAAGAATTGTAAAAAAAAAAAAGTGTCAGAATTTTTTAATATATTTTTTCCTCTTTTTCTCTGGGGCCGTAGGAGGATTTTTTCTTTAATGGAGATTAAGCAATTGTCCGATCGTGTTGAGCAGCTCGCTGCCGAAGTGCGGGGAATTTCTGCCTTTCTCGCTCAATCATCTGCTGTTGAACCAAAGATTCCTACTCCTGATGTGTTTTCTGGGGATCGGTCTAAATTTTTGAATTTTAAGAATAATTGTAAACTATTTCTTGCCTTGAAGCCTAACTCATCGGGGAGCTCTGTGCAGCAGGTTAAAATTATCATCTCCCTGCTGCGCGGCGATCCCCAGGATTGGGTTTTTTCTCTGACACCTGGAGATCCTATTCTGACTAATGGGGATTAATTTTTTTCAAGCCTTGGGGTTGTTGTATGATGAACCTTGATCAAGCTGAGAAAACCTTATTGGCATTGAACCAGGGTCAGGATTCTGCAGTTATATTGTCAAAAATTCCGAAAGTGGGCGGTTCTTACTAAATGGAATGCTGATGCCCTAGCAGCTCTCTTTCGGAAGGGTTTGGCAGAAACCGTAAAAGATGTTATGGTGGGATTTCCTGTTCCCTCTTGTCTTGACGATTCTATGTCATTGGCCATTCAAGATGATCGGCGTTTACGTGAATGTAAAACTACACGAGAGGCGTTGCCGCCTTTTGAACGAACGTCTGAACTCATGCAATGTGATAGGGTTTCGTCTAGGGCGCAACGTCAGGAGTTTAGAAGGCGTAATAAGCTGTGTTTTTTCTGTGGAGACGCCTCTCATACTATTTCTGTCTGCCCTAAACGAGAAAAATGTTTTGCTCACACATTTGCCGTGGGCAGTGTACAGCCTAAGTTCCTTTCGGCAATTACTCTGATCTGCTCCTTGTCTACATTTTCCGCTAAGGCTTTTGTAGATTCAGGAGCAGCTTTGAATCTGATGGATTTAGACTTTGCAAAACGTTGTGGTTTTCCCATGATACCCGTGCGGACTCCTATCCCTTTGAGGGGTATTGATGGTGCTCCTTAGGTGGAGAATAAACCCCAGTTTTGGACCCAGGTGATAATGCGGGTCGCCCCGGACCACCAAGAAAATTGTAAAGTGTTGCACAATTTGCATGATACTATTGTTCTGGGTTTTCCCTGGTTGCAAACTCATAATCCTGTTTTGGGTTGGAAATCTGTGTTTGTGGTGAGTTGGGGTTGTCAGTGTGTTCTTAGTGACACTCCTGCTTTCTCCACCTCTCCCCAGTCTCATGATATTCCTGATTATTTGGCTGATTTTTCTAATGTATTTAGTGAGAGTAAGTCTGCGCCTTTGCCTCCTCATAGGAGTTATGACTGTGCAATCGAGTTAATGCCCGGGTGTAAATTTCCCAAGGGTCGGCTTTTCAACTTATCGGTACCCGAACATGATGCTATGCGATCTTATATCAAGGAGTCGCTGGAGAAGGGTCATATTAGACCATCCTCTTCACCTTTAGGTGCTGGGGTTTTTTTTGAGGCCAAGAAAGATGGTTCATTAAGGCCTTGTATTGACTATCATTCCCTTAACAAAATCACTGTTAAATATCAGTACCCGTTACCCCTGATTTCTGATTTATTTTCCAGAGTTAAAAGTGCCTGTTGGTTTACCAAGCTTGACCTCAGGGGGGCGTATAATCTTATTCACATCAAGCACGGGGATGAATGGAAGATGGCGTTTAATACTCCGGAGGGACAATTTGAGTACCTCGTGATGCCTTTTGGGCTCACTAATGCCCCTTCTGTCTTCCAATCTTTTATGAATGATATTTTCCGGGATTTTGTGGATAAGTTTTTGATCATTTATCTGGATGATATTTTGATCTTTTTCAGTGATGTGGAACATGTCCGGACTGTGTTCCAGATTTTGAGGGTAAATTCCCTGTATGTTAAGGGATCGAAGTGCCTCTTTGGTGTACAGAGGATTTTATTTTTGGGATTCATTTTGTCCCCGTCGGCTATTGAAATGGACCCAGCCAAGGTACAGGCCATTTATGATTGGGTTCAGCCCACTTCTTTGAAGGCTCTCCAGAAGTTTTTGGGTTTTGCTAATTTCCACCATAAATTTATAAGTAATTTTTCTGGTATTGTCAAACCACTGATTGATCTGAGCAAAAAGGGCGCTGATGTGGTGAATTGGTCTCCAGAGGCAGTCTCGGCATTTCAGGAGCTTAAGGGAGATTCAAGTCTGCTCCGGTTCTACGGCAACCTGATGTCTCACTCCCATTTCAGGTGGAGGTAGGTGCTCCTGTGATTGGTGCAGGAGCCGTTTTGTCCCAAAAAGATCCGGTGACTTCTAAAATGAATCCCTGTGCCTTCTTTTCTCGAAAATTCTCCCCATCTGAACGTAACTATGATGTGGGGAATCGGGAATTGTTGGCCATGAAATGGGCATTTGAAGAGTGGAGACATTGGTTGGAGGGAGCTAGACATCAAGTTGTGGTCCTCACCGACCACAAGAATTTGATTTATCTTGATTTAGCCAAACGCTTGAATCCTAGACAGGCTAGATGGGCCTTGTTTTTCACGCGTTTTAATTTTGTGGTCTCTTTTCTTTCGGGCACTAAGAATGTTAAGGTGGACACCCTTTCTAGGAGTTTCTTTGCGGATTCTCTTATTGTGACCGAGCCTACTACCATTCTAAATGAGGGTGTAATTCTTTCCGCCATCTCGATTTGAGACGTGCCCTGTTTGGGGGCTATCTATTCCTTTGGGGTCTGCTCTGGGGCAGTTTAGATTTCCCCTTTCTTGCTTTAGGCTTAGTTAGCTCTCCGGCTGTGCCGACGTGTCTAGGATCATCGTAGGTACGCTCCACCTCTCTGGTTTTCTGTGGCTTAGCTTGGGCTTGCTCTCCTCCTCGGTGACCCAATCATAACAGCACTGTGTGCTAATATACAGACTTATAGGTGTCTTCCCTGGCTTCCAGTGCCACTCTGGTCCTCTTCTGGTTCATGTGACTGCTATTCCAAATTGACGACTTACACTTGGGTCTATGTGTGAACCTGAAGTTGCTTTTACAATTTAAGCCTGTGGAGCATCAGAACGAGGTTCCATAGACTTATGTAAATGCAACTTCCAGCTTACACATAGACCCCAGTGTAAGCCGACAACTCAGAATAGCCATTACGAGTGTTAGAGGGGGAGTCCCCGCTGTGTAACCGGACCGGAACCAAGGGGTCTGTCACCAAGGTTCCTAGGGGGGCTGTTTCCGAGGGACATGATTAGAGGACGGACCGGAGAGGGTTCTAAAAGGAGTGGGAGCGAAGCCAATATAAAAGGAGCTGAGGACGCCAGCAGAGGGCACTCGTCAGAGCGGGAGAGAAGGAGCAGGAGGACTAGATGGCACCAGAGAGCCAGAGCTAGAAGGAGTGAGTGGCGACAGGAGGGACTAGAGAGAGACTCACCACCGACAGGAAGGAGATGGCACCGAGCCATCCAGCAGAGGGACACCGACTGCACGACCGCGCTTCCCGCGGCTGTCACCGCCAGACTCCAACCCGTGGCTGCGGCCTGCCCGCTGCCGCCCGCGGCTGCCACAGCTCGACTCCAGCCCTTGGCTGCAGCTTTCCCACTGCTGCCCGCATCTGCCACAGCACAACTCCAGCCCACGGCTGCCGCCTGCTCGCTGCCGCCCGCAGCTGCCACAGCTCGACTCCAGCCCGCGGCTGTGGCCTGCCCGCCGCCCACCTTCGCCGCAGGCCAACTCCAGCCCGTGACTGCGACCTGCCCACCACCCGCGTCCGCCGTAGCCTGACTCCAGTCCGTGGCTGCGGCCTACCCGCTGCCTCCGTGGCTGCCACAGCTTGACTCCAGCCCACGGCTCTGGCCTGCCCACTGCCACCCACGGCTGCCGCTGCCCGGCCCCAGCCTGTGGTTGTCGACCTACACGCCCTGGACCCTGGCCAACACCACCCCACCTCCGTCGGGAGGCACAACGCAGAGGAACTCTTCAGGGGCCTGTTGTGCCCACACTTCACTTGGGCATAGGAATGCCAGAAGCCTGCGCCAGATCCTTGTCGGCTGGGCCCAGTGGCTGAGATGCTGAAGAGACACCGACCACCACTCTGCCAGACGTCAGAGGAGGATAAGTGACACGTTCTAGTTAATAACCTGTAGTTTCTGGACCCGTAGCCGGCCATACCGCGGCTCTATAGTTACTGGTTTCGACCGGGTAGTCGTGTTCGAGTTACTTGTGTATTATTGTTTTGATCCCTGCGAGGATAACTGTTGTTAGCTTGTCAGTTACTCAAGATAGCCCTTAATAGATATAAATACATATATAAAAGATAAATCCTAAGTTCACAGAGACTCCCATCTCGTCACTGCATTCCGCGTACCTGCGATTACTACACTAGACTAAGATGAGGAATGGAGTAGTTCTGTGAACTGAGGAAGACAGTGATCGATGAGTATATTGCCGTACTTCCACTAGACTACATATACATTGTGGTAGGTCGGCTCACTCAGCTTCTCCCAGAGGTAGACACAGGAACACTTGATATTAAACTCTATGGGTGGTTTATTGCTTCATACCCATAAAGCCAAATAGAAACAAAAAACAGCCTTTCTAGCACAAATGAAAATAAAAAGTCCATACAAAAGTCCTCCCCAGTATGGCTCCAGCCTTCTGGGACAAAAACACACTGCAGCTCCCACTGGAGCTAGAGCCTGGAAACTTTCTCCTGGTGAGGAAAAAATAAACTGTAGCTGGACATACAGTGTCATGATCCCAGTACAGGTTTGGGCCTGCATATCAGGGGTTAATGTCTTTAGCCCAGTGCATACTTTGACCAGCACGCCTGGGGTTAATTATTGTGGCCTCTCTTTGATTCAAGGAGAGCTTCTTATAGCCCTGGGAAACTCCAATCCGCCTCAGTTACACTTTTGCCTTTGGCCGAGTGTGGTGACCCCTGTGTGCCTGTGCCTGTTGATTGTCTTCTAGCTTGCTCATATGGTTCTGTGTTATGAATGGGTCACCGAGGAGGAAAAAATAAAACAAGCTAAGTCCCAGAAAAACCAGAGAGGTTGGTAACTATGCAGATTGCAGATCCCTGATCCTAACCACACAACTAGCAGCAGCCGTGGAGCATTCCTACGATGATCCTAGACGCCTCGTCACCGCCGAAGGACTAAATAAGCCTAAAGCAAGAAAGGGAAAAACTAACTGCCCCAGAGCAGACCCCAAAGGAAAGACAGCCCCCACACATGTATTGATGGTGAAACAAGATGAAAACACAAACACAGGCAGGAAAATAGGCTGACCAAACGATGGGGCCCAAACTAACTAGAAAGGACAGGAAAGGAAAGACACTGTCTGCAATCTGCCAAAAACCCTACAAAAATAATGTCCAACACTTCTGATAACAAAATTAACCGTCAAGTCACTAGACTTCTCCCCCTATATCAGCACTCTGAAATATTCTGAGACAGAGCAAAAAGAGGCCAATCTAATAGGGGACAAAAAGCAAATTGGCAAATACAGATAAATAAGAGTGGAGATTCAGCACAGCCCCAGCCAGGGCTGGCTGAATACACAAAAAACTGAATAGACCAACAAAATCAAGTGTGAACATTAGCAGAAAAACTTAGCTTGAAATGACTGGAACAGAGCTGAACACCAAGAGCTGAAAAGCCAGAAGAATCACCAGCACTAGAATAGGGCGTCGGCTGACTTAAATCCAGTCTGAAATTCCTGAGGTCCAATCGTCATCCTCATTATCAGGTGGCAGATCTCTACTGATTAAATCAGCCTCACTACCTCCTGTTACCACCAGAGGGAGCCTGGAAGGAGAACTCACAACTGGTAGACCAGAAAATGAACTCACAACAGTTCTGACCCGGTTCTGTCCCCGGTTGTGAGTTTGCCTGTTGATTCTGTACCGTATATCTGTTTCTCTGGTTTCTGACTTCTTGGCTACATCCTGACTATCCATTCTGTTTAATCCTTTGGTACTGTCATGCTATCTCGTGCTTTGACCCCGGCCTGATCTGTTTACGTCTCCGTCTATGCCCCTTGGTAACTTTGTCCCGTAGTTATCCTTCTAGGAGTTTTCCTGCAGCTCCTTGCTCTCTGGAGTTTAGGCCACGCCCCCAGTAGTCACGTGCTTCAGGTCCTGTTGGTCTAGCACGCATCTTCACTGCTGCTGCTCCGCTCCACAGGTATCTTAGAGCACAGTTTCTCTTACTCAGGACACACGCACTGGCTCAGTGAGCAAGTGCAGTGCGGTGTTCCTGACATGGTGTATATCTCCCACCAACCACACCCTTGAGGTGGAGATATGGTGAGTAGGTGTCCCACCCATGTCTTACTCCTACTCACAAAGAAACCCAAACCCTGTTATCTGCTGATTAAGCCCTCAGCACATAGCATGCTGAAGAGAAATTAATGGGTTTTCATATCACGCAGGGTAACAACTTTCGAGACACATTTCCCCTCACATACAGTGCCAGTGACTGTGTCACATATCCCCCTCTGACGTAAGCCCGGGTTTTGGCACCTTCGGACACCAAACAGAATTTGGGAGAGGGCATCTGTGCTACCGTGTAACTTCCCTCCTGAAATCCAGGAGGCCCAAGAACCACCTGGTCATCTGGGCATTCTTAACCTCTCTGAGATGAATGGTCTGACACAAGTTTGAACCTCCAGTTTAGTAGGTAATACTTTAGCGCATCCACATCCCTTTTTATATTTATACACTCCTTCTCGACAATGGCATAGTTTTTCTCTCATGGCGAGAGCTTCTGGCTCAGATACAGGATGTGATATGATGTTCTTCTCCCTTTACTTCCCGAGGCAGCACAGCTCCCAAGCCGACTTCTGACGCATCTGTCTGGACCACCAATTCTTTGCTGAAGTCTGGTATGACCATAATTGGAGGTTTACAATGGAATGCCATCTCTGGCTCAGCAGTCAGTGCCTTTAAGGAGATCTGTCAACGTTGCGGCAATTATGGAGAAACTTGGGATAAATCGCCAGTAATATCCCACAATTCCAAGAAAAGCTTTCACTTGCTTCTTGGAAAGCGGTTGCAGCCACTTCTGAATCACCTTGACCTTATTTATTTGTGGCTTGATTTCGCCTCTCCCGACAACGTAGCCTAAGTACATTTTTTTGGATTTATGGTGACCTCCGCATTTCTCAAAGCATTCAGAATCGCCTGTACCTTTGGGAGATGACTACTCCAGTCAGGGCTGTAGACCACTATGTTATCAAGATACGCTGTGGCATACTTCTTATGCGAAGCTAGGATCCAATCCATAGCTCTGTGGAAGGTTGCTGGGGCCCCCCTGCAGTCCAAAGGGCATTCTGGTGTATTGAAAACACCCATTAGGCATTGAGAAGGCCGTCTTCTCCTTGGCACACTGGGACATGGGGATCTGCCAGTAGCCCTTCATCAGGTTCAGGGTTGTAATGTACCTCGCGTGTCTAAGTCTCTCAATGAGTTAGTCCAGGCGGAGTATCGGATCTGCATCAAAACTGGAGACCTCATTCCGCCTCCGGTAGTTGTTGCAAAACCACCATTCATCATTGGCCTTCGGCACAAGGACGATGGGACTCGACCATTCACCTTTTGACTCCTCTATCCCCCAAGGTCTAGCATCCTCTTCACCTCATTTGATATCACCTCCTAATGTACTTCAGGAATTCTATAGGGTTTGAGGTTCACCCTTACATGCGGTTCTGTGAACACATCATGCTCTACCATCTTTGTATGCCCTGGCAACTCTGAGAACAGTTCTGCTGCAACAGCTCCGGACATTGCTGCCTCTGTTCCAGCGATAGAGTGTCTGCAATGGTGACATCATCCACTGTGGCTTTGGGACTGGCTCCCAGGCAAGGGGTTTCCAGCGATTCCTGATCTCGCCATATCTTGAGCGAGTTCACATAATCTATTTGGTGCGGCTTCCTTCACCCTGACTGGTGTACCTTGTAAATCACCTCCCCCAGTTTTTCAACCACCTTGTATGGGCCTTGCCACTTGGCTAGAAACTTGCTCTGTGCCATGGGGATAAGCACTAGCACGTGGTCCCCAGGCTGGAACTGCCTCAGCCTCACTATTCAGTAATTCACCCTTGCCAGTGCCTCCTGTGCCTTGAGAAGATTCTCCTTCACAATAGGCATTACTCTCGCTATCCTCTCCTGTAACTGGGAGACATGCTCTATGATGCTCCAGTGTGGCGTGACCTCGGCTTCCCCGGTTTCCTTGGTGATGTCCCGGAGCCCTCTCAGATGTTGACCATACAGGAGCTTCAATGACAAGAAGTCAGTGGAGGCTTGAGGAACTTCTCTGATGGAGAAATGCAGAAATGGAAGCAGAGTCACAGTCTCGATCGTCCTTCTCAATGACTTTTTTGAGCATGACCTTTACAGTTTTATTGAAGTGCTCTACTAGCCGTCTGTGGATGGTTGACTGATTTTCACAGTTGGGCAATTTTAAAGACCTTACACATCTCCCTCCTCACCTTGCTCCTGAAAGGGGTTCCCTGGTCTGTCAAAATGTTCTTCAGCAGGCCCGTCCTAGCAAACATATGGACAAGTTCCTGGGCGATCCTCTTGACCAAAGAGATATTTAGTGGTAATGCTTCAAGGTAATGGGTCGCATAGTCCATGACCACTAGGATGCATTGATGCCCTGGTGCAGACTTAACTAGAGGACCTACTAGGTCCAAGGCAATTCTCTCAAATGGGACCTCTATTACAGATAACGGGACTAGGGAACTTCGGAAGTGAGAAGATGGAGTGGTTACCTGGCAGGTGGGGCAGAACCTACAATAACTCAGGATTTCCTGGTAACATCCTGGCCAATAGAACCTCTGCATTATTCTCTCCTGTATTTTCTCTACCCCCAGATGTTTCCCCAAAACGTGCAAGTCGGCCTGGAACTAACAGCTGCTGCACTCTCTCACCTCTCCTCATCCATCTCTGACAGCAATGGAGATTCATCAGGGTTGAGCTGGCTGAGTCTCTTGGCATCACCGCCTTTCCCCACAAGTCCCAGAACAGGCTGAAGTCCTGCCCAATTATTACTGGGTGTAGCAAGCCTCTGACTACCCTGACCTCATGGGACTCAGTATCCTAGGTTGTTTTTAGCGACACTCTGGAGATAGGGTAGTCCTTGCCATCCCTTTGGATACAGCAGATACCCACAAGTTTCTCTGGGATCGGCTGGTGGTGAAGGTTAGCCCTTATATGGGTCACCAAAGAGTCCTGACACCAGCACCCCATTTATGGTCACGGGACATGCTTCCGGCCCCTCGCTGGGCTGATAGTCAACACTGCAGGTGGGATAGGCATAGTGCGAAGAGCGCCTCTCTATGCCGCAGTCTATCTGCTCAGAGGACATAGGACAAAGGGCGGCTATGTATCCAGGACCGTGGCATTAACAGCAGATGAGGTTTTCACCATCAGCATTTGGCAACCCCCCACCCACGCAATCCCCCTCAATGTTGGCTCTACTACCCCTCTTTTGGGACTCGGGCTACCGCTGGGTACTGCAGTATGTAGATGCCAAACCCCCTGGCTTCCTTAGGGACTTCTCGACCACCTGGTACCTTTCTACGAGGTCTACTAGGTCCTTTGCATTCCAGGGTCTCCCTAACCAACCCAGGTCTGCACCAGCCTGGGGAGGGAATGAATAAATCTGTACATGACCACTCACGCGACCATCTGGGCTGGACTGGAGTATTCTGGCTGTAACCATTTCTGTACCAAATGCAATAAGTCAAACATCTGAGATCGGGGAGGTTCGTCAATACAATATGCCCAGTGATGAACCCTTTGGGCTCTGACAGGCATAGTGACCCCTGAACTAGCCAATATCTCTTTTTTTATTCTGGAATATTCCCGAGCATCTTGTAAGGCCAAGTCATAATAAGCCTTCTGTGGCTCACCAGTTAGATAGGGGACCAGCATTCCCGCTCACTGGCCTGGCTGTAGTTTCTCACACTCTGCTACCCGCTCAAAAACAGTCAAAAATGCTTACACATCATCCCCCGGGTCAACTTTTGCATCGCTTGTCTTACCGCCTTCCGGACGTATATATGTCATCACCTTGATGTTGTAGAGGGGAGGTTTCTTTGCTGCATTCATCTACTGCCAGGAGTTCCATTTGCAGCTGTTGGTTTTGTTGCATCAGGAAATAATTTGTTTCCTGCTGAATTTGCTGTTGCTCCCGATACTGCTGCTCTTGGTGCTGCTGCTGCTGCTGCTCTCAATGCTGCAGGTGCTGTTGCTGTTGGCTTAGGATCAGATGCTTGATCAGGGCCTCCATTTTTTCTGACCATTGTTTCATCCCTGTAGCCGCCTTCACGCAGAACATATGATTTGTCTTGCTACCTGTGTTCCTGGAATGTTACCCGCAACCACTGCTGAGCAATAAAAACATAAAGTCTTGTCTCAGTTTTGCCAGAAAACATCTTGATGATCCCCAAGACTTTTGGGAGAATTCTCTGTGGACTGATGAGACAAAAGTTGAACTTTTTGGAAGGTGTACGTCTCATGACATCTGGAGTAGAAGTAACACAGCATTTCAGAAAAGCATCATACCAACAGTAAAATATGGTGGTGGTAGTATGATGGTCTAGGGCTGTTTTGCTGCTTTAGGATCAAGAAAACTTCATCTGGTAAATAGAACCATGAATTCTGCAGTCTACCAAAAAATTGTGAAGGAGAATGTACGGCTATCTGTTCAGGACCTCAAGCTGAAGCGCACTTTGGTTATGCAGCAGAAAAATGATCCAAAACATACCAGAAAGTTCACCTCTGAATGGTCTAAGAAAACCAAATTTAAGCCTTTGAAGTCGAGTAGTCAAAGTCCTGACCTTAATCTGATTGAGATGCTGTGGCATGACCTTAAAAAGGCGGTTCATGTTTGGAAATCCTCCAATTTGGCTGAATTACAACAATTCTGTAAAGATGAGTGGGCCAAAATTCATCCAGAGTGTTGTAAAAGACTCGTTGCCAGTTATCACAATGCTTGATTGCAGTTGTTGCTGATAAAGGTGCCCAAACCAGTTATTAGGTTTAAGGGACAATTACTTTTCCACACAGGGCCCTGCAAGTTTGGATTTCTTTTTCTCTTAATAATAAAGACCTTCATTTAAAAACTACATTTTGTGTTTATTTGTGTTATCTTTGTCTAATATTTAAATTTGTTTCATGATCTGAAACATTTAAGTGTGACAAATATGCAAAAAAATAGGAAATTAGGAAGGGGGCAAACACTTTTTCACACCACTGTATATGGAGCTGAGCACAAATTTGCAAATGCTAAACTTAAGCAACAATATTGTTTTATCTCTTACCCATATCTCCCGATGTGGGACACTGTGCCTGCAGATTAGGTTTAGCATTTGCGGATTTATGAGCAGCTCCATATATTACTTTTTTAATGATGCTTTGAATGAGACCATAGTATTGTTTGCTATATATGGATTGGATACTAAATGATCTCATTTGACTAGATTTTCTGTATGAACTCTATGCTATGACACTTTAATATAGGTTAAGGACTTGCAATTTATTCTATTAACTATATGCAATTTGATGAACTCTTCCTATTGTCGCATATACTCGAGTATAAGCCGACTCGAGTATAAGCCGACCCCCCTAATTTTGCCACAAAAAACTGTGAAAACTTATTGACTCGTGTATAAGCCGAGGGTGCACAGTGAGTGGCCTCAGTTATCTGCAGTGTGTGGCCCCAGTTATGATGCACAGTGAGTGGCCCCAGTTATCTGCACAGTGAGTGGCCCCAGTTATGATGCACAGTGAGTGGCCCCAGCTATCTGCACAGTGAGTAGTCCCAGTTATGCACAGTGAGTGGCCCCAGTTATGCTCAGTGAGTGGCCCCAGCTTTGCGGCACAGTGAGTAGCCCCAGTTATCTGCACAGTGAGTGGCCCCAGCTTTTCTGCACAGTGAATGGCCCCAGCTTTTCTGCACAGTGCGTGGCTCCATCATGTTGCTGCTGCCGCTGCCTCCCTTACAGAAAAAAACAAAAACCTGTATGCTCACCTCAGTCGCTGCCCCCTGCTCATCAGCGTAGGCGCTCTGCATTGACTGTGCAGGCAGAGAGCGCGATGGTGCCCTCTAACCTGAATGTCACTGCAGAGGACGCAAGACAGCAGAGTGCAGGGACAGGTGACTATGCCTCCCCCCGCCCCCCACCCCCCTTCATACTCACCGGGTCCTGGCGCTTGTCTCTGCAGCTCCCCTGCTTGTTGTTTCATGTTGTTGGCGCTGCTCTCTTCCTGGTTCAGCGGTCACGTGGTACCCGCTCATTAAATATGCGCATATTTAATGAGCGGGTACCATTTGACAGCTGAAGCAGGAAGAGAGCAGCGCCGACAACATGGAACAAGCAGGGGAGCTACAAAGAAGGGTGAGTATGATCTGACACCCCCGCTCCCCCTCCCCTGCCGACCCCCCCCGGTATATGACTCGTGTATAAGCCGAGAGGGGGACTTTCAGCCCAAAAAAATGGGCTGAAAATCTCGGCTTATACACGAGTATATACGGTATTTATGTGTGGACTACATGCCATAAATACCAGAGTCTGTTTGCTATTGACATTATAATATACAGTGGGGCAAAAAAGTATTTAGTCAGTCAGCAATAGTGCAAGTTCCACCACTTAAAAAGATGAGAGGCGTCTGTAATTTACATCATAGGTAGACCTCAACTATGGGAGACAAACTGAGAAAAAAAAATCCAGAAAATCACATTGTCTGTTTTTTTTTCATTTTATTTGCATATTATGGTGGAAAATAAGTATTTGGTCAGAAACAAGCAATCAAGATTTCTGGCTCTCACAGACCTGTAACTTCTTCTTTAAGAGTCTCCACTTTCCTCCACTCATTACCTGTAGTAATGGCACCTGATTAAACTTGTAATCAGTATAAAAAGACACCTGTGCACACCCTCAAACAGTCTGACTCCAAACTCCACTATGGTGAAAACCAAAGAGCTGTCAAAGGACACCAGAAACAAAATTGTAGCCCTGCACCAGGCTGGGAAGACTGAATCTGCAATAGCCAACCAGCTTGGAGTGAAGAAATCAACTGTGGGAGCAATAATTAGAAAATGGAAGACATACAAGACCACTGATAATCTCCCTCGATCTGGTGCTCCATGCAAAATCCCACCCCGTGGGGTCAGAATGATCACAAGAACGGTGAGCAAAAATCCCAGAACCATGCGGGGGGACCTAGTGAATGAACTGCAGAGAGCTGGGACCAATGTAACAAGGCCTACCATAAGTGACACACTACGCCACTATGGACTCAGATCCTGCAGTGCCAGACGTGTCCCACTGCTTAAGCCTGTACATGTCCGGGCCTGTCTGAAGTTTGCTAGAGAGCATTTGGATGATCCAGAGGAGTTTTGGGAGAATGTCCTATGGTCTGATGAAACCAAACTGGAACTGTTTGGTAGAAACACAACTTGTCGTGTTTGGAGGAAAAAGAATACTGAGTTGCATCCATCAAACACCATACCTACTGTAAAGCATGGTGGTGGAAACATCATGCTTTGGGGCTGTTTCTCTGCAAAGGGGCCAGGACGACTGATCCGGGTACATGAAAGAATGAATGGGGCCATGTATCGTGAGATTTTGAGTGCAAACCTCCTTCCATCAGCAAGGGCATTGAATATGAAACGTGGCTGGGTCTTTCAACATGACAATGATCCAAAGCACACCGCCAGGGCAACGAAGGAGTGGCTTCGTAAGAAGCATTTCAAGGTCCTGGAGTGGCCTAGCCAGTCTCCAGATCTCAACCCTATAGAAAACCTTTGGAGGGAGTTGAAAGTCCGTGTTGCCAAGCGAAAAGCCAAAAACATCACTGCTCTAGAGGAGATCTGCATGGAGGAATGGGCCAACATACCAACAACAGTGTGTGGCAACCTTGTGAAGACTTACAGAAAACGTTTGACCTCTGTCATTGCCAACAAAGGATATATCACAAAGTATTGAGATGAAATTTTGTTTCTGACCAAATACTTATTTTCCACCATAATATGCAAATAAAATGAAAAAAAAACAGACAATGTGATTTTCTGGATTTTTTTTTCTCAGTTTGTCTCCCATAGTTGAGGTCTACCTATGATGTAAATTACAGACGCCTCTCATCTTTTTAAGTGGTGGAACTTGCACTATTGCTGACTGACTAAATACTTTTTTGCCCCACTGTATATTTGTTATGCCATATTTTGTTATAAATATAATAACACTTTTGAAACATGTATTGGTGGATTTTTGACTCCATGTTTATGTAGGAATTTCCATGTTGGGAGTGTCCATGTTGGTAATTTGAATAGGCTTTTTTTTACATATGGCCTTTCTAAATTGTCTGATTATAAGATGTGTTCGGTTCGAATAATATTGTTTCAATTGGGAATTCTCTTTTGTGTGAGGATTCTCCAGTGCTTTCCTCTGTTGATTCTTTTCTCTCTGCTCTGGGGCTCATTTATGACTATGCAGATAAAGTTGCGGTTGCTGAGTTAATGATCCATTGGTTGGTTCATGGAAATCAAAAAGTGGATGCTGAGCAGATGAGACCTCCTGGAATCACCCAGCTCTTTGCAGTCAATTCTGCCAGGGTCTCTCTAGTAAAAATACTTGATATGATGATTTGTAGTCCCTATACTTGTCCTTGGATGAGGCCAGGATCCTGGTGGTACCCCTGGACCGAAGTCTTAGGGATAAGGGCAGATTTGAGACCGTTTCTGTTATTACTCCCTCTCATCCTATTGATATAGATTAACCTACGCAAATTGGGGCCTGCAGAGAGTCCAAAGAAGGAGTTGAATATGAAGCATCTGTTCACTTCTGTTTATACCACCGTCAAAGGGTCATGTAATGGTTCAGTGTTTCAAATACAACAAAGAAATTCTTAAAGGAAAAGAGTATATAAATAAAAAGGCAATGAGAAGCAAGGACACTGATTCTGACAGTTTGAGGTTGGGTCAAATTGTCTAAATCAGTGGTCCCCAACCTTTTTTGAACCAGGGACCGGTTTCAAGCAAGACAATTCTTCAGAGGCCCGGCAGGGCGGGGATGGAGGTGTGGCAGGGGAGGGGCTTTGGTCATAAGGGGGCGGGGCTATGGACGCAGTTGTAGTGTAGCAGTGCATACTTATAATTAAATGATAACATTTATAATGTGACTCAACTCACCATAGGTTTTGAATGAGTGCTCCATCACCCCCATCCTTGCCTGCTCCATCACCCCATCATTGCCTTCACCCCATCACTCCCTTCTCCCCATCATTGCCTTCACCCTATCCCTCCCTTCTCCATCACCCCCATCATGGCCTTCTCCCATTACCTCCTCATGGCCTTCTCCCATCACCCCAGGCATCATGGCCTTCTCTCCCCATCATGGTCTTCTCCTCATGTCCCCATCTCCTCCAGGGCCAGGCTCCACCTACACAAACACAGACAAACACACCTACACAGACATACATGTACACACACAGACAGACATACATATACACACACACACATTATATATACACACACCACCTCTCTCCTCTCACTTGTCCGCAGCATCGCCCAGGCTTCCTCGCTCTGACACAGCAGCGGCCGTGGCGCGCTCCTCTCTGTGTCAGTCAGAGACAGGAAGCGCGGGCGGCGGGCAGGAAGCAGGACGGGTCCTTGCAGCTCCGCTCCTGCTGTTCCCTCTTGCAGGCAGCGGAGCTGCTTGGATCGCTCCCTGGCCGCCGCTACACATGAGGGCAGTCTAAGAATTGCTGTGCGCCGCCCCAGCCCCCGCTACGCCACTGACCGCCCCTGGCTCACCTTGTGTCCGCGGACCGGCAAGGGCACTGCAGCGGCCCGGTGCTGGGCCGCGGACCGGCGGTTGGGGACCCCTGGTCTAAATCTTGTCTATTCAACCCCTTACTATCCCCTGCTTTGAGGTGGGCTCTGGCGGTGAGCCCGCCTCAAAGCCGCGACATGTCAGCTGTTATAAACAGCTAGCATGTGCCCGCAATAGGCACGGGCAGAATCGCGATCCGCCCACACCTATTAGCTAGTTAAATCCCGCTGTCAAACTCTGACAGCGGGCATTTAACTAGAGCGCTCGGCGCACGGCCAGAAATGAGCGCATCGCCGGCCCCCGTCACGTGATTGGGGGTCAGCGACTCCCAATTACTGTAGGTAACCCGTACCCCTTGCCTCTTATTCCTGATCTGTTTAATGAACTAGCAGGGGAAGTGGTTTTCTAAACTGGATCTGAGAGGGGCTTATAACAATATAGTGGAAGACTGCCTTCAATATTCCCTAGGGTTACTTTGAGAATTTGAACACACTATTAGGAAAAAAATGGAATTGGCACAACCATGCATAAGAAGTCTGTGTTATGCAGGGGTTAAATATCTTTTGGCATTAAATGTACTGTACCTGTTCTGTGGTACCGAGGTGCTCATCCATGGAAAAAAAAAACATGACCAAGTCCATAGTATGTCAAAAACGTGGCAGCACTCACCGTCCCTTTAAAAGCAATCCTTTATTTTGGAGTCACAAAAACAGCACAGGTAGGAGGGAAGAATGTGGACAGAACGTCAGGACATCAGACGTTTCATGCAGGTGTGCGCTTCTACGGGTCCCTGGTACAAAGTTGGATGCCTTATCATGTAGATTCATTCGAGTTGAGGGACGACAATCCAATCAAAATTCTTAGTGAAGAGGTGGTTTTGGGTGCGTTGGGTATCAGTCTCAGACAGTGCGTTATGGAGGTTCAGTGTGGTGCACCAGAGGACCAGAGTTTTCTTGCCTTCCTTCGCACTGATCTTAACAAGGTACATGACTTGGTGTTGGCTGGACATCCGGGTTCCTCTGCCACCTGGAGAGCATTTTCCAGGTCCTTTTGGTGGCAGAGTGCTCAAAAAGATGTGGATGAGTATGTCCATAAGTGCAGGATTTGTCTAACGAGGTTCCGTCTCAACCTTGGACCCACTTGTCTATCGATTTTGTCACGGATTTGCCTAATTCTGGTGGTAATATTGTGGTGTGGGTGGTGGTTTACCGTTTTAGCAAGATGGTTCACTACCAAAATTATGTAAAGCTAAGGGTTTAGCTACTTTGTTTATCTCCCACGTCATTAAACTACACTGTATTTCTGAAAACATTATTTCTGATGGGGGGGAGTTCAGTTTCTGGCTAGCCTTTGGCTTGACTTTTGCTCTAGGTTGCGAAATAAGCATATGTTCTCCTCCAGTTATCATCCTGAGACTAATGGTCAGATGGAGAGGATGAACCAGGAATTGGAAAAATATTTAAGATGTTTTACTCATCTAATCAAGAGGATTGGGTACATTTTCTTCCTCTGACTGAGTTTGCACTCAATAACCGCACCTCAACTGCTACCAGTACCTCACCATTTTTTGTTGTGCGGGTTTTCATCCAGTTTTCAGAGAATTTTCTTATTTGCAGTCTGCAGTTCTGGAGTAGGAAAGATATTATTCTCATTTGGTTGAGGTTTGAAGAGAGGTCTGTTGATAACTTGCGATCTGACCAAGAGAACTGCCAACCGCAGAAGTAGGAGGGCTCCTGTCTTTAAGTTGGGAGAGTTTGTTTGGTTATCCTCTAAACCTATGAGGATCCTGTCAGCGCTGGCGGACTGCCGTGGCTGAGCAGGGTCACTCACCCAGACTACAGGAGGGCCCGGGGTCCGAAACTGCTGGGAAAGTTCTGAGAACAGGACCTGCGACACTAAAGGTAGTAAAGAGTACAAGAACCTACGATCATGTAACCACAGGGGTTGCGGCTTAGCTTCCTGCTGCAGTAGATGAGTGTAGGATTCTATTACAGGAATCCTGGAGTAAAGATTAGGGGAACTCAGGTCAGACAAGCGGGGGGGGGGTCATACACAGAGAGGGCAGCATGGTTCCAGAGGAGCAAGCAGAGAATAGTCAGAACGTAAGCAATGAGTCATACACAGAGATAGCAACGCAGTACAAAAGGCACAGGCAGAACTCGTAACAGGGACAGAACCGGGTCAAAACCAAACAAGCATAAAGTATCACAGTCACAAAGCACACCAGGGTCACAAACTCTCAGCCAAGGATCTGAGTATAAGCGACGAGGAATGAGTCCACAATGAGGCTATAAAAAGCCTCCCAGAATCTCAGAGTGAGGCCGTCCAGATTAACCTCTGAACTACCTAATCCCATGAACTAAGCAGATCATGACAAAACCTCTAAAAATCTCTGTCTTAAAGTTTCATCCAGAAAATTTGCTCCTAAATTTGTTGGACTATATAAGATAATCAAAATCATTAATCCGGTGACGGTAAGGCTCCAACTCTCAGTTGCCTGGAGGATTAGTAGTTCCTTCCATGGCTCTCTTCATAAAAAGTTTGAAAGGACGCCGGGTCCTTAAGACAGTATTAAAGGTAGATGTGGAGAATTACAAGGAGTCTGAGATGGAATGAGTCTTGAAATCCAGACATGTCAGATGGCGGCTTTAGTTTCTCGCTAAGTGGAAGGGAAGAAATACATGCCGATCGCCTAGTGAGGGAGTTCTGTTGTGAGTTCATTCTCTGGTTCCCCTTCTGAACTCCCTCTGGTGGTGTCAGGAGGTGGTGCGGCTGGTTTGATCGGTGGAGATATGCCACCTGAGGATGGGGATGATGATTGGATCTCTGGATTCTCAGATTGGATTTAAGACAGCTGACGCCCTATTCAGTTGCTGGTGATTCCTTCAGGCTTGTCAGCTCTTGGTTTTCAGCTCTGTTCCAGTCATCTAAAGCTAAGTTTTTCTCGTAATGTTCACACTTGATTTTGTTGGTCTATTCAGTTTTTTTGTGTGGCCTGCCAGCCCCGGCTGGGGGCTGAGCTGAATTTCCACACTTATTTATCAGTATTTTGCCAATTGGCTTTTTGTCCCTTACTAGTTCGGTCTCTTTTTCCTCTGTCTCAGAATATTCCAGAGTGCTGATATAGTGGGAGAAGTCTAGTGACTTCAGGGTTAATTTTGCTATCAGAAGTGTTGGACATTATTTTTGTAGGGTTTTTTGCAGGTTGCAGACAGTGACTTTGGGCCCCATCATTTGCTCAGCCTATTTTCCTGCCTGTGTTTGTGCCTTCATCTTGTTTCACCGTCAACACATGTGTGGGGGCTGTCTATTCCTTTGGGGTCTGCTCTGGGGCAGTTAGTTTTCCCTTTTCTCGCTCTAGGCTTATGTAGTCCTCCGGCCGTGACGAGGCGTCTAGGAACATCGTAGGCACGCTCCACGGCTACTGCTAGTTGTGTGGTAAGATCAGGGATCTGCAATCTGCATAGTTACCAACTTCTCTGGTTTTCTGTGGCTTAGCTTGTTTTGTTTTTTTTCTCCTTGGTGACCCATTCATAACAGAGTTCTATCTGCGGCATCAGCAGTTGGGGATCTTGGTGGTTCCAGTTCAGTTATCTTTGCATCTGTCAGTTTTGGGTAACAGGTGTTTTTCATTTACTCTGTTTGTCTGTCCTACTAACTTTCAGATGCAACTTTAAATACCTTCCCTGTTGTGAATTCTATGGATCTGACTTCTGAGTCGGGGCTCTGTTATGATTGAGTCACCGAGGAGGAAAACAAAACCAAGCTAAGTCACAGAAAAAACAGAGAGGTTGGTAACTACGCGGATTGCAGACCCCTGATCCTAACACACAACTAACAGTAGCCGTGGAGCGTACCTATGATGATTCTAGACACCTCGTCACAGTCGGAGGACTAAATAATCCTAAAGCAAGAAAAGGGGAAATCTAAACTGCCCCAGAGCAGACCCCAAAGGAATAGACAGCCCCCACACATGTATTGACGGTGAGACAAGATGAAAGCACAAACACAGGTAGGAAAATAGGCTGAGCAAACGATGGGGCCCACACTAACTAGAAAGGACATGCCAAAAAACCCTGCAAAAATATCCAACACTTATGATAGCAAGTCATTAGACTTCTCCCACTATATCAGCACTCTGGCATATTCTGAGAACAGAGCAAAAAGAGGCCAATCTAATAAGGGACAAAAAGCAAACTGGCCGTTGCAGCTGAAAAGAAGAAATCGGAATTTTGGCTCATCTTTCATCGTTTTTAAGAAATCTCAATATGGAAGAGGCCAGGAGCCATTTGGTGAGCTGCATTTCTTGCTACATGTTCACAGACTTACCAGTGGAAAAGCCAAACTTCACATGCCACAAATGCAAGCTTGTGTCCCTGTTGAAGGAAAAGTTGCAAAATCTCGAAGAGAGGTTAGCTACGTTGAAGATCATTAAGGAAGGTGAAGAGTTCTTAGACAGAGCAGAATTATCTCTTCATGTTACAGAAAGAGAAGAAATTCGAAGTGCACCTGAAGAAACAGAGGAATGGAGACATGTGACCCAGAGAAGCAAGAGGATCAGGAGGCAGTCAGCACCCTTACTGCTCAGGAACCAGTACCAGGCTCTCACGCAGGAAAATGATGAAGAAATACATCAGGATAAGACTTTGCCCACAAACAGCAACCTTGTACGCCCTCAGAGTCCTCCTGGATGGAGAAAGAAAAATGTTGTGAAGAAGAAACGGAGAGCGGTGGTCATGGGGGATTCCCTGCTGAGAGGAACAGAGGCCGCTATCTGCAGACTGGATATAACTTCAAGAGAAATGTGCTGTCTTCCAGGTGCAAAAATTAAAGATGTGTCTGACAGGATATCAGGACTCTTCAGACCTACAGATGACTACCTATTCCTGCTACTACATGTGGGGACAAATGACACCGCAAGAAACGACCTGGAAAACATCTGCAGAGACTTTGAAGACTTAGGCAAGAAAGTGAAAGAACTGGGAGTGCAGGTGGTCTTTTCTTCCATCCTCCCAGTGGATGGCCATGGAACAAGGAGGTGGAATAAGATTCTACAGGTGAACAACTGGCTACGTCGATGGTGCCGTCAGCAACGATTTGGATTTCTGGATCACGGAGTGAACTACCTTTACGATGGACTACTTGCTAGAGATGGGGTGCACCTTACGAAGACTGGAAAACATGTATTTGGAAGTCGCCTTGCTACACTTGTAAGGAGAACTTTAAACTAGAACAACGTGGGAAGGGAAGCAAAAGACCAGAAAAAGCCATACACCTGACAAATGCTATTGAGAACTCTGCTATTAGAAGTGGAAAGGAAGAACAAAGACAAAAGAATCTAAATAATAAAATTATTGGAGAAAGAGAAACCAATCACAAACTAAAATGTTTCTATACTAATGCACAAAGCATGGGCAACAAACAAGGAGAATTGGAACTACTAACACAGGAAAAGAAATATGATGTCATTGGAATCACTGAAACTTGGTGGGACAATACACATGATTGGAATACAAGACTAGAAGGATACAACTTATTTGCAAGAAACAGACTTGATAAACGAGGAGGAGGTGTCGCATGTATGTTAGAAACGCGTATATCTGCACAGAGATTGAAGCTTCAGAGACTGGGAGTTCTGTGAAAATTGTTTGGGTAAGAATACAAGGACAGAACAATGGAAAGGACACCATTGTAGGCATTTACTACAGGCCACCTGTGCAAGCTGAAGATATGGATGAACGCTTTATGCATCAAATGGCCAAGTTCTCCAAAAATATGACATAGTTGTCATGGGAGATTTCAACTATCCAGACATTTGTTGGGAATCTCTCTCAGGCAAAACTAACAGGTCAAGGAAATTTTTATCCTCTCTTGCTGACAACTTTATCTTCCAAAAGGTAGGGGAGAAAACAAGGGGAACTGCTACCTTGGATCTAATCCTTATAAACAGGGAGGAAATGGTTGAGGAGGTAAAAGTGGCTGGGACCCTAGGAGGTAGCGACCATGCTATTTTAGAATTTTGGATAACTAGAGGAGGAAGACCTGTGAAGACTCAGACGTCAAGGTTAGATTTCAGAAAGGCAGATTTTAAGGGATTCAGAAAGAGAATTGGAGGGATCCAATGGCTGGATATCCTTAAACACAAAAATGTCCAGGAAGGATGGGAAATCTTGAAAAATAAAATTCTCAAAGCACAATTGTTAACAATTCTGAAAAGAGGGAAGAATAGGAAGCATTTAAGGAAGCCAGGATGGATGAACACAGAACTTAAGCACATGTTAAAAAGGAAGAAAAAAATGTTTATAAAATGGAAAGAGGGAGGCATATCTAAAGAAGAATATAATGCTGTCTGCAGAACCTGCAGGGCACAAATCAGATTAACTAAAGCTGACAATGAATTGAGGCTTGCAAGAGATGTCAAAAGCAATAATAAAGGATTTTGGGGATATGTCAAAAGTAAAAGAAAAGTCAAAGATGCTATAGGATGAAAATGATGAAATGGTAAGACAGGATTTTGAGAAGGCCGAACTTTTAAATTCCTATTTTGCATCTGTTTTCTCTCAGAGTACTGAAGGAGATAGCAGAAGAAATTTTTGAACCCCTCTCCATAATCTTTGAAAATTCTTGGAGAACAGGAGAAGTCCCAGAAGACTGGAGAAGAGCAAATGTTGTTCCTATCTTCAAAAAGGGGAAGAAGGTGGACCCAGACAACTATAGGCCGGTGAGTCTGACTTCTATACAAGGAAGATCTTTGAACAAATTATTAAACAACATGTATGTCAGTACCTGGATAAGAATGAAGTGATTAAACAGAGTCAGCATGGGTTTGTAACTAATAAGTCATGTCAGACTAACTTAATTTCCTTCTATGACGGAATCACTGATTGGGTGGATCAAGGAAATGCTGTAGAAATAGTATATCTTGACTTCAGCAAAGCATTTGACAAAGTATCTCATACAATCCTTATTGAAAAAATGACTAAGTATGGAATGGACAAGGCAACTGTTAGGTGGATTCATAACTGGCTTAGTGATCGGACCCAAAGAGTGGTCGTAAATGGCTGCACATCCAGTTGGAAGAATGTCTCAAGTGGGGTACCACAGGGCTCTGTCCTGGGCCCTGTATTGTTTAACATCTTTATCAACGATTTAGATGAAGGAATTGAGGGTAAACTGATTAAATTTGCTGATGACACAAAGCTAGGAGGGATAGCTAATACTAGAGAAGAGAGAGAGAGGATTCAAAAAGATATAAATAAACTGGAGAAGTGGGCAGCAACTAACAGAATGGTTTTTAACAGGGAGAAATGCAAAGTACTAGATCTGGGCAATAAAAATGAAAAAAGCATATACAGAATGGGAGGAATAGGCCTAAGCAACAGCACATGTGAAAAAGACTTGGGTATACTAATAGATCACAGACTGAATATGAGTCAACAGTGTGATGCAGCAGCAAAAAAGGCAAATGCAATTCTAGGATGTATTAACAGAAGCATACAGTCTAGATCACGTGAAGTCATTATTTCCCTCTACTCCTCTTTGGTCAGACCTCATCTGGAATATTGTGTCCAGTTTTGGGCACCACATTTTAAAAAAGACATCAACAAACTGGAGCAAGTTCAGAAAAAAGCAACCAGAATGGTGACCGGTCTGCAAACCCTGTCTTATGAGGAAAGGTTGCAGGATTTGGGATTGTTTAGTTTGCAAAAGAGAAGACTGAGAGGAGACTTAATAGCTGTTTACAAATATCTAAAGGGCTGTCACATTGTAGAAGGATCAACTTTATTCTCATTTGCACAAGGAAAGACTAGAAGCATTGGGATGAAACTGAATGGGAGGAGACACAGATTAGATATTAGAAAAAACTTTTTGACAGAGTGATCAATGAGTGGAACAGGCTGCCATGAGAAGTGGTGAGTTCTCCTTCAATGGAAGTCTTCAAACAGAGGCTGGACAGACATCTGACTGGGATGATTTAGCGAATTCTGCTTTGAGCAGGGGGTTGGACCAGATGGCCCAGGAGGTCCCTTCCAACTCTACGATTCTATGATTCTATGATAAGAATGGAAATTCAGCACAGCCCCAGCCGGGCTGGCTGACCAAACAAAAAACTGAATAGGCCAAACCAAATGAAATGTGAACATTAGCAGAGAAAAATTAGCTTGAGCAGGCAGAAACTGAGCTGGAAACTAAGACCTCAGGAGGCAGGAAAAAATCACCAGCATGGGAATAGGGAGTCAGCTGTCTTAAATCCAGAGACTCCAGATGTCCAATCCTCATCCTCATTATCAGGTGGCAGGTCTCTGTTAACTAGATCAGCTTCATTACCTCCTGCCACCACCAGAGGGAGCCCGGAAAGAGAACTCACAACTCCTCTGTCAGCACAACCAGCTCCCTCACCAGAAACCAGAGGCAGACCAGAAAATGAGTTCACAACAGGGCTCTGTTGTGAACTCATTTTCTGGTTTACCTCTGGCTTCTGGTGAGGGTGGTGGAGCTGGCTGTGTTGACAGAGGAGTCGTGAGTTCTCCATCCGGGCTCCCTCTAGTGGTGACAGTAGGTAATAAAGCTGATCTAAATGGCAGAGACCTGCCACCAGAGGAGGAGGACTGTGAGTGGACATCAGGAGTCTCTGACTGGATTTAAGACAGCCGACTCCCTAATTTTGTGCTGGTGATTTTCCTGCCCTGAGGTTCTGGTTTCCAGTTCTGATCCTGCCTTCTCAAGCTAAGTGTGCTCTGCTATTTTTTCACATGAGATTTGGTCTGGTTTACTCAGTTTTTGTGGTCAGCCAGCCTCTGCTGGGGCTGTGCTGAATTTCCATTCTTATGTCTCTGTTTATGCCAGTTTGCTTTTTGTCCCTGATCAGATTGGTCTCTTTTTGCTCTGTCTTCAGAATATACCAGAGTGCTGATATAGGGAATTGAAGTCTAGCGACTTCAGGGTTTTTGTTATCAGAAAGTGTTGGACATTTTTTGGCAGGGTTTTGTGCATGATTGCAGACAGCATCTTTCCTTTCCTGTCTTTTCTAGTTAGTTTGGGCCCCTTCGTTTGCTCAGCCTATTTTTCTATCTGTGTTTGTGTTTTCATATTGTCTCACCGACAATACATGTTTGGGGGCTGTCTATTGCTTTGGGGTCTGCTCTGGGGTAGTTTAGATTTCCCCTTTTCTTGCTTTAGGCTTATTTAGTTCTCCGGCTGTGACGAGGCGTCTAGGATCATCGTAGGTATGCTGCACGGCTACTGCTAGTTGTGTGAATAGGATCAGGGGTCTGCAATCTGCTTAGTTTCCAACCTCTCTGGTTTTCTGTGGCTTAGCTTGTTTTTGTTTTTCCTCCTCGGTGACTCATTCATATCAGAATCACCAGCCATACCGCAGATTCTAGGGTACTCAAAAGCAGGGAAAAAAAATTGTAAAAAAAAGTGTCACAATTTTTTTTTTTTATGTATTTTTTCCTCTTTTTCTCTGGGGCCGTAGGAGGATTTTTTCCTTAATGGAGATTAAGCAATTGTCTGATCGTGTGGAGCAGTTCGTTGCTGAAGTGCGGGGAATTTCCGCCTACCTCGCTCAATCACATGCTGTTGAACCAAAAATCCCTTCTCCTGATGTGTTTTCTGGGGATCGGTCTAAATTTTTGAATTTTAAGAATAATTATAAATTATTTCTTACCTTGAAGCCTAACTCACCGGGGAGCTCTGCGCAGCAGGTTAAAATTGTCATCTCCTTGCTGAGCGGCGATCCCCAGGATTGGGCGTTTTCTTTGACACCTGAAAATCCTATTCTGACTAATGTGGATACATTTTTTCAAGCCTTGGGGTTGTTGTAAGATGAACCTAATGCTATTGATCAAGCTGAGAAAGCCTTATTGGCATTGAACCAGGGTCAGGATTCTGCAGAGTTATACTGTCAAAAATTCCGAAAGTGGGCGGTCCTTACTACATGGAATGATGGCGCCTTGGCAGCTCTCTTTCGCAAGGGTTTATCAAAAACTGTAAAAGATATTATGGTGGGATTTCCTGTTCCCTCTGGTCTTGACGATTCTATGTCATTAGCCATTCAAGTTGATCGGCGTTTACGTGAACGTAAAACTACACGAGAGGTGTTGCCACCTTTTCAACAAATGTCTGAACCTATGCAATGTGATAGAGTTTTGTCTAGGGTGCAACGTCAGGAGTAAAGAAGGCGTAATAAGCTGTGTTTTTTCTGTGGAGATGCCTCTCATATTATTTTTGTCTGCCCTAAACGAGAGAAATGTGTTGCACACACATTTCCTGTTAGTGGCGTACAACCTAAGTTTCTTTTGGCAATTACTCTGATCTGCTCCTTATCCACATTTTCCGCCAAGGCTTTTGTGAATTCAGGAGCGGCTTTGAATCTGATGGATTTGGATTTTGCTAAACGC
Organism: Dendrobates tinctorius; assembly: GCF_039654945.1. NCBI lineage: Eukaryota > Metazoa > Chordata > Amphibia > Anura > Dendrobatidae > Dendrobates > Dendrobates tinctorius. The sequence goes on along the minus strand of NW_027361757.1, from coordinate 11,718,341 downwards.
TGTGGTTTTCCCATGATACCTCTGCGGACCCCTTTGAGGGGTATTGATGCTACTCCTTTGGCGGAGAATAAACCTTATTTTTTGGCCCAGGTGATAATGCGGGTCGCCCCACACCACCAAGAAAATTGTAGAGTTTTGGTACTGCATAATTTGCATGATACTATTGTTCTGGGTTTTCCCTGGTTGCAAATCCATAATCCAGTTTTGGATTGGAAATCTGTGTCTGTGGTGAGTTGGGGCTGTCGGTGTGCTCTTGGTGACACTCCTGGTTTCTCCACCTCTCCCCAGTCTCATGATGTTCCTGACTATTTGGCTGATTTTCATGATGTATTTAGTGAGAGTAAGTCTGCGTCCCTGCCTCCTCACAGGAGTTATGACTGTGCAATTGAGTTGAGGCCTGGGTGTAAATTTCCCAAGGGTCGGCTTTTCAACTTATCTGTACCTGAACACGAGGCTATGCGATCTTATATTAAGGAGGCATTGGAGAAGGGTCATATTAGACCATCCTCTTCACCCTTAGGTGCTGGGTTTTTTTTCGTGGCTAAGAAAGATGGTTCATTAAGGCCTTGTATTGACTATTGTTCCCTTAACAAGATTACGGTTAAATATCAGTATCCGTTACCCCTGATTTCTGATTTATTCTCCAGAGTTAAAGGTGCCTGCTGGTTTACTAAGCTTGACCTCAGGGGTGCGTATAATCTTATTCGCATCAAGCATGGGGATGAATGGAAGACGGCGTTTAATACTCCGGAGGGACATTTTGAGTACCTGGTGATGCCTTTTGGGCTCACTAATGCCCCTTCTGTCTTCGAGTGCTTCATGAACGACATTTTCCGAGACTTTGTGGATAAGTTTTTGATCATCTATTTGGATGATATTCTGATCTTTTCCAGTGATTGGGATTCTCATGTGGAACATGTTCGGACTGTGTTCCGGATTTTGAGGGAGAATTCCCTGTATGTTAAGGGATCGAAATGCCTTTTTGGTGTACATAGGATTTCATTTTTGGGATTTATTTTGTCTCCGTCAACTATTGAAATGGACCCGGCCAAGGTACAGGCCATTTATGATTGGGTTCAGACCACTTCTTTGAAGGCTCTCCAGAAGTTTTTGGGTTTTGCTAATTTTTATTGTAAATTTATAGCTAATTTTTCTGGTATTGCCAAGCCACTGACTGATCTGACCAAGAAGGGCGCTGATGTGCTGAATTGGTCTCCAGAGGCTGTTTTGGCATTTCAGGAGCTGAAGCTGAGGTTCACTTCTGCTCCAGTTTTAGGCAACCTGATGTCTCACTTCCATTTCAGGTAGAGGTAGATGCTTCTGAGATTGGTGCAGGAGCTGTTTTGTCCCAAAAAGATCCTGTGACTTCTAAAATGAATCCCTGTGCCTTCTTTTCCCTTAAGTTCTCCCCATCTGAACGCAACTATGATGTGGGGAATCGGGAATTGTTGGCCATGAACTGGGCATTCAAGGAGTGGAGACATTGGTTGGAAGGAGCTAGACATCAAGTTGTGGTCCTCACTGACCACAAGAATTTGATTTACCTGGAGTCGGCCAAACGCTTGAATCCTAGACAGGCTAGGTGGGCCTTGTTTTTCACACGTTGTGAGTTTGTGGTCTCCTTTCTTCCGGACACTAAGAATGTTAAGGCAGATGCCCTTTCTAGGAGTTTCTTTGCTGGTTCTCCTATTGTGACCAAACCTACTATCATCCTAGGTGAGGGGGTAGTTCTTTCTGCCATCTCGCCCGATTTCAGACGTGCCTGTCATGAACTCATTTTCTGCTCCACCAGTTGAGAGTTCCCCTTCTGTTCTCCCTCTGGTGGTGACAGGAGGTAGTGCGGTTGGTTTAAGTGGTAGTGATTTGCCACCTGATGAGGAAGATAACGATTGGATCTCTGGAGTATCAGACTGGATATAAGACAGCCGTCGCCCTATCTGGGTGCTGGTGATTCAGTCTGCTTCTCAGGTCCTGGACTTCAGCTCTCTTCCAGTCTTCTCAAGTTAAGTTTGTTTTTTGCTAATGTTCACACTTGCGCTTGTTGGTCAATTCAGTTTGTTGTGTAATCAGCCTGCCCCTGCTGGGGCTATGCTGAAATTCCTCTCCTATTAATCAATATTTGCCAATCTGCTTTTTGTCCCTTATTAGATTGGCCTCTTTTTTGCTCTGTCTCAGAATATTTCAGAGTGCTGATATAGGTTTTGAAGTCTAGTGACTTCAGGGTTAATTTTGCTATCAGAAGTGTTGGACAATATTTTGGTAGGTTGTTTTTGGCAGATTGCAGACAGTGTCTTTCCTTTTCTGTCCTTTGTAGTTAGCCGGGCCCCATCGTTTGCTCTGCCTATTTTCCTGCCTTTGTTTGTATTTTCATCTTGCTTCACCGTCAATACATGTGGGGGGCTGTCTTTCCTTTGGGGTCTGCTCTGGGGCAGTTAGTTTTCCTCTTTTCCTGCTTTAGGCTTATGTAGTTCTCCGGTTGTGACGAGGCATCTAGGACCAACGTAGGAACGCTCCACGACTGCTTCTAGTTGTGCGGTTAAGATCAGGGATCTGCAATCTGCATAGTTACCAATTTCTCTGGTTTTCTGAGACTTAGCTTGTTGTCTTGTTTTTCCTCCTCGGTTTCCCATTCATAACAGAATCACCAGACATACCGCAGATTCTAGGGTACTCAAAAGCAGGAGGGAATTGTTAGAGAAAAAAAAGAAAAAAGTGTCAGAATTTATGTTTTTAATGTATTTTTTCCTCTTTTTTTTCTGGGGCCGTAGGAGGATTTTTTTTTTTTCCTAATGGAGATTAAGCAACTGTCTGATCCCGCGGAGCAGCTTGCTGCTGAAGTACAGGGAATTTCCACCTACCTTATTCAGTCACATGCTGCTGAACCCAAGATTCCTACTCCTGATGTGTTTTCTGGGGATCGGTCTAAATTTCTTAATTTTAGAAATAATTGTAAATTATTTCTTGCTTTGAAGCCTAACTCATCGGGGAGCTCTGTGCAGCAGGTTAAAATTGTCATCTCCTTGCTGCGGGGCGATCCCCAAGATTGGGCTTTTTCTCTGACACTTGAAAATCCTATTCTGACTAATGTGGATGCATTTTTTCAGGCCTTGGGGTTGTTGTATGATGAACCTAATGCCGTTGATCAAGCTGAGAGATCCCTGTTGGCATTAAACCAGGGTCAGGATCCTGCAGAGTTGTACTGTCAAAAATTCCAAAAGTGGGCAGTCCTTACTACATGGAATGATAGTGCATTTGCAGCTCTCTTTCGGAAAGGTTTGTCAGAGACCGTAAAAGATGTTATGGTGGGATTTCCTGTTCCCTCTGGTCTGGATGGCTCTATGTCATTAGCCATTCAAGTTGATCGGCGTTTACGTGAACGTAAAACTACACGGGAGGCGCTGCCACCTTTTGAACAAATGTCTGAACCTATGCAATGTGATGGGGTTTTGTCTAGGGTGCAACGTCGGGAGTTTAGAAGGCGTAATAAGCTGTGTTTTTTCTGTGGAGACGCCTCTCATACTATTTCTGTCTGCCCTAAACAAGAGAAACATTTTGCACACACATTTGCTGTGGGCAGTATACAACCTAAGTTCCTTTAGGCAATTACTCTGATCTGCTCCTTGTCCACATTTTCCACTAAGGCTTTTGTGGATTCAGGAGCAGCTCTGAATCTGATGGATTTGGACTTTGCTAAACGTTGTGGTTTGTCCATGACGCCTCTGCAGATGCCCATTCCTTTGAGGGGTATTGATGCCACTCCTTTAGCGGAGAATAAACCTCAGTTTTGGACCCAGGTGATAATGCGAGTTGCCCCAGACCACCAAGAAAATTGTAAATTTTTGGTGCTGCATAATTTGCATGATACTATTGTTCTGGGGTTCCCCTGGTTGCAAACTCATAACCCAGTTTTGGATTGAAAATCTGCGTCTGTGGTGAGTTGGGGTTGTTAGTGTATTCTTAGGGACGCTCCTGTTTTCTCCACCTCTACTCAGTCTCATGATATTCCTGATTATCTGGCTGATTTCTCTGATGTTTTTAGTGAGAGTAAAGGCCCGTTTACATTTAGCGATGCACCAGTGATCCGACCAGCGATACGACCCGGTCAGGATCGCTGGTGCATCGTTAAATGATCGCTAGTTAGCTTACACACAGGAAGATCTCACAGCGATGCAGCAGCGACGCAGCGGACGATACTTACCTTTCACACGCAGCGATCCTGACGTCCTCCCACCCGCGTCCAGAGTCGCTCGTCTCACACAGCAGGAAGCCCAGCAGGAAGCAGACGACGAGAAATGGAGCAGCCCGATCTCGAGCGATGAGCGACAGACAGCGGGGTAGCCGGTCGGAGGCAAGTATCACACATAGCGATATCGCTAGCAATATCGCTATAACGTCACAAAATCAGTGACGTTTTAGCGATATTGCAAACGATATTGCTATGTGTAAAACCCCCTTAAGTCTGCGTCTTTGCCTCCTCATAGGAGTTATGACTGTGCAATTGAGTTGATGCCTGGGTGTAAATTTCCCAAGGGTCGGCTTTTCAACTTATCTGTACCCGAACATGATGCTATGCGATCCTATATTAAGAAGTCGTTGGAGAAGGGTCATATTAGACCATCCTCGTCACCGTTAGGTGCTGGGTTTTTTTTGTGGCCAAGAAAGATGGTTCATTAAGACCGTGTATTGATTATCGTTCCCTTAACAAGATGACAGTTAAATATCAGTACCCGTTACCTCTGATGTCTTATTTATTCTCCAGAGTTAAGAGTGCCTGCTGGTTTACTAAGCTTGACCTCAGGGGGGCGTAAAATCTTATTCGCATCAAGCACGGGGATGAATGGAAGATGGCATTTAATACTCTGGAGGGACATTTTGAGTACCTGATGATGCCTTTTGGGCTCTCTAATGCCCCTTCTTTCTTCCAATCCTTTATGAATGATATTTTCCGAGACTTTGTGGATAAGTTTTTGATCATCTATCTGGAAGATATTTTGATCTTTTCTAGTGATTGGGATTTCCATGTGGAACATGTCCGGACTGTGTTCCGGATTTTGAGGGAGAATTCCCTGTTGTTAAGGCATCAAAGTGCCTCTTTGGTGAACAGAGGATTTCATTTTTGGGATTTATCTTGTCTCCATCGACTATTGAAATGGACCTGGCCAAGGTACAGGCCATTTATGATTGGGTTCAGCCTACTTCTTTGAAGGCTCTCCAGAAGTTTTTGGCTTTTTCTAATTTCTATCGTAAATTTATAGGTAATTTTTCTAGTATTGTCAAACCACTGACTGATCTGACCAAGAAGGGAGCTGATGTGCTGAATTGGTCTCCTGAGGCTGTCTCAGCATTTCAGGAGCATAAGCAGAGATTTACTTCAGCTCGTTTTACGGCAACCTGATGTCTCACTTCCATTTCAAGTGGAGGTGGACGCTTCTGAGATTGGTGCAGGAGCTGTGTTGTCCCAAAAAGACCCTGTGACTTCTAAGATGAATCCCTGTGCCTTCTTTTCTCGAAAGTTTTCCCCATCTGAACGCAACTGTGACGTGGGGAATCGGGAATTGTTGGCCATGAAATGGGCATTTGAGGAGTGGAGACATTGGTTGGAGGGAGCTAGACATCAATTTGTGGTCCTCACCGATCACAAGAATCTGATTTATCTGGAGTCGGCCATACGCGTGAATCCTAGACAGGCTAGATGGGCCTTGTTTTTCACACGTTTTAATTTTGTGGTCTCTTTTCTTCCGGGCACTAAGAATGTTAAGGCAGATGCCCTTTCTAGGAGATTCTTTGCTGATTCTCTTAATGTGACCAAGCCTACTACTATCCTAGGTGAGGGGGTAGTTCTTTCTGCCATTTCGCCCGATTTGAGACGCGCCCTGGAGGAATTTCAGGAGGATAAACCTGAGCGTTGCCCTATGGAAAGATTGTATGTTCCTGACCAGTGGAGAAAGAGAGTGATGTCTGAAATCCATTGCTCCGCATTGGCTGGTCATCCGGGTATTTTTGGTACCAGAGATTTGGTGAGTCGGTCGTTTTGGTGGCCTGCCTTATCTCGTGATGTCAGGAATTTTGTACAGTCCTGTGGGACTTGTTCTCGGTCTAAACCCTGTTCTCGTTCTAGTGGGTTGCTGATGCCCCTGCCGGTGCCCAAGGGGCCATGGACCCATATCTCAATGCATTTTATTTCTGATCTTCCTGTCTCTCAGAGAATGACTGTTATCTGGGTGATTGGTGATAGATTTTTTAAGATGGTCCATCTTGTACCACTCCCAAAGCTGCCCTCTTCCTTAGAGTTGGTGCCCTTGTTTTTACAACAGGTGTATGGGATTTCTGAGAACATTGTGTCGGACAGAGGAGTCCAGTTTGTCTCCAGATTTTGTTTCAAGCTGGGAATTCAGCTATCCTTCTCTACGTTTCACAAACAGACCAATGGGCAGACTGAGAGAACAAACCAGACTTTGGAGTCCTATTTGAGATGTATTATATCTGCTAATCAGGATGATTGGGTCTCATTTTTGCCCTTGGCCGAATTTGCCCTAAATAATAGAGCTAGTTCTGCCACATTGATGTCGCCCTTTTTCTGTAACTTTGGGTTTCATCCTCGATTTTCTTCAGGGCAAGTGGAATCTTCAGCCTGCCCAGGTGTTGACACTGTGGTAGAGAGAAGGCAGCAGATTTGGGACCAAGTGGTAGATAAGTTGTCCCTCTCTCAAGAAAAGGCCCAGCGGTTTTCCAACCGGCATAGGACCATTGGTCCCCGGTTTAAAGTGGGTGATATGGTTTGGTTGTCGTCAAAAAATATCTCTATGAAGGTTGCGTCTCCAAAGTTCAAGCCAAGATTTATTGGACCTTATAGGATTTTGGAGATTTTTAACCCGGTTTCTTTTCGATTGGCTTTTCCAGTTACGTTTAAGATCCATAACGTGTTTCAGAAGTCTCTGTTGAAGAGGTTTGTTGAGCCAGTGGTTCCTACGGCGGCACCTCCTGACCCTGTGTTGGTTGAAGGTAATGTGGAATATGAGGTAGAGAAAATACTGAATTCTCGTCTGGCTAGATGGAGACTCCAGTATTTGGTCAAGTGGAAGGGTTATGGCCAGGAGGACAATTCTTGAGTCTCTGCCTCTGACATTCATGCCGATAGATTGGTTCGTGCTTTTCACCGGGCCCATCCTGATCGGCCTGGTGGCATGGATGAGGGTTCGGTGATCCCTCCTCAAGGGGGGGTACTGTTGTGAACTCATTTTCTGGTTTACGTCTCGCTTCTGGTGAGGGTGGTGGAGCTGGCTGTGTTGACAGAGGAGTCGTGAGTTCTCCATCCGGGCTCCCTCTAGTGATGACAGTAGGTAATGAAGCTGATCTAAATGACAGAGACCTGCCACCTGAGGAGGAGGACTGTGAGTGGACATCAGGAGTCTCTGACTGGATTTAAGACAGCCCACTCCCTAATTTTGTGCTGGTTATTTTCCTGCCCTGAGGTTCTGGTTTCCAGTTCTGTTCCTGCCTTCTCAAGCTAAGTGTGCTCTGCTATTTTTTCACATGAGATTTGGTCTGGTTTACTCAGTTTTTGTGGTCAGCCAGCCCCTGCTGGGGCTGTGCTGAATTTCCATTCTTATGTTTCTGTTTATGCCAGTTTGCTTTTTGTCCCTGATCAGATTGGTCTCTTTTTGCTCTGTCTTCAGAATATACCAGAGTGCTGATATAGGGAATTGAAGTCTAGCGACTTCAGGGATTTTGTTATCAGAAAGTGTTGGACATTTTTTGGCAGGGTTTTGTGCGTGATTGCAGACAGCATCTTTCCTTTCCTGTCCTTTCTAGTTAGTTTGGGCCCCATCGTTTGCTCAGCTATTTTTCTATCTGTGTTTGTGTTTTCATCTTGTCTCACCGACAATACATGTTTGGGGGCTGTCTATTGCTTTGGGGTCTGCTCTGGGGCAGTTTAGATTTCCCCTTTTCTTGTTTTAGGCTTATTTAGTTCTCCGGCTGTGATGAGGCGTCTAGGATCATCGTAGGTACGCTTCACGGCTACTGCTAGTTGTGTGGATAGGATCAGCGGTCTGCAATCCGCTTAATTTCCAACCTCTCTGGTTTTCTGTGGCTTAGCTTGTTTTTGTTTTTCCTCCTCGGTGACTCATTCATAACAGGACTCCCTCTGGTGGTTACTGTGGGTAGTGGAGCTGGCAGGGTTGACAGAAGTCTGCCACCTGACGACGATGATTGGAAATCAGGTGGTACTGATTGGGAACATATAAGTGAGCAAGCTTCCCTCAGTTGTTGCCGGTAATTAGTTTCTTTCAGTGCATTTTGAGATCTGCTGCCTCCTGACTGATCCTGCATCTACCAGTTAAGTTGTTCTTTTCTAATCCTTTGCATCTGATCTGGTTTGCCTTTTTCTGCTTTGCTGTGTGGGTTCAGCATGCTCCCTGCTGGGGCTTGCTGGACCCTGCTCCATATATTACAGCTTGTGTCAGTTTGTTCAGTACCCTGTTATATTAGTCTCTTTTGCTTTACTGCCAGTTCACACCAGAATGCTGATATAGTGGGGGAGAGGTCGTGTGACCTCAGTGTTTTTGTACATCAGACCTGTTGGATTTTTTAGGGTTTTTGCATGATCTCAGACAGTGTCTTCCCTTTCCTGTCCTATCTAGACAGTTTGGGCCCCACCATTTGCTCAGTCTATTTTCTGACTGTGTTTGTGCCTCATCTTGTCTCACCGTCTCTAGATGTTCGGGGGCTATCTATTTCTTTGGGGTTCTACTCCGGGGCAGTTTAGATTTCACCTTTCTTGCTTTAGGTTTAGTTAATTCTCTGGCTGTGCCAAGGCATCTAGGGCAACGTAGGTATGCTCCACGGCTACTGTTAGTTGTGTTGCTAGGATTAGGGGTCTGCAATCTGCTAAGTGACCAACCTTTCTGGTTTTCTGGCTGCTTGGTCTATTTTGCCATCCTCCTCAGTGACCCATTCAGAACACTTCCCATACTGATGTACTAATGTTTCCTGCTAGTGATAGACCTTGTAGGATTCATTCACTTTGGTGTAGTTTGTGTTGGTTGCAGTTGTTTTGTATGTGATTCCTTTATTACTTAAGGAACTGCTACTCTAGCTATGCTAGGAGCTTCTAAGGACATCCATGGTAAGCCGTCATTGAGTATGGCCACAATTGCTTTATCTTAGGGTGCCAACCTCTGCGGTCAAGCATGGACAGATGAGAGTTTAAGAAAGGTTCTTCCATGTCTGAACAGAGACCTGTAAGGTTCAGGTATTTTTTCCCCCCGGTTTGTACGTTACCCGTGTAAATGTGCTTTGGCAGTCATAACACAATGTATGTGCATGATTCTAGTACCTTGGCTATGTTTTTCTGACTTGACCACTAAAATTCTTAGTTTACTAAATGAAATGTATGTATTGGTTATCAGCAAAAATATTAGCTGTTAATAATAACATAGCTCATATTACAGAGTCCTGTTTAAAGGGAATCTTTAAGCAGGATTTCACACCACAAACTACTTTTATGTGCTGTTAGCTTTTTATAAGACCAGCAATAGCTTTACAAGGCAAATCGATTCCACTGTTACTAAGAAATCATAGTTTGAATATTCACATAAGGATAAAAAGCTATTTGTACATCTGAAACTCTGTCACTCCAGCTCTAATTTCCTACCTAGCGCCATCTCCTGCCTGACTGACAATTCCTTTGCCTGAAATAATACAGCATAATGTCACGACTCAGCTGTCAGGTGACTCAAGACCACGGGCTCCTTCCCTGTCCCTAACACTGGTGGGCATCCTAGTTTGCCCTATTCCCCAAGATACTTCTGAAGGTGAAGATACCAGGGCCGCCACCCTTACCTTATCTCCTGAATCAGCCCTCCATCTGTTCCCTTCCCCCAACCAGAGAATGTCACATGCCCCGTCCTGAGTGACACGGCCAGGCAGGCCGGTAACTGATACAACAGGACGCGGCACGTGTAATTGTCCTATGTGACGCAGCCCGCAGGCCGGTAACTAATACAATAAGACAAGGGGAATAGGGAAAACCTGGGTAACAATAACAATGGTGGCCCTGCGATAGGGAATGGGGATGTGGAGACCTCCTGCACTCCCCTGAGTCAGTGTCTCTACACTCCTAACATTCCCTAGGCCGGTTCAGCACCGGGCGACGATCAGGAACCTCAAAACCCTGACTCACCCTGCACCTAAACCCTCACTAGGGAATTGGTCGGTGCGGAAACTAATCTCACCATTGCCCTAAACACACACAAGGAAAAGTGACAAAACAGGGGAACACCACTTAGCTCTGCTCTGTTGCTTATGCTCCCAGCAACAGAGCCCACCACCTGTGTGCATCTTTTCCTCCACTGTGTCCGACATCTGGGTGCGCTGTCCAGAAACGGACCTTCTCAGCATCATAGTGCAGCCTTGGAGCAAACAAAGTCCACACCTGCGTACAGCTATCCAGAAACAGAGTCCCACAAATGAGTCCAGATTTTCTGCCAAAAAGTCCAGCATGCCTGAGTCCAGCACTCAGCAACCAAGTCCAGCATTTTGAGTGCAGCTCTACACCATAGCTGCCACTCCACCAATCCATGCACGAACTCCTTGCTGACACCATAACTGCGACTCCACCATGCCATGCCAGCACTCCTTGCAGACACCATAGCTGACACTCCAGGAATCTCACTGAGCTGCCCGTGACTCTCCTTTAGCTCCATCCTTCACCCAGGCTTGCTTGCAAATGAATACCTTATCACCAACAGTGATCAACACACCTGATACTCTCTTATAGAGCTATCACACCTGTTACATAATTAAGTGCACAAACTAAGGTAACCTGCAGTTACCTTAAGTGCACTGCAGTACACCAACCCGATTAACAAGACAACACAAACAAGGGTAAATGAAAACACTAAGCATACAAATATTGACTCACATATAAAAGAGGAATGCACCGGGGGGTGGAGGTTGAGGAAAAACCAAAGTATGAGGAGGGAAAGGAATTACCCCACTTACAAACCCACGCATCATTCACTGATAACTTCTCCAAACTCCTCATATAAACACCTCTCCTCCAAGCCATTCAGCATAAGCTATCTCTGACATGGGTTTGAATCAGGACCCAGATTAAATAGAGGATGGGAGTGGCTAACCAAGCTCAGCTCAGAGCTCAGAATCCCAGCGCTTCCAATATGAACCCCTGTTCTGCTCAAATAAATAAACACCATTTATAAAGAAGGTGAAGTGCTTCTTTTCAGCGCAGGAGTAGGAGCAATCAGACGCTGCGGTCTTCTAGCTCCTCTCTGTTGTGGTATCCCCGTGACACATAGAGGCTGTCAGTCAACCAGGAGGAGGTGGAGCCTAATTGACAAATAGCTCTTCAGCCTCATTTGCATATAAATTTAAACTCTTTGTAAAAGCTACATGCACATATAAATTGTTTGAGTTGCGAATTCATGCTGATAAATTTCATATGTTGAAATAAACAAATTATTACAGGAATACGCGCATATACAGGTTATTTACATGTTTATTACCATGGTGTGATCTTGTGAAATATAAACATTTGTGTAATAAGTATTATTGGTCTATTACTATGGTGTGTCATCTATGTATTTATCAGAATGCAGGAAAACCTAGTCACCCACTCTTTCACTAATACAGAAGAAAACACACTAAATTTAGCTTCAAAGCGTGGAATGTTGAAAGATGGGTGTAGTTCTGTACTAATTTGCCATTCTAAGAAAATCACAATATGCTTTTTTGAATGGTTGACTTGTATGAAGTGACTCACGTGGATGTCATTTGTTTGCACACCTGAAATGAGCATTTCAGACTACATTCTGCATGTTATTGAGCAAGTTCTGCTTTTGTTTGTCAAAAGAATATACGGTAAATCAGTTAGTAAAATGGAATTTTTACATGATTTTTTTATCTTGTGTAACTTTAGGAAAGGTAAATTGTTGTTGTCTAGTATTCAAAGGAATTGATCACTGCATCTATAGACAGAGTGGTCAATCTACTTACTGCTTCATTAAATATGTCTTTATAATGCAGAAAGACTCCCAAATTTGAAAGTGTGATGGGCACAAATGAATTTAGAAGCTCCTGAGTCCCAGTGCAAAATCTACGCCATGGACTCTATTATTGTCAGCTATATATAAGGCAGAGTTGTGTTAATTGTGGTACAGGCGCCTTGGGGATCCCTTAACCCCTTAACGACCAGGCGTATTTTTGGTTTTGCATTTTCATTTTTTGCTCCCCTTCATCCCAGAGCCATAACTTTTTTATTTTTTTGTCAAAATGGCCATGTCAGGGCTTGTTTTTTGCGTAACGAGTTGTACTTTTGAATTACACCATTGGTTTTACCATGCCATGTAACAGAAAATGGGGAAAAAATTCCAAGTGCGGTGAAATTGCAAAAAAAGTACAATCCCACACTTGTTTTTTGTTTGGCTTTTTTATTAGGATTACTAAATACTAAAACTGACTTGCCATTATGATTCTTCAAGTCATTATGAGTTCATAGACACCAAACATGTCTAGGTTATTTTTTATCTAAGTAGTGAAAAGAAAATCCATAGTTTGAAAAAAAAAAAGTTGCCATTTCCGAGACCCATAGCGTCTACATTTTTCAGGATCTGGGGCCGGGTGAGGGCTTATTTTTTGTGTGCCGATTTGACGTTTTTATTGATACCATTTTGGTGTAGATACTTTCTTTTGATCACCCGTTATTGCATTTTATGAAATGTTGCAGCGACCAAAAAAAGCTGTAGCCCTGCTCTATGTAGCAGATATGCTCTCTTGCTATGAGCACCAACCAACCAACAGGCGGCGATCATAGCGATCCAGCAATGACAACCACAGAGGTCTTCTCCTCCAGGGTTGTCATGCCAACTCATCGGCGACCCACGGTAATGTGACACGGACGACGATGGGAGGAGATAATGACGCACTTCTTGCGCGTGCATGTTGCGAGTTTGACAGTGGCATTTACTATGCTAACAGACACGGGTGAATCGCAATTCCACCCACAACTGTTCCGGTCACATGTCAGCAGATCAGAGCAGCTGATATCTGCCCAGAAAAGGTGCGGGCTCATCACCCGAGCCTGCACCAAGCGGGGGGAGGTGTCCAATGATGGACTATGTCCACCATTGGACGTTAAAGGGGTTAAAGGGTATCTGTCAAAAGGATTTCACATCTTAAACTATTTATGTGCACATGTAGCTCTTTCAAAGACAAAAGTTTTACATGGCCAGTCCTTTTCTATGATATTGAGATGTTAAAGGGAATCTGTCACCCCATTTTTTGAGTATCCGCTGCTGGCACCGCCATCAGGGGCTTATCTACAGCATTCTGTAATACTGTAGATAAGCCCCCGATGTAACTTGAAAGATAAGAAAAATGAGTTAGATTATACTCACCGGGGTCGATTTGGTCTTAGTCCGATGGGTGTTGCAGTCCGGCGCCTCCAATCTTCTAACAGTGACGTCCTCTTCTTTGCCCTTTTGAGGGCAGAGCAGAAAACTGCAGTGCACAGGCGCCGGACCTCAAAGAAGAGGATGTCACCGTTAGAAGATGGGAGGCGCCGGACCGCAACACCCATTGGACCAAGCCGGACCGCCCCCGATGAATATAATCTAACTTATTTTTCTTATCTTTCAGGTTACATTGGGGGCTTATCTACAGCATTACAGAATGCTGTAGATAAGCCCCTGATGATGGTGCTGGCAGCTGATACTCGAAAAACGGGGTGACAGATTCCCTTTAAAGAGCTATTTGTAGATCAGAAGCCTCTGATACTTCAGCTCTATTCCCCGCCCAGTGCAGCCTCTCCTGCTTGACTGACAGATCCTTTGCCTGAAGTCACACAGCAAAGAAGAAGTCAGCTAAGCACATTGGAGAATGGAACTGAAGTGATAGAGGCTTCAGATCTACAAATAGCTTGTAACGCCGGTGGGTTTGTACCTTGTTTCTCCGGCATTACTCTGCATGTCTCTGCTTTAACACTTTGATCCTCTCCCCTAACTAGCAGGGATCCTGTTGTCTGTTACTTGTACAGAAACTGCTCAGTTCCCTGCTCCGCTGCGTAGCTGTACATGTGTTGTGATGTTTTTGCTCTGCTGCATGGCCATCCACATGTGCGGTCCCTGACTGCCACTGTGGAAGCTATCTGCGGGTTGCAAGGTCCTCTGCAGCTGGTGCATGACTTTCCACGTGTGTCCAGGCTTGCAGTCACTGCCAGGTGCCCTAAGCCTCAGTTCCTGTGCTGACTGTGCTGTAATGGTTTCTGTTTGTGCTTAGGGTGTGCACGGCCACACCTTCCATGCTTTTATTAGGGTTAGTGTGTGCACCTGAGTTGCTTTCCCCAGCCTATTGCTGAGGGGCAGCTCCTATATAAAGTTACTCTTTCCTGTTGGGTGTTGCTAGAGCTTCACATTAAGTTTCTGAGTCTTGCCATGTGTGTTTGGTGTTCAGCTCCTGTTCTGGCTGTGTTAAGTTCTGGGAAAGCTGATTCCTGTCTTCCGCCTGCTCTGGGGGCTGAGTACCCAGATCCATTTCTGTTTGTGTTCTGTTTTTCCACCTGCTCTGAGGGCTGAGTACTCAGATCAGGCCTGTTTCTGTTGTGTTTTGTTTCCCACCTCCCCGAGGGCTGCATTCTCAGGCCTGAACTCTTGATCCTGTATCCATTCTTGTACCTGACCTTGTCTGAACTGTGTTCTCTGTGTTATGTTACTGAAGTCCCTCTGTGTCTGGAACCCTGTAGCCAGTGACTGTGAACTAACCTGGGTTCGTGTCATGATCCAGGTTGGATATGACAGGTTTTGAATAAGTAACCTTTTTTTTTCCTTTGAGCTGGTTGCTTAGAGTTGGTTTTGCCCCCGGTGGCCATTAGGGTTATTACACAGTGGTGTCTTTTGCTCTAGTTTGCCCCCGGTGGTGGTGAGCGTTATTGCATGGGAATCTCTAACAGGTGTGAGACTCTGGCTCCTAACTATAAAGGTGTGTCAGGTGTTCTCACTCACTGTTGGTGATATTGGTGTTTTCCAACCATCCTTGGTGAAGGAAGGAACTGGAGTAGAGTCCCGGGCAGCCCAGTCAGAATCCTGGAGTGGCAGCTATGGTGTCAGCGAGGAGTTCTTGCAAAGCATGGTGGAGTGGCAGCTATGGTGCCAGCGAGGAGTTCTTGCAAAGCTTGGTGGAGTGGCAGCTATGGTGAAAGCTGCACTCAGATGCTGGACTCTGTTGCTGGAAGAGAGCTGCACTCACATGCTGGACTTTGTTGCTGGAAAGCTGCACTCAGATGCTGGACTCTGTTGCTGGAAAACTGCACTCAGATGCTGAACTTTGTTGCTGGAAAGCTGCACTCGGATGCTGGACTCTGTTGCTGTAAAGCTGCACTCAGATGAGGGACTCTGTTGCTGGAAAGCTGCACTCAGGTGTTGGATCCGGTTGGAGAAAAAGATGCACTCAGGTGGGATTAGTTTCTGCACCGTCCACTTCACTAGCAAGGGATTGGTCCAGGGCGAGCTAGGGATTTCAGATATCCTGATCGGCGCCCGGTGCGGAACCGGCCTAGGGATCGTTAGGAGTGTAGAGACACTGACTCAGGGGAGTGCAGCAGGTCTCCATGTCCCCGTTCCCTATCGCAGGGCCACCATTGTAATTGTTTTCCTGGTTTTCCCCTTTATTCTGAAATTCGCCCTGCTGGAGGCGGTGTATCCAGGGTCATGCGTGTCACATAAATTCGCCCTGCTGGAGACGATGTGTCCAGTCACACGTGACCAAGACAGTTCATCTTTTGAAGGGAATCTGTCACCCTTTTTTTTGTCCTTGCAGCTGCCGGCATAGACATCGGGGGCTTATCTACAGCATTCTGTAATGCTGTAGATAAGCCCCCGATGTAACCTGAAAGAGAAGAAAAACACGTTACATTATACTCACCGAGGTGGGCGGTCCGGTCCAATGGGTGTCGCCGTCCCCTCCGACGCCTCCCTTCTTCATGCGATGACGTCCTCTTCTCCCATCCTGTAATGGCTCCGGCGCAGGTGCATTGCTCTGCCCTGTGGAGGGCAGAGCAGAGTCCTGCAGTGCACAGGGCGTCGGGAGAGGTCTGGCGCCTGCGCACTGAATAATATAACATGTTTTTCTTCTCTTTCAGGTTACATCGGGTGCTTATCTACAGCATTACAGAATAAGCCCCAGATGTCTATGCCGGCAGCTGCAAGGCCTAAAAAAGGGTGACAGATTCCCTTTAAAGATGGAGTCCTGTGTTTTTGCTGAGCGTTTACTATGCTGTGCTCAGCCTGCTATGCGGAGCTAACTCCATCCGGCCCTGGTCCAATCCAGTGGTGCTTCCACCATCCCACTCGAATTCCTTCCTAGATCCGATGCCCGGAGCTTGATAACCGTGGCTTGAAGCCTGACGACCACTGCCTGGTGCCTGGAGATGGTGTCCGATGTCCGGAGTCAGGCGACCGCTGTCTGGTATCCGAAGGTCGACCACCTTTGCCTGGTCCTGTGCCCTCTGTTTCCCAGCCGATGACCTGGGCTGCCATGTCTGTGTCCTGATGTCCTGCCTGAGTCCTGACGTATCCTGTCCAGCCTGTGTCCTGATGTCCTACCTGTGTCCTGATGTCCTTCCTGTGTCCTGATGTCCTTCCTGTGTCCTGATGTCCAGCCTGTGTCCAGATGTCCTGCCTGTGTCCAGATGTCCTGCCTGAGTCCCGACGTATCCAGATGTCCTGATGTCCAGCCTGTGTCCTGATGTCCAGCCTGTGTCCTGATGTCCTTCCTGTGTTTCGATGTCCTGCCTGTGTCCTGAAGTCCTGATGTCCAGCCTGTGTCCTGATGTCCTGCCTGTGTCCAGATGTCCTGCCTGTGTCCAGATGTCCTGCCTGTGTCCCGATGTCCTGCCTGTGTTCCGATGCTTCGCCGGTTCCCCGGGGTCCACCCTGTGATGACGTCTGTCCTGGGTCTGATGTTCTCCTGCTGAGCCTGTGCTACGCCTGAGGCCTGAGAGAGAGGCTGTCCTAGTAAGTCCATGCCAGATGACCCTGGACTGCATCAACCCATGATGACCCCCGCCATCATCTGATGTCTGTCTGAGGTTGGTGTCTGATGTTCTCCTGCTGAGCCTGTGCTACGCCTGAGGCCTGAGAGAGAGACCGTCCTAGTATGCCTGTGCCAGATAACCCTGGACTGCATCAACCCGTGATGTCCTCCTGCCTTCATCTGTTATCCTGAGTACCCTTCCTTGATGTGCGGAATCATGAGCCTGACATTATGTTCTGTTTATGTACTCTGATTTCGTTTAAGTAAACTTTATGCTTTTACATACCTGAAGTTGTGCGTTGTTATCTAGTTCTGCATGTCGCCGTCTTGTCCACAAGCTCAGCTGCCACAGACCCTGCTCGCTGCCCTTCCCTAGTCTGGGTAGGTCCAGGTTCCCTTCTGTGGTCCAGTGGGTCCACATTCCGTCCCCACCTGGGACGCTCACCCCACGTCGTCGGGGTTGGGCAACGTGGAGGCGTCGGCTGGGCCACATCCTCGGCCGCAGCCGTAACATAGCTCTTCTGCCTCATTTACTTACCAATTCAAATGCTGACTTCTCAGTAATGGAGGAGCAGATTGGCCATCTAAAGGTATTGAGAATGAATAGAGCAAAGGTTGATCAAGCACTATTCAAGGCACTATTTGCTCTATTCAAGACGAGGCTGGATTGCCTTGTTTTCGGCATCGCTGTGGGTCCTTATCCATCAGCTATGTCTTGGATAAGGGATTAGTTACTATCTTGGGCATAAGGCTTTATGGCCTCATTCAGATATCTATGTTACATGTACATGTTCTGTCCTGTTTTTTTACAGATAGACCACGTAACCATTATAGTCTATTCCGCTGTTCACATGTCCATGTTTTTTCACTTACTGTGTTAGGCTAGTTTCACACTAGCGTTTCTGCCGTCTGCGCACGGCCGCCGATACGCCCCGCCCCCTGCTGCGCCCCCTCCTGACATCACCGCCTATTATCGCACATGGCCGCATGCGATCTGCGCACCCTATCTTTAATATAGGGTGCGCAGACCGTGCGCTGACCGTGCGCTAGTAGGATTTTTGAGTGCGCTGCGCACTTTTGAAGGTGCGCCGAGCGCGCCAAAATGCAACATGCTGCGTTCGGCGCACCTACAAAAGTGCGCAGTGCACTCAAAAATCCTACTAGCGCACGGTCAGCGCACGGTCTGCGCACCCTATATTAAAGATAGGGTGCGCAGATCGCATGCAGCCATGTGCGAAAATAAGCGGTGATGTCAGGAGGGCGCGTGGCGGGGGCGGGGCTTATCGGCGGCCGTGCGCAGACGGCAGAAACGCTAGTGTGAAACTAGCCTTAGTGCAAAATTCATGGAAACATGTCCATTTTTTCTGGTATCATGGATGACAAAGGCCTACACAAGGTTGGGTCCGTGAAAAACATGAAAAGCACACAAATGGCATCAGTATACAGTTTGTGTGCTGTCTTTAACTTTGAAATGGATAGGAGAAGCTTTGTAATTTATTTATTTTTCCTTACATGAAAAATAATGATGACACATCGACCAAACGCTGATGACACTCGGATCCAAAACACTGATGACACACTTAGTATTTTTGTGCGTAGAGGAAAATACTGACGTTTGTATTAGTTTTTGACTCTCTTTATTTTCACTGCGCAAGAAAATGCAGTCTCTTACAATTCCGGCAACGTGAATGGGATTTTAAAAAAATCTCCTTGAAAGTGCGGCGACCTGCGCCGAACGCAACGTGTTGGATTTTGTTGTTGTCGCCGCACCGTCAAAACGACGCATGCGGAGGCATCCACATACATTGGCATGGCTTGCATACGCAATGCTAAAGATAGGGTACGCAGGCCGCATGCCGACGTAGGCGGAGCTGAATAGAGGAGGCGCAGCAGTGGGTGGAGCTTCACGGAGAAAGTCCGCATCCCTCCGCAGCTCTGCCATGCGCTAGCGTGAAACTAGCCTAAGACTTTAGTTAGCATCAGAGGTATTCTGAACTTCAGCAGATAATACTAAGGAGGGAGCTCTGCGCTGCTTTACATTTCTATTAGGAGGTTATTCGTAGAGTTCTCTCTGAGTTTTCTTCCAATCAAAAAAAATGTATAGTTCTATACTAAAACATAAATTGCCTTGGAAGATTAATAGTCCTGTACCAAAAAACATTATGAATCTCATTAAGGCAAAAATCGGATTAATTTGCTCAAAGCTGTGCATGCTTTATAGCCTTGATTTATCAATTTATCCTAAGACATTTTCAAAGTAGAACAAATGGAAGTTTCGGCTAATCATGAGACTATTATAGTAAGTAAAGTGTACATGGTGATGACACAGTTTTCACCTTGAATCTTTTTAAAATGACTAATAATTAACCCTCATGATTGTATTTATAGCACTGCTGTCTTATAATGTCACAGTTGGAGCATTGAGTCTTTTCAGTTACCTGGGTCCAGATGTAATATCAACCTCTGTGCTGTCAATTCTAATGTCTCTGGGGCAACATTTACAGATGGTCAGAGTCACTTGTAAGGTAGGAAAGGGGTGCACATTGCCCATGAATCCTTTGTAATCCTAAACATCCCTGATTCATCATAAAAATAAAATGTATTTCATATTGCACTTTTAAAGGACTGTCTCATAATAACTTGCTTGAAAAAGGTCTTCGGACCGAAACGTCGCCACAGGAGGCAGAATGAAATGTAAGGTTTGTTTTTTTTTCACCACTGTCTGAGGTGCTGTCTTTTTTATCTATTGCTATGTCTCCTAATAACATCAATGAAACATGGATGGGCAAATAGCTGATTGCAGCCTTGAATCAGCTGTTAATGTTGGGAAAATTGCATAGAAAATGTAGCGTTACATACAGGTCAATCTATAGAATGGCTTTTCATGTAGGGCAAGCTCAAAGAGAGACAGAGTCCTGAGTGGAGCTCATATATTCATGAGACAACCCCTTTAACCCCTTAGTGACAGAGCCAATTTGGTACTTAATGACCAGGCCAATTTTTACAATTCTAACCACTGTCACTTTATGAGGTTATAGCTCTTGAACACTTCAACGGATCCCACTGATTCTGAGATAGTTTTTTTTCGTGACATATTGTACATCATGTTAGTGGCAAAATTTCTTCAATATGACTTGCGTTTATTTATGAAAAAAAAAAAAACGGAAAATTGGCCAAAATTATGAAAATTTAGCAATTTTCAAAAAACTTAATTTTTGTGCCTTTAAATCAGAGTTATGTCACACAAAATAGTTAGCAAATAACATTTCTCACATATCTACTTTACATCCGCACAATTTTGGAAACATAATTATCTTTGTTATGTTATAAGTAGACCAGTGATTTCTCATTATTCCAACAAAATTTACAAAATCATTTTTTTTAGGGACCACCTCACATTTGAAGTGAGTTTAGGAGGTCAATATAGCAGAAAATATCCAAATGTGACATCATTATAAAAACTGCACCCCTAAAGGAGCTCAAAACCACATTCAAGAAGTTTATTAACCCTTCAGGTGCTTCACAAGAACTAAAGCAATGTGGAAGGAAAAAATGAACATTTTACTTTTTTCACAAAAAATTAATTTCGAACCAAACTTTTTTATTTTCACAAGGGTATCAGGAGAAAATGCACCACAAACTTTGTGCTATTTCTCCTGAGTACGCCGATACCCCATATGTGGGGGAAAGCCACTGTTTGGGTGCATGGCAGGAGGGAGGGAGCACTGTTTGACTTTTTGAATGCAAAATTGGCTGTCTAGAATCAATGGCAGGCGTCATGTTGCTTTTGGAGACCCCTTGATGTACCTAAACAGTGGAAACCCCCCAATTCTAACTTCAACCCTAACACAGCCCTAACTCCAATTCTAAGCCCAACACACCCCTAACCCTAATCCCAACCCTACCCATAACCCTAACCCCAACACCACCACTCTAACCAAAACACAACCCTAACCCCAACCCTAGCCCCAATCCTAACCTTAGCCCAACCATAACCCTAGCTATAACCCTAGCCCCAACCCTAACCCTAGCCCAACCCTAACACTAGCTCAACCCTAACCCTAGTTCTGACCCTAGCTCCAACCCTAACCCTATCCCAACCCTAACCCTAACCCTAGGCCCAACCCTAGCCCCAGCCCTAGTTTTAACCCCAACCTTAACCTTAGCCCATACCTTAATGGAAAAAATACATTTTTTATTTTATTTTTACCTAACTAAGGGGGTGATAAAGGGAGGTTTTATTTACTTTTTTTTTATTTTGACCACTGTGATAGGGTCTATCACAATGATAACAATGATCAAAATAAACCAATAGGAAAAATTTCCTATTGTTGCCGAGTGCCGGTCTACAGATCTCGGCGGGCGCAGTGCGCATGCGCCCGCCAACGGCTGGGGGATGCAGGAGGTGGCGGAAGTACCAGGGGGGCTCGGGGGACCCCATTTCTCTCTCCTCTGATGTGCTTGATCATATCAGAGGAGAGAGAAATAAATGGGAAATCTGACTTTTTTTTTTGCGGTTGCCGTTATTCGTTGAATAACAGCGATCACAAGACTGGGGACGGTAAAAACTGACCCGGATTATAATCATGTTTTTTTTACGCTGGGGAGCGCTATAACCTTCTTTCTCAGCGTCGTTAAAAAGCGGCGCTGAGGAATAAGAACCCTTAACTGCCGCCATTAAAAGGCGTATCAGCCGTCGTTAAGGGGTTAACTAAACGGAAATTGGTCAGTTCTATTTTGCTCCAAAACTGCAACTTTGCTTTATTGTATTTCTAAACATGACCCTGAATGCTACATCTGATGTAGCCAAATTGAAAAAAATCGATGTATAAAGCACTGCGCGCTGTATGTAAATTACCCCAGATTAGTTGCATGACTCACGTCCACATCAGGAGCAGTCCTTGCAGTCGCGTTCCAATCTACCCCTCTTGAGCGGTGGCACAAAACCAAGCATTAATTACTCCTATTGCACATTTTATAATATAATGAACCAAGTAGTAAGTGTGCATGATGTAAGTTCCAATAAAACATATGAAGTTTTATTAAGTCTTATTAAAATATATAACAATAAATGTTTAAAAAACGACAAGAGATGGTGAGTGAGCAATATATATATATATATATATATATATATATATATACAGTGCCTTGGGAAAGTATTCAGCCCCCTGGAACTTTTCAACCTTTTCCCACATATCATGCTTCAGACATAAAGATACCAAATGTAAAGTTTTTGTGACAAATCAACAATAAATGGGACACAACTGTGAAGTTGAACGAAATTTATTGGTTATTTGAAATTTTTGTGGAAATTCAAAAACTGAAAAGTGGGGCGTGCAATATTATTCGGCCACTTTACTTTCAGCGCAGCAAACACGCTCCAGAAGTTCTTTGTGGATCTCTTAATGATCCAATGTTGTCCTAAATGACTAATGATGATAAATATAATCCACCTGTATGTAATCAAGTCTCCGTACAAAATGCACATGCTCTGTGATAGTCTCAGGGTTCTGTTTGATGCACAGAGAGCATCATGAAGACCAAAGAACACAACAGGCAGATCCCTGATACTGTTGTGAAGAAATTTAAAGCCAGATTTGGATACAAAATGATTTTCAAAACTTTAAACATCCCAAGGAGCACTGTGCAAGCGATCATATTGAAATGGAAGGAGTATCATACCACTGCAAATCTATTAAGACCTAGCCGTCCCTCTAAACTTTCATGTCAAACAAGGAGAAGACTGATCAGAGATGCAGCCAAGAGGACCATTGTCACTCTGGATGAACTGCAGAGATCTACAGCTGAGGTGGGACAGTCTGTCCATAGGACAACAATCAGTTGTACACTGCACAAATTCGGCATTTATAGAAGAGTGGCAAGAGAAAGCCACTTCTCAAAGATATCCATAAAAAGTGTTGTTTAAAGTTTGCAACAAGCCACCTGGGAGACACACCAAACATGTGGAAGAAGGTGCTCTGGTCAGATGAAACCAAAATCAAACTTTTTGGCAACAATGCCAAATGATATGTTTGGCGTAAAGGCAACACAGCTCATCAGTCTGAACACACGATCCTTACTGTCAAACATGGTGGTGGCAGCATCATGGCTTGGGCATGCTTTTCTTCAGCAGGGACAGGGAAGATGGTTAAAATTAATGGGAAGATGGATGGAGCCAAATACAGGACCATTCTTGAAGAAAACCTGTTGGAGTCTGCAAAAGACCTGAGACTGGGATGTAGATTTGTTTTCCAACAAGACAATGATCCTCAACATAAAGCAAAATCTACAATGGAATGGATCACAAATAAACATATACTGGTGTTAGAATGGCCATATCAAAGTCCAGACCTGAATCCATGGAAAGAGCTGAAAACTGCTGTTCACAAACGATCTCCATCCAACCTCACTGAGCTCGAGCTGTTTGCCAAAGAAGAATGGGCAAGAATTCCAGTCTCTCGATGTACAAAACTGATAGAGACATACCCCAAGCAACTTGCAGCTGTAGTTGCAGCAAAAGGTGACGCAACAAAGTATTAAGTTAAAGGGGCTGAATAATATTGCACGCCCCACTTTTCAGTTTTTGAATTTCCACAAAAATTTAAAATAACCAATAAATTTCGTTCAACTTCACAATTGTGTCCCACTTGTTGATTCTTCACCCAAAATTTTCATTTGGTATCTTTATGTTTGAAGCATGATATGTGGGAAAAGGTTGAAAAGTTCCAGGGAGCCGAATACTTTCTTACAGTAAAGAATCCGCGTCTGTGAGTATGCTTAAACCTTCTTTCCTCCAGATGTAAAGGATGCCCCCTTATCCCCGTCACAGGTCTAAGAGTAAAAAGATCATTAGAAAGGTCTTTGTATTGTCCCCGCATATATTTATACATTGTAATAAGATCACCCTGAAGCCTTCGATTTTCCAAACTAAATAACCCCAAGTGTAATAACCTATCTTGGTATTGCAGACCGCTCAGTTCTCTTATAACCTTGGTCGCTCTTCTCTGCACCCGCTCCAATTCAGCTATGTCTTTCTTATACACCGGAGACCAGAACTGTACAAAGTATTCTAAGTGTGGTCCCACTAGTGACTTCTATAGAGGTAAAATTGTGTTCTCCTCATGAGCATCTATGCCTCTTTTAATGCATCCAATTATTTTATTTGCCTTTGCAGCACCTGCCTGACATTGGCCATTAAATGTGAGTTTGTCGTCCACCCATACACCCAGGTATTTTTCAGTGACAGTTTTGCCCAGTGCTTTATAATTAAGCTCATAATTATACATCTTGATTGTTCTACCCATGTGCATGACCTTACATTTATCCCCATTAAAGCTCATTTGCCATTTATCAGCCCAAGCTTCTAGTTTACATAAATCCTCCTGTAATATAAACTTGTCCTCCTCTGTATTGATTACCCTGCAGAGTTTAGTGTCATCTGCAAATATTGAAATTCTACTCTCTATGCCCCCTACAAGGTCATTAATAAATATGTTAAAAAAGCGGGCCCAATACTGACCCCTGTGGTACCCCACTGCTAACCGTGACCCAGTCTGAGTGTGCTCCATTAATAACCACCCTTTGTTTCCTATCCCTGAGCCAGCTCTTAACCCACCTACACATATTTTCCCCTATCCCCATTGTTCTCATTTTATGTATCAACCTTTTGTGTGGCACCGTATCAAAAGCTTTTGAAAAGTCCATGTACACCACGTCCACTGCATTCCCTAAGCAGCAGTTACAACAGATTCAGAAGCAGCATCATCATCAGCAGATGGCTCTCCTGCCAGAAACTGTCCAGGCAAGAGAGATGGCACCACCTGCCAGCCAAAGTGAAGGTATCCGGGTGAGACAAACAGTACGGGTTGGCAAGAAGGATGTGGAAGAATCAACTAAAGTCAATATCTCTGAGCTGGAGGTGTCCAGGGAAGTATTTGGAACCACTCAACTCAGGTACGTAACTCAAGGGAAAAAAGATTGCCTCCTCAAAGCATGAGTGAAACAGTTTAAACTTGGAGATCGGATGCGGGTGTTGGTGCCCACAGTGGAGAGTAAGTCCCTTGCCACGTGGAAAGGACCAGACAAAGTGGTGGAAAAGGTTGGAGAGGACATAAATCCCATTGAACACCCGTGAAGAGATCTTAAAATTACTGGTGGGAGAAGGCGCCCTTCAAAGATGAGAGACCTGGAGCAAAAGACGAGAGGTCCAAAATTCCAGTTGAGAGGTTTAAGATTGTTGACGGTTATATCAAGCAATTGATTGCTGTTATTAATTCCAAAGGGTGTGCGACCAAATAATAAGTTAATGATGCCAACAATTTTGTCCATACTATTTTTGGGGTTTTCTGTGAAATGATGTCCAATTTGCCTTTTTTTCTCTATTGGAACAACACAAAAAACAACAAACACAAATTAAATAAACATGTGTATAGCAAAATATGGCAAGTGTTGTGAGCTCATTTTCCCCTTCACCGTTGATGTCTGATGAACTCCCTCTGCTGGTGAAGAGAGGTAGTGAAGTTGATTGGGTTGAGAAGAACCTGTCATCTGAACAGGTGGAGCCTGATTGGACACCCGGAATCACTGAGTGGATATAAGGCAGCCGACGTCCTACAGGGGTGCTGGTGATCCTTTCTGCTCTGAGCGCTTGCAACCAGTTAGTCCTGTCTACTGAAAGCTAAGTTTTTGCTCTCTTATTTTTCCATGAGATTTTGTCTGTTTGCTTAGTGTTTTGGGTTCAGCCTGCCTTTGTTGGGACGGGCTCAGCTCCATTTTTGTCTCTGATCAGTTTATCTCTTTGCTCTGTTTTAAGAATATACCTGAGTGCTGATATAGTGATTTTGAAGTCTAGCGACTTCAGGGCCTTTTTCCCTATCAGACGGTTGGGACATTTTTTGTAGGGTTTTTTGCGGATTGCAGCCAACATCTTTTCTGTCCTTTCCTATTTAGTTAGTTGGGCCCCATCATTTGCTCAACCTGTCTTTCTGTCTGTGTTTGTGTTTTCATCTGCTTTTCACCGACAATACATGTTGGGGGCTGTCTATTGATTTGGGGTCTGCTCTGGGGCAGTTTAGACTTCCCATTTCTTTCTTTAGGCTTATTTAGTTCTCCGGCTGTGAACGAGGGGTCTAGGGCACCGTAGGAACCCCCCACAGCTACTGTTAGTTGTGGTGAATAGGATCAGGGGTCTGCAATCCGATAGCTACTAACCTCTCCGGTTTTCTGGACTTAGCTTGTAATTTTGTTTTTTCCTCCTTCGGTGACTCATTCATAACAGAATCACCAGCCATACCGCAGATTCTAGGGTACTCAATAGCAGGAAAGAATTGTAAAAAAAAAAAAAAAGGAAAGAAAAAAAAGTGTCAGAATTTTTTTTTTGTGTGTGTATATTTTTTCGTCTATGTCTTTGAGGCCGTAGGGGGAATTTTTTCTTCTCATTGGAGATGAAGCAATTGTCTGATCATGTGGAGCAGCTCGCTGCTGAAGTGCGGGGAATTTCCGCCTATCTTGCTCATTCACATGTTGCTGAGCCAAAGATTCCTACTCCTGATGTGTTTTTTGGGGATCGGTCTAAAATTTTGAATTTTAAGAATAATTGTAAATTATTTTTTGCCTTGAAGCCTAACTCATCAGGGAGCTCCGCACAGCAGGATAAAATTGTCATCTCCTTGCTGCGTGGCAATCCTCAGGATTGGGCATTTTCTTTGAAACCTGATGATCCTATTCTAACTAATGTGAACGCATTTTTTCAAGCCTTGGGGCTGTTGTACGATGAACCTAATGCTATTGATCAGGCTGAAAAGGCTCTGTTGGCATTGAGCCAGGGTCAGGATTCTGCAGAGTTGTACTGTCAAAAATTCAGAAAGTGGGCGGTCCTTACTACCTGGAATGATGGTGCCTTGGCAGCTCTCTTTCGGAAGGGTTTGTCAGAAACCGTAAAAGATACTATGGTGGGATTTCCTGTTCCCTCTGGTCTTGACGATTCTATGTCATTAGCCATTCAGGTTGATCGGCGTTTGCGTGAACGCAAAACTGCACGAGAGGTGTTGCCACCTGTTGAACAAATATCTGAACCTATGCAATGTGATAGAGTTTTGTCTAGGGCGCAACGTCAGGAGTTCAGAATGCGTAATAAGCTGTGTTTTTTCTGTGGAGATGCCTCGCATATTATTTCTGTCTGCCCTAAACGAGAGAAACATTTTGCACACACATTTGCCGTGGGTGGTGTTCAACCTAAGTTTCTTCTGGCAATTACTCTGATCTGCTCCCTGTCCACATTTTCCGCTAAGGCTTTTGTGGATTCGGGAGCAGCTCTGAAACTGATGGACTTGGATTTTGCTAAATGTTGTGGATTTCCTATGACACCTCTGCGGATGCCTATCCCTTTGAGGAGTATTGATGCTACTCCTTTGGCGAAAAATAAACCTCTCTTTTGGACCCAGGTGGTAATGCGGGTCGCCCCAGACCATCAAGAAAATTGCAGATTTTTGGTGTTGCATAATCTGCATGATACCATTGTTCTGGGGTTTCCCTGGTTGCAAATCCATAATCCAGTTTGACTGTGCAATTGAGCTGAGCCCTGGGTGTAAATTTCTCAAGGGTCGACTTTTGAATTTATCTGTACCCGAGCACGAGGCTATGCGATCCTATATTAAGGAGTCGTTGGAGAGGGTCATATTAGACCATCCTCTTCACCCTTAGGTGCTGGGTTTTTTTTCGTGGCCAAGAAGGATGGTTCATTAAGGCCTTGTATTGACTACCGTTCCCTCAACAAAATTACTGTTAAATATCAGTATCCGTTACCCCTTTTTTCTGATCTATTCTCTAGAGTTAAAGGTGCTTGCTGGTTTACCAAGCTTGACCTCAGGGGGGCGTATAATCTTATTCGCATTAAGCATGGGGATGAATGGAAGACGGCGTTTAATACTCCAGAGGGACATTTTGAGTACCTGGTGATGCCTTTTGGGCTCACTAATGCACCCTTCTGTCTTGCAGTGCTTCATGAATGATATTTTCCGAGACTTTGTTGATAAATTTTTGATCATCTATCTGGATGATATTTTGATCTTTTCCAAGGATTGGGACTCTCATGTGGAACATGTTCGGACTGTGTTCCGGATTTTGAGGGAGAATTCCCTGTATGTCAAGGGATCGAAATGCCTTTTTGGGGTACAGAGGCTTTCATTTTTGGGATTTATTTTGTCTCCGTCAACTATTGAAATGGACCCAGCCAAGGTACAGGACATTTATGATTGGGTTCAGCCCACTTCTTTGAAGGCCCTCCAGAAGTTTTTGGGTTTTGCTAATTTTTATCGTAAATTTATAGCTAATTTTTCTGGTATTGCCAAACCATTGACTGATTTGACTAAGAAAGGTGCTGATGTGCTGAATTGGTCTCCGGAGGCTGTTTCTTCCTTTCAGGAGCTGAAGTGAAGGTTCACTTCTGCTCCGGTTTTGCGGCAACCTGATGTCTCACTCCCGTTTCAGGTAGAGGTGGACGCTTCTGAGATTGGTGCAGGAGCTGTTTTGTCCCAAAAAGATCCGGTAACATCTAAAATGAATCCCTGTGCTTTCTTTTCCCGAAAGTTCTCCCCATCTGAACGTAACTATGATGTGGGGAATCGGGAACTGTTAGCCATGAAATGGGCATTTGAGGAGTGGAGACATTGGTTGGAGGGAGCTAGACATCAAGTCGTGGTCCTTACTGATCACAAGAATTTGATTTACCTGGAGTCAGCCAAACGCTTGAATCCTAGACAGGCTAGGTGGGCCTTGTTTTTCACACGTTTTGATTTTGTGGTTTCTTTTCTTCCAGGCACTAAGAATGTCAAGGCAGACGCCGTCTCTAGGAGTTTCTTTGCTGATTCTCCTGTTGTGACCAAGCCTGCTACCATCTTAGGCGAGGGGGTAGTTCTTTCTGCCATCTCGCCCGATTTGAGACGTGCTCTGGAAGAGTTTCAGGAGGACAAACCTGAGCATTGTCCCTTTCGAAAATTGTATGTTCCTGACCAGTGGAGGAAGAGAGTGATGTCTGAAGTTCATTGCTCTGCATTGGCTGGTTATCCAGGTATTTTTGGTACTAGAGATTTGGTGAGTCGGTCTTTTTGGTGGCCAGCCTTGTCTCGTGATGTCAGGAGTTTTGTGCAGTCCTGTGGGACTTGCACCCGGTCTAAACCTTGTTCTCGCTCTAGTGGGATGCTGATGCCTTTGCCGGTGCCCAGGAGGCCATGGACCCATATTTCAATGGATTTTATCTCTGATATGCCTGTCTCTCAGAGAATGACTGTTATTTGGGTGATTTGTGATAGATTCTCTAAGATGGTCCATCTTGTACCACTCCCTAAGTTGCCATCTTCCTCAGAGTTGGTGCCCTTGTTTTTGCAACAGGTGGTTCACTTGCACGGGATTCCTGAGAACATTGTATCTGACAGAGGAGTTCAGTTTATTTCTAGATTTTGGAGGACTTTCTGTTCCAAGCTGGGAATTCAGTTGTCCTTCTCCTCTGCGTATCACCCTCAGACCAATGGGCAGACGGAGAGAGCAAACCAGACTTTGGAGTCGTATTTGAGATGTTTTATTTCTGCTGATCAGGATGATTGGGTTTCATTTTTGCCCTTGGCCGAATTTGATTTAAATAATAGAGCTAGTTCTGCCACTTTGATGTCACCTTTCTTTTGTAACTTTGGGTTTCATCCTCGATTCTCTTCAGGGCAGGTGGAGTCTTCTGCCTTCCCAGGTGTTGACACTGTGGTGGAGAGAATGCACCAGATCTGGGACCAAGTTGTGGATAGGTTGTCTCTCTCCCAGGAAAAGGCCCAGCGGTTTTCCAACCGTCATAGGACCATTGGTCCCCAGTTTAAAGTGGGTGATATGGTTTGGTTGTCATCAAAGAATATCTCTATGAAGGTGGCTTCTCCAAAGTTTAAACCTAGATTTATTGGTCCTTGCAAGATTTTGGAGATTCTTAATCCTGTCTTTTTTCGATTGGCTCTTCCTGTTACATTTAAGATCCATAACATGTTTCATAAGTCTCTGTTAAAGAGGTTTGTTGAGCCAGTAGTTCCTGTGGTGGCACCTCCTGACCCTGTATTGGTGGAAGGTAATGTGAAATATGAGGTTGAGAAGATACTGGATTCTCGCCTGGCTAGACAGAGACTCCAGTATTTGGTTAAATGGAAGGGTTATGGCCAGGAGGATAATTCTTGGGTCCCTGCATCCGATATTCATGCCGAAAGATTGGTTCATGCTTTTCATCGGGCCCATCCTGATCGGCCTGGTGGCGTGGATGAGGGTTCGGTGACCCCTCCTCAAGGGGGAGGTACTGTTGTGAGTTCATTTTCCCCTTCACCGTTGATGTCTAATGAACTCCCTCTGCTGGTGAAGAGAGGTAGTAAAATTGATTGGGTTGAGAAGAACCTGTCATCTGAACAGGTGGAGCCTGATTGGACACCCGGAATCACTGAGTGGATAAAAGGCAGCCGACGCCCTACAGGGGTGTTGGTGATCCTTTCTGCTCTGAGCGCTTGCAACCAGTTAGTCCTGTCTACTGAAAGCTAAGTTTTTGCTCTCTTATTTTTCCATGAGATTTTGTCTGTTTGCTTAGTGTTTTGGGTTCAGCCTGCCTTTGTTGGGACGGGGTGAGCTCCATTTTTGTCTCTGATCAGTTTATCTCTTTGCTCTGTTTTCAGAATATATAGTACCTGAGTGCTGATATAGTGATTTTGAAGTCTAGCGACTTCAGGGCCTTTTTCCCTATCAGACGGTTGGGACATTTTTGGTAGGGTTTTTTGCGGATTGCAGCCAGCATCTTTTCTGTCCTTTCCTATTTAGTTAGTTGGGCCCCATCGTTTGCTCAACCTGTTCTTTCTGTCTGTGTTTGTGTTTTCATCTGCTTTTCACCGACAATACATGTTGGGGGCTGTCTATTGCTTTGGGGTCTGCTCTGGGGCAGTTTAGATTTCCCCTTTCTTTCTTTAGGCTTATTTAGTTCTCCGGCTGTGAACGAGGGGTCTAGGGCACCGTAGGAACCCCCCACGGCTACTGTTAGTTGTGGTGAATAGGATCAGGGGTCTGCAATCCAATAGCTACCAACCTCTCCGGTTTTCTGGACTTAGCTTGTATATTTGTTTTTTCCTCCTTCGGTGACTCATTCATAACAGGCAAGGCTCATTATAGGTTCAATATTTACTTTAGGATTGCTGCTTTCAATAGTTGGCACTGGAGTTCTAGTCATTGTCCTCTCTGAAGAGACAATTAACATAATGTGTAATTGAAATAATTTTCTGGTAGAAATAATTCATTTTCTGTAGCAATTTCAAGGCTGCGAACATTTACAGCACTGACTGTATATCTCGTGTAAACATTAATAGTATAGCATAAAGCAGGGGAATCACAGAAAAAGTATGTAAAAAGATGAGAGAATTGATAATAGATCACAGGGTGAAAGAATAAATAGTAAAAGTCACTGTGGACAAAATAAAGTCACCTTCGTAAAGTCTGGATTCCATAGATGTCTAAGGGAACTTGAGAACAGTGGAGTGGCTCATCCACCATCGGCCCAATGCACGTTTCGCAGCTACTTCGTCTGGGGTCTTAACTTGATTAAAATTTCACTGGTGGTGGCTGCTGGTGAACTACAGGGGCTGAGATGTCAATCAAGCCAAGAGAGGTGGGTATGAAGTGATGACTTCATGACGGTTCCTGATCTGGGTGGGATTTTAGGGTGAGTGTTGAAACAATAAATGACTGCAAGCTATTCAAATAGAACACTATATTGATATTATGACATTTCTCATTTTTATACATAGCAATGACAGCAAAAAATACATATTTTTTTATTTTGGAAGGGTCGGAATATAATGTATTACATCATTAAGTAAAAATAACCTATGAGACAGATCATCACACATAAAACCATTTGCATGCATATGGTCAGTGATCTTCTTTATGATCTTTTTTGACAGATTGCTGCTTGTAAAGAGGTTCCTGGCCTCCTTGCAGTAGATGATGGATTTGGAGTTCTCTGAGATTTTATCAATGTTGCACCGCTCTTGCTGAGTTAAAAGACACATGTGCTGTAATTTTTGTTGCCCTCTAGGAATGTGTTTTTGTGTTTCCCAATTGACATTTCTTTGATCAGTTTTATTTCTGGATGTGGAGAATCAGTTGAATAATGAAAGCCTGAGCCCCTAAGCAAAACCTGAGAGACATCAGTAAATAAGAACATTTCAGAATATACCAGGCCTTTTCTAGGCAATGAGTGACCTGCATTAAAGTACTAATCTCACTTCTAACTTTATGTCAGTCTCTAATTTCATTTTTCAAAATTGCTATGAGGATTTAAATGATCATTATAACACAGAAAATGTCATTTGCTTTTAACGCGAAAAGGACACCTTCAGCACTGGTGGAGTTTCTATTAATGATACATATTCCCTCCCAGCTGATAAGCAGCACTAAGGATATCTGTACAGTACGCTTATTTGCTGATAATATTGCCACAGGGTAAATGAGCAATTTTGAGAGCGAAGCCATTACAATTAGCTTTGCAGAAATAGAAAAAAAATCAAGCATGAAACTATTCTGCATGAAAATATCAGATTTTCTGGATTTGGGTAATAGTACATAAGGCTTACTGTACTACATTGATTCATACTCGTGAGGTCAAATTCACAAATCTGTGAAACACGGATCGTACTCGGGTTATACAAAATGGGACCTGACCTTTGGGCGAGATCTGAACCAACTGTCTACAGGGCATTTATGAAGCAGTTCGCTCAGATAAGGAGATCCTGGGGTCAAGCTGGGTATTGTAAGCATAGTCCATGCTTCATTGATCTATGAGTTTGGCCTTATTCTTGCATATATTTATAAAATTAAGGCACCAATTCATCAAAGTCTTTAAGCCAGAAAACTGTTGTAAAACACTTTTAAAAAGTGGCAAAATTTTTGTGCAACACGAAGTTGCACAAAAAGTTTTACGACTTTTGGTGTTTTCATGCCAATTTCGGGCAGTTCTGACAAAATAGGCGGATCTGAGGAGGAGTCAGGGTAGGATGGAGTGTGGCTATGGTCGCCCTGAAAATTTTTCAAAAGTGGCGGTATTTCTTATGACAGAAATTTTACACCAGCCCCTCACTGTAGTAACATTTCTGGTAAGGCTCAAGCCACTGAAAAGGTGCGCCAAATTTATTAAGTGACGTGCGCCTTCAAATGAATTGGCACATTTTATTCATGCAGAACCATCATTAAGAATAGCATGCAAAATGGAAGTCTTAATTAATCAGTGGCCCATAAGTTTAAAATAAATTAAAGATGCAATTATTTAACGATGGCATATGCACAAGTATTTCTATGTAAATTGCAAAATTTTATAACTCAGCTAGTCACCAATTTAGCAGGACATTAAAAGTGATTGTCCAATCCCTCTGACTAAATAGTAATTGTGTGACATGTATATACAGTAATTATACATACTTGGCTGCCCATTAAAAATAAATAAAACCTAATATTGCAGAAGTTTCTCAATTACATTGTACCCCTCTTTCTCTATGGTGCTGCAGACAAGAGTGGATCAAGCATTTGCAAGCGACATCAACAACCTCTGCCTGGCCATTCCATATGTGTTGACGTCTAGGGTTAGGCACTAGGTTTAGATTCTTTCTCTTATGGCACATATAGTAAATGCAGAAGTTGAATGTCATGGCTACAATTATTTAAAACACACAAAAATTGGGATTAGTTAAAGTTGGTATACATGCAGCATATAAACGCATGTTCACTTTGGCCATAAAACATTGAAAAAACCTACAAGAAACTAAATAAACAAAAACCCTGTGACAACTAATATTAGACAGTGTAGGGCCGTCTCGATCAGGGTTTTTTTAATTTAGTTTCTAAATTTAAATCTCTACATTGCAGAATTATTTTATTTTCAAGGAAATTATGTGATCCTTGTACAATCCTCTACTTAAAACATAGTTGGTATTTGACATTGAAGATTGAATAAAGGAATCTGATGGCAGTTTACCATCAGAAGTTATTCATTGCTTATTTATATTCTATTTCACTCTACCTCCCACCCACGCATAACTTTAAATGTAGAATACATTTTTACTAGTAGCTTAATTTTATGGAAAACTGACTATCATTATAAATATCCCCTTCTATCTAACTCAATAAATCCCTGCATGATAAAATTGGATCACCCCCAGGGATGTGGGTTTACTCGGTACAGGGCCGGTGTCTTAAAGGGATGTGTCGCTGTGGCAATGACCCGGTCCGTGGCCCTGGTTGTTCATGTAAAATAAGTGGAATAAAGTTTATGTATAGATAAGTTTGCGATGCCACCTGTGGTATCTGGTCAGAGGTGACCAGCGCTGCAGTGCAGATCCTCGGGGACAGATGGTGGGATGCAGCAGAGATGTAATAGCTCTCCACAGGCAGAGCTGTAGTCCCAGGGCAGTTATGATAAATGTTGAGGTAGATGGTGTAGTGTTAGGCACAGACATGTAGCAGTGCTGAGTAGGAGACGCAGGAAGAAGGCAGAGACACAGCTGAATGTAGTTACAAAGCTTTACTCACGTTTCTGGCATACACGGGTGCCCGCTTCAGTGCCGTGTCCTCTGGGTGAGGGGCTCAGCCAACTCCCAGGCAAATGGAGCACACCCTTCCAGCACTCCCTTCCATATGTGCCTTTGCTGAACATCTCCTTACTAGCGCTAATCTGAAGTACTTGCAGTTATGAATTACACTCAAGTTCCCCTTTCTTGCTGTTAATTAAAACTCCACTCGCATGACAGGTAGCTGTAGCCTACTTCACGGACTCATTACAATCATGTCCCGGCTCACACACGTTGCTACGGTGTCGTCGAGTCTTAGGTGGGAATAAAGTGGTCACAACTTCTATTCCTCCTGTTTCTGCTGTAGAACCATTAGCATTCACACAGCCCCGGATACCGGCGCCCGGCCTTTGGCGCATAAACTTAGGAACAGGGCTCTGCTCTAGCCCCAGTTCCCAGCTCCTCTCCTCACGTTCTGTCCTTTTCTATATTTCCTTCTGAAGAACTGATCTTTCTCTTCCGTTCCTTCCCAGCAGCTCCAGCTTAAAGGAGGCTGCTGCATAACCATCCTTTCACTCTCTCCCCCTCTGGGGAACTGATCCTAACTTCCTGTCAGTTTTCCCCTTCTCTAGTGCAAACTCCACCCACCTCCCAGCACCCTTCATGAACCAAGCAGGGGTCATAGAGGGTGCCCTGCTGTTCTAAGGTTTCTGTGCTGGGTGCAGGTGCTGGAGTCTGATCAGGTGTCCCCATCTTACCTGAGGAGTGGGGTACTACACCTCAGGAGGAGTTGCAGTACTTCTGTGGCAACTGAATCCTCAGGGGCACCACATATCCCCCCGTTAAACGCAGCACATCTGCGGGCTGTAACAGAGTAAGAAAAACAAGGTGTTAACTGAACATACAAAAATTATTTTAGACAGATCTGTTAACAATTATTACGCAACATCTTCTCCTAAGGAAAGGTACTTTTACTTGAGCGTTGCTGATAACATTACCCTTATTATAGCTATGCATTTCTACTTTACACTATCCTAAGTGCTTTTGATAGTAACCATTACCAAGGTTCACTACCAGCTCAAAGTGCTATCATCTTCACATTTTTTTATTTACTTAGAATCATAGAATCATAGAATCATAGAATCGTAGAGTTGGAAGGGACCTCCTGGGCCATCTGGACCAACCCCCTGCTCAAAGCAGGATTCGCTAAATCATCCCAGTCAGATGTCTGTCCAGCCTCTGTTTGAAGACTTCCATTGAAGGAGAACTCACCACTTCTCGTGGCAGCCTGTTCCACTCATTGATCACTCTAACTGTCAAAAAGTTTTTTCTAATATCTAATCTTTGTCTCCTCCCATTCAGTTTCATCCCATTGCTTCTAGTCTTTCCTTGTGCAAATGAGAATAAAGTTGATCCTTCTACAATGTGACAGCCCTTTAGATATTTGTAGACAGCTATTAAGTCTCCTCTCAGTCTTCTCTTTTGCAAACTAAACAATCCCAAATCCTGCAACCTTTCCTCATAAGACAGGGTTTGCAGACCGGTCACCATTCTGGTCGCTCTTTTCTGAACTTGCTCCAGTTTGTTGATGTCTTTTTTAAAATGTGGTGCCCAAAACTGGACACAATATTCCAGATGAGGTCTGACCAAAGAGGAGTAGAGGGAAATAATGACTTCACGTGATCTAGACTGTATGCTTCTGTTAATACATCCTAGAATTGCATTTGCCTTTTTTGCTGCTGCATCACACTGTTGACTCATATTCAGTCTGTGAACTATTAGTATACCCAAGTCTTTTTCACATGTGCTGTCACTTAGACCTATTCCTCCCATTCTGTATATGCTTTTTTCATTTTTATTGCCCAGATGTAGTACTTTGCATTTCTCCCTGTTAAAAACCATTCTGTTAGTTGCTGCCCACTTCTCCAGTTTATTTAAATCTTTTAGAATCCTCTCTCTCTCTTCTCTAGTATTAGCTATCCCTCCTAGCCTTGTGTCATCAGCAAATTTAATCAGTTTACCCTCAATTCCTTCATTTAAATCATTGATAAAGATGTTGAACAATACAAGGCCCAGGACAGAGCCCTGTGGTACCCCACTTGAGACATTCTTCCAACTGGATGTGCAGCCATTTACGACCACTCTTTGGGTCCGATCACTAAGCCAGTTATGAATCCACCTAACAGTTGCCTTGTCCATTCCATACTTAGTCATTTTTTCAATAAGGATTGTATGAGAGACTTTGTCAAATGCTTTGCTGAAGTCAAGATATACTGTATCTACAGCATTTCCTTGATCCACCCAATCAGTGATACCGTCATAGAAGGAAATTAAGTTAGTCTGACATGACTTATTAGTTACAAACCCATGCTGACTCTGTTTAATCACTTCATTCTTATCCAGGTATTGACATACATGTTGTTTAATAATTTGTTCAAAGATCTTTCCTGGTATAGAAGTCAGACTCACCGGCCTATAGTTGCCTGGGTCCACCTTCTTCCCCTTTTTGAAGATAGGAACAACATTTGCTCTTCTCCAGTCTTCTGGCACTTCTCCTGTTCTCCAAGAATTTTCAAAGATTATGGAGAGGGGTTCAAAAATGTCTTCTGCTATCTCCTTCAGTACTCTGGGGTGTAATTCATCTGGACCTGGAGACTTGAATTCATTTAGGTTAGCTAAGTGTTTCCTCACTATCTTTCTGTTTATAGATATCCTGGATTCTTCTATTCCCTTAATAGGACAGTGAATAACAGTTGATGTTACATTTCCTTTCTGAGAGAAAACAGATGCAAAATAGGAATTTAAAAGTTCAGCCTTCTCAACATCCTGTCTTTCCATTTCATCATTTTCATCCTGTAAAAATCCTATAGCATCTTTGACTTTTCTTTTACTTTTGACATATCCCCAAAATCCTTTATTATTGCTTTTGACATCTCTTGCAAGCCTCAATTCATTTTCAGCTTTAGTTAATCTGATTTGTGCCCTGCAGGTTCTGCAGACAGCATTATATTCTTCTTTAGATATGCCTCCCTCTTTCCATTTTATAAACATTATTTTCTTCCTTTTTAGTATGTGCTTAAGTTCTGTGTTCATCCATCCTGGTTTCCTTAAATGCTTCCTATTCTTCCCTCTTTTCGGAATTGTTAACAACTGTGCTTTGAGAATTTCATTTTTCAAGATTTCCCATCCTTCCTGGACATTTTTGTCTTTAAGGATATCCAGCCATTGGATCCCTCCAATTCTCTTTCTGAATCCCTTAAAATCTGCCTATCTGAAATCTAACCTTGACGTCTGAGTCTTCACAGGTCTTCCGCCTCTAGTTATCCAAAATTCTAAAATAGCACCATATCAAAACTCTTTGGTGACAACCGCCATTCTCTAGGTTTGACACCTGCTATAAACATTCTTTCTACAAACGTGCTTTCAGCGTATTACCCATCAAATGGTACCTGTTACCAAAATTTATCAATAATCAATACACATGTGTTATTATAAAACATCCTATACTTAGCATAATATTACAATCAATAACATTTTTATTGGGTACAAAAGCTGTAAAGATCTATGATAAATGACAGATGCTATCCCCGCCGGGGAATCTTCAAGTGTCCTTGTGCTTTGTGGAGGACCCTGTTGTGAATTCTCTCTGGCTTCCCTCTGGTGACTACTGAAGGTAGTGGAGCTGGTCAGATTGACAGAGGCTTGCCACCTGATAATGAGGAAGACGATTGGAGATCTGGGGTTTCTGATTGGGATTTAAGACAGCTGACTCCCTCTATCCCTGCTGGTGATTTTCTTCCTGTGCCTTCTGAGGTCTGATGTCTCCTGCTCTTTCCCTGCATGGTTCAGCTAAGTGGTTTATTTGCTATTCTGTTTGCAATTGATCTGGTTTTGTCTATCTCTGCTTTGTGCGGGTCAGCCAGCTCCGGGTGGGCTGTGCTGAATCACTGCCCATATGTTACTGCATGTGCCAGTTTGTTTTGTCCCCTGTTATATAGGTCTCTTTTTGCTTTGCTTTCAGAATATACCAGAGTGCTGATATAGTGGGGGCAAAGTCGTGCGACTTCAGTGTTTTTGTGCACCTGACGTGTTGGACTTTTTGCAGGGTTTTTTGCGTGATTGCAGACAGTGTATTTCCTTTCCTTTCCTGTCTAGTCTGTGTGGGCCCCATCATTTGCTCAGTCTATTTTTCTGCCTGCTTTGTGTTTTCATCTTGTCTCACTGACAATATATGTTTGGGGGCTATCTATTCCTTTGGGGTCTGCTCTGGGGAAGTTTAGATTTCCGCCTTTCTTGCTATAGGCTTAGTTAGCTCTCCGGCTGTGCCGAGGCGTCTAGGATCATCGTAGGTACGCTCCACGGCTACTGCTAGTTGTGTGGACAGGATCAGGGGTCTGCGATCCGCTTAGTTACCAACCTCTCTGGTTTTCTGTGGCTTAGCCTGGGCCTGCTACCCTCCTCGGTGACCCATTCATAACAGAATCACCAGCCTAACTGTAGACTCTAGGGTACTCTAAAGAAGGAAAGAATTTTCTGGGGCTGTAGGAGGATATTTTTTTGTCTAAATGGAGACTAAGCAATTGTCTGATTGTGTTGAGCAGCTTGCTGCTGAAGTATGGGAAATTTCTGCCTATCTCGCTCAATCATCTGCTGTTGAACCAAAAATCCTTACTCCTGATGTGTTTTCTAGGGATCGGTCTAAATTTTTGAATTTTAAGAATAATTGTAAAATATTTTTTGCTTTGAAACCTAATTCATCGGGGAGCTCTGTGCAGCAGGTTAAAATTGTCATCTCCCTGCTACACGGCGATCCCCAGGATTGGGCCTTTTCTTTGACACCTGGAGATCCTATTCTGGCTAATATGGATGCGTCTTTCCCCGGGAAGGAACAACCACAGGAGGGGCAGTCTCCAATGAAGGAAACCACCCGGAGAAAGACCTGGCTAGTCATTGCTTGCATTGAGAAACATGTGATGGTGTCTCCGCGGCTTGTGTTTTGCATGTTTTTGCATATTTCCCATAAGGGATGGGGGCATTGCTCTAGAATCACTGCGTTGAGAAACATGTGATGGTGTCTCCGCAGTGTTGGATGTTGATCTCAATGAGTTCATTCATCCTCATTTTTCACAGTCTTTTACTAGGCATTGCTCTTACTAGCCAGTTTCCTACTCCACACTGATGAGGGGCAATACCCTGAAACAGCTGTCTGTGGATGGATAACATGTTTTGGCATAGGTGGTTTCCTTCATTGGAGACTGCCCTTCCCGTGGTTGTTCCTTCCCGGGGAAAGACCTGGCTAGTCATTGCTTGCGTTGAGAAACATGTGATGGTGTCTCCGCGGCTTGTGTTTTGCATGTTTTTGCATATTTCCCATAAGGGATGGGGGCATTGCTCTAGAATCACTGCGTTGAGAAACATGTGATGGTGTCTCCGCAGTGTCGGATGTTGATCTCCATGAGTTCATTCATCCTCATTTTTCATAATTAGAAACTGAAAGCTGAGAACTGGAAAACTTTTTATCAAATACCCTTCTTGGTAACTATATACACTACGATTAGTGCAAGTTCTGTTCAATTTTCCTTATTAATGTTACTTCCTATGGACTGAAAGCATCTGGCTTTTGTCGCCTCCAGGGTAAAACTTGCATGGTTCTCTTACTGGGGTACAGGAGACTGGCATTTTCCAGAAGTGTTTGCTGCAAGGCCTCACTTAGTTGAGCTGCAGTGAAAGCTGCCAACTGCAGCATGGCAATAGCAGCTTGTTGGGAGATAGCAGCTGATGACACTACTGCTGTTTGTGGCTCAGGTGCCTTTCCCACCACTGGGTTGATGGTTGCAGCATCTGTTGGGATGGTTGCTGTTGCCCCCTGGTGGTCAGACAACACTTTTTGTTTTAGCGCCCCCTGGTGAGCAGACGAGACTTGTTGTTTCGGAATTGGTTCTTGCGCCCCCTCGTGTTCCTGTTGGGCTATCAATTCGTCGGACATGAAGGGCATACCATCCCCTGTCTCCAAGATGGCGGGTGAAGGAGACGTATTCCCCCTCAAATAGGTCACGCTCTGGGTGCCCGTGGATTAGGTGTGCTTCCACATCCCGCCGTTTGACAAATAGATTAGGACCCCTCCTGGAGTCCTGAATGAAGCCAAACCCCCTGGTCAGTGTCAAAGCGGAGGACCTGGCCATCCCATGGGATCGCGGTTATTTAGCTGCTCCCTTCGGATCTGCTTCTTGTGGATGAGGTCCCGCTCCGCCAGGGCCCACTTCTGCCTTTGGCGCTCCCTCTCCTCCTGCTCAAACTTGAGCACCTGCCTGTGGCAGATCTCCTTCGTGGACAGAGGGAACCCCCTGACGCCCGCTTCCTGTACTTCCTCCCTAAGGAACGACGGCCTGCTGCATGCGATGGAAGGTGGTTTTGGAATGGGAGCAGGTTCCAGGATACCCCCCGGCGCAATCTTCCAGTCCCAGGCTATGTCTAGGACAACCTGCCAGATTTTGGGGTCGGTGGCATCCCGATGGGGCCTAGCAAGGCCTCCCATGTCCCAGGGGCGGCGGACATACCTGATCCTCATTCTCAGCTTCCAGTGACGGGGAGACTGGTGGAGCAGCGGGTACCGGTGATAATAGTACCGGGAATAGGCAGGTGGGTACCGGCGGTGAGGGTACCTGGGGACTGGCTGGAGGTACCGATGGTGATGGTACCAAAATGGCGGACTCCTCCTGGGCAGCCTGTCTATTTCACTCGAGCAGAGCCTGCTTCTGCTGTAATCTCCTGTGCAGCTCTTCCACTTCCTTCTCCAGCTGTGACAGGTTGAGGTCTGCTGAGGGGCTGGAGCCTGATTTCATGGAGCTGGGAGAAGCTGACATCTCTCTACCATGCTCCACAGGCCTCCTGCTGCTCTCCATCATGGCCTCCTGGTACTGTGTCTTCTTCTTTGCTCCTTTTCCCTCCACAGAGCTTCTCTGCACCCCCTGGGGGGCGGTGTCTTTTTCCTTTGCCGCCTTACCAGGCTAAGATTCGGACCCCTCTTTGGGTCGGCAATGATGCAGTAGCATAGAAGTACAGGCAGGGGAGGTTCATGTTTTGCGCTCTTTCTGTGGTGCCGCCCACGATGGCACACCTCACTTCACCGCCATGGCGGCCATTTTTACAGTCAAAATCACAGTCCAATTCACAATTCAATAAATCTGTTCCTTTGCACATTTTAGATTTCTCATTCCTCAAATCAATCAAATCTTCGGCACACAGGACCCGGTGGCACCAGGCTTCGTAATCCTGTTTGTGATGCCAAAATGGAGCACCCCTAGGGTTTTGGGTTTACTCGGTACCGGGGCGGTGTCTTAAAGCGATGTGTAGCGGTGGCAATGACCAAGTCCATGGCCCTGGGTGTCCATGTAAAATAAGTGGAATAAAGTTTATGTATAGATAAGTTTGTGATGCCACCTGTGGTATCTGGTCAGAGGTGGCCAGCACGGCAGTGCAGATCCTCTGGAACAGATGGTAGGATGCAGCAGAGATGTAATAGCTCTCCACAGGCAGAGCTGTAGTTCCAGGGCAGTTATGATAGATGTTGAGGTAGATGGTGCAGTGTTAGGCATATAGATGTAGCAGTGCTGAGTAGGTGATGCAGGAAGAAGGCAGAGACACAGCTGAATGTAGTTCCGAAGCTTTACTTATGTTTCTGGCATACACGGGTGTCTGCTTCAGTGCCGTGTCCTCCAGGTGAGGGGCTCAGCCAACTCTGTTATGATTGAGTCACCGTAGGAGGCAGACACAAAAATAGAAGCTACGTCCAGAAAACCAGAGAAGTTGGCAACTATCAGATTGCAGACCCCTGAACCTATCAACACAACTAACAGTAGCCGTGGGGGGTTCCTACGATGCCCTAGACCCCTCGATCACAGCCGGAGCGCTAAATAGCCTAAAGACAGAAAAGGAAATCTAAACTGCCCCAGAGCAGACCCCAAAGTAAAAGGCAGCCCCCAACATATAATGACGGTGAAGCAAGATGAAAAAACACTCACACAGATAGAAAGATAGGCTGAGCAAACGATGGGGCCCAAGCTAGCTAACCAGAACAGGAAAGGAAGGTTGCTCTCTGCAATCTGCCAAAACCCTATCAAAGACATAAGCCAACAAGCTGATATGAAAAAGACCCTGAAGCAGCTAGGCTTCAAAAACTAAATCAGCACTCAGGTATTTTCAGAAGACAGAGCTAAAGGAATTCAGCACACCCCAGCAGGGAATGGCAGAAATCCAGAAAAACAAAGCAAAACAAAGTCTAAGCACAAATGCAAAAGGCCGAGCAGAAAACTTAGCTTTAGAGGAGCAGGAATTCAGACTGGTCTCCAAGGATCCCACAGAGAAATCACCCGCAGGGCAGAAGGGCGTCGGCAGCCTTATATCCAGTCAGTAACTCCACTCAGCCAGTCATCATCATCAGACTCAGGTGTTTGATAATCAGGCTCACTACCTTTCTTTACCAGAAGAGGGAGTTCCTCGGGCCTCAGTAGTGAAGGGGAAAATGAACTCACAACAGTACCTCCCCCTTGAGGAGGGGTCACCGAACCCTCAACCACGCCACCAGGGCGATCAGGGTGAGCCCGATGAAAGGCACGCACCAATCTTTTGGCATGAATATCAGAGGCAGAGACCCAGGAATTATCCTCCTGACCATAACCCTTCCACTTAACCAAATACTGGAGTCTCCGTCTAGCCAGACGGGAATCCAGTACTTTCTCTACCTCATATTCCATGTTACCTTCAACCAATACAGGGTCTGGAGGTGCCACCCCCGGAACAACAGGTTCAACAAACCTCTTCAACAAAGATTTATGGAACACATTATGGATTTTAAATGTGACAGGAAGAGCCAAACGAAAAGAGACCGGATTAATAATCTCCAAAATCTTGTAAGGTCCAATAAATCTAGGCTTAAACTTAGGAGAAGCCACCTTCATAGCAATATTTTTTGATGATAACCACACCATATCACCAACCTTAAACTGGGGACCAATGGTCCTATGTCAGTTGGAAACCACTGGGCCTTTTCCTGGGAGAGAGATAACTTATCCACCACTTGGTCCCAGATCTGGTGCATTCTCTCCACCACAGTGTCAACACCTGGGCAGGCAGAGGGCTCCACCTGCCCTGAAGAAAATCGAGGATGAAACCCAAAGTTACAAAAAAAAGGTGACATCAAAGTGGCAGAACTAGCTCTATTATTTAAAGCAAATTCGGCCAAGGGCAAGAATGAAACCCAATCATCCTGATCAGCAGAAATAAAACATCTCAAATATGACTCCAAGGTCTGGTTTGTTCTCTCTGTCTGCCCATTGGTCTGAGGGTGAAAAGCAGAGGAGAAGGACAACTGAATTCCCAGCTTGGAACAGAAAGTTCTCCAAAATCTAGACACAAACTGGACTCCTCTGTCAGATACAATGTTCTCAGGAATCCCGTGCAAGCAAACCACCTGTTGTAAAAACAGGGGCACCAACTCAGAGGAAGACGGCAACTTAGGGAGTGGTACAAGATGAACCATCTTAGAGAACCTATCACAAATCACCCAAATAACAGTCATCCTTTGAGAGACAGGCATATCAGAGATGAAATCCATTGAAATATGGGTCCATGGCCTCTTGGGGACAGGCAAAGGCATCAACAACCCAATAGAGCGAGAACACGATTTAGACCGGGAGCACGTCCCACAGGACTGCACAAAATTCCTGACATCACGAGACAAGGAGGGCCACCAAAAAGACCGACTCACCAGATCTCTAGTACCAAAAATACCTGGATGACCAGCCAATGCAGAGCAATGAACTTCAGACATCACTCTCTTCTTCCACTGGTCAGGAACATACAACTTTCCACTGGGACAACGCTCAGGTTTGTCCTCCTGGATCTCTTCCAGAGCACGTCTCAAATTGGGCGAGATGGCAGAAAGAACTACCCCTTCGCCTAAGATGGTAGCAGGCTTGGTCACCACAGGAGAATCAGCA
Organism: Dendrobates tinctorius; assembly: GCF_039654945.1. Lineage (NCBI taxonomy): Eukaryota > Metazoa > Chordata > Amphibia > Anura > Dendrobatidae > Dendrobates > Dendrobates tinctorius. The sequence continues at coordinate 11,673,736 of NW_027361757.1, read as the reverse complement.
AAGAAACTCCTAGAGAGGGCGTCTGCCTTGACATTCTTAATTCCAGGAAGAAAAGAAACCACAAAATCAAAACGTGTAAAAAACAAGGCCCACCTAGCCTGTCTAGGGTTCAAGTGCTTAGCCGACTCTAGGTAAATCAAATTCTTGTGGTCAGTGAGGACCACAACTTGATGCTTAGCTCCCTCCAACCAATGTCTCCACTCCTCAAATGCCCATTTCATGGCCAACAGTTCCCGATTCCCCACATCATAGTTACGTTCAGATGGAGAGAACTTTCGGGAAAAGAAAGCACAGGGATTCATTTTAGATGTTACAGGATCCTTTTGGGACAAAACAGCTCCTGCACCAATCTCAGAAGCATCCACCTCTACCTGGAACGGAAGTGAGACATCAGGTTGCCGCAAAACCGGGGCGGAGGTGAATCTTCGCTTCAGCTCCTGAAAGGAAGAAACAGCCTCCAGAGACCAATTTAACACATCAGCACCCTTCTTAGTCAAATCAGTCAATGGCTTGGCAATACTAGAAAATTTTACTATAAATTTCCGATAAAAATTAGCAAAACCCAAAAACTTCTGGAGGGCCTTCAAAGAAGTGGGCTGAACCCAATCGTAAATGGCCTGTACCTTGGCCGGGTCCATTTCAATAGTTGACGGGGACAAAATAAATCCCAAAAAAGAAATCCTCTGTACTCCAAAAAGGCATTTAGATCCTTTGACATACAGGGAATTCTCCCTCAAGATCCGGAACACAGTCCGAATATGTTCCACATGAGAATCCCAATCCTTGGAGAAGATCAAAATATCATCCAGATAGATAATCAAAAATTTATCGACAAAATCTCGGAAAATATCGTTCATGAAGCACTGGAAGACAGAAGGGGCATTAGTGAGCCCAAAAGGCATCACCAGGTACTCAAAATGTCCCTCCGGAGTATTAAACGCCGTCTTCCATTCATCCCCATGCTTAATGCGAATAAGATTATACGCCCCCCTGAGGTCAAGCTTGGTAAACCAGCAAGCACCTTTAACTCTGGAGAATAGATCAGAAATAAGGGGTAACGGATACTGATATTTAACAGTAATTTTGTTGAGAGCACGATAATCAATACAAGGTCTTAATGATCCATCCTTTTTGGCTACAAAAAAAAAACCGGCACCTAAGGGTGACGGGGATGGTCTAATATGACCCTTCTCCAACGCCTCCTTAATATAGGATCGCATAGCCTCGTGCTCGGGTACAGATAAATTGAAGGGCCGACCCTTGGGAAATTCACACCCCGGGCTCAGTTCAATTGCACAGTCATAACTCCTATAAGGAGGCAGAGACGCAGACTCATTCTCACTAAATACATCATAAAAGTCCACCAAATAATCAGGAACATCATGCGACTGAGGAGAGGTGGAAAACACCGGAGCCTCACTAAAGGCACACCGACAACCCCAACTCACCACAGACACAGATTTCCAATCCAAAACTGGATTATGAATTTGTAACCAGGGAAACCCCAGAACAATAGTATCATGCAGATTATGTAACACCAAAAACCTGCAATTTTCTTGATGGTCTGGGGCGACCCGCATTACCACCTGGGTCCAAAACTGAGGTTTATTTTTTGCCAAAGGAGTAGCATCAATCCCCCTCAAAGGGATAGGCGTCTGCAGAGGTGTCATCGGAAATCCACAACGTTTAGCAAAATCCAAGTCCATTAGGTTTAGAGCTGCTCCCGAATCCACAAAAGCCTTGGCGGAAAATGTGGACAGGGAGCAGATCAGAGTAATAGCCAGAAGAAACTTAGGTTGAACACCACCAAAAGAAAACGTGTGTGCAAGGCGTTTCTCGCGTTTAGGACAGACAGAAATAATATGTGAGGCATCTCCACAGAAAAAACACAACTTATTACGCCTTCTGAACTCCTGACGCTGCTCTCTGGAAAAAAACTCTATCACATTGCATAGGTTCAGACATCTGTTCAACAGGTGGCAACACCTCTCGTGCAGCTCTGCGTTCGCGCAAACGCTGATCAACCTGAATGGCTAAAGACATAGAATCGTCAAGACCAGAGGGAACAGGAAATCCCACCATAGTATCTTTTACGGCTTCTGACAACCCCTTCCGAAAGAGAGCAGCCAAGGCATTATCATTCCAGGTAGTAAGTACTGCCCACTTTCGGAATTTTTGACAGTACAATTCTGCAGAATCACGACCCTGGTTCAATGCCAGCAGGGTCTTTTCAGCCTGATCAATGGCATTAGGTTCGTCATACAACAACCCCAAGGCCTGGAAAAATGCGTTCACATTAGTCAGAATAGGATCATCTGGTTTCAAAGAAAACGCCCAATCCTGGGGATCGCCACGCAGCAAAGAGATGACAATTTTAACCTGCTGCGCGGAGCTCCCTGATGAGTTAGGCTTCAAGGCAAAAAATAATTTACAATTATTTTTGAAATTCAAAAATTTAGACCGATCCCCAAAAAATACATAAGGTGTAGGAATCTTTGGTTCAGCAGCATGTGAATGAGCAAGGTAGGTGGAAATTCCCCGCACTTCTGCAGCGAGCTGCTCCACACGATCAGACAATTGCTTTATCTCCATTGAGAGAAAAAAAAAAATTCCCCCTACGGCCTCAGAGATATAGAGGAAAAAATATACACACCTTTTTTTTTTTTTTTTTTTTTTTTATACAATTCTTTCCTGCAATTGAGTACCCTAGGATCTGCGGTATGGCGGGTGATTCTGTTATGATTGAGTCACCGTAGGAGGCAAAAATAGAAATGCTAGCTAAGTCCAGAAAACCAGAGAAGTTGGAAGCTATCGGATTGCAGACCCCTGAACCTATCAACACAACTAGCAGTAGCCGTGGGGGGCTCCTACGATGCCCTAGGCCCCTCGATCACAGCCGGAGAACTACATAGCCTAAAGACAGAAAGGCAAATCTAAACTGCCCCAGAGCAGACCCCAAAGCAATAGGCAGCCCCCAACATATAATGATGGTGAAGGAAGAAGAAAGAACAAAACACAGACAGAAAGATAGACTGAGCAAAGATGGGGCCCAAGCTAGCTTAGATAGGAAAGGACAGGAAGGCTGCTGTCTGCAATCCGTGAAAAAACCCTATGAAAATAAGAGCCAACAAACTGACAGTAAAAAAGGCCCTGAAGACGCTAGGCTTCAAAAAAGGCTATGTCAGTACTCAGGAATATTCTGAAGACAGAGCAACAGGCAAAAGGAGATTCAGCTCACCCCAGCAGGGAATGGCAGAATCCAGAAAAGCAAGGAAAACAAAACACTAATGCAAAAAGGCAAAGCAGAAATCTTAGCTTTAGATGAGCAGGAATCAGACTGGTTTCCTAGAAGTCCACAGAGAAATCACCCGCAGGCCAGAAGGGCGTCGGCAGCCTTATATCCAGTCATTAACTCCACTCAGCCAGTCATCATCATCAGCCCCAGGTGTTTGACAATCAGGCTCACTACCTTTCTTCACCAGAAGAGGGAGTTCCTCGGGCCTCAGTAGTGAAGGAGAAAATGAACTCGCAACAGGGCTGCTCCCGAATCCACAAAAGCCTTGGCGGAAAATGTGGACAGGGAGCAGATCAGAGTAATAGCCAGAAGAAACTTAGGTTGAACACCACCAACAGAAAACGTGTGTGCAAAGCGTTTCTCTCGTTTAGGACAGACAGAAATAATATGCGAGGCATCTCCACAGAAAAAACACAACTTATTACGCCTTCTGAACTTCTGACGCTGCTATCTGGAAAAAACTATCACATTGCATAGGTTCAGACATTTGTTCAACAGGTGGCAACACCTCTCGTGCAGCTTTGCGTTCGCGCAAACGCCGATCAACCTGAATGGCTAATGACATAGAATCGTCAAGACCAGAGGGAACAGGAAATCCCACCATAGTATCTTTTACGGCTTCTGACAACCCCTTCCGAAAGAGAGCAGCCAAGGCATTATCATTCCAGGTAGTAAGTACTGCCCACTTTCGGAATTTTTGACAGTACAATTCTGCAGAATCACGACCCTGGTTCAATGCCAGCAGGGTCTTTCAGCCTGATCAATGGCATTAGGTTCGTCATACAACAACCCCAAGGCCTGAAAAAATGCGTTCACATTAGTCAGAATAGGATCATCTGGTTTCAAAGAAAACGCCCAATCCTGGGGATCGCCACGCAGCAAAGAGATGACAATTTTAACCTGCTGCGCGGAGCTCCCTGACGAGTTAGGCTTCAAGGCAAAAAATAATTTACAATTATTTTTGAAATTCAAAGTACCCTAGGATCTGCGGTATGGCGGGTGATTCTGTTATGATTGAGTCACCGTAGGAGGCAGACACAAAAATAGAAGCTACGTCCAGAAAACCAGAGAAGTTGGCAACTATCAGATTGCAGACCCCTGAACCTATCAACACAACTAGCAGTAGCCGTGGGGGGTTCCTACGATGCCCTAGACCCCTCGATCACAGCCGGAGCGCTAAATAGCCTAAAGACAGAAAAGGAAATCTAAACTGCCCCAGAGCAGACCCCAAAGTAAAAGGCAGCCCCCAACATATAATGACGGTGAAGCAAGATGAAAAAACACTCACACAGATAGAAAGATAGGCTGAGCAAACGATGGGGCCCAAGCTAGCTAAACAGAACAGGAAAGGAAGGTTGCTCTCTGCAATCTGCCAAAACCCTATCAAAGACATAAGCCAACAAGCTGATATGAAAAAGACCCTGAAGCAGCTAGGCTTCAAATACTAAATCAGCACTCAGGTATTTTCAGAAGACAGAGCTAAAGGAATTCAGCACACCCCAGCAGGGAATGGCAGAAATCCAGAAAAACAAAGCAAAACAAAGGCTAAGCACAAATACAAAAGGCCAAGCAGAAAACTTAGCTTTAGAGGAGCAGGAATTCAGACTGGTCTCCAAGGATCCCACAGAGAAATCACCCGCAGGGCAGAAGGGCGTCGGCAGCCTTATATCCAGTCAGTAACTCCACTCAGCCAGTCATTATCATCAGACTCAGGTGTTTGATAATCAGGCTCACTACCTTTCTTTACCAGAAGAGGGAGTTCCTCGGGCCTCAGTAGTGAAGGGGAAAATGAACTCACAACACAACTCCCAGGCAAATGGAGCACACCCTTCCAGCACTCCCATCCGTATGTGCCTTTGCTGAATGTCTCCTTACTAGCACTAATCTGAAGTACTTGCATTTATGAATTACACTCAAGTTCTTTCTTGCTGTTACTTAGAACTCCTCTCGCATGACAGGTAGCTGTAGCCTACTTCAGGGACTCATTACAATCATGTCCCGGTTCACACACGTTGCTACGGTGTCGTCGAGTCTTAGGTGGGAATAAAGTGGTCACAACTTCTATGTCATGATCCAGGACGGGGTTTCGTTTTGGCCTGTCCTGGTCTGACTGTGGGTTAATTGTTCCGCTTCTCACTGGCAGAGGGCGGCTATTTAATGCTCACTGGACCTAGGTCCGGTGTCAGTTATACTCCTGCCCTCGGCTGAGTTAGTTGACCTTGTGCGTACGTGTGCCTTGTGCCCGATATCTTCCTTGCTTGTTTGGTTTTGATCCGGTTCTGTCCCTGTTATGAGTTCTGCCTGTCCCTCTTGTACACTGCGCTACCTCTCGTGTATGACTCTCTGCTTGTGACCCGACTTCTCTCTGCTCGTCCCCTTGGTACCACGTTGCCCTCTTGGTAATGACCTTTGGCTTTGCCTGACCTCCCGTCTGTTTATCCCTCCTATACCTCGCTGTCCGTACTGTGTATGAACTCCGTTTTGACTGACTCTAAGTTTTCTGTCTTCTCTGAAAGCAGGATGCTAAGCCCCACCCCCTTGCAGTCACGTGACCGTAGGTCCCGTGCCGGCTTGCTAAACTTCATCACTCAGGTCCTGTGCACCTATACTTTCTGGCTGTCCTGATCCCCAGGGGTCCCTACAGTGCGGGTGAGTCCCTGCTCAGCGGAGGCTGTACGTCGGCGCTGTTAGGATCCTGATATTCTATTCCTCCGGTTTCTGCTGTAGAACCATTAGCATTCACACAGCCTTGAATACCGGCGCCCGGTCTTTGGCGCATAAACTTAGGAACAGGGTTCTGCTCTAGCCCCAATTCCCTCGCCTCACGTTCCGTCCTTTTCTATCTTTCCTTCTGAAGAACTGATCTTTCTCTTCCTTTCTATCCCAGCAGCTCCAGCTTACAGGAGGCTGCTGCATAACCGTCCTCTCACTCTCTCCCCCTCTGAGGAACTGATCCTAACTTCCTGTCAGTTTTCCCCTTCTCTAGTGCAAACTAAGCTCCACCCACCTCCCAGTACCCTTCATGAATCAAGCAGGGGTCATAGAGGGTGCCCTGCTGTTCTAAGGTTTCCGTGCTGGGTGCAGGTGCTGGAGTCTGGTCAGGTGTCCCCATCTTACCTGAGGAGTGGGGTACTACACCTCAGGAGGAGGTGCAGTACCTCTGTGGCGACTGAACCTTCAGGGGCGCCACAAAATTACAAGCCAAAAATGAGAAAGCAGGACTCTTTTAGACCCTTTCTGCACATTTATTATCTTCTGTTTTTGTTAAACAAACATACTGCCTTTTGGGTAATGCTACTGTTCTAACTTTCCAATCTGGTTCGATTAAAGTTATATTTCCTGTCCCTTTTGTCTAGTATATTTTCAATGAGTGCCCAAAAGAAGAAAAACGAACAGAGTGATCTATTTCAAGTGTTTATTTCCATTAATGTTGAGGATTATGGCTTACAGCCAATGAAAACCCAAAAGTCATTATCTCAGTAAATTAGAATACTTTATAACACCAGCTTGAAAAATGATTTTAAAATCTGAAATGTTGGCCTACTGAAATGTATGTTCAGTAAATCCACTTATGTAGCTCCTTTGGCATCAATTACTGCATCAATGCGATGTGGCATGGAGGCGATCAGCCTGTGGCACTGCTGAGTGTTATGGAAGCCCTGGTTGCTTTGATAGCAGCCTTCAGCTCGTCTGCATTGTTGGATCTGGTGTCTATCATCTTCCTCTTGACATAGATTCTCTATGGGGTTAAGGTCAGGTGAGTATGTGCTCCAATTGGCTATATTTTCAATGGAACTGTGCTTTCTGAACATGTTGGCATGTTTTTCCCTGTATTTGCACCTTCTGTAGGGACATCACACATGTACCTTTGAATTCTTGGGGGAGATTAGTGGAGAACAAAATGTCTCCTCTAAAAGGAATGTTCACACTGTTTTCTCCTGTGCGTTCATGTCTCCTTCTCAATCGCTAAAAAAAGCATGAAACCGTGTGCACCATTTAGGACCCTTTTCGAAGATGCCATCTTTCAGCTGTGCCTATCTGGAAAGACAGGAGGAAAAAGGAGACATCAAGCGCAATAGGGCCTTATCCAGGAGAGGAAATAATTTAGATGAGATTAACTCCTTCACCCCCCTCAGCCTGTTTTCACCTTTTTGACCAGGCCAAATTTTACAATTTTGACCAGTGTCAATTTATGTGGTAACAACTATGAAACGCTTCTATGTGTTCCAGTTATTGTGAGACTGTTATTTCGCGACACATTGTACTTCATGTTAAAAGTAAATTTAGGCAAAATTTTTTTGCATTTATTTGTGTAATTTTTTCTAAGGAAGTTGAAATTGATCAGCAATTCCTGAATTTTCCAACAAAGTTTTTATTAAAAAAGTATTTTTTTAGGGACCACATAACATTTGAAATGACTTTTTGGGCCCTATATGACAGAAAATACCCAAAAGTAACACCAGTTTAAAAATTGCACCTCTCAAAATGCTCAAAACCACATTCAATAAGCTTATTAACACTTCAAGTGCTTCCAGGAATTAAAGCAATGTGTTAAGTAAAATGAAAATTTTCTTTTTTTTTAATTTAGAACTAAATTTTTTACTTTCACGAGTAACAGGAAAAAATGAACTGTGTAATTTGCTGTGTAATTTCAGTTTGGAAACTACACCTCTTCAGGAATTAATCTAGCGGTGTAGTGACTATTTTTAACCTTCAGCTTAAGGAGATTCATAGAATTGTATAACATTTGACTGAGTAAATGGAAAATTTCTATTTTTTTTCCACTAAAATAATGCTTTGTCCCCAAGTTTTTAATTTTCAAAAGAGATAATAGGAGAAAATAAAGTGGTGCAATTTGTTAAAAAATTTCTCCTGAGTTCAACAATACTCCAAATGTGGTCAAAAGCTACTTTTGAAGCATAGAACAAAGCTCAGAAGGGAAGGAGAGCCATATCAGAGTTCAGATTTTGCTGCAATGGTTAGAGGGTTTGATGTCACATTGACAGAGCCCCTAAGGTGCCAGAACAGCAGAACCCCTCCAAGTGACCACAATTTATAAACTACACCTTGAAATTAATTAATCTAGGTGTGCAGTGAGCTTGCTGACACAACATGTGCCTCACAAAATTTTATACCATTTGGCTGTGAAAAAATAATTGCATTTTTAACACTAAAATATTGTTTTAGCCACAAATTATTAATTTTTATAAGGGCTAATAGGAAAAAACGTAAGTCTCACTGTTTGTTGTGTAATTTCTACTTAATACGCCAATACCCTACATGTAATCGGGAAATACTTTCTCAGGCACACTGAAAAGCTCAGAAGGCAAGGAGCATGATATTATAGTGCAGATTTTGTTTTTATGGTTTGCTGGAGCTATGACCCACTGGGGGAGTCCTTGAGGTGCCAGAACAGCAGAGCCCCCCTCAAGAAATGACCCCATTTTACAAACTACACTTTTAAATGAATTCATCTAAGGTTGCAGTAATCATATTGACACCATGGGTGAGTCATAAAATTTTATACCATTGGGCATTGAAGAAAAAATTAGATTTTTACCAGAGACTACACCTCACATTGGAAAATGGGTAAAAATGGCACCAAAATTTGTCACATTTTCAACTGAAAGTGGCAATACCCCATATGGGGCTGTACAATACTGCTTAGCTATATGGTGAGACTCGGGAGGCAAGGAGCGCTGACTCTTGGAGAACAAATTATCATAGAATAGTTTAGAATAGTTTGCGGACTCCATATACAAAGCCAAAATTGCAGAATCTCCTCTCAAGTGACCCCATTTTGGAAATTACACCCCTCTTGGAATTTATCTACAGTTGTATTTAATATTTGGCTACATAACATTTTGGATCAAATTTATCCTGTGCTCTACACTGAGCACTTGCACCAGGGTTTCCATCTAAATCTCCAAATTACGTGATTCAGATGAAACCCTCAAGGGATATAAGAGGCAGCAGATTTACTCTGGATTTCGTCTGGCCTCTGTTCAGTGGTGTACTTTTCAGAATTGCACAAAATTGTAGCTGGCCACGATTTTATGCACGCTTATAAACACGCACAGTGCTGGATCAACGGCCAGACAGCGTACACAGTTCCTCCATCTATCTCAGTATAGAATATCTTCCACCGGGGGTTCCGTTTGAATGACATAATTCAGAGATTTACACAGAAACCTCGGTGTAAGTGGTGAAATTAACTAAGCAATTTATTCTCTACACATTTTGAAGATGGACCAAATTGTTCATCAGGAGAACCAGAGCAATACATCTGGAACGATGGACACAGTGTTGATAGATTAGTTAATGATGAGCCAGTTTTTATTTGGGTCACTAGCAGATGAAAGGATAGCTATATATATCAAGAAGGGCAATTGCAATTGGTGCACATACTATAGTAAACCTTACCAAAAAGAAAAAATCATTATATGATCCATGTAGGTTCCACTGATCTCATGAAGTCAATCAGAAAATGGGTCTGAAGAACACAGGTTACAAAGGTCTAGTAAAATCACTGTCACTAACGGTTCTAGTTCCAAGAAAAAGATAAAATACTAACAGTGAATAGTAATGATCATGCTTGAAAAGTGCTTCCCCTAATTGATTTGGCGTCACACATTCTCAGTCTCCTCACGATTTTCCATTTAAAGATAAATATCTTTCTGCTCATCACATGGTTATGTGGATTTATCAGTACAGCATGAGCCACTGTCTTGGTGTTAATGAAAGAATAGATTTGTTGCTCTCACAACATACCATCTGCATTGCATCTGAGATTCACTTCAGGGTTATTTATGATCTATGCATGTATATTTGTACAGTATAAATGCATGAGTTTAGTATATGACCAGTCGCCCATTCCGATTACGTGATTTAACATCAAATAAAACAGCAGTAAAAATATACTACATACTCCAATACACCAAGACAGAAGATGAAATATCAATTAATTTGCTATGATTTGCTGACTTAATGAACGAGCCATCAAAGCATTATTTAATTGATGCCTTTAACAATAGTAAACCAACAATTAAGAGTTAAAATCCTAGCATTCAGGTGTGTGAGCTGTTTGCTAGGTAAGGCCTCATTCACACGTCAGTATTTGGTCAGTATTTTTCATCAGTGTTTGTATGCCAAAACCAGGAGTGGACCTTACAGAGAAAAGCTATAATTGAAAGACTGACACCTTTTCTGTGTTTTGGAGACTAGAAATGCTAGTCTAAGGGGGTCAGATTCCTTGTAGGAATGCTCAGACCTGACACCCATAATGTGGTGGTCCACCACCTTGCTGGAAAAACTCAGGGAACGTGCCATCTTCAGTGCATAAAGAGGCAACACATAATCATGTAGCAATTTCAGATATTCAGTGGCATTGAGGTTTCCATTGATGAAGAATGCCCCCACTATCTTTGTACCCCATATACCACACGATACCATCAATTATGGGTGTCAGGTCCAAGCATCCCTACATGAAGTTTCCTGGAAAGTGGATTGGTCGTCGTGGGCCAGTTGAATGGCCACTACAGTCTCCCGATCAGACCACCTTAGACTTTCATCTGAAGGAAATTGTCTATGCTGTGAAGATACAAGATGTGCAGCATCTGAAACAACGGATACTGGAAGCCTGTACTGGCATTTCTTCTGCGGTGTTGCTATCAGTGTGTCAAGAGTGGGAGAAGAGGGTTGCATTGACAATCCAACACAATGAGCAGCACTTTGAATACATTTTATAAGTGGTTATAAACTTGTAAATAACTCATGAAAGAATAAAGTTATGTTAAAACCAAGCAAATCATTGATTTTCTTGTGAAATTCTCAATAAGTTTGAAGTATCACATGACCCTCTTCCCATCGAAAAAAATAAAGTTGGATCCAAAATGGCCAACTTCAAAATGGCGACCATGGTCACCACCCATCTTGAAAAGTTTCCAACCTCCCATATACTAAAGTGCCACAAACAGGAAGTTGATATCACCAACCATTCCCATGTTATTTAGGTGTATCCATATAAATGGCCCACCGTGTAGTTAAATGCGGCGCGTGGAGTGGGGGGGAATCAGCGCTGGCTCTAGGCGGGCCTCCCATAGTGGCTGTGTGGTCTCCCACTATTAGTGGCACACCACTGGCTGGGGGCCCCTGGGGGAGCGGGGACCCTTGGCAGCTGCCTAATCTGCCTGCCGGTAATGCCAGCCCTATTCACATGTGATTCTTTACTTGTTTCCATAAGTGTTCCTTCTTTCAAACTTTAATGCAAATACCATCAAATGGAATTCTGCAGACAATGAAAAGGTGAAATGTACAGCATAGCTTAGCATAGCCGAGTCCGAAGTTTCCCGGAGTTGATTTGAGGTCTAGGCACAAAGAAAGGAGAGTCTGTTTTAGTATATGGTCTGTTTGTTAGGCAATCCCTGCATGAGTCGCAGCTGTTGAATAGCCGAGAGACATGCATATTTTTCAAGCACGCCAAAGTCACTCGGTTAGCACATGAGCATGCTCGGGTAACACCTTATCCGAGCATGTTTGCTCATCACTAGTAGGATCCCATTTAAAAACAAACACATTGTCACTGGCAAATGGGCTTACACATTTTAATCAAAATGTGTCATTTTTTTATATGTAATAATATTGCTATTGTTATGTATTAAATGTTTGCAGAGTACTGTTGCATTGTGCTTGTATTAAAGGGGTTGTCTGGGCTGACATAAAAAGTCTGCAGTCACTCTTTGCAATGTGCATATAGTCAAGATTCCCATGTATTTCCAGTGTTGGTGGGCAGACACATGACTGCATGAATGCAATTTGTATACTTAGTTATTTAGCTTCTCTCAATATAAGAGAATTGAAAGAATTAGAATTAACCCCTTCATGACTTTGCTATTTTCAATTTTTGCGTTTTTGCTACCCTTCTTCCAAGATCCAAATTTTTTTCACCTTAAAATAGCCAAATGAGAGCTGATTTTTTGCGGGATGACTTGTACTTTTGAATGACACCATTGATTTTATCATATAGTGTACTGGAAATGGGGAGAAATTGCAAAAAAATGCAATTCCAGAGGTGCACGTAGACTGTACTGTGGCTTCAGGGCAGGAAGAGGAGGAGGATGACTCTCAGGGTGAGGAGCAGGAGAACAGAGAGGATGACAATGAGGTTATAGATCTAGTAGAGCAGGGTTCCCCAATTCCAGTCCTCAAGGCCCACCAACAGATCATGTTTTCAGGATTTCATTAGTATTGCACAGGTGATAATTGCTTCACCTGTGCAATACAAAGGAAATCCTGAAAACATGATCTGTTGGTGGGCCTGGAGGACTGGAGTTGGGGAACCCTGCACTAGATGTACGCAGCTGAGTAGCTCAGCAGAGGAGGTGTAGGATTAGGAAGAAGAGGAGGTTACCTTGCACCTTCCCGCACAGACACTGAGTGATGCAACCACAACAAACACTGGATCCTCAGCCACAATTATGGCTCTAGCTGTGGTTGCAAGTCTGCAGTTTGCAGGGGCAGCAAGGGTTGCTTATCTTTTTTTAGACCGCAAAGGACGACCCAACTCACACTATCTGGAAAATTTGCAAAAAAATTCAGTAGAGGCAAAAATTGCAATAATTTTACTACTACATGCATAAACTTGTACATGCACGATCAGAATGCCTTAGTGTGGGAATCTCACTGCGCTAAAAGACAGACTAGCAAACCACCAGCTGTCCCATCAACCACAGATGCTGCTTCTTCCTCTCCCATCACCGTGCCAAAAAACTTTTCTTGTTTACCCCCTACAGTCGGAGTGAGTGAGAGCCCGTCAGATGTTAAGTAAGTGGAGATGCCTTCTGTTTTAGTTTCAGCGAGCACACAAAATCTTTCTTAGTCCACCATAACATCTTCGCTAGCACAGCACACAGTCCACAAGTTTATTGTGTTCACCCTACTCCACCCTCTCTCAGCACAGCAGCCAGCCCTTGGTCTCACAGTTGTGGTCATGTAAAAGAATGTTTCCTCCTATACACGCCAAAGTTAAGAGCTTGAACTCCACCATCTCCAGTCTGTTGGCCACAAAAATGCTGCTTCTCTGCCTGCTGGATACAGATGGTTTCCAAAATTTGGTGGCTGTCACAGTCCCCCAGTACCAGTTGCCCAGTCGCCATTACTTTTTTAAGAAAGCTGTGCGTACGCTACATCAGCATGTCACAGACATCACCCATTCCCTGAAAAAATCTATGTCTGTCAGGGTGCATTTCTCGACTGACACCTATACGAGTAAACATGGGCTGGGGCGTTACATTTCACTGACTGGGCACTAGGTGACTCTGGTGGCAGGCAGTCACGGGGCTGCTCCACAAGTCTTGGTGTCCCCAAGGCTTTCAAGACAAATCTACAAATCTATGTATCTAACACTTCTTTCACTGCTTCTGGCTCCTCCACCTGCACCCTCAACCCCTCCCTTAATGAGACACATGTTCCAACAGTGCAGAGAGAATCCCCACCACTTCCATACTGTGCAGCCGGGGCTCACCGCAATCAGGTAGTGTTGAAATTAATATGCATTGGAGAATGCAGTCACACAGCTCAAGCGTTTTGGACAGCTATCTAGGCCGAGTTAGAGCAATGGCTGTCTCCACTGATCCTGGAGTCAGGGAAGGCAATGTGTGATAACAGTGCAAATCTGATGGCAGCCCTATGTCGGGGCAATCTAACACATGTTCATATGGCTCAGGTCCTCAACCTGGTGGTACAGCAATGTCTCCACCACTATCTCGGCCTGGATTCGCTGCTGCAGAATGCACGGTCGCAGTGTGCTCACTTCCAATGATCGCACCTCGCTGGTCATCGACTTGCATCATTACAGAGGCCTTTCAGCCTAACAGTTAACCATTTGATTTGCAATGTTCCGACACAGTGGAATTCCACTCTGCACATGTTGCAGTGAGTGTGGCAGCAGCTATGAGCCCTGGTACAGTATTTTCTTTTCTATAGCCTGGGCCAACGCAGTACAGACATGGTACAAATCACGCTTGCGGATTGGGCACAGATGAAAGAACTCTGCACAGTTTTAAAATGGCTACTAAGATGGTTAACACTGACAATGCCATCATCAGCATCACTATTCGGGTTTTCTACATGCTGGATCATACTTTGAATAGTCTGTGGGAGGAGGTGGTGGTCCCAGAGGAAGATAAGGAAGCAGAGGAGAATGTGGAAGGGATAACAATATCTATATATAATAGAAGCGGACTGTCATTGTACTGGTGGGTGCTATGGAAGGGTGGATTACAGCGATCGAGGGGGGCTCATGCTACCAGACAAACTGTTAGTGAAAGTGCAGAAGCCGAGGGACAAGTGAAGGAGGAAGAGGTGCTGGGAGCCAACAGTCAGGAGATGAAGAGGATAATGATCCCCTTTTTGTTGTCCGTGATTGGCGGCAGGGGATTGAGAAAGTAAGCAAGCTTGAGTGTTACCCTGCCACCAACACACCATGTATTTGGACCTCATGCAAGAGCCAGACACATGAGAGCCTTCTTGCTGCACTGCAGCATGATACCCACATTGTTATGGTTAGAAATAGTGCTAACTACTGGGTTGCCGCTCTGTTACATCCATGATACAGGAGTAAATTTTGCCTGATGCTTCCCCCCTGAAAAGGGACACGTGCATGATGAAGTATTAAATCACACTTAAAGACAATCTTAAGCCCTTTCCCACCTTAGATGTATAATTACATCTAAGGTGGGATCTCCCTGTTTGCTGTGGGCTCTGGCGATGAGCTCGCAACTTTTCTGGCAAGTGTCAATGGATTTGAAAATTAGCCACCAGGTTCACATTGAAACTTCAATTCCATGCTGTAAATTCTGGCCTAGAGCCTGATACCTCATGCATGGCCCATGGCTGACTGCTGCTATGCCATTAGCAAATTTCTACTGTGGGTCAATTGATGCCATTTTTCATGGTGTCTGCCTCAAATTTTAGCTGTTCAGGAAGCTTTTTGTCACTCCTTAAAGCATTGTGTATACGTTTGGTTTTGCCTCCCATTGAATGTAATTGGGTTTGGCAAACCGAACCGAACCTTGGAAGGTGCGCTCATCTCTAGTCATCAGCAGACCCCAGGCTGTCATGACAACCCATCAGCATCCCTGGATCATGTGACAGTGGTGCGGATGGTTGGGATTTGTGACTCGCTACCGTCCGGCGCGTGTTAAATCCCGCTGTCAGTGATTGACAGAGAGATTTTATTAGTAAACAGCAACTCCACTCACCGCTGTAAGGCTAGTTTCACACTAGCGTTTATGAGCCCCCTGCCGCGCCTCCGCCGGTAGCTCCGCCCACCGGCGCTTGACGCTGCATGCGCCCTGCGTACCCTATCTTTATCACAAGGGGCGCAGGCCGTGCGCAGTATGCGTTTGGCGGCGCATGCGCCTTTTTGATGGTGCGCCGACGCAACCAAACTGCAGCAGGTTGCGTTTGGCACAGGTCGGCGCACCGTCAAAAGGACGCATGCGCCGCCAAACGCATACTGCGCACGGCCTGCGCCACCTGTGATAAAGATAGGGGACGCAGGGCGCATGCAGCGTCATGCGCCGGTGGGCGGAGCTACCGGCGGAGGTGCGGCAGGGGTCGGGGCTTAGCGGTGGCCGTGCTCAGGCCGTCGCTGCGCTCATAAACGCTAGTGTGAAACTAGCCTTAAAGGCACTTGATGGCTGACTAAATCATCCATCAAGTGCAGGGAAAGATGTGAGAGCCCACATCAAAGGCAGGGATACGACTAGTGATGAGGGAACGTGTTCGCCACTGCTCGGTACTCGCCCAAGTGTCACTGTACTCGGTGTACTCTGCGAGCACTGAGCATTTCAGGGATTACTCAGCGGGAACTTGTGTCTCTACCCAGCTTTTTTGGCGGACTTTACAGAACCAATCACGATGCAGGGATTGTCTGCCAGGCAATGAAACGCCGCAGCCATCTTTGTTGTGGTCGTGCAGTGATTGGCTGGCCGCACAGCATCATCAGGGGTATAAGAGACCAGACGCCGCCCTGCTTGCCGCATTTAGCTCCGGATTGAGATAGCGTAGGGAGAGCTACTGCCTTGATAGGGTCAGAATTGGGGATTTATTAGTGAGTGTGGGGTATACCATCCTAAACAACCCAAATCCAGCTAAACCAACAGTCCTTCTAAGGACTAATTCCGGAGTATATAGGTTCCAGTGTTAGGCAGGCAGGGTAGTGTACGTCACTGTATACACATTAGTGCAAGGTCTGCAGGCACTGTATGTGTGTATATACATATCATTGCATATATCATGAATTTCCTTTGTTCTGGTGCTGCTGCTGTTACCTGTGGGATATATTTGTCGTATATATACCTAGCTCCAGGTGTAATTGGCTTTGAAATGTTTTTGGGCCAGGGCTAATAGAGATTTCTTTTATTGCAAAGCAATCCAGAGCCCCCTTCTTTTTCTCCATTTGCTTTTTGGCAGTGCACAATACAGCCAGATACTTTTCCTAGCACAGCGTGAAAATCCAGCAATTTTAAAGGGGTCCCAAACATCCCTTTTGAGTGTGCAGAGAAATATTTATTTTTTATATGGTACGGTTGAGTAGAATTTTTTTGAGTGTCTTACACAATTTCTTAACACTATTTTGCTGAACCCCCCAAAAATACAGACAGGCCACATATTTTACAGTGTGGTATATCTGTGATGCCCCTCATCCATCCGTCTGCTAAAAATTTTGGTCTTTTTAGCCCTAAATTCATTTTTTTTTGCTGTCTGGCACTGTAATTATATACAGCAGTATTTAGCCAAAAAATTATAAAAATACAGGCCACACATTTTTCGGTGTGGTATCTGAATGCCAGGTCATATCTGTGTGTGCTCAAAGTTTGGCTAGTTTATGGCTGTTTTCTTTTTTGGTCCGGGGTGTCACTGGACTTATATACAGGAGTATTTAGCCAAAAAAAATTATAAAAATACAAACCACACATTTTTCGGTGTGGCATCTGCGTGCCAGCTCATATCTGTGTGTGCTCAAAGTTTGGCCAGTTTACGGCTGTTTTCTTTTTTGTCCTGGGTGTAACTGGACTTATATACACCAGTATTTAGCCACAAAAACATAAAAAAAAAAGTGGTAGTGGTATCGGCGTGCCAGCTCATATATTTGAATCCCCAAGTGCTTCACAGAAGTTTATAATGCAGAGCATTGAAAATAAAAAATATTTGTTTTTCCTCAAAAAATGATTTTTTAGCCCGCAATTTTTTATTTTCACAAGGGTAACAGGAGAAATTGGACCCCAAAAGTTTTTGTCCAGTTTGTACTGAGTAGGCTGGTAGCCAATATGTGGGGGGGACCACTGTTTGGACACACGTCAGGGCTTGGAAGGGCAGTAGTGACGTTTTGAAATGCCAACTTGATGGAATGGTCTGCGGGCGTCATGTTACGTTTGCAGAGCCCCTGATGTGCCTAAACAGTAGAAACCCCCCACAAGTGACCCCATTTTGGAAACTAGACACTCCAAGGAACTTTTCTAGATGTGTTGTGAGCACTTTGAACCCCCAAGTGATTCACAAAAGTTTATAACGCAGAGCCGTGAAAATAAAAAATCATTTTTTTTCCTCAAAAAATGATTTTTTAGCCAGCAATTTTTTATTTTCACAAGGGTAACAGGAGAAATTTGACCCCAAAAGTTGTTGTCCAGTTTGTCCTGAGTATGCTGGTACCCCATATGTGGGGGGGGAACCACTGTTTGGGCACACGTCGTGGCTCAGAAGGGAGGGAGCACCATTTGACTTTTTGAACGCAAAATTGGCTGGAATCAATGGTGGCGTTATGTTGTGTTTGGAGACCCCCTGATGTGCCTAAATAGTGGAAACCCCTCAATTCTAACTCATCCCTAACCACAACTCTAATCCCAACCCTAACCACAAGCCTAACCATAATCCCAACCCGAACACACCCCTAACACTAATCTTAACCCTAATTCCAACCCTAACCTTAATTCCAACCCTAACCCTAATTCTAACCCAAACCCTAATGGGGAAAAAAAATTCTTTATTTTATTATTTGTCCCTACCTATGGGGGTGATAAACGGGGGGGTTTATATACTTTTTTTATTTTCACCACTGTGATAGGGTCTATCACAGTGATCAAAATGTACTTGAATGAATGAATGAATCTGCCAGACGGAAGATGGAGGTGCCCATGATGGAAGACAGAGGGACACCTGGAGTCAGGAGGTACCGGTGGGCCTGGGGGGGTCGGAAAATGGCGGGAGCGGAGGGAAGGGGAGGGGGAGCAGATGCTGACGGCGGTGGCAGATCGCCACCGTCAGTTGGTGGTGGGGGCACAACGCCCCCATCAGTCGGTGTGGGGGGGTCAGATCTCGGTCTCCAGCCATGGCCGATGATATATCAGCATCGGCCATGGCTGGATTGTAATATTTCACCAAATTTCATTGGTAAAATATTACAATTGCTCTGATTGGCTGTTTCACTTTCAACAGCCAATCAGAGTGATCGTAGCCATGGGGGGCTAAGCCACCCCCTTGGGGTGAAGTACAAAGGGTCGTGTACCTGCGGGTCGGGTGACCTTTCAGTGACCCTGGTCACCCAACTCGCAGGGTCTCATCATCCATGTCTCATCATCCACCGCCACTAGATCACCAGCGTTAACGTGTTCCATGCTGCTACAGCCAGGGTCGAATTCCAAACAAGGGTGGGTGGTTTTGCTGGGCGTAAAATAGATCTTATGGAAAAGGTTGAGCTGTACACCACAGGGGAAAATGTTTGACAGCCAACACACAGTGTATGGGCATTCCAAGTCTAGGAGATACACTCCTTTTTAATGAGACATTTTTTGTTAATAGGCCCTCCTACATGTTTCTTCCAAGGGGGGATTTGGGTTATTGGGGTGCATATGACTTGGTAGCAGGGCAGGGCTTGCAGTCTATGCATAAGAAAACAGAATGGGAGTACAAAATGAATAATGTGAAGTGGATTTTCCTGTGCCCATCCAGTATGTGGTCTCAAAGGCATATTGGGGTGCAGAAAACTTGGCAGCAGGGCAGGCCTTGCAGACAATGCATAAGAAAATAGTTTGGGATTACGAAATGACTAGTGTGAGGTGGCTTTTCCGGTGGACATCCAGTACCTGGCTTGAAAAGGTTATTGGGGTGTATGTAACTTTGGGGCAGGCCAGGCCTTGCATTCAATGCAACATTATTTCAGGAAGCTATCCTGTACCTCTTGTGAAAGGGGTATAGTGGTGCGTCGTAATTCTTGGCAGCCCATCCTCTCACTGCATAGGCAATAACAGTTTAGGAGACCCACTGATTAATAATGGCCCTTTAAGAAGATTAATGCCGCCTGATGCCTCTGTAAAAATAGGCTCTGTGACTTTAAGAGTCCCTCCTTCATAAATGAAACAAGATGTGTCTGCTTATGTGTCACACACCACATGGCCAGCTAGGGTTGTTAAATGTTACAATGACATTTCCCAGTAAATGCATTTGTATTGGTTGAAAGCAATGTTAAAGTTGAAAAACATTTAAAAAACGCTGCGTCTGAACATAGCCCAAGTGGTGGAGGAACATTTTGGTCTGGGGTTAATTATTTTGCCTTATATGCAAGTCATTAACCTGGAAAGGATGTACCTTAACATATTTCCCAGCAAAATCAATTTTGGTATGTTTTTTGGTGCACCGGTAAAAATGGCATGAAACTCTGAAAAAATTGTTTAAAGCTGTGAACTAGGAGTCAGAAATGCTTCCAGGGGCGATCCCCATGATGTCCCCGTGTCATTTGAGCAGTGTTTCCATCATTTTCAGACATTTTTAGACCTTTAAAGGACCCCTGGGGGGATCGCGGCAAAAATGCTCGGGTCTCCCGTAGACTTACATTGGGTTCGTTGTTCTGTCCGAGTACCCGAGTATTTCAATTTGCTCGACGCGAGCAACAAGCACCCGAGCATTTTAGTGCTCGCTCATCACTAGATGCGACCTTTGTCATAAATATAAAGGTCATAAAGAGGTTAAACTAGTCGGCACATGACCGAAGGTATGCCAATCACATACAAGCGGTCATGTGACCACCCACCTTCACGTGAAATATAGAGGAATCGTAACAGTGGGCACATGGCAAAGTGACTACAGAATTTTACTATCAGCCCGGACAACCCATTATATGTTATTAATAAGAATGTGCATTTTCCAGGATCTGCTCTGTCTTCAGGTAATAGAGTCATGTAATCCCTAGTCATGACCAAATAAATACTGCTTAAGACTACTTCAAATGTGCTCTTAAGGGCTCCAACCATCTCTATTTCTCCCTCTCTACCTGCCTCTCTCCAGTGCAAACACCTGGGATTAATGCTCAGTAATGAGATTCTCTTCAATTAGTTGAATAAAAAGATGACATTTCTGCTAATTCGTTAAAAAAAGAAAAAGAACATGTCACTGGTACTTTTCCTCATTCCTAATTTGTAAAAGCAGCACTGACTAAAGCATGAAATTTTACTAAATGCCGTCGTACCCTTTCATCACAAGCAGTCTGTCTAGTGCTTGCACCTGAGCGTGGCGCCAAAATCATTATTGGACTGATAAGGAATTTAGATTGTGAGCCCCATCAAGGACAGCGATGATAATGTGTGCAAACTGTAAAGCACTGCGGAATATGTTGGCGCTATATAAACAAAGAGATTATTATTATTACCATCATCAGTTCACCATTAAAAGGTAGCAACCACTGAGGACTCTCAATTCTAAATATTTCACAGAGAATACAAATTTCTTGCAGACATTGTTTTTTCAGACTTGACTCAAGGATCCCATTTCTGTAAAGCAACAGTAGTAACCCGAGCACCATGCTGTCCCAAAAGAGGATAACAGACCCTGTACAAACACAGCGCAATCTGGCACCATCAGAATCCATACACTAGGAGAGTCATTGTCTTTGCAGCAGGGATAGAAGTATTTAATAGAGCTACACTTATGTTTCGGTTGATGTGTGACCAGTGGGAGCAATCCATATACAGTACATTTGGTTCAGAGGAATATAATATACATGATCAGCAGATTTCTCTAATTTGGCAATAGATCAAGAATTGGCCTTATACAATACATAAAAGCTCCTAATTTAAAGGCAGCAGGCCTTCATTCACCGTATTGCATATTTTAGTAAGATGAATGAGCAAAGAATGACTGAGCAAAGTGAGCTATTACAAACTAAGTGACCTTAACAGACCCTGGTTACAAATTCAGCATGCTGATTTAGAGGGAGTCTTTAAAGAACTATGCCACAAATTTGCCATTTTGTTTTTTATTCTTGTCTAATCTGTTACCCTTAAGTAATGTTTGTTTAGTGGATGAGTTAATATATTTACCAGTCTGTGTCTTCTGCCGTTTTACAGCATTGCTCCAGATCCGGTCCTGAATTATGTGAATGCAACTGTAACTAATCAGCTCATAGCGTCTTCTGTATGGATGAGAAGTCGCTCACTCGATATATGGCTATGAGACTCAGAACGAGGCTCCTCTTATAGGCTAAAGGCCCTGTCACACTAAGCGATATCACTAGCAATATCGCTATAACGTCACTGGTTTTTGTGACGTTATAGCGATATCGCTGTGTCTGATACTTACCTCCGACCACTCCCCCGCTGGTTATCGCTGATCGCGCGAGAACGTCCTGGACCGTTTCTCATCGTCAGCTTCCTGCTGTGACGACGAGCGACTCGTGGACGCGGGCGGGAGGACGCCTCGTCTGACAGGACCCCCGACCCCTGCGATTTCGCTGGTGAGATCTGCCTGTGTGGCAGCTCACTAGCGACCACTTAGCGATGCACCAGCCATCCTGACCGCGTCATATCGCTGGTCGGGATCGCTGGTACATCGCTAAGTGTGACAGTACCTTCCGCCATTACTCAGCAGCAGGTTCCATCTCTCCACGGAAAACCCCGGGCTGTGAACACGCCTCATATCTCCTTTCATATTATTTGGTGCGTTCCGCAGTCCCTAACAGCCATGTAGGTCATAGGAAGCTGAATAACACGATACCTTGCTATCTGCAATCTCATGTCTTCTTCCAGAGAAATCCACATTTTTCTGATATGTAAATAAACTGTTAAGATCTATGGGCCGGACATAGCTCTCCCTGCGAATCTGCCTACAGATCTCATTTTAAATGAAAGGAGGCATTACCAGTGTGATGTGTAAGGACTGACAGTCTGTTCTCTGGATCTACTTGCCTCATACTGTAATATCCCCTTTCATCAAAAATAAGCTCTGGAGGCAGATTCTCATGCAGATCTGTGTCTGGCGCATAGATCACAACAGCTTATTTACATATTAAAAAAATGTGTATTTTCTCAGGAATATAAAATTGGATGACAGAATTTCAAATTTCTATGACTTACATGCTCATATAGAAGGCTTAGGAAAGCTAATCCTACTGACAGATTCCCTTTATAAGGTAGCTGAGAACTGATATGTGCTGCTCACGGATCAGTCAGGTTGTATCAGTCACTGGCGGTATGATCTCAGCCAGGTATGTCTGACTCTAAAACATACCGTAGTCTAAAAGCCGCTGGACGGGTGGGTCCCTGGCGGGTTCGCCCCTCCTGCTGCCAGTGTCTGGCAGGTCTCTCTCTACGGGTGTATCTAGGGAGAGGAGACCTGTCAATCCAGGGCAAGGAGACGCTGCCAGGGCCCTGCCTATCTGACTAGCTGCCTTTGCGGCTCAGTCCCCTTGTAAACTATGTTTGTTTTTCTTTGAAACACTGCAGCATTTCAGAGTTAAAAATACCTGGCTGAGATAATACAGTCAGTGTTTGATACATTCAGCCTGTGGATTGGGAAGCATGTATCCGCAGTCAAGTTCCCTTTAATGAACACTATGTACACACATGAGTGATGGGGAAAGAGGGAAACAGCGGGAGCACTACACAAACTCTAGAATGTGGAGCTCTTTGGTAAGTACAGTATATGTTTTGCAACTGCTAGAGATTTATAAATGTATATATTTTTATTAAATAGATTAATATAGCACTATATTTTCTTCTAAGAATATGTTCATACTGATTTTTGGCCAGACATTAGACCAGATTCTACTTAAAAATTCAGATAAATACAGTTGTGGCCAAAAGTATTGACACCCCTGCAATTTTGCCAGATAATACTCAGTTTCTTCCTGAAAATTATTGCAAACACAAATTCTTTGTTATTATTATCATTTAATTTGTCTTAAATGAAAAAAACACAAAAAGAATTGTCCTAAAGCCAAATTGGATATAATTCCACACCAAACATAAAAAAGAGGGTGGAAAAAAGTATTGGCACTGTTCGAAAAATCATGTGATGCTTCTCTAATTTGTGTAATTAACAGCACCTGTAACTTACCTGCGGCACCTAACAGGTGTTGGCAATAACTAAATCACACTTGCAGCCAGTTGACATGGATTAAAGTTGACTCAACCTCTGTCCTGTGTCCTTGTGTGTACCACATTGAGCATGGAGAAAAGAAAGACCAAAGAACTGTCTGAGGACTTGAGAAACCAAATTGTGAGGAAGCATGAGCAATCTCAAGGCTACAAGTCCATCTCCAAAGACCTGAATGTTCCTGTGTCTACCGTGCGCAGTGTCGTCAAGAAGTTTAAAGCCCATGGCACTGTGGCTAACCTCCCTAGATTTGGACGGAAAAGAAAAATTGACAGATTTCAATGCAAAATTGTGCGGATGTTGGATAAAGAACCTCGACTAACATCCAAACAAGTTCAAGCTGCCCTGCAGTCCGAGGGTACAACAGTGTCAACCCGTACTATCCATCGGCGTCTGAATGAAAAGGGACTGTATGGTAGGAGACCCAGGAAGACTTCTTACCCCGAGACATAAAAAAGCCAGGCTGGAGTTTGCCAAAACTCAAACAAACACTAATAAGAAAAAATCCATAAAAAATCATTTGAAAGGTAACTCACCAAACCCTGACTGATGCACTGGCAGGATGCAGCAGAACCCCATTGATAAAGGTTTGGGCAGCACAGGTGCATTCCACTGATGAGGACAGCCAGTAACCAATTGTGGTCCGGCTGCCCAGTGGAAATGCACACAGATGAGGCTTGCATAAGGCATAAGTCACACTGATAAATGTGATGCAAAAGTGTCTGAGCAGCCTATTGATCACGCCCATAGTATTAGCAGGCGGGCTGCTCTGCACTATATATACATGCATCACACAAAGAACCAAGCCAAACATAAAGGGTTCTAGCTGCATCCTGCTAAAAAGTGCAAAAAAGATAAATAGATATGGGGTATTGGTTACTATTTTGGCCAAAGCAGATAAGCTCACAACCCAACGTCAAGGGTCCCCAGATATTGTGAGTCCCTAACACTAAATATAAACAAACACTAATAAGAAAAAATCCATAAAAAATCATTTGAAAGGTAACTCACCAAACCCTGACTGATGCACTGGCAGGATGCAGCAGAACCCCATTGATAAAGGTTTGGGTAGCACAGGTGCATTCCACTGATGAGGACAGCCAGTAACCAATTGTGGTCCGGCTGCCCAGTGGAAATGCACACAGATGAGGCTTGCATAAGGCATAAGTCACACTGATAAATGTGATGCAAAAGTGTTACTGGCTGTCCTCATCAGTGGAATGCACCTGTGCTGCCCAAACCTTTATCAATGGGGTTCTGCTGCATCCTGCCAGTGCATCAGTCAGGGTTTGGTGAGTTACCTTTCAAATGATTTGCCAAAACTTACCTGAAAAAGCCTAAAACGTTTTGGAAGAATGTTCTCTGGTCAGATGAGACAAAAGTAGAGCTTTTTGGGCAAAGGCATCAACATAGAGTTTACAGGAGAAAGAAAGAGGCATGCAAAGAAAAAAACACTGTCCCTACAGTCAAACATGGCAGAGGTTCCCTGATGTTTTGGGGTTGCTTTGTTGCCTCTGGCACTGGACTGCTTGGCCGTGTGCATGGCATTATGAAGTCTGAAGACTACCAACAAATTTTGCAGCATAATGTAGGGCCCAGTGTGAGAAAGCTGGGTCTCCCTCAGAGGTCATGGATCTTCCAGCAGGACAATGACCCAAAACACACTTCAAAAAGCACTAGAAAATGGTTTGAGAGAAAGCACTGGAGACTTCTAAGGTGGCCAGCAATGAGTCCCAGACCTGAATCCCATAGAACACCTGTGGAGAGATCTAAAAATGGCAGTTGGAGAAGGCAGCCTTCTAATATCAGGGACCTGGAGCAGTTTGCCAAAGAAGAACGGTCTAAAATTCCAGCAGAGCATTGTAAGAATCTCATTGATGGTTACCGGAAGCGGTTGGTCGCAGTTATTTTGGCTAAAGGTTGTGCAACCAAGTATTAGGCTGAGGGTGCCAATACTTTTGTCTGGCCCATTTTTGGAGTTTTGTGTGAAATGATCAATGTTTTGCTTTTTGCTTCATTCTCTTTTGTGTTTTTCCATGTAAGACAAATTAAATGAAGATAATAATACCAAAGAATTTGTGATTGCAATCATTTTCAGGAAGAAACTGAGTATTATCTGACAAAATTGCAGGGGTGTCAATACTTTTGGCCACAACTGTAATCACATGATTTTGTCAAGTAAACTACAGGCATTGTCATGTTGGTGCTGTTACACTGATTGAAATGATATCTGGGGTGAAGAAATCAGTCTTGTGGTTCTTGTGTAATCAGCGTTTTAAGTTTTCATTTAATTATCTGCCTGTGCTTCGGGGTCGGACTGTAGGCAGAATCTTATCTTGGCACCTTAAACTACAAGTGGCGAAGTGTTTCCGTTATACTTTTCCTCTGATTGTTCCACTCCTGGTTTTGGCTCACAAATACTGATGTAAAATACTGACCAAATACTCAATGTGTGAATGTGGCCTTACTTGGAGATCCACAGGTTAGGATTCCCCTCTATAGAAGCAATACAAAGAAACCAACTCATGATAAACAGGACCAGTGCATACTGTACGTGCATAACAAAGCTGTCCCATTATTTTGTAATGAGTGCTACATAAAAGTGCAGGAAAATAGGAAAATGAGGACCGATCCACTACTTCTACCTTCATTTACATGTATTGAGTGTCGGACTGGCCCACCAGAGTATTAGAGGGTTGGATTTCGGCTGTGACACAAACAGGCATCATAGGTCCAGAAGAAGGAACTCATGTCAAGGGCCAAAAATATTACTGCTATTGGTGGTTACTTTTAAAGTGCTCTAACAAGAAATCAGTGATTTAAAGCACTATCATATTTAGATTTCACTTTCCATTTCAAATCAAGAAATGATGACGGATCCGGCGGTAAGTACTGTGTTCTTGCCGATCATATCTGTTCTCTAGCTCTGTATAATAGGAATAAGTGTGAAAAGGAATACAGTTTACTTATCAAAGTTATGTGCCATCCAAGTTAGGTTCTTATTCCTCTGAGAGCCCAAAACCTTAGGCTGTTCCATTCTTTTAATTAAACTGGATATCTGTGACTGAAATGTTAATCAGCCTTCTAGATCCATTCTACTCCAATAAACCTTTCATTTATTTACTGAGGGGGAACCACTGTAGATATGACATGTTCAGGAAACATTTTTTAATAAATACTCTATGTAAATAACAACATATTATAATATGGTAATACAAAGATTGTGTCAGATGAGAAATAAATATTTTCCTTTGTTTTCCAGAAAAAACGCTGTTGTGTTCATGGGTTATGTCAGGCACTGAAACTTAATCTAACAAAAGGTTATCAAATAAATTGTAAAAGAAACAATCTATAGAGTAATGCACATAATTACTTATATCACGTCTATTCAAGAACACCAGTACCAGTGCCATTTTCACCCCTTCTAGCCTCTTTACTCACTCTGCAGATTTGGTCTCTTCTCTTCCTTTGGGCAGCAAACCTCAGAATTTCCCAGGAGCACATTGCAGACAACTTCTGCTAACTCTTAATCACCTGCTCTTCTCCCCAGACCTGTAGAAGGAATAGTCCATCACACACAGTCTTAGCAATCCTGATTGGTCCACCTAGTGTTCCATCAAGGTTTTCTGGCACCCGGGGGCAAAGATTCGATTTGGCGCCCCCCTTCTACTACAGCTCATATTCGATTTGCACACTTAAGGCCCTTTTACACTTAGCGATGCACCAGCGATCCGACCAGCGATACGACCCGGTCAGGATCGCTGGTGCATCGCTAAATGACCGCTAGTGAGCTGCCACACAGAAAGATCTCACAGCGATGCAGCAGCGACGCAGCGCACGATACTCACCTTTCACACACAGCGATCCTGACGCCTCCACGCATCGCTCGTCGTCAGCTTCCTGCTGTGACGACGAGCGATGCGTGGAGGCGGGCGGGAGGACCCTGCAAAGCGACAATTTCAGCGCCTTTCCTGCATATTAATCAACCCACCAGGCTGCCCGAATCCTCACTGATCACTGGCAAAATGACAAGGGGTAAGGGAAATCTCAAAAACCAAAGCAAATTCGAGATTTTCTTCAACACGGATACCAGGCAAGATGGCCCCTCAGTAAGCAGAGTCTCCTACTCCTCGGGAGAGTCCCCCTCTCCACTGCCCCTGAGCCCAGCAAAGACCACCGCTGCAGTGCAGGATGAGGCAGCACCCACCTCACCTTATCTCCGGGGTCCGGGTCCATCACCAGGATCTAGATTTTCCCCACTTGCCGAGGGACACGAGGGAAATGTAGTTCCAGCAGGCCGGCGGATGGATATGCAGCAAGGCACACCTCCCCTGCACTCCCAGAATAACAAGAGAGATGTTGCAGAGAAAGGGGATTCTGGAGGGGACAATTGTAAATCTCTTGCAGTATTACAGCAACTTCCTACAACAGATCTACCTGCTACAGGAACTTTAATTAAAGATATGCTGATGGCTTTTAGCACCGCAATGCTAAAGGACTTTTCTTTAATGTTAAAACCTGTTACATCTCACATTCAGGAGGTGGAGGAGAGAGTGTCCCATGTGGAGGACAAAATGGGAGAACTTGCGTCTTGCCATAACAACCTTATTGACTCTCACAATGACATGGCAGAGGACACAGCAGCCATATATAATAAACTTGTGGACTTGGAGGATCGTAATCGCAGGAACAACCTGAAATTAAGGGGGGTACCAGAAACCACCACACAAGGCTGCCACTAAGGATTTTGGGGCCCCATACTGGCAAAATTTTCGGGGCCCCCTTGAGACTCCACCCCTCAAACTGTCCACAGTCCCACCGCTCTCTCGTGGAAAAACTACACTTCTCAGCTATCACACAATAACAGTTCCCATCACCAGATCACACATATAGCCGGCAGCTTTTGCTTTAGACAAAAGTTTTTTTTAAGCCGCCACAATAACAGGGTAGACACTTTTGGCTGGGCTCTACTCTACTGTAGCCTATTAAATATTTGTTAAAATATGCAATACACTTTAGGTATATTTTTATTTATGTTTCAATTTTTAAAATGACCAATAATATCACATACAAGGAACAAATACCACTACACCATGTCCAGACCACATATTACCACCACATAGTGACCTATAATACCACATACAAGGAACAAATACAACCGCACCATGACCAGACCACATATTACTACGACAGTGACCAAATAATATCACATACAAGGAACAAATACCACCGCACCATGACCAGACCACATATTACTACCACAGTGACCGAATAATATCACATACAAGGAACAAATACCACCGCACCATGACCAGACCACATATTGCCACCACAAAGTGACCAAATAATAGCACATACAAGGGACAAATACCACCGCACCATGACCAGACCACATATTACTACCATAGTGACTGAATAATATCACATACAAGGAACAAATACCACCGCACCATGACCTAACCACATATTACCACCATAAAGTGACCAAATAATAGCACACACAAGGGACAAATACCACCGCACCATGCCCAGACCACATATTACCACCACATGGTGACTGAATACTACAATACTGATCATTAATAAAAAAACATAATACTATCACCATAAGTGGCATTATACACACGAGATCTGTATTTAGTATGCAGTGTCTGTGTACAGGTAATATAGTGATCAATAACATTATACACAGGAGCTCTGTATATAATGTAAAGATAACACAGTGATCACTGGTGACATTATACACAGGACCTCTGTATATGTGGCGCCCCTGAGGCTCAGTCGCCACAGAGGTACTGCACCTCCTCCTGAGGTGTAGTATCCCACCATCCAGGTAAGGTGGAGACTCCTGGCCACACTCCAACACCTGCACCCCACACCACAAAGTAGTGTAGCAAAGTACCTTCGGCGGCTCCCTGCTTGGAGTATAGCAAAGCACCCATTGGTGGCTCCCTGCTTGGAACACGAAACGTGCTGGGAGGTGGGTGGAGATAGTTTACATTACAAGGAGTGGGAATAGATTAGAGGTCAGTTGGTTAGAGAGTTGGAGAGGAGAAGATCCCCGGAGAGAGGGATGGATGGATGGAGGTGCTGCAGCGGATCCCAGTGACCTGGGTCTGCTGGCACGGGAGAGGAAGAGAAAGAGCAACGTAGCCTGAAAGCCTGATTCTCCATAGAAGGAAAGATTAGTACAGAACGTGAGGAGTAAGAGAGAACAGAGGACGTGGGTTAGAAGAGCACCCTTCCTAGAAGTTCTAAGCGCAAGGCCGGGGCCCAGTCCCCAAGGTTGTATGGATACTAATGGTCCTGCAGCAGACACCGGAGGAATAGAAGTAGTGACCACTTTATTCCCACACAAGACTTGGGGGGCACAACAGCAACTGGATAGTGAGCCGGGACTTAGTAGCAAGGAGTCCCTGAAGCAGGCTACAGCTGTCTGCCGTACAAGTAGAGTTCATAAGAACATCGGACAGGAGGCACTCCAGTGTAACTCAGTACTAGGAGTACTTAATTTAAAGGCGCTATAAGAGGAGATGTTCAGAAAGGCACATATTGGCGGAGTGTTGGAAAGGAGTATTCCATCTGGCCTGGAGGTTGACTGAGTCCCTGACCCAGAGGACATGGCATGGAGGCAGGCACCTGTTTGTACAACAGACTGTGAGTAAAGCTTTGGAACTACATGCCCTGGTGTCCTCCACTCATTCCTGCGAGAACCTGCCCAGCACTGCTGCATCCTCTGCGCCTGACACTACATCATCTGTGTGTCACCTCACCTACACTGCCCTGGGACTACAGCCCTGCCTGTTGAGGGCTATAACATCATTGCTGCACCACACCATCTGTCCCAGAAGATCTGTCTGCAGCGTCGGCTTACATCCCCATTGCCGAACACCACAGGTGGCGTCACGAATCACTGATAAACTTTCACTACCACAAGCACATTGAAACAACCTCCTTTTATAATGGGCGCCCAGGGCCACAGCTGCTATGACATCTCCCATTGAGGCTCATCGGGCCCGGTACCGAGTACCCCACAGCCCTGGGTGTGAGGGTGACCCATATAAATAGTATACAATGTATAATGTCAGTGTACAGGTAACACACTAACTCACCAGTGACGTCTCTAGGTGAAGTCCTTCATCCTTGCTTTTTATTCATCCAGCACAGATCGCCATCACGTCTTCCAGCCAGGGCTCGTCTCTGCAGGAAATAACACAGTTATCTAGAGCTCTGCTTGCTGAACACATTATTTATTTTTTTCCCAGCTTCTACATTACACCATATGAAGAAAAAAAGGCGACATAGTGTCGCTCTGCACAGTAACAGAATCGCCCCCCATTTAAACAGTATCCTCAAAAAATTAAATACATCACTGCAGTAATAATATCCCTTAACCCTAGAATGCGTGACGTCACAAATCTACACTTTTATGTAACGGGGGCCTTATGGAGAAACTCACATAAATAACTTTTACAAGTTTATTTCAAAATTGCAAAATAAGATATGAATAATGCACATTTTTATAATAATTTTTTGCAGAAAACACCCAAAAACATTTTTGTTTACAAATTTCAAACAAAGATATCAAAACACACAAAGGTATATAAATCTAGAGTAAACTAGTTGCAGCTACATTTCTTTTCTAACTTTTTCTTTTCAATTTTTCAATTTTATTGGTCTTCCAAACAATTTTCACGTTATCTTTTCTGAAGTATGTTCTTTGCAGACATTTTCCCCACAAGTGGTACAATATCGCTCAGTTTTCCTATCTAAATTTCTTGGACAAATGAAATGCTTTCGTTTTCTTTCTCCTAGCCCTGGAGCAGCTCTTATTTTTTATACTTTCTTTAAGGTGGTGTACAATTCTCTGGATTTTACTGGCTCACAAGCTCTACCCTTTGCAAGCTTCTTATAGAAACAAAGAGATTGAAAATGAGTCAGACTTCCTCCCAACATCATATCATCACAAGTTCTTCAGGACTTAGCTCACAGTGTATACTGTCCTCAGTACTCTCTACACAGCTCATTACTGTGTTCAGAAGAACCTGAGATGATGTCATGGCCTTATCACTCCCTCCCAAAATCTTGTGACATCCTCACATGGCATGATCCACCCCCTGGCCCCTTCACCAGCAACCTTGACTACAAATACAGTAACTTGAGACACAAACACTGATGAGTACATGATAAAAATAGTACCTAAAAGGCCCCCGTTCCACACAGATGTGGTTTTCCTCAAAAAGCATTGTTATACCAAAATGCCTATCAAAAAAATTATATGAACAACTGGATATTACCAACAACGACATACTTGAGGAATACCTAGCGTTTCAAAATTCGTACTAAAGTAATTTTGCATAGAATAGCAAAAAAGTAAGTATCGGGGCCTAAAAGGCCCTCTATCCGCATTCTAGGGTTAATTAGCCCCTATGGTAATAATATCCCCCATCCTGACCCCCGTGTGTCTCATTCCTAGCTTCAGCCATATGTTCTCCCATCCCGCCCTCATGAGTATCCATTCTGCCCCATCTGTCTCCATCATATCCATCCTGCCCCATGATCCTGTGCGATCTGTCTCCAATCATGCCCCATATCTCCATTCTGCCCCAGTCTCAAGCATTCTGCCCCATGTCCAGCATTCTGCCCCATGTTCAGCATTCTGCCCCAGTCCAGCATTCTGCCCCAGTCCAGCATTTTGCCCCATGTTCAGCATTCTGCCCCAGTGTCCAGCATTCTGCCCCATGTCCAGCATTCTTCCCCATGTCCAGCATTCTGCCCCCGGGCCCCCCGGATCGCCGCTGTCAAAAAAAAGTTCTCCTTACCTGGCCGCACTCCAGCGGCGGGCGAGGGTCAGTCCCTCCACGCTGCAGCGCGCTCTAGCCGGTGACTGACACTGACGTCAGACGCCGGCGAGGTGCGCGCTATGGCTGACGTCAGCTGCCAGCCTCCGATTGGCTGGGAGCTGTTAACTATTGACGTGTGGGCCGCCGGTCCTGCATGTCAATAGCGTTTAGCTGCTGCCCGCAGCGCCACTAGGCAGGGCCCGATTTACCTGCCGGTAGGGGCCCGGTGAGCAGAGGAGACCGGGCCCGATTCGGGCCCCCTCTGCCCGCCGGGCCCCATACGCCAGTCAGGGCAGTAATGCCCTGATGGCGGCCCTGCCACCACACCCTCTGAGCTGAGGGGTTATGTGCAAGATTTAATCCAAGCGGTGGTCCCCTCCTGCTCACCATACGAGCTAATTATCGATCGAGCGCACAGAGTATCTTGCACAAGCCACTTGCCAGACACTGCTCCAAGGGATATTGTTGCACGCATTAATTGCTATCATATTAAAGAGGAACTTCTGTCTTATTCCAGAAAGAAAGGATCTCTACCTTCACCTTTCCACCAAATCAAAATTTATGCTGATCTCTCCGCAGAGACACTGCGCTTCTGCAGACTAATGAATCCCATCACTGCAGCCCTCAGAATCTCAGGTGGCGTATAGGTGGGGGTAAGAAATTGCTCACTAACAACAAAGGATCGTGCCATACTGTCTCTTCATATGAAACGGGAAGAGATTTGCTTCGTACCTCGGATATACAAGTGCAGGAACAACCTCAGAAACAAAGAGCTGCCTGAAAGGGCAGAGGAGACATGGCAGAAAGTCCTCCCAAAAAGAAACAGGCGCTGAAGATGCAATCATTATCTATATTTTACTATCTTTTAACAAGGGTGGCACCCTGACTTGTTGGTGCGGACAGTGATATACCCCCCCCCTGCGGATTTCCTACTCCCGCGTTTTGTGGACCGCAGTGCAGTCTGTTTCATGACTTTACTTCTGATTTTATTAGTTTGCATTGTGTTTGGTTTTTGTTTGTTTCTATCCTTTTGCATACCTGTGGTTTATTCGGGTCCAGCATTTTCCCGCTTTGCAGGGAATTCTGACAGGTGTAATGGGCAACCCATTAGTCATACTATCATCTGTATGTTTACAATATATTTACAATATGGTTATTACAATATGCTCACTTAATGTTAGAGGCCTAAACAGCCTAAACAGCCCTCATAAAAGATCTTATATGTGGAAAGAGGCGGTCGCAGCTAAATGTGAGGTGCTTTGTGCCCAGGAGACGCACTTATTGGAGAAAGACTCCCACAGACTATCTCATCGGCTCTTTCCATATGTGGTCCAATCTAATTTCTCGAAAAAAAAGAGAGGGGTGATGTTAGCTATCAAGGGGTCTGTTGCTTTCTCCTCGACTTATCTAGAACTTGACCTTGCAGGTCGATACCTCATACAAGTGGGCACCATAAATAATGTTTTATATACTATAGCCGTCATTTATGCTCCAAACCAAGCGCAGACTAGATTTATTAAAAAATGATTAGCTAGAATCAATAAGGTTAAACAGGGCCACGTAATCCTATGTGTGGATTTTAATTGTGTTTTTGATAATTCCAAAATAATAAGGCGGGTAAACTGCTAGCATTCAGAGTGAAAATTAAAACTTCTAAAACTAAGATCCCCTTTTTGAGGAACTTATCTCCCGATTCTAAGATATACACTCCTCGGGAAATCGCCAATAAATTTAAGGATTACTATGCTTCTTTGTATAACTTAGATCCAAGAGCAGACTTCCATGTGCCAACAGCCCCTGATACAAATCTGTTTTTGTCAAACATTAATCTCCCAACTCTTGCACCAGACCAGTTAGAAATTGTAACAACCCTGCTGGCATCACTGCATGGCCTCACATCCCCCGCACATCAACTTACTCACTGATCTGGGTCATGCTGTGAATTCTGTCTGTTGCCAGTCCTGTGCTCTGTGCCTCTGCTCTCCTGTATGTTTCCTGGCTATGTGTGTATAGTGGGCGGCGCCAGAACTCTCTGGTTCTTATGCAGTCAGGGTGCACAGGTCTAATCTGTCCCTGACCAATCATCTAGAGCCCTTGACTATTTAGTTTTGCCACACCCACTGAAACATTGCCTGTGCAATGTCTATACTCAGTTAGTGTCTTGCTGATGAGGAAGCCAGGCTCTGTTCTGTGTATCTCCTTCTCTGTAGGAATACTCTTAGCCTTGCTTTGTGTTCTTTGTCTGCCTGCCAGGAGGCTGAATATCCTGGCCCTTGCGTCTTGGTTCCAGTACCTTGTCTGTACTCTGTCCTACCTTAGTCTCCCTTTCTCCTTGTCCGTGGCTTCCTTCCTTGCTGTATATTTCCTTGTGTCCTCCCTGTCTGTGAATCTGCACCCTTGCAGCTCTGTCTGTGAATCTGCGCCCTTGCAGCTCTGTCTGTGAATCTGCGACCTTGCAGCTCTGTCTGTGAATCTGCGACCTTGCAGCTCTGTCTGTGAATCTGCACCCTTGCAGCTCTGTCTGTGAATCTGCACCCTTTCAGCTCTGTCTGTGAATCTGCACCCTTGCAGCTCTGTCTGTGAATCTGCACCCTTGCAGCTCTGTCTGTGAATCTGCACCCTTGCAGCTCTGTCTGTGAATCTGCGCACTTGCAGCTCTGTCTGTGAATCTGCACCCTTGCAGCTCTGTCTGTGAATCTGCGCCCTTGCAGCTCTGTCTGTGAATCTGCGCCCTTGCAGCTCTGTCTACTCCACACTCCTGCCTATATCCATACCTGCACCTCCTGTGTGAACAGGTCCAAATCCTGTTCCAACATACTCCACTCCCTCCTGCCTGCACCTGCTGTGTGAACAGGTCCCTACCTGTCCCTTCTCATGCCGTACCCGCCTGTCCGGTGTCTCCAAGCCATGCCCGCCTGTCTATAGCACCTGTCCAAGTGACTTGTCCCCGAGTGGAATCAGCAGCCACAGCCAGACACCACCCTGGAGTGGCACCCAGCAGCTACCTGCTGCACAAGCCTGACTGTAAAATAATGCTTATCCTGTAAAATACTCAGGACTAGTTACCAGATAAAAATGTAGTGGTTTATTTGGATTCTTCCATCAAAGTAAAAGATTATTACAGAAAAACATAAAAATAGATGAAAGAGAGATTGTCCATTAGTTCATAGCAAAGCAACATGTATTCTTCTTCTCTCCGGGATCCTGAATAGCAAATGGCTGCTGTCTCTCAGTTCGGCTTCTCACATAGCCGTCAAGTAATATCCCAGCTGTCTGTCCATTCAATGCTATATCCATGCCGAGATGTCATCCTCGCGTCTGTGTCTCATGATGGGGAGGGAGCAAGAGCGACCTCTACAGTAAGCCATGAATTATATACGTCTCCTAAAGCACGTGGTCTCTACATATATGGAGCTGTCTTTCTACCATGAGCCAAGCTTAAAAATAGCCTATGTCGTGTAAGCTAAAGCAATGTACAGAACTGAGTCTTATAAGAAATTAACGGATTATTAATATTTAACAATTCCCCCTTTTGAGGGAGACAGACATTAATTGGAACCCTCAAAATATGAGATCTTTTTTTTTCTTCTTTTCTTCTTCTTTGACAAAATAATTTAATATCAATAACAATAATAATAATATCAGATTACCGTTATAAGTACTCAATGACATAATTGATGTGAATTCATGTTATGGTAAGCCGTGAACAATATTCATATGCAATATGTATAATTATACTTCCCTAAGTCTAAATTGAAGCATCTCAGGTCCAGTCATCATCATCTGATGTCATCTGGTCTTCATTTTGATGTCTTCTGTCTTCTTCTTGGTTCTTTTAAAAATACAGTTTTCCTATAGCATATAGATGTTGTAGAAATTGTGTTGTGTATCAAATCAAAGTCCATAAATTCAAATGTTAATACGAAAACAAAGTCTATGCAGCTTTAATATCTGTGCAGTGTCATCTTTAAAAACCTGGGCTTACATTGGCTCGCCTTGGATATTCTGGAATCCTCCATCGGCACTGGTCTTTGAACAAGTGTGACGTCTTTGGTCAGCAAAGCAAGGGTTAAAATGACTCTTCCTTGCTAAACATAGCACCATAACCAGTCCTTGTCCTAATGCACAGGACATATGTCAGGGTTGTAGCTTCCTGATAATTACCTTATTGTTCACCAGCCTTCATCGAAGATTTTCAGGTGATTGAAAACCTCTGGAACTTGGTAAGAACGTGATAACACAGTTCATCTCAACATCATAGGATCATCGTCCTCTGGTTGTCAGGTTAGACACTTTAATTGTGACTGTCAGTGGTGGATACTGCACTTGTAATTAACACAGTTCATTTCTCAGAAGTCATAGCTTTGTTACCTTCTGGGACTTGTGGATCGCGGCATTCTTCTTCTTGCAACTGATAAGAATCAATTTAGAAATATAAAAAGTCTTTATTAACGTAATTTCAGTATCTTGCTTGAAGTCTTCATTCCCTATTCTATACCAAATCTGGTAATTTCCCTATCCTATAATATCACAGCGTACCATAGCAATCAGTAATATCCATATAATTATCAGAATTTGTACCGTATATGGATTTCAATGTTTGAAATAATAAACCAATAATAAGTGATAATACATTATTATCCATATTTTTTCCATGTGATAGAACATTTTTTTATGTCACAGGTGTAATTACCTTTTTCAACCCATAGGTGTCACTGTGTTTTATGTAACCAGTGTTATCATCTTTATTAATAAGGAATATATTTATTATACTAATAATATGTAGGAATGTAAAGTCATGAACCAAAATAAGAATATATGAGTGAGCGAATGAATGAATAAAAGAATTGTTGCATATAACTCAGAAGTGAAACATTTTTCTTTGTGATGAAACCGTATCATTGTTATATTTAATGAAGCAAAATTCTATAGTAGATATTACTTTATTATTGATGAAAGAAAAAATAAAAATGTAAGAATTAAAAATAAAAATAGAATAAAAAATTGAAAATTAAAAATAAGAATAAGAATAAAAATAAAAATAAGGCCTTTATGTTGATGCAGAGTAGTTATGTCTTCAGTAACATATACCCTTAATATTTCCATGATCTGGATTATTTCATAATTGTCATAAACTTGTGTTACCAAAATATTCAAATTATGCAACTTTGCATGTAATACTCCTCTTACTGTAAAAAAATGACTCTTTATAATACTTAATGTTATTATCCCCAATACTTATACCATTGTACCTTATTTATATTTATTCTTTATTAAAATGTGTGAAGAAGAGGTATTAATCAAATGTGATGATGTAGTCAGGATCAAAAACATATTTTCCCCCTTAATACCAAAAAATATTGTTTCATAAAATAATTCATTTATCAAAACCAAAATGAAAAATAATTAATTTATAAATTATGTGAATTTATACTTGCTTATACCATTATTTGTCTGAAGATGTGTAACCATCAAAATTAATTTGAATATCATAAAATTATCCTTTGGAAAAATTAATTTGAATGTAGATTTTCTTCATAAACCATTTTGATGTGCGATTGCACTTATCACAATTAACTAAATCAAGAAATAATAATTACTATAGAAATAAATGTTGTATAGATAATATTTCATTATATATCCTAATATTCTAATAATTTAATTGATCTGCATATTTCTCCTAAAGACAGTTTTTTTTTTCTTGCATTCAGAATCCTGAGGCTTCACACATACAACAAACGTATCACATTACTCACTCAGCAGCTGCTCATACACTCAGTCACTGTCACTCAGACTGTGTCACATATTAAGTTTAAACCAAATACCTCACATACGAAGGTGTGATGAATACACGTATTTTAACCCAAATTATCCTAATTATCAATGCATTGTAAACTATTTAAATTTAGTATCTTAATATTTCTTAGA
The DNA here is from genome assembly GCF_039654945.1 of Dendrobates tinctorius. Taxonomy (NCBI): domain Eukaryota; kingdom Metazoa; phylum Chordata; class Amphibia; order Anura; family Dendrobatidae; genus Dendrobates; species Dendrobates tinctorius. The sequence goes on along the minus strand of NW_027361757.1, from coordinate 11,635,243 downwards.
ATATTCCCCAAATACACATGACATAAATATATATTGTATAGCTATACTTGACATTTAGGCCTGAAAAAAATTCCATTGCTTTGCAAAAGTTGAGACCCCCTTAAAAATTCTTTTCCTATGGAACAGGGACATAGTATACTGGTATTATTAGAACAAAGTTCAAATTTCACCAGCTGTGGTTGTCATTCAAGCCATGCAGGAAAAGCACACACACAGAACACATTTTAAAATGCAATTAGTTATTTCCTTTTAAGGGTTAGATATATAAAATCATGCAATTATTGCAACTTCCTGTGTAAATAAAGGCATAAATCCTTGTAAGAGAATTTTTCTGATTAAGTCCTGCTTTGAAATGAAAATTCTAAGGAAAAATAAAAGAGAAGGTTAATATCATATTCATAATTCTAAATTTTATTACTGGAGTAAATTTTAAATTTCATTAAAAAATACAGTTCTACTATTTCTACTTCTACAAAACACTCTATATATACTGTATGAATATGTATATATCCACAAACCATAAAACTACAGGATTATACTCTATAAAATAATTACATATAACTCACTAATTGTATAACACTTTTACACAATATATATAATTACTTTTTCTAGCCAATTCCTACACCCATACTTATTTCTCTGCAAAAAATATCCTGAAAAGTTCTTGCCATTTTAAAGCTGATAGATTCTTGGAGCAGAGTATTCAGTTTACAGGCCATGATGTCACTCACCACCTGTTTCTGTCTGTCAAATTCGGCCATCTTGGTTACAGAAAGAAAATCAAAACTCATCATTTTTCTTAATTCAATTTGTGTCTTTTCGGTGTTCCTTTGCATCATTCCATATGGCTTAAAACAAACATGTGATTTTCTTCGTTCTTCATAGATTTGATTTTGGGGAAAACTCATTTTAGAAGGTTTTGCTAATGCAGGCTTCTGATAAGATTTTACTCTGCCTGTCTTCACAAAATTAGCACAATTTACTTTCCTTTCACGATTCTCGTGTTTTCTGGCAAAATCAAGGGATTGCGCACATTCAAACAAAGAATCTTTTTGTGACGCAATAACACAAGATGCAGGAGTTAAAAACCAAAATTTGCTTACAAAACTCCTTATGAGGGACTGTGTTTTGACATTCTCACTCAGCATTCTATACAGGCGGTCATATATGGACATGAAAGTGTAGGTACATTCCTTCCGACCAATCCTTAATTTTTGAAGAATATCAATATCTGGATGATTTTCATTTGATGAACAAAAAATGAGAATTTTTAATCTGTCCTTATCAGTTAAATTCTCTTGTATTTCACCAGATAACTTTAAAGACAATCTCCTAGCAAAGGTTACAGGGATCCACATTTTGAACAACTGATTCTTCTCCTCGTTAGATAAATCAAATTTATCAACACAACTTTCAAAAACCTCAGAGTTTCTACAAACATGGATTGTATTGTCATATGCGGGAATTATTTTGCATATCTTTAGCAAACTTTTCCTTACTTTACTTCGGATTTGGGCCTCTGAGTCATCTATTTTTAGTGGTCCGTCTTTCCCTTGTACGTCCTCTACGTCAGTTCTGAAGTCTCCTCCTACTTCTCCATCTTGTTCCACGTCTGCAAGGTCACCTTCAATGGCTGCTGCTACCTGTAACTGTTTCTCCACATTACAGTGAATCTCGGGAACATCACTATTTTCCTTCACACAATCATTTTTGGATTTCTCTGACACAGATCTATGAAATATATCTACCATCAGTAAAATATTTTTTAATCTCTCTCTTTCTCTATTGAAAAACTTAGAATCTAACCTCTGATTCTCGAGTTCACACTCGGCATATAAACTTAACCATAAAACTTCTGAATTAGAATTGTCTACAGACTTAAATTTCAATTTACTCTGCTTAGCATAAAAATTAACGACATCCATTTTATCTTACCTTGAAATGTCTCAGCTTGTTCCTTTGATGGACAACGCTGGGCACTTGTCTTCACACGTCTGGCTTCAGCACGTCTAGTACTTTTGGCACTTGTAGTACTTCTCAATCCATCTGGCAATTCTTAGTCCTCACGTCTAGGTTCTGCCTGATTCTTGTGATTAGTGGAGTTCCTGACAACTTGCACATATGAGCAAAGTTCAATCCCCCTTGTGGGCAAGTGGAGGGAAATCCACAAAAAAAAATACAAAAATTCAGATCTGGCTGGCTCTCCAATGTAAAATAATGCTTATCCTGTAAAATACTCAGGACTAGTTACCAGATAAAAATGTAGTGGTTTATTTGGATTCTTCCATCAAAGTAAAAGATTATTACAGAAAAACATAAAAATAGATGAAAGAGAGATTGTCCATTAGTTCATAGCAAAGCAACATGTATTCTTCTTCTCTCCGGGATCCTGAATAGCAAATGGCTGCTGTCTCTCAGTTCGGCTTCTCACATAGCCGTCAAGTAATATCCCAGCTGTCTGTCCATTCAATGCTATATCCATGCCGAGATGTCATCCTCGCGTCTGTGTCTCATGATGGGGAGGGAGCAAGAGCGACCTCTACAGTTAGCCATGAATTATATACGTCTCCTAAAGCACGTGGTCTCTACATATATGGAGCTGTCTTTCTACCATGAGCCAAGCTTAAAAATAGCCTATGTCGTGTAAGCTAAAGCAATGTACAGAACTGAGTCTTATAAGAAATTAACGGATTATTAATATTTAACACTGACCTCACCATCAGAGGCTCCAATGAAGACCGAGGTAGCTGTGGTAGTCACACCCCTTCCAGGGTAGTCTGGTTTGTGGCACAGTGGGGCCACAAACCCCCCGGCTCACGCCAGTCAGCCAAGGCGTTAGCGTGACAGAAATCTTAAACGCACCTTTGACGGAGACTGAATTGACCAAAGTGATTAACTCTCTCCCAGAGGCGAAGGCCCCAGGCCCGGACGGTCTTACAAACTTGTACTAGAAAGCTTTCCAGGAGACCTTAGTCCCACACTTATGCAAAACCCTACAATTAGCAGCAAATGAAGGGAGCTTTCCAAAAGAAATGCTGACAGCTCCTGTGATCACACTCCCAAAACAGGGAAAGCCACCGGAGGTGCCCCAAAATTTACGCCCGATTTCATTGTTAAACACTGATTTCAAAATTTATGCTAAGTGAATTGCTCTGAGATAGGCGCCTATCATTCCTTCCCTTATTAACCCAGACCAGGCTGGTTTTGTGCAAGGGCGGACTGCAGCTGACAACACCAGAAAAGTAATTGATTTGATAGATGTAATAAATAGAAGGGGAACACCAGCGGTGGTAGTGGCCTTAGACGCCGAGAAGGCATTCGACCGAGTGAGATGGTCGTTTGTCTTCTCTGTTCTGGAGCGTATGGGGTTTGGGGGTCGGGTGCTGACTGCTATTAAAGCTCTGTATTCTGCTCCGTCGGCCAGGGTTTTTGTGAGTTATACCATGTCAGAGACATTCCCCATTACAAATGGCACTAGGCAGGGCTGTCCCCTCTCCCCCCTAGTGTTCATTTTAGCTTTAGAACCACTTGCTCAAGCAATCAGACAAAGTCTAGATATCTGGGGCATAGAGGTGGGGAAACAATCTCATTGCATCAAGTTGTATGCTGATGATGTGATATTGACGTCCCCTGGAGTCTTTGCCGGCAGCTCTAGAGATTATTGAAAAATTTAGCCTCCTATCTGACTACAAAATTAATGAGAATAAATCTCAAATTCTACCTCTTAACCGTTTTATTTTGCACGGTGCCGATATCACCTCCAAAGGTGTTTTTTTCAACATTCTCATAAGCTTCTGAACGCCTTCATCTGGGGAGGAAAGCAGCCTCGGTTGTCGAGACATTTGTTGCAACGCGCAAAGCCAGTGGGGGAGGTGGGACTCCCGTATGTGAACGATTACTATATAGCAACTCAACTCAGCTGGTTGAAGAACTGGTGGAATCGCGACCCCCCAAGTAGGTGGTCCCAAATAGAGGCACATTTTGCACCGTCACACGATCTCAGGAGGTGCTATGGGCAGCTCTGGTTGACCCACGGAACCTGGGAGCCCTCCTTCCACTGACTAAGCACTCCCTGTCTAATTGGCTTCAGGTTCACTCCTCCACTCAGACACACATCCCTGCATTGCCTCTGGGGGCACCTTTAGAACTTCTGGAGGTGTTATCAGAGGACCTTGACCTGTACCATTGGAATATAGGCGGGATCACGGTATTAAGCGATATAGTTGAAGATCACACTCTTTTACCTTTTGCCCAGTTGGAAAACAGGTTTGGCTTGACCTTTAAAGACCATTTCTCATATCTCTGGGTACAATACATTTTAAAGAAATATCTAAACTTCCCATATAGGGTTAATAGTGATATTATTAGGACCCTCTCATCTTCCTCATCACTAGATCTGGGCTTGAGACCCCTTTATGATTCCTTGGGACACAAGAGCAGATTCGGAAAATCTATACCCTTCATATCTTGGGGAAAAAGACCTCGGTAAAGCCATACCTGACAAGGACTGGTTAAGAGCAATTAAATTGGAAGGACGGACATTTAGATGTGCGGCTCACTTTGAATCAAACTTGAAGCTTATACTTCGCTGGTATTTTACTCCCGTGAAGCTCCATTCCATGTTTCCCAACACCTCACACCTATGTTGGCAAAACTGTAGTCAGGTGGGGTCCTTATATCAGACGTCAAGGTTAGATTTCAGAAAGGCAGATTTTAAGGGATTCAGAAAGAGAATTGGAGGGATCCAATGGCTGGATATCCTTAAAGACAAAAATGTCCAGGAAGGATGGGAAATCTTGAAAAATGAAATTCTCAAAGCACAGTTGTTAACAATTACGAAAAGAGGGAAGAATAGGAAGCAGTTAAGGAAACCAGGATGGATGAACACAGAACTTAAGCACATGCTAAAAAGGAAGAAAAAAATGTTTATAAAATGGAAAGAGGGAGGCATATCTAAAGAAGAATATAATGCTGTCTGCAGAACCTGCAGGGCACAAATCAGATTATCTAAAGCTGAAAATGAATTGAGGCTTGCAAGAGATGTCAAAAGCAATAATAAAGGATTTGGGGGATATGTCAAAAGTAAAAGAAAAGTCAAAGATGCTATAGGATTTTTACAGGATGAAAATGATGAAATGGTAAGACAGGATGTTGAGAAGGCTGAACTTTTAAATTCCTATTTTGCATCTGTTTTCTCTCAGAAAGGAAATGTAACATCAACTGTTATTCACTGTCCTATTAAGGGAATAGAAGAATCCAGGATATCTATAAACAGAAAGATAGTTCTCCGCAAGGAGAAATGATACTTCTTGGATATCGGTCAGACACCTCTCTCACAGCCAAGCCAGATCTCCCACTTTGCACTGATGAGGGGCAGTACCCCGAAACACAGTGTCTGCAAATGGAGATTCTGGCTTGGCTTTTATCCTAAGTCATGTAAGAAGGCTCGTTAAAGGGTCAACATTGACTTTTAGGATTGCTACCTCCAATAGGTGGCACTAGAGTTCTAGTCCTCTTCCTCTCTGAAGAGATAATTAGCATACATTATGCTGAACGTTGAATACAAAGTGATTTCTGTTTATTTTTTGCAACTAAACATGTTATGTTCCAGTAAACCTACTTGTTCTATTGAATAGCAAAATAATTGCCAAGCCGGGTGTAGAATGCCACAGTGATTGCCACGCTAACCTCACCACTGTGCACCTTCCCATGTAATAGCAGCAAGAGGCAATATATAAATAGTTACAGTATAAATTGCAATGTTATCGTTGACAATCAATTGTTACCAACTTGCTACAGTTTATGTGATAAATTTGTCTCTAGAACGTAAAGTACACTCGGTGTACTGGCGCACATTGCAGATGGGTGACATGATTGGTCCTTTTAAATTGATAAGAATAAATGATAAATAGCATAGTGCACACATTACGTGAATGCTAAACGAGATGGGGTAAACCAAACCAAAGTGAGAACAGGACTACTCAGACAGCCAAGGTTGTTTAGATTGGAATCACATACCATAGCCAAGTAAGATATACATCAATGTCATAAAACCTACCCCATTTATACAGGGATCACAGATACATTTACAATATAAATGCCTGGTGTTATAGCAGCACTGGCTTTGGGGCTGGGAAAGCAAAATCTAAAAAAACCCATGCAGGGTCTGTTATGCTGCAGTTTCAGAAAACCATAATGTGCGACCGTCTTTTGCTGTGGCCGCTGTAGTGCTTAGGCATTGTGCCACTCAATAACATTTCTAGTTTATTGATGGCCTACCTCCTGTAGTTATTTTACATTCTGGCCAGATTGTCAAATATTATTGTAGAATAGCAGCTATTTAAAATGTTATTGGGGACACCCACTCTCTTACTCATGAATATGGATGAAAATTATGAATATAAAATGATGAAAAGGGAAGGGGAAAAGTTGTTGGTGATGTTGTTAGATGTGGTAGAAATGAAGATAAAGTTTATAGATGATTAAATGTGTGATGCCACCTGTGGTATTCTGGTCAGAGGTGACCAGCGCTGCGGTGTTGTTCCCCTGAGACTGTTGATGTGGCGCAGCTGAGGTGAAAATAGCTCTCCACAGGTAAAGCAATAGTCCCAGAGCAAAGATGTTAGATTGATAGCCAAAATGGCTGTGAACGTTGGGGTGCAGAGAAATGAGAGGAGGACACAGAGAGGTGCACTTTCTTTACCTTTTACTGGCAATTGGTTGCAATCCGGAGTACCACATACAGGTGATGGGATGAGTCCGGCTCGCCTGGAGGCATTCAGGGGATCCACCTTGCCTGGTGTGGATTTTGGACCTTCCTTCCGCGCTTTGTGTGTGGGTCTCCGCTATTCATAACTATGCTGCGACCATCAATTGCGTGATGATTTCACTAACCTGTACGGCTGTCAGTGTGAGCCTATTCCACGGGTACCGTCCTTTTCACCGTCGGCCCCGGGCTCCTTATCCGCTGCCGTGCTCTCAGGTGCTCAATGTCGCACAGGAATTTACAATCCCCTGTGCTTTCAGATTCGGCGATCAGGACATACAGCTCCTGACCACCAAGGACTCTGACGTCCCTTTTCTCTCTAATAGCGCTTCGCTCTGGGGTCTGCTATATGCAGTTTTTTAGCTACCCCAGAGCCTCTCCGTCTCTGTTCGTGTCCTTTCCCTCTTCGCAGATCAGCTCCCTGTCTTTAACTCCTCACAGATCAGCCACTTCTCCTGAACTGACTGGATATTCCAGAAAGATCTTTTTACCTCACGTTTAACTGTCTTGTCATTTTCCTCTCACAGCTGCTCTCGTTTCCATGACAACCCCCTCAGCTCACCTCTAGCTGACTTACCACCCCCATCTGCTGACCAGAATTTATAAGGCAGCTCCCTTTTCTGACCTGCAACAGGAATTGTGATTTAAGCTATGTTACTTGGCATGGGGGTCCCCTTTCTGCCTCCAAGCATGACTTCACCTCTTAGAGGGAGGCAATGTCACTGTGACATCCGGACTCTGGGGTGTCACATTCCCCCCCAGTTAAGTTCAGTACTCCTGGACTGAGGAAACATAACAAGAATTGTTAACAACAACAATTAATGAAAATCTATAAAGTCTTAAAAATGTAAAAATTATCAAAAAACAGACTAGAAAAAGAAACAATAGCACAATTACTGCAGCGACCAGTCCTTACGCTACTGTCCAGGAATTGTCTTTGTGCTTGTACCTGAAGTTTGGTTGGTGGGAACCGCCTTAACCCACTTTGTGTGTCGTCCCTGGGCGTGGCTACAGGGCACTCTGTAGATGGGCCTGATTTTCGGCCACGCCGGCGGCTTATTTTCAAGGCCTTTTTGGAGTAACTATTTACAAATACAGCTCTGACCACACATAGTCCTGTGGCCCAATTGTCCTTTAACTAGTTATTATGAATACTTTAAAAAGGATCATACAGTTAGTCTCTGTAGGCTCTCATACTTAACGGTTACAACTATACATTCTTATTACTTTATTTACATTATGTAATCTCTGTAACGGGCAGGGATCTGACCTCTAGTACTATGAGTGGATCTACGCAGTATAGTTATTTCTGATGACCTGACCTGTTCTCTGATGTCTACTGTTGGTGCATTAGTCACTACACTATAAGTAGACTTGTGTAAGATAGGTATTTTAGACTGCCTTCTCTCTACTCCTAGACTCACCATGAGATTGTCAGATTCGCTGTTAGTAGGGGACAGATTTCCGCATTCCACTGCAGATGTGGTATCTGTTACTGGAGCCATTTCATTATGAGTCTCTACTCCATCTGGTGCAGTAGGCTCATGAAAGGTTAGAACTGGTACTACTATTGCCTGATTTACTTGTGTCCACATCCGAGGAAATTCTCCAAGTATAGTTTGAATCTTTTCTTCCACCTCTACTATGGGTTGTGGAGTGTCTTGGACTTCTTTCTTGTCCTTCAACTGATCATGGCACATCTATAGATGATCTCGAGACTGCTTCTAAGGTTTCGCCTCCATCTTTGCTGATGATACATACTTTGGTGTTATTAAAGTTTGAAGGTATCATGGTGTATGGCTCTGCCTCCCACTGGTCATCTAGTTTGTGAACACGTCTCTTTCTTTGGAGTACTTGTTCTCCTGGTGCCAAGGGAACTGCAGGGGTGTGTTGGTTGTAATTTCTTTCCTGCCTCTGTCTTGCTTGGGACAAACTTTACTCCACACATTCTTGTACTTTGCAGTATTGTTGCTGCCGCTCTGTATCCCAGTCTGTATCTGGTGATGTTGTCTCAGGTGTTAAGACTCCCATGTCTAAATCAATGGGTAACTACGGGACTACCACCTGCCAGACCAGTTCTGTCTAAATCAATGGGTAACTACGGGACTACCACCTGCCAGACCAGTTCGTGTGTGTGCGAGTTGATGTTCCTCTGACACAGTTTACCCCGTAGATAAACAGCTTGCCTCTTTGCTTCCATAGCTGCTGTGCTTCCTGTGGGTCATCTGGACCAGGGTGCGCATCAGCTTGTGCCAGCCACTCTTTTACGAGGTAAACAGCTGGGTTATTATCTTGTGTCTCTGCCCACTCATGATGGGGTAATGGATTCAACGTTACCTCTCATACGACAAAGCGCTTATTCCTCACTCCTTGAGAGCGATGGGCTGCAATTGGACGGTGGAAGTCTGGTAACTCGATTTCTTCGAGTTCTTTTGGATCTTCTCCCCGTCTGGTGAATTGGTCATCCGGGACAACGCATCCGCATTAGTGTTCTTATGTCCTGCTCGGTACTTGATAGTGAACTCATAGTTGGACAGCCGGGCCATCCATCGCTGCTCAAGTGCCCCGAGCTTTGCCATTTCAAGGTGGGTTAGCGGATTATTGTCCATGTAGATGGTGAACTTTGCTGAAGCCAAGTGGTGCTTGAAGCGCTCTGTTACCGCCCAGACTATGGCGAGGAACTCCAGCTTAAAGGAACTGTAGTTGTCGGGGTTCCTCTCAGTGGGACGAAGCTTCCTTCTGGCGTAGGCAATCACTCTCTCTATGCCTTTCTGCGCCTCTGACAGCACTGCTCCCAATCCCACGTTGCTGGCGTCAGTGTAAAGTACAAATGGTGGGTCATAGTCAGGGTAAGCCAGGACCTCATCTCCCGTGAGGGCAAATTTCAACTTGGTGAAGGACTCTTCTATCCTTTAGTTGCACTCGAACAGAAGATTTTTGTTCTTGGCCTTCTTGGATTGGCCCACTAGAAGATCTTGCAGCGGTGCTGCTATCTTGGTGAAGTCCTTGATAAATCTTCGGTAGTAGCCTACTAACCCAAGAAATTGCCTCACCTCATGGATAGTGCTGGGTCTTTGCCAGTCCCGGATAACAGTGACTTTGTCAGGATCGGGTGCCACACCTTCCGCGCTCACAATATGGCCTAGGTACTGCACCTTGGGTTTCAAAAGGTGACTTTTGGACGCTTTTATTTTCAGGCCAAAGTTTGACAGGGCTTCAAATACCTTGGCCAGGTGCTTTAAATGGTCTTCGTAGGTTTTGGTGAAGACGATGATGTCATCCAGGTACAGCAGAATGGTTTCAAAGTTTTTATGTCCAAGTGTTATGATTGAGTCACCGTAGGAGGCAAAAACAGAAATGCTAGCTAAGTCCAGAAAACCAGAGAAGTTGGCAGCTATCGGATTGCAGACCCCTGAACTTATCAAAACAACTAGCAGTAGCCGTGGGCGGTTCCTACGATGCCCTAGACCCCTCGATCACAGCCGGAGAATTAAATAGGCCTAAAGAAAGAAAGGGGAATTCTAAACTGCCCCAGAGCAGACCCCAAAGCAATAGGCAGCCCCCAACATATAATGACGGTGAAGCAAGATGAAAACACTAACACAGACAGAAAGATAGACTGAGCAAAGACGGGGCCCAAGCTAACTACATAGGAAAGGACAGGAAGGCTGCTGTCTGCAATCCGTGAAAAACCCTATGAAAATAAGAGCCAACAGACTGACAGTGAAAAAGGCCCTGAAGATGCTAGGCTTCAAAAAGCTATGTCAGTACTCAGGAATATTCTGAAGTCAGAGCAACAGGCAAAAGGAGATTCAGCTCACCCCAGCAGGGAATGGCAGAATCCAGAAAAGCAAGGAAAACAAAAACAAAACACAAATGCAACAGGCAAAGCAAAAAATTTAGCTTTAGGGGAGCAGGAATCAGACTGGTGTCCTAGAAGTCCACAGAGAAATCACCCGCAGGGCAGAAGGGCGTCGGCAGCCTTATATCCAGTCCGTGACTCCACTCAGCCAGTCATCCTCATTAGACTCAGGTGCCTGATAATCAGGCTCATTACCTTCCTTTACCAGAATAGGGAGTTCACAAGACCTCAGTGACGAAGGGGAAAATGAACTCACAACACCAAGGCAGCATTCCATTAACCGATGAAATGTTCCTGGCGCATTGCTGAGCCCGAACGGCATGTAGTTAAACTCGCAGAGGCCCATTGGTGTTGTAAACGCTGTCTTCTCTTTGTCTGCCTCTGCCACAGGAACCTGCCAATACCCACTGGTGAGATCTAAGGTAGAGAAATAATTAGCAGTTCTAAGTGCAGCTAGTGATTCCTCAATCCTAGGCAATGGGTAAGCGTCTTTATGTGTAATGCTGTTAATCCGCCTGTAGTCTACGCACATCCTCATAGTACCATCTTTCTTCTTAATGAGGACTAATGGAGCTGCCCAGGGGCTACAACTATCTCTGATTACCCCAGCCTCCTTCATCTCCCGCAACATACTCTTGGCACATTGATAGTGTGCTGGGGGTACAGGCCGGTGTCTCTGTTTAATGGGTGGATGATCTCCGGTGGGGATATGATGTTGGACCCCTTTTGCCTGCCCAAAGTCTAGAGGATGCTTGCTGAAGACCCGTTGAAATTCTTGAGCCACCCGGTAAGCCCCATGCTTTTGGTGCGAAGGGGTGGAGTCAGAGCCTACGTGTAGCTGCTGACACCAATTCTCCTGCTGCCCTTCAGAGCCATTCTCTTTGTCAGATGGAAACAAGGGTTCTAGTGTCTCGATTGCATTGTTACTGACAGTGAACAATTTAGCAAGGGTGGCATACCGGGGTAACTGGACCTCTCTCTCCCCACAATTTAAGATGCGTATCGGTACTCTCCCCTTGCGGACATCAACTACCCCTCTGGCTGTCAGGATAGTGGGCTTACTATCAGAGTACATGGGTTCTACCCAGGCTTGGTAATCTTGACCCCTTAGGCCTATTGCTGCCCGACACCAAATTAACATTTCACTTCTGGGAGGTACTGAAATGGGGAAAGGGTCACTTACTCTGACACTGCAGACTTCTCCACCAGACAGCTCTACCTGTTGTCTCTGCATCAGGGCTCTGATCTCCTTTTGCAGAACCCGTTGCTGACTGGAGCTGGCGGTCTCAGCTACCCGTTGTAACAAAGCAATAATTTCTCCAAGACAATTTTCATTTACATTAGTGCCTAAAGTGATCATAGGATGGCATTCTCGTTTGTCAATATCAACTATAATCAAACCTTGCGATTGCAATTCTGCTTGGCCAATCTTGATGGTCACCTCTTTATATCCCATCTGAGGCAAAGGCTGACCATTGCTGGCAAAAATGGTAAAGTCTTTATCTGGGCTATGAGTAATGTCTGAATCTGCCCAGTACTGCTTAAAAAGAACATATGGTATCGTTGTCACCTGGGAACCGGTGTCCAGTAAAGCGTTCATCGGAAAACCGTCAATCACGACAGGCAGGACTGGTCGTCCTCCTACGTACTTGTCTCGCCAATTTGGTGGGCCTGGTCGTCTTACTCCTGGGGATTGGCCCTTTGCCCCAGGGGTTGCTTGTTTAAATGACAGTATCTGGCTAGGTGTCCCGCCTTGTTGCAGCGGCGACAGATGGGCTGTCCGTCCTTGTCGTAACGATCGCTCTCTCCCTCTGGTCGGTGAGATTCCGAGATTCTCCTCTGTTGTCGCAACGGGACGTCATCTGGACTGGAGGCCAGCTGGATCTTCTTCTTTGGAGTCACTTGCAGGGAATGCACAGTTTTTGTGAGTGCTGCCACACTTTTGGTTAGTTCCTTGACTTGGAGACGCAAGTCTGCAGCAGAATCATCATCTTGGGACGGCTTGTCAGTCTCAATAGGGGTCTTTGGAAAGGATGCTGTCTCCTGCTGGTATGTAATTGCAGGATGCTTAGAGGGCTCTGTGCTGCTAGGATTCGGTTCACGTAGCACCCGTATGGCTCTATCCTTAAAGTGTGCAAAGTCCAATTCAGGATTTTGTAGGGCCATTATGCGCAGCTGTGTCCTTTGATTGTTAGACTGGAGTCCCTCTATGAACTGCTCTGTTAGTAATATATCTTCATCTTGCACGCTCTCAAGGTCAACCTGCTTTGCGGCCCATAGTGCCTCCTGAAGATTAAGGGCATAGTCCCGTATACTGTCCTGCACTCTTTGTTTGCACCCAAAGAATCTCACTTTTATCTCTGTTGCAGTGCGGGTATCAAAAGTGTTTTTCAGTTGGACAGTCCCTTTATCAGTGTCTGGCCAGGACTTTACTTCCCTCTGGGCCGCACTAGTTAACTGGCCAATGAGGAAACTGACTTTTTGACTTTCTGACAGGGGGTACACTTTGAACAAACTACATAGTCTTTCTTTAAAATCGCTCAGGGTGTGCGACTCCCCTGAGTACTGAGGTAACCAGGCTGCTCCTGGTATATATGGCATTGATAGTGGCATTATGGAGGCTGCGGCTGCGACCGCCGCTGAATCTTCACCCGAGTTGAGCATTTTTCTTCCTGTTTTTCACTTGCTCACAATAGAGCGCAGCTCCAGCTTCACTGGCACGGCCCTCTCTGCTTGCACGCACTGTGTGATGCAGTTTTGGTGGTTACTTGAAAGCTCAGTCAAATCTTTAGTACACAATTTAATAAAGTCTATGGCGCACAGTACCCAGCTTTGCCAGGCTCCTTTACCCAGCTTTGCTAGGCTCGCTATATCCTGTTCATGACGCCAGTTGGAGCCTCCGTGGCGTGCGGCGGCGTGAGGGTGCGCGCTGTGCAGGCAGGGCCGTGGGGTACTCGGTACCGGGCCCGTCAACTTCAATGGGAGACGGTGTCACGGCGGTGGCGACCGGTCCTTGGCCCTGGGGCGTCCAATTAAATAAAATGATGAAAGGGGAAGGGGAAAAGTTGTTGGATGTGGTAGAAATGAAGATAAAGTTTATAGATGATTAAATACGTGACGCCACCTGTGGTATTCTGGTCAGAGGTGACCAGTGCTGCGGTGTTGTTCCCCTGAGACTGTTGATGTGGTGCAGTTGAGGTGAAAATAGCTCTCCACAGGTAGAGCAATAGTCCCAGAGCAAAGATGTTAGATTGATAGCCAAAATGGCTGTGAACGTTGGGGTGCAGAGAAATGAGAGGACACAGAGAGGTGCAGTTTCTTTATCTTTTACTGGCAATTGGTTGCAATCCGGAGTACCACATACAGGTGATGGGATGAGTCCGGCTCGCCTGGAGGCATTCAGGGGATCCACCTTGCCAGGTGCGGATTTTGGACCTTCCTTCCACGCTTTGTGTGTGGGTCTCCGCTGTTTATAGCTATGCTGCGACCCTCAATTGCGTGATGATTTCACTAACCTGTACGGCTGTCAGCGTGAGAATATTCCACGGGTACTGTCCTTTTCACCGTCGACCCCGGGCTCCTTATCCGCTGCCGTACCCTCAGGTGCTCAATGTTGCACAGGAATTTGCAATCCCCTGTGCTTTCAGATTCGGCGATCAGGACGTACAGCTCCTGACCACAAAGGACTCTGACGTCCCTTTTCTCTCTATTAGCGCTTCGCTCTGGGGTCTGCTATATGCAGTTTTTTAGCTTCCCCAGAGCCTCTCTGTCTCTGCTCGTGTCCTTTCCCTCTTCGCAGATCAGCTCCCTGTCTTGAACTCCTCTAATCCTATGGAGCTTTTTTTGGACTTCGTGCGGTGCTTGACATAATGCACAATTACTGATGTATTAAAAGATCAATGTTTTTATTCTCAACGCATTTCGAAGCATGAACTACTTCTTCCTCAGGGGATGACATACAATGATGTATGTCATCCCCTGAGGAAGAAGTAGTTCATGCTTCGAAACATCTATGTTACCTGGCATGGGGGTCCCCTTTCTGCCTCCAAGCATGACTTCATCTCTTAGAGGGAGGCATTGTCACTGTGACAACCGGACTCTGGGGTGTCACACACAACCTTCACTGATTCAGTAATATTCCTGGGATGAATGACGTTTCTCATCATCATCTGCACTGTTCTACCAAAATGCTGTCCCATTATTGCCTTAGGAGTTGTCCAGGCTTGTCACAAACTTCTACAGTTACTCTATGTGACTGTAGACTTGTGAATCATCACATGGCACGTAGCGCACGCTGTGAGTATTCTCATGTGCTGGCGGTGAGACAGAGTGGTCATGTCACCACTCACAATATCCATACTCCCGGCCACATTCCGACTAGATGTGAGGAGACTCACTTAATTCATTTGTATTTAGCGAGGCTGCTCACGTCTAGTCGGAATGTGGCGAGAAATATACATATCACATTCTTGCATGCACATGATGGCTCAGTCTTGCTGCCGGTACAGGAAAATGCTGACAGTGCGCGCTGTGTGCTATATGAGGATTCACAAGTCTGCAGTCACAGAGTGTGACGGAGTCAGCTTACGCTGAGTCGACTTATTCTTTAGAGTGGACCCTCTGGGTCGTGGCACCCACCTAGGGCGAGCTGACCTTGTGAGGAACCACCCCCTATACAGGGAGTGTCAGGGGCAAGACCAAGGGGGTGAGCCACCACGGCTGCTGGCACCAGACGGCTGGCTCAAGTAGACACTAGGTACGAGTGCAGGAAACAGGACAAGACAAGACATAAGTTCAAGGTATCTTCATTAAGGCAAATTCAGGATAACATTCAGTGCAAAAACGTGATAAGCAAAACACAGACACAGCAAGGTGCGTGCGAGGGCACGCCAAGGTCCATAGCATGGTACGTGCCAGGTGGCATGTCTGGGTACAGGCAAGGGCTCAATGGCATCGGACTCTGGACAACTGGCAACGATCGACAGGAACAGGGCATCTGGCTGCGGACATCAGCTCCGGACATCAGGCCGCAGTCATCAGGCTTACGATCTCTGGCAGCGATCGGCAGGTTCCGTGCATCCGGCAGGCAAACCAGGGTTCAGGCAAGGAGGCACGACAGATCTCCAGACATGGTGCACGCTGGGAACACGCCGAGGTCCAAGGCAAGATTCCAGGCAGGGTGCATGCTAGGGGCTCACCAGGGTCCAGAGCAAGGTGCAAGGCAAGGTGCATTTGTAGGGGACATGCCAGGGTTCAAAGTTCAACATACAAGACAGGGTGCGTGTGTAGAGACACGCCAAGGCACAAGGTACAAGGCAGAGTCCTGCACGTGCAGAGGGACACGCCAGGGTCAGGGTTCAAGGCAGAGTCCTGCGCGTGCAGAGAGACACGCCAGGGTCAGGATCAAGGCAGAGTCCTGCACGTGCATCGGGGAACGCCAGGGTCAGGGTTCAAGGCAGAGTCCTGCGCGTGCAAAGAGACACGCCAGGGTCAGGTTCCAAGGCAGAGTCCTGCACGTGTAGAGAGACACGCCAGGGTCAGGGTTAAAAGCAGAGTCCTGCGCGTGCAGAGGACATGCCATGGACCGAGTACAGGCAAGGACCTGTACGTGCAAGAGGGCACGACAGGGTACATGGCAAGACCTGCGCGTACTTTTACAGAAGCACGGGGAGGTATGCCATGGGGCAGGCGAGGGCCTGCGCGTGCTAAGAGAAGCACATAGAGCACAATGCAGAGACAGCGTGAGTGCAAGGAAGCACAGTGAGCTCGGCTGGGGCACTAGCTAACTGGACGGGCTGCAGCACAAACAGGCGGGTAAGACTCCAGTGAACCCGACTGTGGCATAGCAGGCGACACAGCTGTCACTGACCGACGAGCACGGCTGAGGCACAAGCAGGCGGGCATGGCTAGGGCGGGCACGGCTGAGGCACAAGCAGGAGGCTAGGAAGGCCAGGCGCATGCAAAGGGCACACGAGGAAACAAGGCAAGGCAAAGCAAGAAACAAGGCAAGGCTAGGCGAGAAACAAGGCAAGACAGGGTACGGAACACGGAGGGGAACATAGGTAGAAGCACAGAGCCAGGTCAGAGCGAGAACAGAGCTAGCAGCGGAGCGTAGGCCGAAGCCCAGAGCCGGGTAAAGGGAGAACCTAGAGACTAGCATGGAAATGTGCAAGAGAGCACGATAGGACAGAGTCTAGCAGCGGAGCGTAGGCCGAAGCCCAGAGCCGGATCAAGGCGGAGCCTTGAAACTAGATACGGAACATAGGACGAACAACAAGGCAAGGAAGAGCTTAGGCAAGACATAGCGAAACAGGCTAAGACAGAGAACAGCGGAAGTACTACAAGGTAAAGCAAGGCAAGGACAAACATGGCACGAGAGACAAAACAAGACAAGGCTAGAGACAAGAGGCAGAGTTCAAGCACAGAGTGTGGGCAGAGACGCACTACAGGGCAGAGTGCAGGGGCACAGAATACAGAGAGCAACCGAGCAGACCAAGCAGCCATGCAGGGAAGCAACACAATACTCAGGCCCGGACCATAGGAAGGGGCGGTCTGATATAGCACCATAGCACCTGCACTTCCGGGTGAGGATCAGGGAAGGACTTCCGGTTCAGATCCTCCAGGATCATAGAGAGCGTTGCTAGATCAGACTGGGCTGAACCATACAGAAGGTCACATGATCAGGGGTTCCAGGAATACATAGAGGATGGCAGAATAAGAGCAGAGATGGATGGTTACCTAGCAACGGCGTGCAACCATGAGGTAAGGCGCACGTGCAGACCGCTCCAGGGGTCATGCGGCATAACAGACATGGTGAGCATGACAGGCATAAAGGACATGACAGGCATAACGGACATGACACAGAGTAACTGTAGAAGTTTGTGAAAATTCCATCAATCCCTTTAAAGGAAAAATGTTATCAGGATATCATATTATGTAACAGGTAGGTCAACGTTATCGTTATGTTTTCAAATGAGTTGCAAACAGCACTAAAGGAAAAAACACCGTGAGCACAACTGGAGGATGGTGCTAAAGGTTAGGTTCCCAAACCGTAAAAGTAGAAGTTATAAACCTAGCACTCAACTTGGATGTGATGAAAAAGATTTATTGTAGTACGCATACAAAACGTTTCGGTCAATTGTGACCTTCTTCAGTTACATGCTGTATTAGGTATTCAGCAGGGGATTATATAGTCCTTGAATAGCTCGTTGTGCTCATAATAAAGACAGTCTGTCTGTCAGCATGAGTTAACTTGTGGACTGATGGGGCATATGTGCCTCCAGACACTGGATCCGCCGCAATCTTTACTCACTGTGCTGTTTGGTGACATGGTGTGTATCACACTCAACATGGACCAGAGGAAGCGAAGGAAAAAGTTGTCTCAGGAGATTAGAAAGAAAATTACAGACAAACATGTTAAACGTAAAAGTTATAAGACCATCTCCAAGCAGCTTGATGTTCCTGTGACTACAGTTGCTCATATTATTCAGAAATTTAAGTTCCAAGGAACTGTAACCAACCTCCCTGGACGTTGGCGCAGGAGGAAAATTGATGACAAAACAAAGAGACAGATAATACGAATGGTAACAAAAGAGCCCAGAAAAACTTCTAAACATATTAAAGGTGAACTTCAAGCTCAAGGAACATCAGTGTCAGAACGCACCATCCATCGCTGTATGAGCCAAAGTGGATTTCATGTGAGATGGCCAAGGAGGACACCATTGTTGAAAAAAATCACAAAAAAGCCAGAATGGAATTTTCCAACTACATGTTGACAAGCCACAAAGCTTCTGGGAGAATGTTCCTATGGACAGATGAGACAAAAATGTAACTTTTTGGTAAGGCACATCAGCTCTATGTTTACAGATGGAAAAATGAAGCATATCAAGAAAAGTACACTGTCCCTACTGTGAAACATGGAGGAGGCTCTGTTATGTTCTGGGGCTGCTTTGCTGCATCTGGCACAGGGTGTCTAGAATCTGTGCAAGGTACAATGAAATCTCAAGACTATCAAGGGATTCTGGAGAGAAATGTGCTGCCCAGTGTCAAAAAGCTTGGTCTCAGTCGCAGGTCATGGGTCTTGCAACAGGATAATGACCCAAAACACACAGCTAAAAACAGCCAAGAATGGCTAAGAGGAAAACATTGGACTATTCTGAAATGGCCTTCTGAGCCCTGACCTATATCCTTTTGCGCATCTTTGGAAAGAGCTGAAACATGCTATCTGGAAAAGGCAACCTTAAAACACAAGACAACTGGAGCTGTTTGCTCTTGAGGAGTGGGCCAATATACCTGTCAAGAGGTGCAGAAGTCTCATTGATAGTTATAGGAAAAGTTTGATGCAGTGATTGCCTCAAAAGGTTGTGCAACAAAATATTAAGTTAATGGTACCATCATTTCTGTCCAGGCCTATTTTATGAGTTTTATTTTTTTTTAAATTCTGTGGAAGCATGGTTGAAAAGCAATGTCTGACTTTCATTTGGTCATTATCATAGATTTATTACTTTTGTCAGATTCAAGGTATTTCTGTTACCATTGTGGGTTTTTCTGTCATTTAATGAGGGGTACCAACAATTTTGACCAAATGTGTATAAGTGCTTACAGAGTTTTACTGCAGTTTTTCAGCCTTAACTGTTGTGGATCTGTGTGTGAATGAGCCCTAATCAATGGGGCTAAACCAATTTTTCTTTCACTGGTCTCCAGAAGGCTTGTGTGTGCAGCACAAAAAAACAAACATTTTTTTTTGCCAAGTATCATGTTCCTATTCACTGTCCCCCTTCAATTGGATTCCAAGGCTCCATCTGAGAATGTACCATCCTGGTGTCAGACACAACTTTCCAGAAGTGCAAACTTATAGGAGATTTCGGCTATGTGCACACGTAGTTTTTTGGGTGTGCGGATTTTGTAGAGAAAACCGCAGGTAAATCCAAAGGACAAAAGTCCTGCGGTTTATCTGCGGTTTTGCCCTGCGGTTTTACACCTCATAATGGATGAGGTGTAAAACTGCAGCGCTTCTGCACCAGACAATTGACATGCTGCGGTTTGTAAACCGCAGCAAAACCGAGCGGAAAAAAACGCAGCATGTGCACAGCTTTTTTTTATTTCCATAGGAAATAAAGGTACTGTACAACGCAGCAGAAACCGCACAAACCCTTCGGTGGCACCTCAAAAAAATTGTCAAACCCCTTTTTATGTGTTAGTGTTTTTTTTTTTTTCAGGAGCCTCTAGGGAGAATTGGCAAATATTGCTAATCTATATGTTCCCACCTGCTACAGTTTCTGTGAAAAGTGGTATGATATATGTACTGTAATTTTACTTAATGAAATGGTTTACAGATGGTTTTCAGTCAGTCAACAGCCACTTTAATGCATGCATGCGAACTGTCCAAATTTTTCATAATCAGTTCCAACGGCCATTAGAATGGCGGACAAGGTACCGATAATCGCGACAGTGCATGGTGCAAGCTCGGGATTATGGCATTGAAACTGCACATCACAAGTCAGTATGACGTGCATGGGAAGGTGGTGGTGTTGTAATGAAGAAAGAAGGCTGGGATTTCTTCCAGGCACCTCACGCCCCGGAGCCTGGAATAAATCATTAAAATAATGTGCCAGCGCCTGTGAGTGCACACCTCTCCCCAGTTTGCTTCAGGCCCCGACACCCGCGATACTTACCTCTCCCTCCTCCACTGCTGCAGCGTCTTCCACGTCTCCTGACTGACGTTCAGGTCAGAGGGTGCGATGACGTCACTTGTGTGTGCTCTCTGCCTGAACAGCCACAGTGCAGAGAGCTGGAAGATGCCGACACTGAGTACAGAGCAGAGCAGTGACCAGCAACAAAAGATGAGCATTTTTTTATATACCGTATATTTTTTTAAATGTTTGGAGCATTATATAGGGCCATTTACAAATGGAGCATCTTATGGGGCCATCTACATGGGGCCTATTCTGTATGGAGCAATATATGGGGCCCATCATATACTGTATGGAGCATTATATGAGGCTCATTATACTGTATGGAGCAATATATGGGGCTCATAATACTGTATGGAGCACTATGTGGTGCCCATAATACTGTATTGAGTTCTATACTGTCTGGTATTGATATCACTCATGTAATGTAAGAAGTGAAATCTTTGGCATTGTACTATGCCTATATTTCTCTGCTGTATCTGTGCATCATGAATTGTGCCATGTGTTAAAGGGGCCCACTGAGATTCTTTCGCCCGGGACCCATGAAAACCTGGAGCTGGCCCTGGCAAGCGCAGTACAGTCTGTCTTCTTGGAAGGAGAACTGATGGTTGGTGGTACTCTTGGCTATGACGAGTGATGAGCCCCAGAGTGAAACCTTACTGTGCAACAATCACAAGCGTGGCTGTACTACTTTGTGTGGGCTCAACTTAAAAATGTGAGTAACAAAATCAAGGGGATACCAATAATTGATTGGGTACTAAAGGAGACAAAAGCATCTTTATAGACTCAAACAACGCAACTGAAACATACATCCAAACAATGAGCTGGTAGGTGGTGGTCTATTTAAACAGCAGACAAAAGGGCAGCAACATTTACCTGCCCAGATCTTGGAACAAATGCACTACAGGGTGCAGCCAGCCCATAAAGCAAGATCTCAGCAACACAGGTGCAAAACACCAGAACAAAAGCCACTCTCCACCTACCCATTCCTGGAGGGGGTGACTGCCCAGCATACAATTGCACAATAAAGGCCCACATAGGGCGCTGTTCACACAAGGATACTGCATAGTGTTTAATGTAGAGACTCGTAAGCGTGCGGACCCTTGGCGCGGGCTACGAGCTTACGTATTTTGGCCAAATTATCAACTAATACCTCACTATTTTTGTATTTTTTGCACTATATTTTTCGGGGTGCAGCTAAGCCCAAACACGTCTGGCCTCGCATGAGGTGTTCATACTGTGATGCATTGAGAGTGTGCTGGCCAGACTGCCTAATTGAAAAGTAGGGGCATGACTAATAGGCTGTGAACCAGACACTATGCAGTACCCTTATGTGAACAACGCCCTATGACTTTGAGTCTTCTTTAGTGGCTTTGCTAATAAGTTTAGGTGGTGGTCTAGCCTAAAATTTGCTCCGGTCCCCTACCTAAAAAAGGTGTATTACACAACCCTCACCTACAGACAGGTGTTGGGGCAGCCCTGGACATGAATCTTAGACTGCATTCACACGTGTATGTGACATGTCCTGTTGCTGTCCCTTTTTTTCCCCTCCCATAGCACATTGACCCATTGACCCATCAGTTTTAAAAACCGGTTCCGTGTGATTCGTCCAGGAGACTCAGAGCGAGTCCTATTTTTATCAGTTTTGCAGATCCGACTCGGCCATTAACCCCTTTCCGATATTGGGCGTAATAGTACGCTGATGTCAGACTCCCCGTTTGGTGCGGGCTCCAGCACTGAACCTGCACCTTTCCGGGCACATGACAGCTGATCTGAACAGCTGATATGTGCCCGAAACAGCCATAGGTGGTATCACGAACCACCCATGGCTGATAACTAGTTAAATGTCGCTGTCAATCTCTGAATGCGGCATTTAACTTGCGCTTACCGAAAGCTCGTTGTAAATTCCACCCATCGGTGACCCCATCACATGATCATGGGTCACCGATGGGATGGCATGACAACCAGAGGTCTCCAGCAGACCTCTATGGTTGCCACTGTCAGATTGCTATGAGCGCCACTCCGCGATCGACGCTCATAGCAAGTGAGCATTTCTGCTACACACAGGTGATCTGATCATCGCCTGGGTGTAGCAGAGATTAGAGTACTGCAGCTTCTGAAGATATTGAAGCATAAAAAAATAAAAAAAACCGACTGATCTGGGGGGGGTCCGGATGCTTGTGTGAGAGGATGTGCGACTGCAGAGCTTCTGCCAGGCATCATACATTACCGGATTACGAGCCTTGCATCGGCACTTTATCCTGCCCACTGATGGGTCTGAGGAGGGGGAGAATCAGAGAATCGCTGCGCGCTCCGGAGCGGTACAGAATGGCCCTGCAGCAGTCCTGGACACCTTTCTTCTCCGGTAGCGTGGAACCGCTGGACCGTGGGCGCCATCTTGCAGAGAGGGGGAGGCGGCCAGCAAGCATGAGGAGAACATGCTGCATGGAGCTGGAGAGGAGGGAGAGCTATATCTCAGTTCCATGGACGCTAGGCCCCCAGGGGGTAAGGAGACTACGGTGGATGGAAGGGAGGCTCAGGGGATAAGTTGCATTGAAGGATCCATGGGGTATCTGTCCCTACAAGATCTGCATGCTACTGCTGCTGGCGATTACCATCAGATAAAAGAAGTAGACTGCCTCACCCCCACCCCTGATTATGATCAGGCTGAGGTACCTGCTCCTCAGCAAAATCACGTGGCGACCTTTACAGAAGGGAAGGGTAAACCTGGGGAAAAAGAAGCATTAAACTATCAAAAAAATCCTCCCAAGCTAACTCCTAGTATCCCCATCAAGATGATGAGAATGGCTATTTAGAGGGGTCTTCTGATGGGGAGGTGGACCACCTGGATGAACACTTTTCCCACACAGTGGATGAGGTTTTTTGCACGTTTCCCCTAAAAAAAAAAAAGACTTTAAAGCACTTATGTCAGAGGTTAAAGACACATGCAGATCTGAAATTGCCTGGCTGCGACAGGCAGCTTTTGTCAGGCAGAATTGACTCCTTGGATGGAGAACATGACACAACTCGATCCTACATGCTAGCCACAGTGCTGTCTCACTAGTAGTCTCTTTACTTTGTATTTGGACATGCATATACATTTTGGATACTTATGTGATTCATAGAGACGTGTGCTTGTATACATGGGGTGAGGATATGATATGGGCACTCCACTGCCCTCCTTCTTTTTGGGAATTTTCCTCATGGTGCACTTCGTTTGTGCCTAGGCTATGAATTAGTTCTGGGGAATCTGTTTTTGTTTCCCAAACACTGATTACTTCATTTACTATTACTATGAGTTTGTGGTTTTATGTGATGTTCAATAAAATGATTTTTTAATCTAATTCTTTCTGATGTTCATTTACATTGGGCAGCATGCTCTTCCCATGTGTGAATCTTGTATGTCTGAGGTTCAGCAGTCATCCAATAAACAGCAGAAAATGCTTAAAGATCTCCATGTACAAATGGAAGATTTAGACAATAGGGGCAAAAGATGCAACATCAGAGTGAGAGGGGTCCCAGAATCAAATGAACAGGAAAATACTAAACTAATCTTACAGGAAATCTTCTCTTGAGGGTCTTGAATAAGGTTGTAGCACCTAGAAATAAACTAAAAGATCTCTCAATGCGTAAAGTTGAAAAACCCCTTTATACAAAACAAAAATATTACGAGAAGGGTAATAAAGCCCATGCTCTCTTGGCCAGTTTACTTAGGGATAGAACCCTGAACTCTTTCCCCCCAAGCTATAAGAGGAGCTGACGGCACGATCCATTATAATCCAACCACTATTTCAGATATATTCTATAATTTTTATAGTAAATTGTATAATTTACAATCTACTCGCCCCGCAAATAAAAAGGATATTGAAGCAGTTATCGAAATTAAAATTCCAAGTTCTCCCCTTGGAGGCCCTCACGTTTCTTAACCAACAGGTAATGCTTGAGCAGGTGGTGGACATCTTGAAAAATCTGCCTTTGGGCAAATCTCCAGGCCCAGATGGACTGACGTATCTTTATTACAAGACTTTTGTGGGAGAGCTTTCTCCTCACATGGTCAGTCTATTTAACTAATTTCTAGAGGACTCACCCATCCCAGATTCGATAATACATTCCTACTTAATTCTTATACCAAAGCCAGGGAGGGATCCACTGGATTGTTCGAATTACCGCCCAATTGCATTATTAAACTCGGATTTAAAGATATTCACACGTATTCTGGTTAATAGATTAAACGCGTGGCTTCCCCAACTCATAAATAAGGATCATGTGGGTTTTGTGCCTAACCTTCAGGGGGGAGAAAATACCAGAGGGGCAATAGACTTAATAGACGTCGCTAATAAAAGTAAAATACAGTCTATCTTATTGAGCATGGATGCAGAAAAAGTGTTCGATCGTCTTAATAGGTCTTTTCTATTTGAGACATTGAAGGTCTATGGCTTTTCAGGACCTTTTCTAACAGCCATTGGTGCATTGTATAGTTCCCCTTCGGCTTCTATTAAGCTTCTCTTCAACACTTTTCCTTCATTCAAAATATCAAATGGTACCCGCCAGGACTGCCCCTTATCGCCCCTATTATATGTCCTATGTATTGAACCCCTGGCGGCAAAGATAAGACAAAACCCAAACATATCAGGAATTGAGGTCAGGGATTAAATGTTAAAGATCTCCCTATTTGCAGACGATGTTCTTTTGACCCTAACCAACCTTCATATTACATTGCCTAACCTGTTGGAAGATCTTATCGTGGTACAAACTAAACACTTCAACAACTGAAGCCCTCCCATTGAATATTCCTCCTGATATATAAAACTAAATTTCAAATTTAGATGGAATCCTGAGGCAATTCGATACCTGGGAGTTAACCTATTTTCTTCTTACAGTAATTTATACAGCACTAACTTCCCCCCACTATTGAGTGAACTAAAAAAAACTAATGTATAAATGGAAACCTCTCTCGCTTTCACTAATTGGCCGCATTACTTCACTTAAGATGTCCCTTCTTCCTAAGTTATTATATTTCTTTGAGAGCCTACCGGTCAAGGCCCCATGTCTCAACTTAAATCCCTCCAGGCAGCCATGTTAAGGTTTAGGCCTTCACACTTCCGTTTTTGACCATCAGTCAAAATCCGCCGTTTTTGCAAAAAAACGGATCCGCCATTTTTTTTGGCGGATCCGTTTTTTTCCCCATTGACTTGCATTACTGGCAGATCTTGACGGATGGCCATCCGTTAGGTCCGTTTTTTTGTGGATCCGTCAATTTTTTTTGCGTCCGCCGAGATGCCTGGACGGACCATGTAACGTTTTTTGTAGTGAAGGATCCGCATTTGTATACAGCGCATGCCTGGAGGAATGAAGTCAGGAGGAAATTTAACCCTGAAATCATTTCTGGCGGCTCTCTCTCTTCCCCGCCCCCCCCCCAGGCAGCGGTTTCTTTAAAATTCTTCATTCGGCGGATCCGTCCAAAAAACGGATCCAGTGGCATCCGCTCACATCAGTTAGGAACGGATCCGCTTTTCCGCCTTTTTGGCGGATTTTAACTGACAAGAAAAAACTGAAGTGTGAAACAGGCCTTATCTGGAACGACAAGGGTCACAGGATCCCTACGCGTGTTCTCGTCTTTCACAAAACACAAGGGGGCCTATCGGTCCCTGACATTATTAGGCTATGTGCCCACGATGCGATTTTTAAGCGTTTTTGCCGTGAAAACGCAGCGAAAACGTTTTAAAATCATGTACAGAACGCCCCCCATGCATTCCTATGGCATTCCGCACATGCTGTACTAATGCTGCGCTTTTTTCCGCGGCGGAAACGCATTGCGGAAAAAATCGCAGCATGCTCATTCTTTTGTGCGGAATCGCAAAGAATTGCCGCGATTCGGCACCCATAGGAATGCATGAGAATCGCTTACTTCCCGCATGTGGCTATGCCCACCATGCGGGAAGTTATGCATCTCATGTGCGGTTGGTACCCACGGTGTGGAGGAGAGGAGACTGTCCTCCAGGCCCTGGGTACCATACCCCTGTAAAAAAAAGAATAAAAAATAAAAAAAATCGGGGTATAGTTACCTTCCGACGTCCCGCGCTGCATTCCCGGCCTAAGCGTTACCAGTAATGCCTTGCGGCAAGGTCCTGTGATGACATAGTCTCGCGTGACTCTAGCGGTCTCGTGAGATCGCTATAGCAACGCGAGACCAACGTTATCACAGGTCTCGCAAGGCATCACTGGGAACGCTGAGGCCGGGAATGCAGCGCGGGACGCCGGAAGGTAAATGTACCCCGATTTTTTATTTTTTTTATCATTTTTAACATTCTATCTTTTACTATTGATGCCGCATAGGCGGCCTCAATAGTAAAAAGCTGCTCACACTTGTCAAACACTATGTTTGACAAGTGTGACCAACCTGTCAATCACTTTCCAAGCGATGCTTCAAATCGCTTGGAAAGTGCTTGAGAAAATCGCGGCAAAATCGCGAACAGAATCGCGGTAAAATCATGGTGAAATCGCGCGGAAAAAAACGAGCAATTTCTAGGAAGGAGTCCGGTTTTTAGTGTGCGTTTTAAAACGCTACGTGGGCACATAGCCTTAAAGGGAACCTGTCAGCAGTTTTGGCCGCTATAAGATGCAGCCAGGGCCTTTCAGGGCTTATCTACAGCGTTATATAATGATGTAGCTAAGCCCTCAATCTGCAAGATAAGATAAATAAGTTTTTTTTATACTCACCCGGGAGGCAGGTCCGGTGCAGACCGGTCCAATGGGTGTGGCAGTTCTGGGTCTGGAGCCTCCCATCTTCTTGCGACGCTGCCCTCCTGCTTGCATCATGGCTCGCATCCCCTTGTGTGGCTGTCCTGTCTTCTTGTTTGTATATATGAGATTTTTTTCTCATGATAATCCCCTTCAGTTTTTCTTTGTGTGCTTTTACAGTTTTTTTTCTAAACCAAGGTATAGTGAGGGTTCCCCAATATTGCGACTTGATGAGATTATGGGAGGGATTATCCCAACCTATGCTCACCATGAATGTGCTTTATTGTATGGGGGTGTTCCCTCATCTATTGTGTTCTACACTACCTTGTCAATGTAATTTTTCCATTCCAGACTTTATATGTCATTGACTTTTATTATGTGCCTGGACTTTTGTTCACTTGTCAAAACTTGTAAAATCCCAATAAAAATAAAAAAAATTGCCCGATCAATATATAAAAAAAAGAATTAACCCGATCGCTAAACGGCGTAATGAGAAAAAAATTCATAACGTCAGAATTATTAGAACGGCGGAAAAAGTAAACTCCCAGCCAGGACAGAGGGACAGACTATCAAAATCGGGACTGTCCCGCTGGAGCCGGGATGGTTGGGAGGCTTGCAAACACTAATGCAAAATACTGACCAAATACTGACTGTGTGACGAGGCCTGACACTCAGATGTGTGAATCTAGTCTATGATGGACAACTTGGATTTCCCATTCACAACCTCAGGATGTGATTTCTGGACGTAGTTCACATTCTCAGTACAGACTAGGCCATCAAATTTACTTGACACAAATTCTGTCTGACACCGTGAACTCGTCAGGGCTGGAAATACTGACTGCAGAATAACCTGGATAATGGAATTGACATGCTGTGGATTTATAACCGCAGCAAATCCGCACAGAAAAATCAGCAGCATGTGCACTGCGGTTTTGAAATCTCATTGATTTGCATTGTACTG
Organism: Dendrobates tinctorius; assembly: GCF_039654945.1. NCBI lineage: Eukaryota > Metazoa > Chordata > Amphibia > Anura > Dendrobatidae > Dendrobates > Dendrobates tinctorius. The sequence continues at coordinate 11,607,221 of NW_027361757.1, read as the reverse complement.
TACAATGCCTGCGGATCCGCAGCAAAATCCGCACTGTGTGCACAGACCCTAATGTCGGCCAAATATATCCTGTCAGAAGCAGCTGGAGTGGTCTCCTGTGTGTCCCCTCTCCATGCAGAGCCTGTTGTACACCCTGAGCCCGCACACCTCATTTTCACCCAGAGATAATCCCACTCTTTTCGCTGACGCTTTATGTTCGTTTTCAATAAAGTTTTGCTCTCTGCGTGATGCATTGTGGGAGTTGTAGTCCGTTTCTCTTCCTGTATGTGCTTGGGCAGCACTGTGTTACAAACGGTGTCTCCGGCTGCTGTGGAGGACTCGCGGATTTGTTTGCATAGTACCCGGAGCCATATTCGTGCTACACAGGAAACAGGAGCAGCATCCAGAGAGGGGCCAGGTGGGTAGTCAAGAACAGTGACAGCTCGCGTGTGTACTGCTGGACGGAGGGGCGCTGTGTGGGCAGCTGCCGGACGGAGGGGGGCTGTGTGGGCAGCTGCCGGACGGAGGGGGGCTGTGTGGGCAGCTGCCGGACGGAGGGGGGCTGTGTGGGCAGCTGCCGGACGGAGGGGGGCTGTGTGGGCAGCTGCCGGACGGAGGGGCGCTGTGTGGGCAGCTGCCGGACGGAGGGGCGCTGTGTGGGCAGCTGCCGGACGGAGGGGGGCTGTGTGGGCAGCTGCCGGACGGAGGGGCGCTGTGTGGGCAGCTGCCGGACGGAGGGGGGCTGTGTGGGCAGCTGCCGGACGGAGGGGGGCTGTGTGGGCAGCTGCCGGACGGAGGGGGGCTGTGTGGGCAGCTGCCGGACGGAGGGGGGCTGTGTGGGCAGCTGCCGGACGGAGGGGGGCTGTGTGGGCAGCTGCCGGACGGAGGGGCGCTGTGTGGGCAGCTGCCGGACGGAGGGGCGCTGTGTGGGCAGCTGCCGGACGGAGGGGCGCTGTGTGGGCAGCTGCCGGACGGAGGGGCGCTGTGTGGGCAGCTGCCGGACGGAGGGGGGCTGTGTGGGCAGCTGCCGGACGGAGGGGGGCTGTGTGGGCAGCTGCCGGACGGAGGGGGGCTGTGTGGGCAGCTGCCGGACGGAGGGGCGCTGTGTGGGCAGCTGCCGGACGGAGGGGCGCTGTGTGGGCAGCTGCCGGACGGAGGGGCGCTGTGTGGGCAGCTGCCGGACGGAGGGGCGCTGTGTGGGCAGCTGCCGGACGGAGGGGCGCTGTGTGGGCAGCTGCCGGACGGAGGGGCGCTGTGTGGGCAGCTGCCGGACGGAGGGGCGCTGTGTGGGCAGCTGCCGGACGGTGGCACGCACAAGTTACTACTTGTCAATGATGTGAGAGACGCTTCTGACAACCCATACTGTAGTGACAAGTTGTCAGGGTATAGGAATCATTGGTAACTTCCTGAGTTGTTTCTGTAAGCTTCCAAATCTGTTGACCCCATTTTGGCCTGGCGCGTGACCCCTGCAGCACATGTTGATAACCAGAGGTGCTGACAGGAGCTCGCTTCTCAATTTTGGCGGTCTGGGATATCTTTCTGAAGTCCAGCATGACCTAAGTTCCCTACCTCCCCGGCATTAATGTATCACAACTTTTGGCAATTAACCTCCAGACCGTGGGGTTATTAACAAAACTGCTGACATTTTTTTTTTTTTTAAAGCTGATAATGGACTGGTTTTCAGCCACATTGCAAATACTGCGCTTGAGCTGAAGGTTTATGGGACGATCTTAGAGATGATCCTGGTCACCTGCCATTGTAATGCGTCATCACTATTTGCTGAGTGGGGGTCTGACACAGCATCTTTATGGATCAGCTGGACGTAACGAGTATGATGGAACCTTACACCGCTGCTCCATCACTGCCGGGATCTGTAGATCGGGTACTATTAATTTCACTAGTAGTGGACAACACCTTCCTTCATAATGGGTGATGCCGTGATCACCTGATGGAAATTGGCTGTGATTGACAGTCACACTCCAGCACTATGGCTGAAGTGCGGAGGGCTGCGGATTTCCTCCGTGAAGCTCCGCCCACTGCCGTGCCTCCTCCGTTTAGCTCCACCTTCGTCGGCATGCGGCCTGCGTACCCTATCTTTAGCATTGGGTACGCAGGCCATACCGATGTATGCCGATGCCTCCGCATGTGTCGTCTTGACGGTGCGACGACCGCAACAAAATCCAACATGCTGCGATTGGCGCAGGTCGCCGTACCGTCAAAATGACACATGCGGAGGCATCCGCATACATCGGTATGCCCTGCGTACTCAATGCTAAAGACAGGGTACGCACGCTGCATGCCGACACAGGCGGAGCTGAACGGAGGAGGCGCGGCAGGTGGCAGAGCATCACGGAGGAAGTCCGCAGCCCCCGGCCGTATGCTAGTGTGAAACTAGCCTAATAGTGGGAGTGAAAGAAAGCTCCAATCCCATCTGTTAAACCCTTTCTGCGTATAAACATATGATAAAATATGATTTGGCAGAAATGATGTGTGAAGAAATGTTAAACATAATTAAATGCGTTTTTACAATTAAAGGGTCACTCCAAAAATAGGAAATAGTCCCCTGTCTACAAGATAGGCAATAACTTGCTGATTCTTGGGACTCTGTAACGGACACCATGAAAGACTTGCGTCACTTGTCTTATCTATTGCATTTTTTCTGTTCTGTGTTGTGTATGAATATGTGATTCTTCAGATGTTGTATTAGTCTAGCCTGATGAAGAGACCTGAGTAGTCGGGAAAGCTTGTAATGTGTCACCATCTTCTCAGTTAGCCATTAAAAGGTATCAACTACTGAGGACTCTCAATTCTTCTATCTACTGGCAAACACGGTACATATACATCTTTCCTGTATGTTTAAGGTGGCATTCACACCTTTGTGTGTCACGGTCTGAGCGATGCACAGACTCTCCCCTGGTCTCCTGACCTGAACTTGATAGTCTCATATATGACTATAATAAGTAAGGGGTATGGTCCCACAATAAGTCTTACTAGCGTTCTGGATGCAGTGTATTCGCTGCGTCTAAAGCCTGTTTCACACTTCCGTTTTTGACAAAAAACGGATCCGCCATTTTTTTGGGCGGATCCGTTTTTTTCCCCATTGATTTGCATTACCGGCAGATCTTGACGGATGGCCATCCGTTGGATCCTTTTTTTGCGGATCCGTCAATTTTTTTGGCGTCCGCCGAGATGCCTGGACGGACCATGCAACATTTTTTGTGCTGCAGGATCCACATTTTTATAGTGCACATGCCCGGAGGAATGAAGTCAGCCGGAAATTCATTCTCTCTGTCTCTCTCTCTCTTCCTTTAAAATTCTTCATTCGGCAGATCCGTCAAAAAAAAAAAAAAAAAATGTCCAGTGCCATCCGTTCTCATCAGTTAACAACGGATACGCTTTCCGCCATTTAGGCAGATTTTAACTGAAACAAAAAAACTTAAGTGTGAAACAGGCCTTAAGCACTGCATTGTTCAGTACAAGCACAGTGGATTGGATTCATAGAAATCTAATGCACACTCTGCTTTCTTATTTACGCTGCATAAACTCACCTGTGGTGCTCTTTTCCAAGCTGCAGCACATCCTATAGACTTGCATTAGATGCCAAAAATCTCCTGTTAAAAAACCACATGCGTTGTTAGTGCGTTTACACAGGTGTGTTCAGCCTGGTTTAACTCCTTTACCCCCAAGGGTGGTTTGCATGTTAATGCCCGGGCCAATTTTTACAATTCTGACCACTGTCCCTTTATGATGTAATAACTCTTGAACGCTTCCATGGATCCTGGTGATTCTGACAATGTTTTCTCATGACATATTGTACTTCATAATGGTTGTAAAAATTTTTTGATATAACTTGCGTTTATTTGCGAAAAAAAACGGATATTTGGCGAAAATTTCACAATTTTCCAACTTTGAATTTTCATGCCCTTAAATCACAGAGATATGTCACACAAAACACTTCATAAGTAACCTTTCCCACATGTTTACTTTACATCAGCACAATTTTGGAACCCAAATTTTTTTTTTTGTTAGGAAGTTATAAGGGTTAAAAGTTGACCAGCGATTTCTCATTTTTCACATCACCATTTTTTTTTTCTTTAGGGACCACATCACATTTGAAGTCACTTTGAAGGATCTATATGATAGAAAATACCCAAAGTGACACCATTCTAAAAACTGCACCCTTGTAGGTGCTCAAAACCACATTCAAGAAGTTTATTAACCTTTCAGGTACTTCACAGGAATTTTTGGCATGTTTTAAAAAATGAACATTTAACTTTTTTTCACAAAAAATTTACTTCCGATCCAATTTTTTTTTAATTTACCAAGGGTAACAGGAGAAATTGGACCCCAAAGGTTGTTGTGCAATTTCTCCTGAGTACGCTGATGCCCCTTATGTGGGGTAAACCACTTTTTGGGCGCATGGCAGAGCTCGGAAGGAAAGGAGCCCCGTTTGACTTTGTAATGCAAAATTGGCTAAAATTAAGATTGGACGCAATATCGCGTTTGGAGAGCCCCTGATGTGCTTAAACAGTGGAAACCCCTCACAAGTGACACCATTTTGGAAAGTAGACCCCCTAAGCAACTTATCTAGATGTGTGGTGAGCACTTTGAACAACCAAATGCTTCACAGAAGTTTATAACATAGAGCCGTAAAAATAAAAAATCATATTTTTTTTCACAAAAATGATATTTTCACCCCCAATTTTTTATTTCCCCAAGGGTAACAGGAGAAATCGGACCCTAAGAGTTGTTGTGCAATTTGTCCTGAGTATGCTGATATCCCATATGTGGGGGTAAACCACTGTTTGGGCGCATGGCAGAGCTCAGAAGGGAAGGAGCGCTAGATTTTACTGTTATGGTTTGCAAGTGCCATTACCCACAGGTGCCAAAACAGCAGAACCCCCTATAAGTGACCCTATTTTACGAATTCTTCCCCTCAATGAGTTCACCTAGGGGTGCAGTGATCATATTGACACCATGGGTGTGTCACAGTATTTTATACCATTGGGCAGTGAACACAAAATGACTACATTTTTACCATCAAAATTTTGTTTTAGCCAAAGATTTTACATTTTCACACAAGAAGTGGGTAAAAATGGCAACAAAATTTGTCCTACAATTTCTACCGAATGTGGCAATACCCCATATGTGGCTCTACAGTATTACTTAGCCATGTGGAGAGTCTCGGGAGGAGCGGAGCGCTATTTGCCTATTCAAGTGAATGTGTCTGTGCACATGTCAGTGTGTTTCCATGGACTGTGTGTTCGTGGGCAAAACACAGTGACATGTCTGTTATTTAATTCCACCACGGGCCATAAAAAGTTTCCGCACACGTTCATACACATAACACACATTAACCCCTTCCTGACATCCGACGTACTATCCCGTCCATGGGACCCGGGCCCCTATGCCCATGGACGGGATAGTACGTCTACCGCGATCAGCGGCGCCCACGTGGTGAGCGCCGCTGATCGCGGCCGGGTGTCAGCTGATTATCACAGCTGACACCCGGCACAATGTGTCAGGGGCGGTCATGGACCGCCCCCGACACGTTAACCCCTTGCACACCGCGATCAAATTGGGGGTTAAAGGGAAGCAGCGGCAGGGAGGGGGCTCCCTCCGTGCTTCCCTGAGCCCCCCACGGCAGCGCAATGTGCAGCGCTGCTGCCGGGGGCTCCTTTCCTGCAGGCCCCCGAATCCAAGATGGCGACGGGGGCCTGCAGGAAGCTGGCTTCCTCAGTGCCTGCAAAGCGCAGGCATGAGGAAGCCTTGTGCACTGCCTGTGACAGATCGCTGATCTGTCACAGTGATCTGTGATGTGACAGATCAGCGATCTGTCACAGAACAGTGATGTCCCACCTGGGACTATTTAATAAAGTAAAAAAAAAATAAAAAAAAGTGTTAAAATAATTTTAAAAAAATCGCTAAATAAATTACAAAAAAAAAAATATTCCCCCAAATAAATCCATTTTTTGAAAATAAAAAAAAAACAATGAAAGTACACATATTAGGTATCGCCGCGTCCGTAACGACCCGCCCTATAAAACTGTCCCATTAGTTAACCCCTTTAGCGAACCCCTTAAAAAATAAAAAACGAAGCAAAAAATAATTTATCATACCGCCAAACAAAAAGTGTAATAACGCGCGATCAAAAAGACGCATATAAATATCCATGGTACCGCTGAAAACGTCATCTTGTCCCGCAAAAAACGAGCCGCCACACAGCATCATCAGCGAAAAAATAAAAAAACAGCCCTTGACACTCATGTTATCACATCCCCGACGTGACATGTAATCTTGTGTCATTAAACATTCACACCAATCCCGTTGAGTGCGACCCTTTTCTCTTGGATTGTCCTACTGGTCTGCTACGAGGTCAAGCACCCGGGATCCTGGATGTGAGCGTACCGCCGGCTGCAAACTACTGATCCCAGCATGGTAACAGCGGTGCCGCCCGCTTCTCTTTGTCTTAGAAAAAATAAAAAAGTTATAGCTCGCAGAATAAAGCGATGCAAAAATAATTATTTTTTATATAAAATAGTTTTCATTGCATAAAACCGACAAAACATAAAAAACGACCTAAATGAGGTATCGCTATAACCGTACTGACCCGAAGAATAAAACCGCTTTATCAATTTTACCGCGCGCGGAACGGTGTAAACGCACCCCCCCAAAAGAAATTCATGAAACGCTGGTTTTTGTTCATTCTGCGTCCCAAAAATCGGAATAAAAAGCGATCAAAAAATGTCACGTGCCCGAAAATGGTACCAATAAAAACGTCAACTCGTCCCGCAAAAAATAAGACCTCACATGACTCGGTGGATCAAAATACGGAAAAATTATAGCTCTCAATATGTGGTGATGCAAAAACTATTTTTACAATAAAAAGCGTCTTTTAGCGTGCGACAGCCGCCAAACATAAAAACCGCCATAAATAGTAAATCAAACCCCCCGTTATCACCCCCTTAGTTAGGGAAAAATAATAAAATAAAAAAATGTATTTATTTCCATTTTTCCATTACGGCTAGGGTTAGGGTTAGGGCTGAGATTAGGGTTAGGGGTGTGTTGGGGTTCGGGTTGGAGTTAGAATTGGGGGGTTTCCACTGTTTGGGCACATCAGGGGCTCTCCAAATGCAACATGGTGTCTGATTTCAATTCCAGCCAATTCTGAGTTGAAAAAGTCAAATGGTGCTCCTTCCCTTCCAAGCTCTGGCATGCGCCCAAACAGTGTTTTACCCCCACATGTAGGGTATCAGCCTACTCAGGACAAATTGCAAAACAATTTTTGGGGTCCAATTTCTCCTGTTACCCTTAGGAAAATAAAAAATTGGGGGCAAAAATATCATTTTTGTGGAAAAAAAATGATTTTTTTTATTTTCACGTCCGAGTGTTATAAAATTCTGTGAAGCACTTGGGGGTTCAAAGTGCTCACCACACATCTAGATAAGTTCCGTGGGGGGTCTAGTGTCCAAAATGGGGTCACTTGTGGGGAGTTTCAATAGTTTAGGTACATCAGGGGCTCTCCAAACGCACATGACACCCGCAGACCATTCCATCAAAGTCTGCATTCCAAAACGTCACTACTTCCCTTCCGAGCCCCGACGTGTGTCCATACAGTAGTTTTCTCCCACATATGGGGTGTCAGCGTACTCATGACAAATTGGACAACAACTTTTGGGGTCCAATTTCTCCTGTTACCCTTGGGAAAATGAAAAAATTGGGGACTAATTGATCATGTTTGTGGAAAAAATACATTTTTTTTATTTTCATGCCCGGGCATTATAAACTTCTGTGAAGCCCTTGGGGGTTCAAAGTGCTCACCACACATCTAGATAAGTTCCTTAGGGGGTCTCATTTCCAAAATGGGGTCATTTGTTGGGGGTTTCCACTGTTTAGGTACATCAGGGGTTTTCCAATCGCGACATGGTGTCTGATCTCAATTCCAGCCAAAAACGTCAAATGGCGCTGCTTCCCTTCCGAGCTCTCCCATGCGCCCAAATAGTGGTTTACCCCCACATGTGGGGTATCAGCGTACTCAGGACAAATTGCACAATAGCTTTTAGGGTCCTGTTACCCTTGGAAAAATAAGAATTGAGGGTGAAACGATCATTTTTGTGGAAAAAATATGATTTTTTAATTGTACTGCTGTACGTTATAAACTTCTGTAAAGCTCTTGTGGGTTCAAAGTTCTCACCACATATCTAGATAAGTTCCTTGGGGGGTCTAGTTTCCAAAATGGGGTCACTTGTAGGGGGTTTCCACTGTTTAGGTACATCAGGGACTCTCCAAACGTGACATGGCGTCCGATCTGAATTCCAGACAATTTTGCATTGAAAAAGTCAAACGGCGCTCCTTCCATTCTGAGCTCTGCCATGCGCCGAAACAGTCGTTCCCCCCCACATATCAGGTATCAGCGTACTCAGGACAAATTGCACAATAACTTTTGCAGTCCAATTTCTCCTGTTACCCTTGGTTAAATATTCAAAAAAATTCCTGTGATGCACCTAAAGGGTTAATAAACTTCTTGAATGTGGTTTTGAGCACCTTAAGAGGTGCAGTTTTTAGAATGGTGTCACTTTTGGGTATTTTCTATCATATAGATCCCTCAAAGTGGCTTCAAATGTGATGTGGTCCGTAAAAATAAAATTGTGTTGTAAAAATGAGAAATCGCTGGTCAGCTTTTAACCCTTATAACTTCCTAACAAAAAAAAAATTTTGGTTCCAAAATTGTGCTGATGTAAAGTAAACATGTGGGAAATGTTAGTTATCAAGTTTTTTGGGTGCCATATCTCTGTGATTTAAGGGCATAAAAATTCAAAGTTGGAAAATTGCGAAATTTTCGCCAAATTTCCGTTTTTCTCACAAATAAACGCAAGTTATTTGAATGAAATTTTACCACTAACATGAAGTACAATATGTCACGAGAAAACAATGTCAGAATCACCGGGATCCATGGAAGCGTTCCAGAGTTATGACCTCATAAAGGTACAGTGGTCAGAATTGTAAAAATTGGCCCGGTCATGAACGTGCAAACCACCCTTGGGGGTGAAGGGGTTAATGTCCTCCATGTGACACACGTCAGCGCTGGGGAAGAAGCGATACAGTAAGCGCTGTTCCCCGGCACCGGGTGCTGACCACGGCTCTCATAATTCTCCCCTGCTCTGCCGGTGAGCAGGGAAGAATGATGAGTTACATTTAAGTAATAAGAGACAGCAGGAGGCGGCTGATGAGACTATTACCCCATCAGCCTACTCATGCTGCTGCAAATAACAGTGACAGCAGGTGCTGCGGATGGGAGTATTCATCTGCCGCTCCTACGCTGTAAATAAATACGGTAATTAAAAAAAAAAAAAAAAAAAAGTGTGGGTTCCCCCCCTATTTTTGATAACCAGCCAGACAAAACTCACAGCTGGGGGTGCAACCCTCAGCTGTCAGCTTCAGCAAGGCTAGTTATCAAGAATAGAGGGGTCCCCATGATGTATTTTTAATTATTTAAATAAAATAAACGGCGTGGGGTCCCCCCTATTTTTGACAACCATCCTTGCTAAAGCAGACAACTGCGGGCTGGTATTCTCAGGCTAGTAAGGGGCCATGGATATTGAGCCCCCCAGCATAAAAATAGTAGCCAAGAAAAGGCACATCTATTAGATGTGCCTTTTCTGGCGCTTTGTCTGGCTCTTCCCACTTGCCTTGTAGCGGTGGAAAGTGGGGTAATATTTGCCATGTGGCAGTGGGGTTCTTATCTGTGGGGTTGATGACACCTTTGTATTGTCTGGTGACTTCAAGCCCACGGCTTAGTAATGGAGAGGTCTATAAGGCTTCTTTTACACATGACGTGTTTTTTGAGGCCCGTTTTTGCGGGCCGTATCACCGCATTTTTTATGGTCTGCCGCAATAAAGCACCACAAAAAACTTGTGGATCACCGTTTTTCATGTTTTCAATACTATGGAAATAGTATTGGGAAAAAAACGGCATTCCGCAAAACTGGAATTCACGGTGCATCGCAAAAACAAACTTCCGTTTGTTTTTGTGGCCCCATTGATTTCCAATGGGGGCCGTGTCTGTACGCCGTGACAAAGATCAAGCAGGCTCGATCTTTTTTCATGGCCGCAAATACGGCCGTACGGCACACGGCGCACCGTGGAATTTTTGCAGGCCGATTTTGCGGCCCAATAGAAATCTATTGGGGCCACAAAAACGGCCCGCAAAAACATGGTAAGTGTAAAAGAAACCTAAGACACCCATCCATTACTAATCCTATAGTTGTATTGTACATAAACACAAACACCCAGAATTAAGTCGTTTATTTGAAAAAAATGACACTCCTTTATTAATCTCAATTAAACCATACTTACAACCACGACTAATCCAAGTGAAGCCCTCGATCTGTAATAAAGATAAAATATAAAAGCAACAATATACCATACCTGTCCATCGCTCTGTCCCACGCCTTAATCCATGTCTGGGGGATATACAGTTTTCAACGTGGACGGTGCCAAGATGCTGAAAAATAACTGGTGAATGAGATGCTGGGAATGCAGCATCAGTAACCGAGGATGATGTCATAGAGGTTACCTTCGGTCACTGAGCTCCTTTCCCAGCCGGGCTGAGCTGCAATCGGATCCCTGCTAGCACAGTGAGCGCTCACAGTGCTAGCGGGAATCTCACCCCGACTGGCAACGCAGCGTCGTAACCGAGGGTGAGGTCATAGAGGTTACCTTCGGTCACTGAACTCTGTTCCCAGCCGGGTTGAGCAATGGTGACCAGCAGAGCAGGGGAGAATGATGAGAGCCGTGTTCAGCATTCGGCACCGGGGAATAGTGCTTGCTGTAACGCTTCTTCCCTGGCGCCTGTCCTTGTGGTACTGATGCGGCAAGTATTACACACACACACGGACACTGATATCTCCGGTACCGGAAATTTCGGGACGTATGAAAGAGGCCTTATAGCGTGTTTTTATGTTTTCCTGCTGTCACCAGCTAAAAGACTCTATTTTTATTGCAAAAAATAGTTTTTGCATCACCACATATTGAGAGCTATAATTTTTCCATATTTTGGCCCGCAGAGTCATGTGAGGTCTTGTTTTTTGCAGGACGAGCTGACGTTTCTATTTTTTATTTTATTTATTTATTTTTTTGGGGCGGGGGGGCGTTTGTTCCGCGTGTGGTAAGAATTGATTATGCAGTTTTATTCTTCGGTTCAGTGTGATTGCAGTGATACCTCATTTATATTTTGTTTTGCCGCTTTTATAGAATGAAAACTATTTTATAGAAAGAATAATTATTTTTGCATCGCTTTTTACTGAGCGCTATAACTTTTTTTATTTTTCCGCTCATGGAGCTGTATGACGGCTTGTTTTTTTGCGGAACAAGATGACGTTTTCAGCTGTACCATGTTTATTTATATCTTTTTGATTGTGTGTAATTTCGCTTTTTGTTTCGTGGTATGACTATAAAGCATTGTTTTTTTGCCTTGTGTTTTTTTTTTTTTTTTTTTTTTAATGGTGTTCACTAAAGGGGTTAACTAGTGGGAGCGTTTTATACGTCGGGTCGTTGCTGATGCGGCAATACCAAATATGTGTGCTTTTATTGTTTAGATATTTTTTTAATTCAAATATTTTTTTAGTGATATATTAATTTTTTTTATTTTTAAAAAAAATATTTTTACAATTATCAAAAACATTTTTTTTTTAACTTTTTTCCTAACTTTTACTTTTTGTCCCACTATGGGACAATCATTTTTTTTGCAGGCTGATCGCTTCTATAGCATGCAGATGAAGCAGCATCTGCATACCATAGAAGCTGTGAGCGCTGCACTGACACAGGGAGACTTGCTGATCATGCATTGCGCATGAGGAACAAGTTTCCTAACTCTCATGCTCAGCCAGATGTCATCATGATGACATCTGCTCACCATGGCAACGATCGGGACCCTGCATCACGCCGTGAGACCTCCGATCCAAAGGCAGAGGGGCTGATAGCCCTGCGCCGGCTCCCGGAATGCTGGAATCTTGTTTGATCGCAGTATTTTGGGGGTTAAAGTGCATTACACTTCTATGTGGGGATATAAGAAGGTCTGGAATCGAGCGCTTTGTCATCATTGCTGGAGTACTTCAGGGTGAATTTGCCATGTCGCTTCCTAACATTCCTTTAAGCCTGCCCTATACAGTCATAAAATTTATGAATTTATGGGAAAAGAATATACAGTCTTAAAAAAACAATGCATGGAAACATTTGAGAATAGCTACTCTTCACTTAGGCAGCCTGAAATATTGTCATGCACAGCAGGTAAGACATCTTCTTTAAAGGTTGTTCTTGCAGTAAAGGTTAATGGAGGTTTTGAGGGATTTCCCTAATGGATAAGTTAAGTGGAGTGGCTCTGTGAAGGATGGGAATTGGAGTTATCAGACTTCACACAGCAGAGATAATATGCTTTGCTGCTGGCACCAATGCACACTATGGTCTAGGACAGTTTATAATAGTGAGACTTCAGCATTTTAATGAGAACTGCTTTTCACAGCAAGCTCAACAAGACACGCTCGAGAATGCAATATCCCAAAGTCATCGCTGTAATAGCGGTTAAGAAATGCAAAAAACCAACGGGGAACAGCTAACATGCAGATAAGCTTCAGGTTCTCCAAAAAGAGCAGCATTTATGTAAAAGGAGTAAAAAAAAAAAATTAATGTACTCAAGACATTGCTGTTAATTAATGCTTGTCTATACACACCTTAAAGGAAATATGACAGCTCAACAGCAAGTCTATGGAGTCAATATGCCAAAGTTTTGACTGCTTAAAGGGAATTTGTCAGCAGTTTTTTATATGGAATCTGAGAGCAGCATAATGTAGGGACTCAAGAGCCTGTCCCTTGTTCACCAAATTATTTGTAAAAATGTTCCCACAAAGCTGCGCGGCAGTCCAACCCCATCTATCATTAACCTGATTGCCACAATATCAGTGAAATCAGGAAAAACAGAGAAAAACACCAGAATTTATGAATCTCATGTGATGTACCAATTCTGGGTACTAGAATTTATGAATCTCATGTGATGTACCAATTGTGGGTACTAGTGATAAGACAAGCACAAATTACTTTGGGCCCAATTCGTCAAGGTGTTTTCAGTAGAATTCTGGTGTAAAAGGCCTTTTAATGGGGCAGAATTTTTTGTGGAAATTGGAGTTGCACAATCATTTTGTGACTTTTGGCATTTTTTCTCAAGTTTAGTGGACAGAGCTTGGATTGGGTGTGGTGAAGCCTGCCTGCAAATTCATATAAATTTATGATACTTAAAGAGGTGGTCCCATGAACAGAAGTTCATTTTAATTAATAGATCTTGTAATGATGATAATTTCCACAATTGGATGTTTTTAAATAAAATGTTCCTGTGCCGAGATAATATTTTAAATGTGCCCTTGCTGTGTACTGGCTCTGTCTCACCATACAGGAACATGGTCTGATCATACCACATCTCCAGGGCAGGGGGGGAACCAAAAGAGTATACAGACAGGACAGCTTGGGATCACAGCTGCAAGTTAGGAAAAACATTTCAATGCCTGTTTAAAAATTTGTTTAACCTCACAGAAAGAATCAGCTGTGATCCCATGCTGTCCTGTCTTGTATACTCCTTTGCTTAACTTTTCTTACATGGAGGGGGGGGGACAGTATAGCAGAGCTGTCAGGTCTATGAGAGAACTACAACTGTAGATGAGTTTGCAATGAGACAATGTATTGCTTTACTGTCTTTCTATCCACACTGGCTGTCTGTGGAATGAAAGTTGAAAAAGTGTTGAAATCAGGCACAATTCTGCATCAGAGGTGACAGTACTGTGATAGGAGTGCTACAGCTGCTGATGTGTTTGTAATAAGACAAATATCAGTTCTGATTGTGATTATAATTGGCAGTCATTACACATCACACCGGTATCTCATCGTTTCATTTAATATAAGGTCTGTAAGAGGATTCTCATGCAGATCAGTGTTCTGCCCATAAAGGTACTGTCACACTAAGCAATATCGCTAGCAATATCGCTATAACTTGTGACGTTATAGCGATATTGCTAGCGATATCGCTATGTCTGATACTTACAACCGGCTCCCCCGCTGGTTATTGCTGATCGCGCGAGAACGTCCAGGACTGTTTCTCGTCGTCAGCTTCCTGTGGAGAGACGAGCGTGGAGCCGGGCGGGAGGACGTCAGGATCGCCTAGTGTGACAGGTAAGTAGCGACCCCCGTCCCCAGCGATGTCGCTGGTGAGATCTGCCTGTGTGACAGCTCACTAGCGACCACTTAGCGATGTACCAGCGATGCTGACCGCGTCATATCGCTGGTCGGGATCGCTGGTACATCGCTAAGTGTGAGAGTACCTTAAGTCTTCACAGCTCAAAAACATTTTGGATTTCTCTAGAAAAAAAGACATCGGATTCAACTTTTTATAATCTACACCACGTTCCAAATTAGAAAAAAGCCATTTTTCTGTGTTTTTTTTTTTTTTTTTTTTTTTTTTACTAAATGGTCAATGCAAATGAGTGAGTATAATATTCAAATCATCAACCGTTAAAAATATAAATCACATTTTATTGGCCAAACCTCCCAATGATAACAGTAACTTTTCAAAACAAAAAACCCCTCAAAATGCAGTGCTCCAAATTATTTTGGACAACAGAGTTCCCAAACATATTGTAGGTTATAAAGAAATGTACCGTAAATGGTCAATTGTTGAATTTGCAGCATTAAGCGATCACATTTACTGAAATCAAGAGCTCTTTCAATCAAAAGCATCTTAACATGCCAAATTACATCTTAACATTGGACCCGTTCTTTGCTGTCGCCTTCATTGAACTTGTGATATTTTGGATGGTTTTTGCTTGAATTTCTTTGCAGGATGTCAACTGCTGTTTTGATGTGAGCTTCCTCCCACCTCAATATCTTTTGTTTTAGGACACTCCAAAGGTTCTCAATAGAGTTGAGGTCAGGGGTGGATTTTGGCCATAAAATGCATTTCTCTCCTTTTTATGCCCATAGCAGCTAGTGACTCAACGGTATTATTTGCAGCTTGTGATTGTGCATGTATGAAGATGATTTTGCTTTAAACAAATTTGGACAGGCAGTTTGGTATTTTACACACTGTGGATCCTCATAAAATCTTAGACCTTTGTTTCTGCGTTTAAGCATAATACACTATTTTTATTCAAGATTCCCCTTGTAACTGGTATATTGGCACTAGTTACAGGGGAAATTTGGCAAACTGGCTGTGAGGGACGACGGAGATGTCCCTTCTGGAATATGCCCCCACCTTGGCATTCCCCCAGGCCATAAAAAGCAATGCAATGTTTTTCTTTAATTAAAAACTCTTTGAAGCTCTTAACACAAGGGTGCAGTTTTTTTTTTGTATCTGCAGCCAGCTGGCTCTTTGTCTGACGGAAGCACATGGAAACACCGCCGTACAAGTCACATTAGGCTCTGAGGTATTGAATCTGGAAAATGACCTTTGATGACAGAATGCAATATCTTTGAGCCTAGCCGAGCACATAATCCGCATCAGCATTCTTTCCCCCATATGCCCGTGCCCGGCAGCCACCTGTATCACTCAGCGTTATTGAGTTATAAAGCATAGCTACCAGTAATTACATACGGTAGGCATATTTAGTTACTATGCGCAGATAAAATCCAGCGGAACCCATTGGCAACGCCACCGACCCACTCAGAGATTCGGGCGAAAAGTTATGGGCCATCCACAATTCTAGGCAGAAAATCTTATTCTCAGACATAGGAGGAGGGAGGCAGTCCAGCCCAGGCGTGGCAGCAGAGTGTGGGAGGGAACAGCCTAGTAGATATAAGGCAATCCCTCATTTTGGACTTAGTTTTCTAATGGCAGGAGGATACGTTAGCCTACGCAGTCAGGAAAGCCTGTAACTAAGATTTGAACCTGTGATCCATCAGTGACTCCCTGTCGTCACATACTACATAACACAGTGATTGCTACCTATCTATACCTTATCCTCGTACTACACTCGTGACCGTATATCAGTATATTGTTCTTGTAAATATATACCTGTATATTTGTAGTGCGCCTTTTCAGCAATTAAATATAAAATTAATCTTTGGCTACTCTTTTATCTCGATTTCATGAATCCCCACGTCCGCACACTCGGTTGGTCAATTGTACGCTACCCAAGTTGGTTTCTGACCAGATAAGCCTACTGTCAGACGGGGCTTATGTTGAACGAGGAACTATTGGCAGAATGCCGTACTGTTTTAGTGAGGAACTCTGGCAGTGATGTCCGGGAGGTTTAAATATATATCCCCAGCCTGGACTGGTGATATATATCCCCCTCACTGGGAGCGCCTCACTAACTCGTACCTATAAGGGAAGCCTTTCCGGCGACTACTTGCCCTCGATGCAGTTCCCTGACTGACCTGGAGGAAATGGTGGTTCCAGAGATCCGATCCCTGCGGTTCCTTCTCTTCCCCTCCCTCGAGGTAAGCAAAGTGGACGCCCCCCCCCCTTCCCCTTTGAGACCCCTCACACTTGCTACATAGCATAGCTGACCAGGTCTCCTAGAACCTAGCATCTCTTGCACCCACTCTACACCCAGTGATCACATGACCACTATGTCCAGAGGAAGAAGCACTGACCATGCTTCCTAATCTGTATACACAATCGCTGGTTCAGCCTTGTGTATAGAGTGGCCAGAAAAGCAAACATGTCTGCTGCCTTTTGTGGGGGAGTCTGGCTGTGTCTGACAGCTGGCTCCCCACCCTCACAGCTGCACAGTCTTGCTTGTAATGCATTGATGTTCTAGAACATCAGTGCAGAGTAAAATGACACCTGATGCACAGAATGAAAGTTATTAGTGTGTTCTGGACACCATTGATGTCTGCCTCATGATTGTATTGTAAGCCAAAATCAGGAGTGGAACAGTGAGAGGAAAAGTATAGTAATAATAATAATAATAAATTTTATTTTTATAGCGCCGACATATTCCGCAGCACTTTACATTTCAGAGGGGATTTGTACAGACAATAGACATTACAGCATAACAATAATCACATACAGTAGATTATAACAAATACCAAGAGGAGTGAGGGCCCTGCTCGCAAGCTTACAGTCTATGAGGAAAGAGGTAGACACGAAAGGTGGGTGGTAACAGTTGCCCTGATTGTATGGACCAGCCATAATGTTAAGTGTGTAACAGTACAGACACAGAGGGCTAATGGATGCATAAAGCATGTGGGAACATGATGCTGGGAACCTGGTTATGGTAAAACTTTTGGCTCTGCCACACAGGGATAGGTTAGGTTAATGTGTTGAGGCGATAGGCCAGTCTGAATAAATGCGTTTTCAGGACACGCTTAAAATTGTGGGGATTGGGGACTAATCGTATTGACCTGGGAAGTGCATTCCAAAGAATTGGCGCGGCACGTGTAAAGTCTTGGAGACGGGAGTGGGAGGTTCTGACTATTGAGGATACTAACCTCAGGTCATCAGCAGAACGGAGGGCGCTGGTAGGGTGGTATACTGAAACAAGGGAGGAGATGTAGGGTGGTGCTGAGCCATGGAGGGCTTTGTGGGTGAGGGTAATAAGTTTATACTGAATTCTGGAGTGGATGGGTAGCCAGTGTAATGACTGGCACAAGGTAGAGGCATCGGTGTAACGATTGGTGAGGAATATGATCCTGGCTGCAGCATTCAAGACAGATTGGAGAGGGGAGAGTTTGGTAAGAGGGAGACCGATTAGAAGAGAGTTACAATAGTCGAGACGAGAATGAATAAGAGAAACAGTAAGAGTTTTTGCAGAGTCAAAAGTAAGAAAAGGTCGAATTCTAGAAATGTTTTTGAGGTGCAGATGACAAGAGCGAGCCAGTGATCGAATGTGGGGGGCAAAGGAAAGCTCGGAATCAAGTATGACCCCAAGACAGCGGGCATGTTGCTGGGGAGTAATAGTGGAACCACACACGGAAATGGCAATGTCGGGTGTAGGTACATTAGTAGCGGGAGGAAACACCAGGAGTTCAGTCTTTGACAGGTTCAGTTTCAGATATAGTGAGGACATGATATTAGACACAGCGTTTAGACAATCGCCAGTGTTTTCTAGAAAGGCTGGCGTGATGTCAGGAGAAGAAGCGTATAATTGGGTGTCATCAGCATAGAGATGGTACTGGAAACCAAATCTACTGATTGTTTGACCAATAGGGGCAGTGTACAAGGAGAAGAGGAGGGGGCCTAGAACCGATCCTTGAGGAACCCCAACAGTAAGGGGAAGGTGAGAGGAGGAGGAACCGGCAAAAGAAACAGTAAAGGAGCGGTCGGAGAGATAGGAGGAGAACCAGGAGAGAACGGTGTCCTTGAGGCCAATGGAATGGAGCATAGTGAGGAGGAGCTGATGATCCACAGTGTCGAATGCTGCAGAGAGATCCAAGAGAATTAGCATGGAGTAATGACCATTTGATTTAGCTGTTAGCAGATCATTAGAGACTTTAGTGAGGGCAGTTTCAGTGGAGTGTAAAGAGCGGAAACCGGATTGGAGAGGGTCGAGAACAGAGTTTTCTGAGAGATAGCGGATAAGACGGGAGTGGACCAGGCGTTCCAGGAGTTTAGAGATGAAGGGAAGATTAGAGACAGGTCTATAGTTAGCGGCACAGTTTTGGTCGAGGGATGGTTTTTTAAGTAGTGGATGTATGATGGCATGCTTAAATGAGGAGGGAAAAATACCAGAAGAGAGAGAGAGGTTAAATATTTTAGTTAGGTGAGGGGTGACAGCAGGGGAAAGGGACTGGAGGAGATGTGATGGAAATGGGTCACTGGTGCAAGTAGTTGGGCGAGAAGATGCAAGGAGCCTGCTTACTTCTTCTGTGACTGGTTCAAAATCAGAGAGTGAGTTAGATGCAGTGGGGGAGGGAGGACAGTGCATGGTATGAGGGGATTTGGAGATAATTTCCTGTCGGATCTGGTCAATTTTTTCTTTGAAGTAATTGGCCAGATCGTCAGCTCGGAGCTCCGTGGTTGGGGCCTGTACTCTTGGATTGAGTAGAGAATGAAAAGTGTCAAAGAGACGTTTCGGGTTATTGGACAGTGAGGTGATGAGGGTGTTGAAATAGGTTTGTTTGGAGAGGTGAAGGGCAGTGTTGTGTGTTCTAAGCATAAACTTAAAATAGATGAAATCTTCGTGTAGATTGGATTTTCTCCACAGACGTTCGGAGCACCTGGAGCACCGCTGCAGGAAATGTGTTTGCACCGTGTGCCAGGGTTGTCGCCGTCTGTGTTGTGGTGTTCAATTTATATGGGGTGCAAATTCATCCAGGGCACTTTGAAGTGTTTCATTGTAATGCTTCAATGCAGAATCAGGACATGAGAGGGAGGAGATAGGGGCCAATGAAGACTGCAAGTTCGTCAGAAGTTTCTGGGTGTTAATGGCCTGTATGTTTCTATAAGTCTGGACAGTGGGGGTGACCTGAGCAGCCTGGCAGTTCTTTATAGAGAATGAAAGAAGATTGTGGTCAGAGAGCGGGAGAGGGGAGTTTGCAAAATCATCCACTGCACAAAGCCGAGAGAAGACCAAGTCGAGGGAGTTTCCGTCTTCATGCGTTGGAGAATTAGTAAGCTGCGAAAGGCCAAATGAGGAGGTTAGAGATAAAAGGTGAGTAGCAGATGGGGAGAGGGGAAGAGCAATGGGGATGTTGAAATCTCCCATGATGAGGGTAGGGATGTCACAGGAGAGAAAATGTGGAAGCCAAGTGGCAAAATGATCCAGGAACTGATGGGAGGGGCCGGGAGGACGATACACCACCGCCACTCGCATGGAGAAGGGGGTGTAGAGTCTGACGGCATGGACCTCAAATACAAACACGTCACCACTTCTGCATCCATCACCCACTCCTGGTTTTGGCTTACAAATACTGAATAGGCGAATGTGGCCTCATACGTAGATCAAACTATAAGAATAGGATGTATTACTACTGTGGCTACTGGGAGGAGTGACCAGCCCTGTGACTACTAATTGAAGTACTATACCTGTGCTGCTTTCATGACTACAATTTTCCATAAAATTATTTTTTTGTTATGATTGTTGCAATAAATGTAAATATATGACAAAATGATCAATGGAGATGCCGGGTGTCTGACCCTATAGGTCGTTAGGATTTATGACCTATCCAAAGTATGAGCTATTAATATAATAGTAGTGAACCATCCCTTCAATGCTGACAAAATGTACACATTTTCTAAATTCTTGTTTTGGACTATTCTTCTGATCAGTTTCCGATAACGGCTAACTCCCCAAATCTCGATTCTGGCTGTTAAACGCTGGATACAGTTGATGTGAATTTATTCGTATGTCCCATTCCTTTGGCTGCATCAGTGGTCTGTGGCCATTGCACAGGAGCAGTAAAACCACCTGTTGCCGGCCTTCATCACCCCGTCCCTTCCTTCGTTTAGTCGGCCTGATGTGATATCGCATGCATGTCATTGCACATCATTGATGCCGTGTCGGGTCAGCTAATGAAAAGAAGAGCTGATCTGATGGCAGGTAAGAGGTGCTCCTCACGCTTTTGTGCAGTGGCCACATGGGTGCAGCAGCCAATAAAATAGGATGGGAGAGGGGTGTAGGGTGAAGAGGATTCTTTTATTATTAACATTAGCTTTAATAAAACAGTGCTTTCAACCACATCCTTTTTAGTTTATTTTCAATCTATTATTTACTTCATTTAGATTAGATCATAAATAATTCTTCGGTGAAGCATTAGGTTTCCTAGCGATATATAAAACTGCCACTATATGTACCCTTAGGTGTTTTGTTTTCTTTAATAATGAATGATTTACATGCTTTTGACAAAGAAACAAGTGACAGTTTAAGGGGTTGATCACTTTGTTTATAAATGTGGTGGGTGCATGAGGACATGAACATGTGGAGCTAATGTATCAGTCTTAAAGGACCAACTCTTACACTTGTTAGTGCCGCTTTCTGCCCGGGCGGCACAGTTCTGTCCATGCAATGACCATGACTCCTGATGGAGGAACATGTGACCAGACCTATCCAATCGGCCTCCAATTATAAATCAGATTTCCTAAGTAAGGTGTTTTTCAATTGGAGGAGATCTGGTCACATGCAGTAGTTTTGAGAATAGGAGTTTGTGAGTCAGACGGACAACATTTCACAAAGGAGAACATGTAATCACTGACGGCCATGCCCCTAGGATTCTGTTAAGTAACATTACATAGATGGACAGATGTAGTGGAGAGACTCTCATGATACTTTGAAAGGGTTTGTCTGTGGCAAAATCATACTGAGAGTCTCCAGCCGTATTGTTCGTATTTTGTTCCGTTAGAGCCAAATGCCTTTTAAGGCCCTGATGCTTTTCTTCTGTACAGCTGCATGTAATATTTCTGGCACATGTATGGCATTCTTTCCCCTTGTTTACTAAAATTTATAAGAAGGCATCTGGTTAATATTAAAGGGGTTTCCCCGCGAACAAAAGTTTATTGTAATCAATAGATCTTAAAGTACAATTAGATGTATTTAAATAAAATGTTCCAGGGCTGAGATAATCTTATAACTGTGTACTGGCTGTGTCTGACCGTACAGGAACATGGTCTGATCACACCACAGCACCTGGGCAGGGGAGGAAGCAAAAGTATATATAGACAAGACAGCATGGGATCACAGCTGATTATTTTTTGTTTTGAGGTAAATCATTGTTTAAAAACAGAGAAATGTTTTACCTCACAGAATCAGCTGTGACCCTGTGCTGTCCTGTCTGTATACTCTCTTTTGCTTTCTCCTCTGCCCAGAAGCTGTGGTATGATCAGACCATGATCCTGTATGGTCAGACACAGCCATTTTTCCCACTTTTTTTTTCTTTGTGCATCAAATCTGTGTTTACTGGACCGATCTAAATATGTCCAATAGGTGCAAAAGTCATAACAAGAACAGGAAAACACCAGTGGTGCCACCCAGCAGCCCAGCCCAAACGCAGGTTTCCCATATTAAGTGCTTTCTCACGGGAATGAGTATTACAACATTGTCAAAGACCTTTTTATCTCATTGGTCGCCAGTCAGATGACCGATTAGTTGATCTTGGTTGGCCAATAGGTATGGCTTTATTGGCGCTTGAGTGCCGCGTTCTCCAGGTCCTGCGCCGGCAGCAGGCGTGTAACATCACGGCTCATGCGCCTTGCGCGGGGGGAGGGGAACAAAGTTCCAGAAGCCTCTGGGCATGATGCGTAGGAGGTAACAGACGCCGCACCAGACACAGGAGAAGGCAGCGGCACACACTTGCACCGTCAAAAGAGAAATGGATACCACCGCATTGTCCGAATTGAAGTTTACAAAAATCATACACCAAAAAATACATGTATCACAAGTAACAGTCAGGTGTAACTACACATACAGCATCAATATACACTCACTGGCCACTTTATTAGGTACACCATGCTAGTAAGGGGTTGGACCCCCTTTTGCCTTCAGAACTGCCTCAATTCTTCGTGGCAGAGATTCAACAAGGTGCTGGAAGCATTCCTCAGACATTTTGGACCATATTGACATGATGGCATCACACAGTTGGCGCAGATTTGTCGGCTGCACATCCCTGATGCAAATCTCCCGTTCCACCACATCCCAAAGATGCTCTATTGGATTGAGATCTGGTGACTGAGGAGGCCATTTGAGTACAGTGAACTCATTGTCATGTTCAAGAAACCAATCTGAGATGATTCGAGCTTTATGACATGGCGCATTATCCTGCTGAAAGTAGCCATCAGATGTTGGGTACATTGTGGTCATAAAGGGATGGACATGGTCAGCAACAATACTCAGGTAGGCTGTGGCGTTGCAACGATGCTCAATTGGTACCAAGGGGCCCAAAGAGTGCCAAGAAAAAATTCCCCACACCATGACACCACCACCAGCCTGAACCGTTGATACAAGGCAGGATGGATCCATGCTTTCATGTTGTTTACGCCAAATTCTGACCCTACCATCCGAATGTCGCAGCAGAAATCGAGACTCATCAGACCAGGCAACGTTTTTCCAATCTTCTACTGTCCAATTTCGATGAGCTTGTGCAAATTGTAGCCTCAGTTTCCTGTTCTTAGCTGAGAGGAGTGGTACCCGGTGTGGTCTTCTGCTGCTGTAGCCCATCTGCCTCAAAGTTCGACGCACTGTGCGTTCAGAGATGCTCTTCTGCCTACCTTGGTTGTAACGGGTGGCAATTTGAGTCACTGTTGCCTTTCTATCAGCTCGAACCAGTCTGCCCATTCTCCTCTGACCTCTGGCATCAACAAGGCATTTCCGGCCACAGAACTGCCGCTCACTGGATTTTTTTTCTTTTTCGGACCATTCTCTGTAAACCCTAGAGATGGTTGTGCGTGAAAATCCCAGTAGATCAGCAGTTTCTGAAATACTCAGACCAGCCCTTCTGGCACCAACAATCATGCCCCGTTCAAAGGCACTCAAATCACCTTTCTTCCCCATAGTGATGTTCGGTTTGAACTGCAGGAGATTGTCTTGACCATGTCTACATGCCTAAATGCACTGAGTTGCCGCCATGTGATTGGCTGATTAGAAATTAAGTCTTAACACACAGTTGGACAGGTGTACCTAATAAAGTGGCCAGTGAGTGTATGTAGTAATGCCATTACACAATATGGTTCCTTTTGGGCACCATGCATAAGGATGCAGATCCAATCAGATGACAATGGATGGGAGAGTATAGTAGGTCAGTGGCGATGTACGATAGTCATAACTATTAATGGAGAGGTGACAAAAACAAAACAATAAGAAAGATTAAAAACGAGAAATAAAAAAAATTAAAATAATTTTCAGGTCAGAGGGTGAGTTATGGAACATCAAAAATTATATACACATATTAATTAATATAAGAAGGAAGAGAAACTAATGTCTCATTTAAGCCCTTAGCGTCATGGTGTCAAGTTTCACAATCCAGTTTGTTTCCCGTTGTGCTAAAAGTTTTTAAGTTGTTACCACCTCTGATTCCCATATGTAGGAGGCTCTCAATCCTAGCCATAATTGTGATGCACTTTGAAATGGCCGGGGATTGTGAGCCTAAATGAGACCCTTTGTTTCTCTTCCTTATAATATATTATTAATATCTTTTTTTGATGTTCCATTACTCACCCCCTGACTTGATCTGGATTCTTTTAACTTTTTTTTTTTAATTTCTTGTTTTTAGTCTTTATTGTTTTGTTTTTGTTACTGTTAGGCCATGTGCACACGATGCAGATATCCAGCGGATCCGCAGCGGATTTTACCGCGCAGAAACGTTGCATATTGGCATTATGATGTACAGTAGCATGTTAATAGAAAAAAAAAAAAACGCTGTGTAGACGCTGCAGATTTTTCCGCGCGGTTTTCTTGTGGTTCAAAATATGCAGCATGTCACTTCTTTTGTGCGGTTTTCCACCTGCTCCATTCTCCAAATCCGCAGGGGGAAAACGACAGGGGAAAACCACACGAAATCCACAGGAAAAATGCAGGTCATTTGACCTGCGGATTTCTTCAATTCTGCGCGGAAAAATCCGCAGGGCAAAAAAAGTACGTGTGCACTTAGCCTAAATGCAGCCAGGGTGGTAGTCATGGCAACTGGCTGTTCTGTTCCCACACCCTTGCACCTCACAAATGAAACAAGTCCTTTCAGCTCTGCATGGTGTACTGTACTCCAGCTGCTGGAGTTTCCGCCATCCCTGTTACTTCAGCCTCTGATGCACAAGTCCTATAAATCACTCGGTACTCCATGTTCTTGCTCAACAGTGTAACTTTACTTAACAATAAAACAGTCTTTACTTTGGCAGCACACATGACATACAGAATCTTCCTTCCTTTATTTCCCTGTCATGCGGACAGTCCCTATTCTTACTAGCAGCTTCCTCTGCCCAGCGATCCCGGCCGTATGTTTTGGATAGTCCGTGTCCCCCCTGTTTTTCCCGTCACCAGCTTCTTATTTATCAGCCCCTTGTCCGGCTCCATTGGGAAGAGGTGCCAGGAACACATCACTGCGACTCCCACCCTGGTCATAGACCCCGGATCCTGATTGGGGATGATCCCTTCAAGCTGGTGCCCGTTTGCACTGTTCGCTGCCTGAGACCCTATCTGCTACAACAGCTTTATCCCCACTGCTATGATCCTCTGTTCTTTCACTGCTCACACGTCCTGCCCGTGTACAGACTGCCCGGGCTTCTGAACCCAAACAGGAAGCTACAAGTCCCTGCTCTGTTACCCCTCCCAGTAAATTAACCCCTGTGCCGCCTATCTCCTAACCTATGCTATTTCCTACCACTAATGTCCCCCCCCCCCTTGTATTCTATCTCAATACTATACTATATAAGTTCCCACTCTAATCCTACAGACAGTACATAACATTACAATATAGAAACATTACATATCACACCAATAACATTTAGTCATGAGTTGCCACAGATGACCGTGTAGGCCGCGCCCGGAAGAGAGGAGGCACGTAAGGTTCCCCACCACCACCTTACATCGCCAACCCTTTTAATAGTTATGACTATCATGCATTGACCTACTATACTCTCCCATCCGTTGTCATCTGATTGGATCTGCATCCTTATGTATGACACCCGAAACGAACCATATTGTGTAATGACATTCTTACATATATGGATGATGTATATGTAGTTACACCTGACTGTTACTTGTGATACATGTATTTTTTGATTTTTGTATACTTTATTTCTGATAATGAAGTGGTATCTATTTCTCTTATGGCAGTGCGCAGGCGTGTTGTGCTGCTGCCTTCTTTTGTGTCTACTGCGGCATCTGTTACCTCCTGCGCATGCTCGGAGGCTTCTTGAACTTTGTTCACCCCCTGAGCATGCACCGTGTTAGATGCCTGCTGCCAGCGCAGGACCTGGCGAGCGCAGCACGCATGCGCTAATAGAGCCTTGCCTGCACCTTGTTATGACTTTTGTACTTTTTTGACATATTTAGATCAATTTAACTTAATAAAAATAAAGTGTTTTAAACCACAATATTCCTTTTCTCTCCTCATTCCTATCGAATATGGAGTTGGTTGTTTCCCCATCTGGGATCTTTTGCACTATTAAAGTGCAACTTATGCTGCAGCAAAATGAAACCTAGTATTGTATTATACCTATATTTACCAGATCAAGCAATGTGGATGCTATTTCATGAACACTCATTCCCACTGTGAGATGCTGTTGAACAGCGCAATTATTTTCTCTATAAGCTTCTCCGAGGATACTGAAAAAAAAGCATGTAAAAACACAGTTGTGCGAAGGGCAGAATCAGATCTTTTCTGTGCTAACCAAATGCATTGAAAATGTTGCTTCAAATCAGCACTGAAAACAAAAAGCGGAAAATGCAGGAAGGCGATCCCTTAGGAGAACATCCTTCTCCTCATCAGGATCATGCCCACGTGTTGTAGGGAGGTCATACAGGCACGTGGAGGCCACACACGCTACTGAGCATCATTTCCTTGTGAGGCATTTCCACTGAAGTTGGATCGGCCTGTAATTTGATTTTCCACTTTGATTTTGAGTATCATTCATTATCCAGACTTCCATGAGATATTAATTTTGATTTACAGTGATCAATTTTTTTGTTTTATTATTCTCAAAGTAAGCCGAAAATGTGCGGATGGTACCCACGGTCTGGAGGAGAGGAGATTCTCCTCCAGGCTCTGGGTACCATATCCCTGTAAAACTAGAATTAAAATTCAAAATTTTTGATATTCTCACCTTCCGTCATCCCACACAGGGTTCCCGCCTGTCAGCCACGCTCCTGGCATCTTACGGACCCAGCGATGCTTTGCGACAATGACTTATGACGTAGCGGTATCGCGAGACTGCTACGTCATCAAAGGTCATTGTCGCAAGGCATCGCTGGGAACGGGAGTTGGTGGGAGCATCGCTGAGGCCTGGGAACGCTGCGTGGGACGCCGGAACGTGAGATTATCACGATTTTAATTTTTTAAATTATTTTAAACATATCTTTTACTACTGATGCTGCATATGCAGCCTCAATAGTAAAAAGTTAGTAACACTAGTCAAACACTACGTTTGACAAGTGTGACCAACCTGTCAATCAGTTCTCCAAGCGATGCTACAGATCGCTTGGAGAACGCTAGTATTCTGCAAGCTAATTATGGCTTGCAAAGCGCTGTTTTTTTGCGGAATTACACATCTGGATTTCTCACGTATTTCCCGCGGCAGGGAGTTGCGGAATTGCGACGGAAATTTCCGCGGCATTTCTGCGACGTGTGCACAAAGCCCTAATGACACTATATAAATGAGTGAAATAAAAATAGAATCATAATACTTTTATTACTGCATGCAAAGGTCATTCACTGTGCAGTTGCTATATGTTGTTGTTTTTACTGCCAAGAGAGCAGGTTTTGGCTGCATAGAAAAAAATGCTCTAAAAAACTCAGCTTGTGAACATGGCCTTACTTTATCTTTTACTCCCAGGAATTTTTCTACTTGTTTTCAAACCACTGTCAGAGAACTGCATGCATGAAAGGTTCCCTGTTACTTCTCCTGTCATGTCTCTTCTGATTATTCTGCCATGTAACTTTCCCTTGTTGTTCTTCTTGGAAATAAATTAATATGTTGACCACTAACAATGTGCTGACATTCTCTTATTTTTCTAACTTGTCTATTTATTCATAAATTTCTAGGAGGAAAAACATAGCAACAGACCGTGTTCTAAGAAGACATGTTATAGAATTATTTCAACGTGAAAACAAATATTTCCTAAAACAGACAAGTTCGGGGACCAGACCTGTCGCCTATAATGCCCGCTCTGTGATAATGCTAGGCATAGGGTTGTGTATTGCTATTACTGTACTCCAGCCTAAGCGTGGTGCGAGAGATGGCTCCTTAGCATGTCCTTCATTATAGTGGATCAGTGAACCTTAGATCCCTCATTTGTGCTGTAGTTATCAGATGGATGTTTTGACACTGATCATATTGATGGGGAAATGTACGGTACTTATTGTATTTAAAGATATAAAAGCAATCCTGTTAAACATTCATAGTAGCCGTCCAAAGCTGCTCCGTGTTTGGCTTCGCTGTGGTCTTTACTGCATTGCAGAAATTACTACCAACTAGCAGCTGCCAGCAAATAAATCTGCCAGCGTGTTAAATTACTGGATGAGACTGAAAAGGAGATTCCAGGCGGGCGAGAATGACATTGACAAGTAAAGGGAGATCTCTGGATGCCTTAATAAAAGCTATACGTCTACGCGTGAAAGAATAGGAATGTGGACACTGAAACTGCTGTAGCTTTCATATAGATCATAGCCATAAACGCTGCATTACCCACGGTACAGGACATATTAGCAGAGAAATGGCATACTGTACACTGTGTGGTCCTGTTTGTTAATTAACCTTTTTTTTATTGTTTATACAGTTGTGGCCAAAAGTATTGACACCCCTGCAATTCTGTCAGATAATACTCAGTTTCTTCCTGGAAATGATTGCAAACACAAATTCTTTGGTATTAATATATTCATTTAATTTGTCTTAAATGAAAAAAACACAAAAGAGAATGAAGCAAAAAGCAAAACATTGATCATTTCACACAAAACTCCAAAAATGGGCCAGACAAAAGTATTAGCACCCCTTGGTTGCACAACCTTTAGCCAAAATAACTGCAACCAACCGCTTCCGGTAACCATCAATTAGTTTCTTACAATGCTCTGCTGGAATTTTAGACCATTCTTCTTTGGCAAACTGCTCCAGGTCCCTGATATTAGAAGGGTGCCTTCTCCAAACTACCATTTTTAGATCTCTCCACACTGGTTCTATGGGATTCAGGTCTGGACTCATTGCTGGCCACTTTAGAAATCTCCAGTGCTTTCTCGCAAACCATTTTCTAGTGCTTTTTGAAGTGTGTTTTGGGTCATTGTCCTGCTGGAAGACCCATGACCTCAGAGGGAGACCCAGCTTTCTCACACTAGGCCCTACATTATGCTGCAAAATATGTTGGTAGTGTTCTGACTTCATAATGTCATGCACACGGTCAAGCAGTCCAGTGCCAGAGGCAGCAAAGCAACCCCAAAACATCAGGGAACCTCTGCCATGTTAGACTGTAGGGACCGTGTTCTTTTCTTTGAATGCCTTTTTTTTTCTCCTGTAAACTTTGTTGATGCCTTTGCCCAAAAAGCTCTACTTATGTCTCATCTGACCAGAGAACATTCTTCCAAAACGTTTTAGGCTTTTTCAGGTAAGTTTTGGCAAACTCCAGCCTGGCTTTTTTATGTCTCGGGGTAAGAAGTGGGGTCTTCCTGGGTCTCCTACCATACAGTCCCTTTTCATTCAGACGCCGACGGATAGTACGGGTTGACACTGTTGTACCCTTGGACTGCAGGGCAGCTTGAACTTGTTTGGATGTTAGTCGAGGTTCTTTATCCAACATCCGCACAATCTTGCATTGAAATCTCTTGTCAATTTTTCTTTTCCATCCACATCTAGGGAGGTTAGCCACAGTGCCATGGGCTTTAAACTTGATGACACTGCGCACAGTAGACACAGGAACATTCAGGTCTTTAGAGATGGACTTGTAGCCTTGAGATTGCTCATGCTTTCTCACAATTTGGTTTCTCAAGTCCTCAGACAGTTCTTTGGTCTTCTTTCTTTTCTCCATGCTCAATGTGGTACACACAAGGACACAGGACAGAGGTTGAGTCAACTTTAATCCATGTCAACTGGCTGCAAGTGTGATTTAGTTATTGCCAACACCTGTTAGGTGCCACAGGTGAGTTACAGGTGCTGTTAATTACACAAATTAGAGAAGCATCACATGATTTTTCGAACAGTGTCAATACTTTTGCCCACCCTCTTTTTTTTTTTATGTTTGGTGTGGAATTATATCCAATTTGGCTTTAGGACAATTCTTTTTGTGTTTTTTCATTTAAGACAAATTAAATGAAGATAATACCAAAGAATTTGTGTTTGCAATCATTTTCAGGAAGAAACTGAGTATTATCTGACAGAATTGCAGGGGTGTCAATACTTTTGGCTACAACTATATGACTAAAAAAATTACTTAGAATTGTTATATAAATTAATCTCATCAGGAAAGGTAAGAGGAGTGGATATATCATGTAAATCGTATCATGCCGTATATAAAATACCTAAATACAGTATATGATTGGAACACTTGATGGCATCTTTCACTAAATACTGCAACCAAAGTTAACCATAGACTTCACAGTTTTGTTGTCCTTTTTACATCACCTGCCTCCACAGATCTCTTCAATTCCATGTATTCACAGCCTGCAATGATCCTTGGTCTACTGAACCACCGCACAACCAGCTCTACCCTCTCCTAGTGCATCCTCACCCATCCCTGTAGACTGTGAGCCCTCGCGGGCAGTGTCCCCTCTCCTGTACTCGTGTGTCCCTTGTCTTGCACATGTTTATTGTATTTGTCTATATTTCTCCTTTTCCCTGTAAAGCACCATGGAATAAATGGCGCTGTATAAATGTATAATAATAATTGACCTTTATACAGAAACTAGATGGAGGCCCGATGCTATCGCATCTGGAGGGCAGTAATGTCACCATGGGGGCAGGCTTTGCAGCGATGAGAATCTCTCCCCCCATGTGCTCACCCACCTATCCACTCTCTCTTTCCCCATGTGCTGACTTCTCCCTTCTGTGCTCTCTTCATTGACCTGTCTCCCCCATGTGCTATCCCCCTTGTCTCTCTCCTTCCTGTGCTGTGTTCTCCCCTCATGTGCTGTCCCGTTTGAGCTGTCTCCCCCCTGTGCTCTCTCTCACCCCTGTGCGCTTTTTCTCTCCCCCATCTGCTGTCTTCTCTCATGTCATCTCTTCTTTGAACTGTGTACCTCATGTGCTCTCCCCCTTGTTTCTCTCTCTCTTCACCACTAACAGTGTGTGTGTGGTGCGTATGGCGTATACAGTATGTGTGTTGCGCGTATGGCATATACAGTGTATGTGGTGTGTACAGCGTATACAGTGTGTGTGGGTGGTGCAACGGTGTTCCACTGGTGGTGCCGCGCAAGAGGCTGGTACCACCAGCAGTTTCCATATTGAGACACCCATCACTTGGGTGTCCCAATATGGCGGTCGGTAAACTTCTGCCGCTTGTAATTCTGGGATCTGGACGGAACAGGATGTGAAGACATTACAAGGTAAGTATATAATCATAGAATCGTAGAGTTGGAAGGGACCTCCTGGGCCATCTGGTCCAACCCCCTGCTCAAAGCAGGATTCGCTAAATCATCCCAGTCAGATGTCTGTCCAGCCTCTGTTTGAAGACTTCCATTGAAGGAGAACTCACCACTTCTCGTGGCAGCCTGTTCCACTCATTGATCACTCTAACTGTCAAAAAGTTTTTTCTAATATCTAATCTGTGTCTCCTCCCATTCAGTTTCATCCCGTTGCTTCTAGTCTTTCCTTGTGCAAATGAGAATAAAGTTGATCCTTCTACAATGTGACAGCCCTTGAGATATTTGTAGACCGCTATTAAGTCTCCTCTCAGTCTTCTCTTTTGCAAACTAAACATTCCCAAATCCTGCAACCTTTCCTCATAAGACAGGGTTTGCAGACCGGTCACCATTCTGGTCGCTCTTTTCTGAACTTGCTCCAGTTTGTTGATGTCTTTTTTAAAATGTGGTGCCCAAAACTGGACACAATATTCCAGATGAGGTCTGACCAAAGAGGAGTAGAGGGAAATAATGACTTCACGTAATGACTTCATTACGTAATGACTTCACGTATAATAGATATAGAAAGCCCGGATTTCCTATTCAGAGCAACAGATGTAGTAATTTATGGTCACATCAAGTCTATTAGAAAAGGGATCCTTTTGCAGGGTGAATTTAGGGCTTAAAGGGAATCTGTCACCCCTTTTTTGAGATATCATATAATGATATTCAATTGTGTGTCACATAAGGATTCTCTTAGTACTTTTGCTTCCCCCTGACCCCGCACCTTTCATGCATAAATACATCTGAACCGATATAAAAAAGGTATTTATGCATGAAAGGTGCGGGGTCAGGGGGAAGCAAAAGTGCTAAGAGAATCCTTATGTGGCACACAATTGAATGATATCATTATATGATATCTCAAAAAAGGGGTGACAGATTCCCTTTAAAGATAAGGTTTGTCAAGGTGGGGCAACTGTTCCTAAAAAGGGGTCAAGACTTGTAGCTATATCTTGGCAATTGTTAAAGAGCTGTCCTCAGAAACATCCCCAACAATCCTTAGAATGAAAGGAAAATATCACTGGTGTAGTACTGCATCCCTTTGTTTTTTCAGTGCACATCAGCTCTGACGGCCTATGGGATGTGGCGGCGTAGGAGACTGTAGTGACGCAGGGGACCGCAGTGGCGCAGTTTGGCACAGGCAATAATGCTGATAGTGATTATCATAGGAACACTGATGACTATATAACTTCTTGCATATAGGGCTGTATAATCGCTGAAAAGTCAGAGCCCACACTGACCTCCGTCCACTGATTAAGGCCACAGATGGACCATGTAGCAATGAGAAAAGGTGGCCTGGTCTAGTGATTCTTGTTTTTTTTTTTTTTTTTTTTCATTTTGTGGACTGCTGGGTGCTGTGGCGCATTGTTTGCTTGGAAAGGATAGTGCACCAAGCTGCATTACTAATGGAGTAAGGAAAGTCGTGGAGGCAATGTGATGCTCTGCTGGTAAGCTATGGATTCTGGCCATCATGTGGATATTATTTTGAGTTGCATTATTTGCATAGATTAAGAGAGGAGTTGAACCCAATCAGGCATCTGTGGGATATATTGGAAAAGAAGTCAGAGCCTTTTCCGTCCCTCCACAATGTACAGTTCTGCAGTGTCAGGCTCCAACCCAAGAAGTGCAGCGGCAGCATGTATGTAGAGCAGATCACAGCACTCCAGTAGAAAGTGATATTGGCTACAAAGGCTCTTTACTCATCAAACACATTATCCACTGCTAGATTGTAGAAGAAGCTCTAATCCTACAGCATACTTGTGCACTGGCTGAAGTTTAAAGCCTTGTACCTAACAGTTAGCATATATTTCCCTGAGAGCTAGAGAGAGATAGATAGATATATCTATCTATGTGGTGTGACGGGTGGTCGCGTGGTTAATGGGAGGTATATGTCACAGAAATGGATGCTCCCTGCGATGCATCCCGAAGTATTTTGTCTCTAGTGTACATGAGCACTACAGATGTCATTTAGTGCACCTGGGTCCGGGTTGCAGGTAGCAATGAGAGATGGGAGGGTCTGCCTACCCATATTGCCTCACCTTTGGGTGAGGGTGCGGACTGTACCACGTTTTGCCTGAAGATGTGTGATTGTGAATTTTGAGGACCTGGGATGAGGTCATGATCATGTGACTAGCCATGTGATAGGTAACTGGGTGTGGTTACAGCTATCTAAGGAAGGCGTGTTGCACATGTGAGTGAGTGTTTGGGAGTCTGTCAGAGTGTGGACAGACTTCCATGTGTCCAGGTGGGACACTACAGAGGGGAGAAGGAGATGCCCTCCTCTATGTACGGCTCAAGAGGGAGCCTCCGTGCTGGACCTTGCCGTGCCCTATGTGTGCACAGCGCCTGATGGAACAAAGCCCAGCTAAGGACTGGTTTTGTGTTGCTGTAAGACTATTTGCCTTTTATTCATGCTTCAATAGTTTATGGAGAAAATAAACCAAATGGACTCGTTTTAACCCCGAGTGTGCCATTGTTTACCTCCAAGTCCTGCAAAGTGAGTAATCCCCGTCCACAGACAGTGTGGAACGTTACTATATATATATATATATATATATATATATATATATATATATATATATATATATATATATATATATATATACACACACTATTCCAAGTTATTATGCAAAAAACATTTCCTCATATTTTCACTAAATTACCTATATGAATTGGTCATTGTTATTTTCCAGTCATCTAATATTCTAGTATAATTGCAATGTTTTTGAACAAACTGCCTATGAAAACAGGATTTTTTTAAAAATAAGAAACACTCAAAATGCATGTTACAAATTATTATGCACAGCAGAGTTTTCAACCTTTTTATTTTGAACAAAAAAATGGTCAATTGTGAAATTATAAGCATTATCAGCTTATTACAAAATGAAATCAAACAGTTTTCAAGTCAAAACTTTATTCTAGATGATGTTACATTTGCACATAGGACCCCTTGTTCGAAAGAAGCTTCTGAACTCTCTCGTCCATTGAATTTGTCAGTTTTTGGATGGTTTGTGCTTCAGTTGTTTTGCATGTGGACAGAATACCCTCCCAGAGCTGTTGCTTAGGGTACCGTTACACATAGCGATGCACCAGCGATCCCGACAACGATATGGATCGCTGGTGCATCGCTAAGTGGTCGCCTATGAGCTGCCAAACAGGCAGATCTCACCAGCGACATCGCAGGGGTCGGGTGTCGTTACTTACCTGTCAGACGAGGCGATCTTGATGTTCTCCTGCCCGCGTCCACGCGTCGCTCGTCGTCACAGCAGGAAGCTGACGACGAGAAATGATCCAGGACCTTCTCGTGCGACCAGCGATAACCAGCAGGGGAGCCGGTCGGAGGTAAGTATCACATGTAGCGATATCGCTAGCAATATCGCTGCTATGTCACAAAATCGGTGACTTTACAGCGATATTGCTAGCGATATCGCAGTGTGTAACGGGAGCTTTAGATGTGAACTGCCTCCCGCCATCATAGACACTCCTTTTGATGATGCTCCAGAGGTTCTCAATGGGGTTGAGGTCAGGGGAAGATGGTGGCCACACCATAAGTTTGTCCATATTTATGCCCATAGCAGCCAGAGATGCAGATGTGTTACTTGCAGCATGAGACAGTGCATTATCATGCATGAAAATGATCTTGCTGCGGAAAGCACGGTTCTTCCTCTTGAACCATGGCAGGAAGTGCTGTTTTAGAAACTCCACATAGATTATGGAGTTCATCTTTACCCCTTCAGGGATCCTAAAGGGGCCGACAATCTCTCTCCCCATGATTCCAGCCCAAAACTTTACTCCACCTCCTTGTTGGCGCCTTAGCCGTGTTTTCATGGGGTGTCCATCAACCAGCCATCCTCCACTCCATCCATCTGGACCATCGAGGGTTGCACGGCACTCATCGGTGAACAAAACAGTTTGGAAGTCAGTCTTCATGTATCGTTTGGCCCACTGGAGCCGTTTCTGCTTGTGTGCAGTGGATAGAGGTGGTCGACAGGATGGCTTACGCACAGCTGCAATCCTCTGAAGGACCCTGCATCTT
This sequence comes from Dendrobates tinctorius, assembly GCF_039654945.1. Lineage (NCBI taxonomy): Eukaryota > Metazoa > Chordata > Amphibia > Anura > Dendrobatidae > Dendrobates > Dendrobates tinctorius. Next base: position 11,571,979 of record NW_027361757.1, on the reverse strand, counting down.
GTTGTTCGGGGGACGTTGGAGGCACCAGCAGCTTCAAAAACTTGTCTGCTGCTATGACAAGCTCTTTTAACCTGACGCAATTGCCTGTTGGAAAGAGTCCTCAATTTTTCCTTATCAGCACACACACGTGTGTGCTGGGAATCAGCTACATACTACTTGATTGTGCGATGATCACGATGAAGTGCCTTGGCAATGTTGATTGTAGTCATGCCTTGACCTAAATACTCCACAATTTGTTGCTTCTCAGCAGCCGACACATCCTTTTTCTTTCCCATTTTGGCAAAAAACGTAGGCTGCTTAATAATGTGGAACAGCCTTCTTAAGTAGTCTTGCCTTTATTTGGACACACCTGCCAAACTAATTTGCACAGGTATCTGCAATTGCTTTCAGTGATATAAAGAGCCCTGACACACATCACCATCAATGAGTTTAAATGACAAACAAAAAAATTCTAACCTTATCACTCCTAAACTTTTTGCATAATTATATATATTAGCTGAAGAGCTCGGCACTGCCCGGGCATAGTAACTAACTACGGTTAGTTATAACAAATTATAATGATTATATCTATATATTATTATTTATTATTAATTATTTATATAGCACCATTGATTCCATGGTGCTGTACATGAGAAGGGGTTATATAGAAATTACAGATATCACTTACAGTAAACAAACTAACAATGACAAACTGATACAGAGGGGACTCTGCCCTTTCGTGCTTACATGCTACAGGAAGGAGATAGTAGGTTGGTGGGTTACAGCAGTTCCGATGTTGGTTGAGGTGATATCATCGGTAGTGGTGAGAGAGAAGGAGGTAGCGGGGTCATTGCAGACTGTAGGCTTTCCTGAAGAGGTGGGTTTTCAGGTTCCGCCTGAAGGATCCAAATGTGGTTGGTCTTGGAGGCGGTTGGGTGAGGAGCGAATAAGTGTGGAGGAGAAAAAGAGGTCCGGAGATTACGTGAGGGAAGGTATCGGGAGATTAGTTCTGAGACATATGGGGGAGACAGGTTATAGATGGCCTTGTAGGTCAGTATTAGTAATTTGAACTGGATACGCTGAGGGAATGGGAGCTAGTGAAGAGATTTGCAGAGGGGAGAAGCGGAGGAGTAGCGAGGAGAGAGATGAATCAGTCTGGCGGCAGAGTTAAGATTGGACTGGAGAGGTGCGAGGTTGTTAGCAGGCAGACCATAGAAAAGGATGTTGCAGTAGTCGAGGCGGGAGATGATGAGGGCATGCAATATATATATATATATATATATATATATATATATATATAATATAAAGCTGAGTGTAGAGCCCTGCCCATTCCGCATAGCCACATTCACTATAATATCCCACATCGTCCCGTCAGCCAGAGCTACCGGACTACTACCCCTAATATCCCACATTGTCCCATCAGTCAGAGCTACTGGACTACTACCCATAATATCCCACATCATCCCGTCAGCCAGAGCCACTGGACTACTACCACTAATATCCCACATCATCCCGTCAGCCTGAAGTCAGAACCAGAGCGCTGAATGGAACGGTCCTAACTTCCATACTGGAGATCCCTTTAAGAGAGGCCTGGCGTCAGAACCAGAGTGCTGAGTGGATTTGCCCTGACTTCCATACCAATGATCACTTTAATAGAAGCCTCAGGTGAGAATCAGAGCGCTGAGGGGTTTACCCTAACGTCCATACCGGAGATCCCTTAAAGAGAGGCCTGGGGTCAGAACCAGAGCGCTCAGTGGATTTTCCCTCACTTCCATACCAGGGATCCCTTTAAGAGAGCCTGGGGTCAGTACCAGAGCATTTGAAGGCAATTGCCCTGACTTCTATACCAGGCATCCCTTTAAGAGAGGTCTGGGGTCAGTACCAAAACGCAGAGTGGATTTGCCCTAAATTCCATACCAATGATCCCTTTAAGAGACCCTGGGGTCAGTACCAAAGTGCTGGATGGATTTGCTCTGACTTCCATACCAATGATCTTTTTAAGAGGGAAGATGTGCCTATGGGATGGAGGATGTGTGATGGGTATATAGGCACGGAATGGGGATTCATTTGTCATGTGATCTCTGCTCCTTTCAGGGGGGCAGACAATGGCTGGGAGCTTATGTTCCTAGGGATGCTGTATTTCTCCCACCATGTCAGTGTCTGCTGAGGTGTTGTCAAGTGGGAAAACTGTTGGTCATAGCAACCAATGACAGCTCAGCTACTTTTAACCAGCTCTGGTGAAATGAGAGATGCTTAGTGATTGTCTGCAAGGAAAACTTGCTCATAGCAACCAATCACAGCTCTGGTGAAATAAAAGATGCTTCGTGATTGGTTTGTGATACACACACATATATTAGAGAGAGAGGGATATATATATATATTCTATACACATCTATATCGAAGTTTTCAAAATCGAGGCATGTACTTGGTATTAATAAACATGTATGAATTGGTTACAAGGTGATGTGACATGGGACCTATGATATGTTCAAAATACAAAATGCTTCTCTCAAACTTTGTGTTTTAATAGGATGTTTCGTCTTCGCTTCTTGCCTGCGGTGGCAGGATTGGCAACTGTGTCACGTCGGTACCATGGAGTAGCTAATCCAGTGCACAGCAGACGGAGATTGATGCTTGCTGCTTTTGTGGGAGCAACTGCAGTATCAGCCAGTGCCGGATTACTCTGGAAGAGGTGAGATTATGCTTTATATATTTTGTCCTTATTGCTATGTGTCTGCATTTTTATCTAGAATCTTCATTTGATATCAAGAATCATTGCCAGTAGTCCAAACGATCCGACAGTTTTGTTAATCAGACTTACAAGTGAACTGAACTTGTAATTTTTTTTCCATAATTTTGTCCTACATGGAAAGTTTTGAAACTTTGCAAATCACTTTTATTAGGGGATTTGACTTATTGTTGTAGAAAATTAGATGTAAGTGGTAGTAACCCCTGCTTTTCCCTAGTCTATTTACCATTCTTCAGCTGCATTGATATCAGAATCTACTCCAGAGTACAGATGATAGCAGTGGAAGGGTCCATCAGGAGCACGACACTTTGCTCAGTGAAGGAAATATGCATCATGTTGATCACACAGTACAGCTTCAGTACCTATGTGAACAGCTGCAGGAGAATACTCTCCCCTCACTTCATATGTAAGAAGATGTGCACCCAATGCATATTCTGAATAAACAGCAGTGGTGCTGAGGTAAGAAGAGGCTGCTCACTTTGTTGTCCACCATCTGAACTAATACTATATGTACCAGAGGGTTGAGGTAAGAAGAGGCTGCTCCCACTCCTATCCATTCTGTCTGATCTAACAGTGAATGCACCAGGGGTGCTGAGGTAACAAGAGGCTGCTCAGACTGCTGTCCTCAATGTCTAATACTTCAGCGCCTCTGGTATCTCTAGTAAGAAAAATACACTCGCACTGCATGTTTGTCTGAACACTGAGTGGCTATTATGAACAGGAGATACTTTAACAATGTGGTATAGGTAATTTCTAGGTCACAGTAGTTGAGTTTCCTACTGCACATATTCACAAGCATGCACGTGCCAACATTAAGGTGAATGATCAAAGTTATTAAATTGATTAATTATTTAGAGAGCATGAAGATAAGCAATTGTGTTGCTTGTTCTATTTGCTGTCATTCTCTTGCAATGAGAGTTGTTTTCTTTCATGGCGTACAACTGATTTTCATGGAGCTCGGCCACTAGTGCCTACCCAGACGTTTTCTGAGAATGCGCAGTAGTTAGGTTTTTGGAGAGGGATTTAACTCTTAATATCCTTCTAATCACGTCCCTTCCATTTTATCTCAGCTGCTGACAACCTGCTGTTTATAAGGCTGTGTTCACACGTAGCGTTTTTTTTTTTTGCGTTTTCGCGGCGATTTTAAACGTGCGATTTTGCCACGAAAACGCAAAAAAAAGCATCCCATGCAATCCTATGGCATTGCATCGCGGAAAAATATGCAGCATGCTCATTGTGCGGAATCGCGGGGAAATCCGCACACATAGGAATGCATTGTTCTGCTTACTTTCCGCATGTGGCTGTGCCCACCATGAGAAAAATAAACCGAACATTTGCGGATGGCACCCACGGTTTGGAGGAGAGGAGACTGTCCTCCGGGCTCTGGGCAGCATATCCCTGTAAAAATAGAATTAAAATTAAAAAATTGTCATATTCTCACCTTCCGATGTCCCACGCAACGTTTCCAGGCCTCAGCGATGCTCCCGGCAGGTCCCGTTCCCAGTGATGCATTGTGATAATTACCTTTGATGACGTCGTGGTCTCGCGATACCGTAGCGGTCTTGAGAGACCGCGACGTCATCAAAGGTCATTGTCGCAATGCATCACTGGGAACGGGACCTGCAGGGAGCATCGCGAGGCTCGGGAACGTTGCGCGGGACATCGGAAGGTGAGAAAAACACCATTTTTTATTTTTAACATTATATCTTTTTACTACAGATGCTGCATAGGCGGCCTCAATAGTAAAAAGTTGATCACACTACTCAAACACTATGTTTGACGAGTGTGAGCAACCTGTCAATCAGTTCTCCAAGCGATGCTACAGATCGCTTGGAAAGCGCTAGCATTCTGCAAGCTAATTACGCTTGCAAATCGCTAGTTTTTTTGCGGGAAATAGGGGGGAATTAAAATGCGGTTTTCTCGCATATTTCCTGCGGAATGGAATTCCGGAATTCTCGCGTAAATTTCTGCGGCAATTCCGTAACGTGTGCACATATCCTTAATCTTGCAAAAACACCAGCAACAACTGAGGACTGGTTTTGGAGCAGTTCTCCTTATCATGGCTCTCACTGCCCCAAGCTGTGTGCTTGTGCAAAATGCCCTGTTATTGCTGTAAATACCATGATAAGTGTAGCCTCAGAACAAACCACTGAGGGCTGAATGTGTTAAGGCAGAACTTGTGCTGAGCTTTATAGCTCTAATACTACAGCACTGCTTCTCACCAGAACTGTCCCTCAAGTAGTAGTGCCCACCTTGCTCGAAACCAGCAACTAAAGTTACACACAATAACGTTACTTTTTTAAAAAAAAAATACCCAGCTTGAAGTAATGCATGAAAATAGTCCATCAAAAATGCAATGTGTGAACAAGCATTACTGTAAGATAGTGCAGATTTACTGGACAGAAAGTCCTCTGCAGTTGTTGTTTCTGAACCACAAACCAGAATGCTGCTAGAATGTTTGCTCTGTACTGATAGGAGAGAGGACAGATGCCTGTTATTATTTGTGTTAACCACTTGATGTCTTTTTGTTATTTCGGTCGGCCCCTGTAGGCTCAGAATGACATTTGAATTGATCAACCTACGGTAACTAGAATATAGGAAGTTGTTAGGTTCACATTGAAGATCTACTTTAACCCCTTCCTGACCTGTGACACAGCGTATGCGTCATGAAAGTCGGTGCCAATCCGACCCATGACGCATACCCTGTGTCATGACTTCAAAGCCCCCCTGCGGGGGGCTTGTGGTTAGGGTTGGGATTAGGGTTAGGTATGTGTTGGGGTTAGGGCTGTGGTTTAGGGGTGTGTTGGGGTTAGGGTTGAAGTTAGAATTGATGGGTTTCCACTGTTTAGGCACATCAGGGGGTCTCCAAACACGACATGGTGCAACCATTGATTCCAGCCAATTTTGCGTTCAAAAAGTCAAACGGTGCTCCCTCCCTTCCAAGCCCCAACGTGTGCCCAAACAGTGGTTTACCCCAACATATGGGGTATCAGCGTACTCAGGAAAAATTGCACAACTACTTTTGGGGACTAATTTCTCCTGTTACCCTTGGGAAAATAAAAAATATTCCAGCATATTTTCCATTCAAAAAGTCAAATGTGCTCCTTCCCTTCTGAGCCCTGCCGTGCGCCGAAACAGTGGTTTATGACCACATATGAGGTATCGGTGTACTCAGGAGAAATTGCCCAACAAATTTTAGGATCCATTTTATCCTGTTGCCCATGTGATAATGAAAAAAATGATGCTAAAAGAAAATTTGTGTTGGAAAAATTAAAATGTCCATTTTTTCCTTCCACGTTGCTTTAGCTCCTGTGAAGCACCTGAAGGGTTAATAATCTTCTAGAATGTATTTTTGAGTAGCTTGAGGGGGTGCAGTTTTTAGAATGGTGTCACTTTTGGGTATTTTCTGCCATATAGACCCCTCAAAGTGGCTTCAAACGTGAGGTGGTCCCTAAAAAAAAAAAAAAATGGTTTTGTAAATTTTGTTGTAAAAATGAGAAATCTCTGGTTAACTTTTAACCCTTGTTACTTCCTAACAAAAAAAATTTTGTTTCCAAAATTGTGCTGATGTAAATTAGACATGTGGGAAATGTTATTTAGTAACCACTTTGTGTCACATAACTCTCTGGTTTAACAGAATAAAAATTCAAAATTTGAAAATTGCAAAATTTTCAAAATGTTCGCCAAATTTCTGATTTTTTTCACAAATAAATGCAAAAATTATCGACCTAAATTTACCACTAACATGAAGCCCAATATGTCACGAAAAAACAATCTCAGAATCGCTAGGATGCATTGAAGCGTTCCTGAGTTATTACCTCATAAAGGGACACTGGTCAGAATTGCAAAAAATGGCCAGGTCATTAAGGTCAAAATAGGCTGGGTCATGAAGGGGTTAACAGAACCTGAGACTTTGGGGGTGGGACTTTATTTTGCTATGTCACTCAAAGATAAAAGCCTGAGGCTGAGTGCAGACATACTTTTTTGCCCTGTGGATTTTTCCGCGCAGAATTGAAGAAATCCGCAGGTCAAATGATGATTAGATCCGTGTATCTAATCCTATCCTGTGATACTGTCTGCTGATCCATGTATCTAATCCGATCCTGTGTGATACTGACAGCTGAGCCGTGTATCTAATCCTCCTGTGTGATACTGACTGCTGAGCCATGTATCTAATCCTATCCTGTGTGATACTGACTGCTGAGCCGTGTATCTAATCCTATCCTGTGTGATACTGACTGCTGATCCGTGTATCTAATCCTATCCTGTGTGATACTTACAGCTGAGCCGTGTCTCTAATCCTATCCTGTGTGATACTGACTGCTGAGCCGTGTCTCTAATCCTATCCTGTGTGATACTGACTGCTGAGCCGTGTATCTAATCCTGTCCTGTGTGATACTGACTGCTGAGTCGTGTATCTAATCCTATCCCGTGTGATACTGCTCTCCTGAAATACTCTGTGCTGCTGTCACCCTGCTGGTTTTGTGTGTGATCTACATGGTGGTATTGTGTATGATCTATATGGCGGTATTATGTGAGAACCCTGTGGCAGTATTAACCGCTAAAGGGGGACCCATTCTGGGGTGGTTCTGGCTGAGCACCTGCACACGGGTCAGGGGTAATAGATAGGTGCAGTCAGGGGAGGACTGGTGAGGCAGCTGAAGAGAGGGGTCTCATTTTTATCTTTACCATACGGCTCCATTTCCCCCCCCCCAGCCTGCTTCCCAGTGTCACCCCCGACTGCTCCTGTCGTCTCGCTTTCAGACATCGCCAGGACAGGATCTGAGGAGGGAAATGGGGTCTTTGCATGCAAAGTCTGGATCAGAACAGGCCATCAATCAGCAGAAATGTTTCCAGGATTTCTGTGGTGCTGTCACCCTGCTCCTCCCCCATATATCTCTCTGTGTGCCCCCCCTAGACCAGCACATTGCTCTCCTGAAATACTCTGTGCTGCTGTCACCCTGCTCCCAGAATCCTTGCTGCCTGCCATCCTCAGTGACCGAAGACCCCATTCCTCTCCTCAGATCCTGTCCTGGCGATGTGTGAAAGCGAGGTGACAGGGGCCTGATATATGGTGGAGGGTGACAGCAGCACAGAGTATTTCAGGAGAGCAGGGTGCCGGTCTATGGGGGGGGGCACCCTGTTCGGTGCCAGGGATTGTACATAGAGCGCTGTGTTTTATGCACATAATGGACCGTCTGCTCCACAGAAATCCAGGAAACATTTCGGCTGATTGATGACCTGTTCTGATCCAGATTTTGCATGCAAAGACAGTCAGTAACTTTGCAGGCCCCATCAAAATGGCTGATCACTGTGTTCCTAAATGTCATCCTTTCTTTTCCCTTAGCAACATGTCTCTCCAGACCACAGCATGTCTATTTCTCTTGTGGAGAAAAATTCATATCTCAGTTTGAGAGTATGCGAGTTATGTGAGTGCACCTTAGAAAGGTCAGAAAGTCTACAGGTTGTGAGTCCTGAGTCACACAGGAATCTATATGGGTAAGAATCGTTCCTGAAACAGTTCACAAATTTGTCCCTTATAGGTTTATTTGAGTCTGTTAACATGCATTAAGGTGAATTGCACTATAATAATTAACGGTCCTGACCCTTGTCCTGATACGTAGACTTTCTGGCCTTTCTAAGGTGCAATCACACTCAAATTGGGATAAGAATTTTTCTCTTTGATTCAGGAACACAATTCCCCTGATCCTTATACTGTTATGTGTTGCCGCTCGACTTGTCTTACCCGAGTCCTTCATTATTAATCTTGATGTTTCTGGTACCATCTATTCTTACTGATGTCTAAATTAAGTTGTTATATGATGAAATAAGATTTTTGTACGTTTTATAGACAGATTGCCTTGACTCCATGTTTCTTAGTATTTAGTCGCATTTATAGGAGTGTTCTGTTGCCTAAGGCCTGTCTCACACTTCCGTTTTTTCAAATCCGTCAAAATCCGTTGTTTTCCGTAAAAAAACGGATCCGCCATTTTTTGCAGGATCCGTTTTTTTTGTCCCATAGACTTCCATTACGGTTACCGCGGATCCGTCAAAAAAACGGATCCGTTTTTAAAAAAACGGATCCGTTTGCATCAGTTTCCGTCAAAAAAACGGAAACGGATCCGTTTGGCGGACACAAAAACGGAAGTGTGAAACAGGCCTAATGATGATTTTCAATGCAGCTTTTAGGCCCATTCACATTTTGTGTGATGATTGTTGTTCTGATATATCTGTTTTCTATGAAAGGTTATGTTGGGTCCTTCCGTGACAGGCACAGGGAATTGCACAAAATGAGTACAACCAAGCTTTGCAAGTCACTACTCTAATGATAATTTGAGGACAGGTTTGGCATGTGGGTCTACTTATTTAGTCAATGACCTATGAACCAGTGTCTCCAAAAATTCTCATTTTCTTGTTCAGGGATCACCTTTAGTTTAATGCTAAATGTGCTCCCATTAGTAGCTGTCATTATTCTGAACACTGGCCTTTGTCAATTATTCATAAGGGCTTTTGACATTGGCTTGATGACCATCAGGAAGATTTATGAAATCTGTTTTGGCCACCTAGCCAGGGGGTTAAAGAGGTTCAATAGTTTAATTACATTAGTAGAGAAAGCCACGTTTTGTTGCTCTGCCTGTGTAATATAACCTTTGATTGGAAATGGTCACACATAGATCCCCAAGATGGCAACATCAACATTTGTATGTTCATCCAGTGACAGAAGCTGCCAAGCATAGACTAAATTACAGTGCAGATGTGAATATTTACCTTCTGCAAAGTCAGTTGCCAATATTCATGACCATATAAGTAGCAGTAGTTTCCACAGTCTGAGCATATATTATAGGGGTGCTACATCAGTACGATATTTAATGACCAAAAGGGGAAGAAGAAATCAGTACAATATCGATGTGAACATCTGTGCATAATATGAAATATATTTTATTGAAAACTAAAGTTAATACTCCATAAAAACACTTACAATTCAAAAGAAAAAAAACACAACAGTGATGTTCCGACAAAAGTATGCATGTACAAAACATACAAAAATAATAGATAAATCCCATACACAGATATGGGTGACAACATATTCAAGAGTAAACCCTAGGTATATGGAAAATGGGCAGGATTTTGAGCAAGGTGAAAATATATGCACATATTAAAGTGCAAACATTAAAGCTAATGAAATTGTGAGTAAACCTAAACAGCTATATAATATACAGTGGGGAAAATAAGTATTTGATACACTGCTGATTTTGGGCACGGGCCAATGTACAACGATTCTGTGCATGTCTTGATCCACCACGCTGGTCTCCCTCCTCCGTCTTAACGCCCGCAGCCTTCGTGGGGCACGCTCCGCTGACGTCATGGGCAAGGCCCGCTGCAGCCATTGTAGCAGCATGCACCACTACCATTGTCAGCTCACCATCAGTGTTGGCATAGTAAAGGGAGCAACCGCTCAAGTAGTAGGAGTGGTAGCCATCCCAGTCAAAGGAGTGGAAGGTCATATATACCCCTGAACTGACCCTATCCAGACCCCTTAGAGTGACAGCGAGCGTTGAGTGATCTTTGTGAATGTCACCATTTTTAATAGGGCTATTTGTTCTTGTTTATATCACAAGAGCCTAGGAAAGCTAGCACAAAGAAGAGTACAGCGTGTGCCCTATGTAAGACTGAGTGTCTCTGGTCAGACTGCATGCAAAAAACTATCATAGATGAGACCCCAGACTTTGCTGCAAGCCTTAAGGCCCTGTCACACTAAGCGAGATCGCTGCTGAGTCCCTAGAACTGTGACGTTATAGCGATCTTACCAGCGAGATCGCTGTGTGTGACAGTGACCAGCGACCAGCCCCCCTGCCGGGTATCGCTGATCGTGCCCGAAATGTCTGGACATTTCTTTGGTCGCTCATGTCCCGCTGAGTCACTTGTATCGTCACGTTTGACACCTAGTCTAACGACCTCGTTAGCGACTCAGAAGCAAGACAAGGCGGGGATTAGCGTTCCCGTTTCCACGCCTACCTCGGCTCCGATTGGTGGTCACTACAGCGTCCTGATTGGCGGGCTTCCTTTTAAAAGAAGCTAACAAAGTAGCGCTTCAGTTCTTTGTTCCTGACCTGGGTGTGTCCAAGTTGAGATACTGTTTTTGTCCAACGGCTGCGACTCCATTTTGGATCATCTGCTTTTCCATCTTCGTTGCTTCTCTAGCCAGTTAATGGTAGGTATTTTTTGAATGAAATGGAGCACTAGTACGTCACCTTCTTATAAATGCACGGCCAATCAGGACGCGGTAGCGTCCACCATTCAGAGCTGAGAGGGCGTGAGAAAGGGAGCGCAAACCACGCCTGTGTAAATACAGCGTCACACAGTACATCCCTCATCGAGGTGTGAATCGTCAATGGAACATGCAATGTGACAGGGTCCCAACGACCACCGACATCGTTACAAAGGTCGCTATGACACGCTAGATCATTGCTCCGTCGTTGGGTAGATTGGACTGTCTGACATCTCAGTAGCGGCCACATAGCGAAGCGGCAACGATTCCTGTCGTGTCGTATCGCTGTCGGGATCGTTATAGCATCGCTAGGTGTGACGGGACCTTTAGGTCCGTGATCACGCCTGAGGTTGAAGCTTTCCTAAAGACTCTTTCAAAAAAAGGGAAAGAAAAGATCTAAGGATGTCTCTACGGAGTCAGGTGATTCTCCATTATCGACGGGAGACTGTCGCAGTGAGTCCACATCCTCCTCCTCAAACAGTTACATGGGGAGCAGACCATACTTTCCAGCTGAGGACACGGATAGTTTAGTTATAGCGGTTAGGTCAACAATGGGCCTGAAAGAACAAAAAATATCTAAGTCGCTAGAGAATGTAATGTTCGGAGGGTTATAGGAGAGGAAAAAGCGCACCTTTCTGGTTAATAGTAAAATACAAAAATATTCAGAATTGAGAGTCCTCAGTGGTTGATATCTTTTAATGGCTAACTGAAAAGATGGTAACAGATTGCATGCTTTCGAGACTACTCAGGTCTCTTCAGGCTAGATTAATACAAAATCTGAAGAGTCACATATTTATGCACAACACAGCACAGAAAAAATGCAACAGATAAGACAAGTGACATGAAGCAGAACTATCATTATGGGAGAGGGATAGACAGTTATGGCCATAAATATTGGACCAGTTCATAGATAAGGAGTGAAAGTTTTATTGTCCTCTGATTGGGGTCTGGTGTTGTGTTGTGATGCCCCCACAAGATCTTAGGAGCAAATTCCTTAATTGACGTAAAAAGACATAAATCCATGGGACACATTCATTCCTGCCCTGAGAGTGTCAAAGGTCATCATGAGTTTGTACTCTCAAACTTTTCTGTCTCTCTGAGATGTGAAGTTATCTTTCAATACCAGTAATTTCATGTCCATGGTGCTGTGATCAGGCATACAAAAATATTTTGCCACAGGTATGTTTCTGTGAACATCGCTATAAAGCTGTTATATCACAACTATTTCATGGCAGTCATCGATTTTAATTATGCATATTACCACATCCCAATCCATCTGGACCATCAAAGATATATATTTGAGAGTAGCTCTGAATGTCCAGGAACAGGTCAAACATTATTAATTCAGAGCTCTTCCAATTCGAGCTGTGAGTGGCTCCGATGATTTTCACCAAAGTAATATCAGAGATGATGGCCTACCTTTGCACTCAGAACACCATTATCGTTCCTTAACTTAACTACTTCCTTATAGTGGGAAGATCTGAAGACCACTGTGCAGCACAGCTAAAAGATGTGAGAATCATCCTGGAGGATCTTGGCTGGATGGTAAACACCCTCAAGTCAAGTCACGATTAAAACGAGAAAGGATACAGTCCTTCCTAGGCTTGGTTCTGAACTCCAAACACCAAATCTGTCTTTTACCAGAGAACAAAATAAAGAAAATACTGAACCTGGCCTTGACAGCAGTAGATCATCCGAGAATGACCGTAAGGAACGCAATGTCCCTGCTAGGATTCCTGACATCTTACCTCCCAGCAGTAAGATGGCCCAATTCCACATGAGTCCGCTTCAGTGGGAAATTCTGTCATCTTCAGTGGGAAATACTGTCTGCACAGAGGTCACTAAGAGGAAGGGAAGGTGGAACTTTAACAATCAAAAATTCCCTCTCTTGGTGGGCAGACAGGGTAAACAGGGTTCAAACCTGAAAATGTTATGGGCCATGGAAAGGGCTCAAGAGCCTTTCTTCTCTTCTCTTCCTCTTGGGTCGCCATGTCCGGGACCTGTCGGATAGCCAGGCGACTGTGACTTATATCAACCACCTAGAGTGAACAAGGTCCGATGCCTTAATGATGGCGGCAAACAAACTTCTCTAGATAGAAGAACAACACCTATTGTTCCTTACAGCACTTCATCATTTCATATAAGGGGAGTTGATGATACAAAGGCAGACTTCCTGAGCCTTGAGAAACTGAAATAGGGAGAATGATCTTTAAATTCCCAGATCTTTCAGCAAATAGTTCATTCATGGGGGCGGCCGAAGATGGATCTATTTGCCAACATACAGAACAGGAAGGTGAAGAGCTTCTGTTCACTAAACCCAAGGGAAAACCCTTCAGGTCCCCTGAAACTTCAGGATTGCATATGTCTTCCCTCTAATAGTGGTGATTCCAAAAATTGTGGGAGAGAGCAGGGAAGATCAGGCGAGGGTGAATCTGCGCTTATGTTCCGTAAGAGACAAGAAATTATTTTGCCTTTCTTTTGTGACAACCCTAGGAATCCAGGAGAGAAATAATACCATAGGTTAGTTGTTAGAGAAGGATGCTGTTAGAATATATCCATGCCCAGTCAGTGGAAGAAAGACCTGTCCCTGTTTGTAGCTTTTCAGAGTAGCAGAAAAGGGTACGGGGTATCCGTGTACCATTGCCAGATGGTTCAGGGAGACCATTAGTTTGTCTTAGGGCCCCGTCACACATAGAGACTCACCAGCGATCCTGACAACGATATGAACTTGTCAGGATCGCTGGTGTGTCGCTACATGATCGCTGGTGAGCTGCCAAACAGGCAGCTTCACTAGTGATCGAGCGGGTGCGTCGCTGTGTACATTAGTTACCAGCGCGCTGATGCTGGGAGCTGGTAACCAAGGTAAACATCGGGTTTCTAAGCGCCGCGCGGAACTTAGAAACCCGCTGTTTACCTTGGTTACTAGCTCCCTGCACCAGCGCGCTGGTAACTAGGGTACACAGAGGGTTTCTAAGCGCCACGCGGCGCTTAGGAACCCGCTGTTTACCTTGGATACGAGCTGGGAGCTCGCTGGTCGTTGCTCTCCTGCCTGCCACACGCAGCGATGCGTGCTGACCAACGGGAGACCAGCGACCCATAAAAAGTCCAGAGCTTTCAAGAACGATCAGCGATACCCGGCAAGGGGGCCGGTCGCTGATAGATGTCACACACTGCGACCTCACTGGTGAGATCGCTGTTGCGTCACAAAACTTGTGACTCAGCAGCGATCTCGCTAGCGAGATCGCTGTATGTGACGGGGGCTTTACACTACACTGTGGCAACCTCCTGGCCAGATAAAGCAGAGGTATCAATTGATCAGATTTGTAAGACCACGACCTGGTCCTCACTATCTACCTTCTTTAGGCACTACAGACAGAATCTGTCCTCCTCTGCTGACTTAAACCATTGGTAGAGGGTGGTCCCTCCCTAAGGTGTTTCAATTCTACAAAAATTTCTCAGGTGTGTTGTCATGGGGAAGGGAAAACACCAAGGTTTCTTACTGGTAGCCGTTTTTTTTCCGAAACCCATGACAGCGCTCTTATATGATCCCCCCCCCTTTTTACTAAATGGGTGCTTTATGATGTGTTGGTTGTGTATAGATTAACCTGGAAGTTGTCTCATGCCCTGTAACCCAACTGATGCGAGGGAGAGGTACCGCCTTTTTGTTTCAGTAGGTTTCCTGTCCTTGCTGGGCAGATCCCTCTCAGGTGTGCTGTCATGGGTTCTGGAAAAACCGGCTACCGGTAAGTAACCTTGGTCTTTCGGCAGCACATCGTTGTGTCCGTTGAGGGGCTATACTACCAAAAACAATGGCTGACTATGCGCACTGAACGATCTATTTCCATATTTTTCAGGGCGTATCTGAAGCGCTGTCTGCCTGTGTAAACCGGCTTTTAAACTATTGACTATCAATAAATATTTACCGGTCCTTTAACACTACAAAAATTGTCCTGTGTAAGCAGACTTTTATGGGCCATGTGCGTAGGCCAATAATTGGTAAACAAGAGATCCTTGGGATGCTCGTTTCCTGACCTTTTGAAAAAACAAAGCTTTCAGTCATCTGCTGAAATGATTCACATTGTTTTCAGCAGCACATTGTCCGATGTAAACAGGTAGAGATCTTAAGAGAACATTGTTATTCTGTAGACACAGAACTATTATATTATGGAACGTTCTGTGCACATGAACTTGCGGTCGGCTCGACTATACAGGGTATTAAAGTACTCCCTATAAACTTACGCGTAGACAATTGGCGTTCTTTTAAATGGCTGCGATCGGCTAGTCTAATTGCACTCCTGTACCTGAATGGGGGGATATGTTTGTATCATCAGACTGTCGAATGTCTAAGATTAACCTCCAAGATAAAGCGTCTCGGGTTGTTAAGTTAAAGGCAAGTATTTTTCCTCATTTACTTGTAATAATATATCTCATCATATATATTTTAGGATTTATTAATGTCACATAAAAGGGGTGATTAAATTGCAATTACAAGGGACATTTCGTGTAAAAAAAAAAAAAAAAAAAATCTCAGCAATTAGAAATGAATGCAGAAATCGTGCATGTTACATCTTACCCTTCTATTAATAAAAAAAAGTCATACTTCAAATCATTTTAACCGGTGTCAGTCAGTGGCACTGATGTGTGGGTGTGTGTTGTGTTTCAATTACTCTACGGCACCTCTGCAGATATGATTTCTAAAGATTTCCGCACTTTACCAGCATTCATCTAAATTAGCTGGCCCCGAATGCTGTCTGAAATGACATTTATACAGCCGGAATTCATTTTGCTTATAATGAGTAACATTTGCATAGCAGTTGAAGCAATCTTCTTAGCACCCGTTACCAAATATCATATTAAAACTTTAGGAATATGAGGTTAAGAGTTAATCTGAAGCATGAAATGAATACGGAGAGCTCATTTAAAAGGAAAATAATTCTGAAATGGAGACAAACACATTTAAAAACAAATTGAACCAATAGTGTTCGGTTTGACTCATGATATCTGCCCCCGTCTGTTGAAGCACGTGTGGGCCGACCAAGTCAGAAATTACCAGTAAACCTAAGGCATATTTGTAATTTGCTGCAAATCCCTACAATTTACATGCAATGTCATTGTGGAATGCAGGAGATTTGCATTTGGACGGACTTACGTGGTGGATCCAATTGACTATACTGCTGTATGTTTGCTGAGGGACATTGGTGGGCGGCTGCTCATTGCCCACCTGCTGGCTCTGTCCACTTTCACCAGGCTTGCCATGCTTCTGCCACACAATTTTTTTTATTTTTTATTTTTTTTCTGTCTCCATTGTCTTTAGAGTGGAATTTACAGCTGTATATTAAAGGCCCCGTTACACACAGCAATGTCCCAGCGACCCCACCAACGATCCGACATGGATGGGATCGCTCGGACATAGTTAGCTGATCGCTGGTGAGCTGTCCCATAGACAGACTCTCCAGCAATAAAGACCAGTGAGCATGCTGGTATCTAGGGTAAACAGCGGGTATAAAAGAGCTGTGCGGCTCTTAGTTACCTGCTGTTTACCCTAGATACCAGCTCCCAGCGTCGCTGATCGTTGATCTCCCGCTACCACACGCAGCGATGCGTGCTGGCCAGCGGGAGACCAACGATCAAAAAATGGCCCCGGACAATCCTGCATGATCAGCGATACCTGGCGGCGGGGGGGCCGGTCGCTGATGGATGTCACACAGCGAGATCGCTGGAGAGATTGCTGATGCGTCACAAAATCAGAGATCTCGCTGTGTGTGACTGGGCTTTAAGGTAAGAGGACTTGGAGCTTGCAAGTCATAAAATAGCCCAGCCCCAAAGTTAATTTAATAATATTTTTAGAAATATTTTATCAAGGGAGATTCACATTTTGTATGTTTGTTCTCAAAATTCTAAATTTCCACTTAGTTTGTTATATAGAGAAGGTAGCCATGATCGCTCCTATGTATAAGGCTATATACACATATTGCGCTTTTGCTGCGTTTTTATGCAGAATAAAAGCTGCTTTTTACAGTACCAGAAAAAGCTATGAGATTTCAGAAATCTCATGCACACACATTGGTTTGTTTTCCTGACTGAATTGGAAAACTGCATCATGTCACTTCTTTCAGCTTTTTTTCAGTGTTTTTTCACCCATAGAAAGCAATGCATAAGTGTAAAAAAGCACATTGCCATAAGTTTTGCTTCGGTTTCAGTGGGAAAAAAAGCATGTACTGCAGGGTGTGAAACCTATTTTTGTGATTTTCCTAAGTTTAAATTTAAGTGAAAAGTGGCAAAAAACAGTTTTCAACAAAAACATACTAAATTACATTTGTGTAGTCTATGAATTTGTTCTAAGAAATAGAATTGCCTCCATCAGATCCTCCTTGATAGATGACCTAAAATCTGACCTAATAATTTTAAGGCCAGAGAACAACCCCTCTACACTAACTGGGGTTGGAGGCAAAGCCGTAACCACATGGGCAACATCTCTAACAATTTCCAAGTATAAAGGAATTGGCTCATGCTCAGTCAGTTTTGATGAATGGTTGAATTTTTCTTTTTCTTTGAGAGCAAGTGAAACATTTTGCTGAAATATGGTCAGTCTGCTTGCTATAGGAGATGGAGTGAAATCTTTTTCCTTGCAGCAACGCTTTGCCTGCTCCATATCATCCAAATACTTGTCAAAGTCGAACTCCTCATCTGATGAGGATGAAGATATGGCAGCAGTAGCACTGTCAGGACCCGAGTCCTCTTGCGCCTGGCAATCCTCCTGTAGGCCACTCATCCTAACTGCTACCTCAGTCAGAGCTTCTTTTCCTTTAGTAAGCTGTTGATCATCAAGCAATATACGATGACTTGGGTCCACATAAACAGCTGCCAGAAAATTTTTATTTTCCAATAGCTGTGTCTCTCTCCGTTTCATTGAAGCAGAAATGCCATCTGCGATTAAATCTCCTCTTTGGGACAGGCAAAATAGCAAGTTCTTCCACTCCCTTATGAAAATGCCAGGAGTTAAATCCTCAGCTTGTAATTTTTTAGTCACGGTAAATAGGTGATTAAGCAATTCCTTCAATTCTGCCACCTGTGTCCATTGACCTTCATTTAGGGTTACCTGAGGGTTTGCCATATCTATAAGAAACTGTTTTAGCCAGGATCAAAACTAGGGGGGGCAGAATCTCATACTGCACACCTCAGCTGCTGCAGAACCTTATACTGCACACCCCTACACTTGAAAATAAAGCCTGCACCTTAAGATGTGGTGAATGCAGTCTATTTATTCCAACTATCAAATGATGTTGATGTGTTACTGAAGACGAGCAATGCCTGTCCTGGGCGTCCTTTTGGGCAGCTATGAGGTGTACCTGACTGGTGCAGAAAAAAAAAAGGCGTGTTAGTCTGTGTGCTACCCGGCTTTCATTCTTTTTGGTACAGATAAGAGATGGATAGAGCAGATTTCTAATCTGCTTTTGCTATTGAAAACATCTATGGGCTCAAAAACCTTTCAGGTGATGCAGTTTTTTAAAAAGCTGATCTGCTTTTGCAGCTGAAAAGCGTATCTTCAAAAAACACAGCAAAAACGCTGCGGGTGAATGTAGCCTTAGATCAGGAATAGAACGGTCATTTATAGGACATTTCATAACGTTCCCAAATTCCTATGAAAAAATATTCGGCACATTCTGCATTGAACTACTGTACCCAATTTATTATATATTTTAGGAGTCGGACCATTTTATACCGACTCCGACTCCACCAAAATGAGCTCCGACTCCACAGCCCTGGTCCTTACCGAAGAATGGCAGTATTAGGGTGTGTGTACACGTTGTGGATTCTACTGCGAATCTGCAGCAGTTTCTACTGCGGTGTACAGCACCATTTTAGTCAAAGAAAAATTAAAACCGCTGTGCACTTGCTGCGGATTTTTCCGCGGTTTTAAATCCGCAGCATGTCGCTTTTGTGCGGATTCCGCAGTGGTTTGGCACATGCTCCATGATCAGGTGTCAAACCGCAGGGGAAAATCGCAGGCAAATCCACAGCAGATTCCTCAACGTGTGCTCACAGCCTTACAGTAATGCTGTGGTAAAGTAAACAATAGCCTGAACAATTCAATGGCCCACTAAAGTGTAAAACTAAACATTGCCTGACCAATGTGTGAAATTGAACAATGCCTGACCAACTCAATGGCCCTGACCAATTTGGAGAAAGAGGTAGTAGTTTTTCAGCACAACCATCCAGGTAAAATCAAATGGCTTTTGTTGAAAAAAGTTAGAAGATGAATGAAAAAGGAGAAACCTCATGGCCTGAGGCGTTGCTGGCGTAGTAGGACGCTCTTAGTCATAAAAGTTATTTGATATTTTCTGGGCGATTGTGCTGAAAAACTACCTCTTTCTCCAAGTCCTTCCAGCTGCAATCAACAGCAGGTATGCCACCCGCCAGAGGTTTTTTCAGTGCAACCGATCCTCACACATTTGCACTGTGACCAATTCGGAACAACCCCACTCTGCCCTACCTTTCAGGCCCTGACCAATGTATGAAATTAAATGGGGTCCGCCCTACAAAATGCTCTGACAATGTGTTAGGTAAACTATTACTGATCTATTCAACGTCCTCCACTGTTGTTATATTTGTAGTTATGTATTTTTTTCATGAATTCATGAACTTTTTTGTTCAGAATAGTCACTATTTTTCACATAAATACTTTAACCCCTTAATGACCAGAGCTTTTTTTGGTTTTGTGTTTTCGTTTTTCGTTCCCCTTCTTCCCAGAGCCAAAACTTTTTTATTTTTCTATCAATATGGCCATGTGAGGGCTTATTTTTTGCGGGACGAGTTGTACTTTTGAGAGACATCATTGGTTTTAGCATGTCGGGTACTTGAAAACGGGAAAAAAATCCCAAGTGCGGTGAAATTGCAAAAAAAGTGCAATCCCACACATGTTTTTTGTTTTGGTTTTTTTTACTAGGGTCACTAAATGCTAAAACTAACCAGCCATTATTCTCCAGGTGGTTACGAGTTGCAGATCGATCTTTTGATCGCCCGTTATTGCATTTTAATGCAATGTCGCGGCGACCAAAAAAAATGTAATTCTGGAGTTTTAATTTTTTTCCGGCTACGGCGTTTAGCGATTGGTTTAAGCCTATTTTTTTTTATTGATAGATCAGGCGATTCTGAAGGCGGCGATATCTAATGTGTATGTGTGATTTTTTTGTTTGTTTTATTTTGAATGGGGCGAATGGGGGGTGATTTTACCCTTTTTTTTATATAATTTTTGTTTTTACTTTTTTAAAATTTTTAAAACCCTTTTTTTTTTTTTAAATTTTGGCATGCTTTAACCCCTTCGCTACCAAGAGTGGTTTGCATGTTAACTCCTGGGCCAATTTTTACAATTCTGACCACATTACCTTTATGAGGTAATACAGTAACTCAAACGCTTCCATGGATCTCGGTGATTCTGACATTGTTTTCTCGTGACATATTGTACTTCATGTTAGTGGTAAAATTTCATTCAAATAACTTGTTTATTTGTGAAAAAAACAGAAATTTGGCGAAAATTTTGAAAATTTCGCAATTTTCCAACTTTGAATTTTTATGCCCTTAAATCACAGAGATATGGCACACAAAAAACTTAAGTAACATTTCCCACATGTTTACTTTACATCAGCACAATTTTGGAACCAAAATTTTTTTTTGTTAGGAAGTTATAAGGGTTAAAAGTTGACCAGCGATTTCTCATTTTTGCAACACCATTTTATTTTTACGGACCACATCACATTTGAAGCCACACCTGTGGAGCGATCTAAAAATGGCAGTTTGGAGAAGGCACCCTTCTAATATCAGGGACCTGGAGCAGTTTGCCAAAGAAGAATGGTCTAAAATTCCAGTAGAGCATTGTAAGAAACTCATTGATGGTTGCCGGAAGCGGTTGGTCGCAGTTATTTTGGCTAAAGGTTGTGCAACCAAGTATTAGGCTGAGGGTGCCAATACTTTTGTCTGGCCCATTTTTGGAGTTTTGTGTGAAATGATCAATGTTTTGCTTTTTGCTTCATTCTCTTTTGTGTTTTTTCATTTAAGACAAATTAAATGAAGATAATGATACCAAAGAATTTGTGTTTGCAATCATTTTCAGGAAGAAACTGAGTATTATCTGACAGAATTGCAGGGGTGTCAATACTTTTGGCCACAACTGTGTGTGTATATATATATATATATATATATATATATTAGTGTATATATTATATTTGATGGTGTGTATGTATACATATATACACTAAATTAACAATTTTGTCATGGTCAGTGTGGCTTGCTGATGAATTAAAAATATGGCAGTGGCTGGCCGTACACATTAGCAGGATCTAGGCCAAATGACTCTTCGGCCGATAGTTTGGTCTACAGCCATCTCAGCTGAACCTCCCATAAACAGTAGCACTCCCAGTTCATCTCCTGGAGAACATTGCAAACAGCAGTTTCATATCGGGCATGCACGATTGATATCTTTCCACTCCAGACAATCAGTTGTATAGACAAGCCGGCCGACTCTCAGCCGAACCTGTCAATATTAGTGGGTTTGGCCAACATACACTAAGTCTAAGGCCACGTTAACACGTTCAGTATTTGGCCAGTATTTTACAGCAGTATTTGTAAGCCAAAACCAGGAGAGGAACAATCCGAGGAAAAGTATAATAGTAACACGTCACCACTTCTGTATTTATCACCCACTCCTGGTATTGGCTTACAAATACTGATGTAAAATACTGAACTAATACTCAACTTGTGAACATGATATTATTGTGGAAAACCACCCCATTAACATATAGTAAAACAAATACACATACGTATGGTGTTACAGAAATGGATATATATATACACTAACTGGCCACTTTATTAGGTACACCATGCTAGTAAGGGGTGGACCCCCTTTTGCCTTCAGAACTGCCTCAATTCTTCGTGGCAGAGATTCAACAAGGTGCTGGAAGCATTCCTCAGAGATTTTGGACCATATTGACATGATGGCATCACACAGTTGGCGCAGATTTGTCGGCTGCACATCCCTGATGCGAATCTCCCGTTCCACCACATCCCAAAGATGCTCTATTGGATTGAGATCTGGTGACTGAGGAGGCCATTTGAGTACAGTAAACTCATTGTCATGTTCAAGAAACCAATCTGAGATGATTCGAGCTTTAGGACATGGCGCATTATCCTGCTGAAAGTAGCCATCAGATGTTGGGTACATTGTGGTCATAAAGGGATGGACATGGTCAGCAACAATACTCAGGTAGGCTGTGGCGTTGCAACGATGCTCAATTGGTACCAAGGGGCCCAAAGAGTGCCCAGAAAAAATTCCCCACACCATGACACCACCACCACCAGCCTGAACCGTTGATACAAGGCAGGATGGATCCATGCTTTCATGTTGTTTACGCCAAATTCTGACCCTACCATCCGAATGTCGCAGCAGAAATCGAGACTCATCAGACCAGGCAACGTTTTTCCAATCTTCTACTGTCCAATTTCGATGAGCTTGTGCAAATTTTAGCCTCAGTTTCCTGTTCTTAGCTGAGAGGAGTGGTACCCAGTGTGGTCTTCTGCTGCTGTAGCCCATCTGCCTCAAAGTTCGACGCACTGTGCGTTCAGAGATGCTCTTCTGCCTACCTTGGTTGTAACGGGTGGCAATTTGAGTCACTGTTGCCTTTCTATCAGCTCGAACCAGTCTGCCCATTCTCCTCTGACCTCTGGCATCAACATGGCATTTCCGGCCACAGAACTGCCGCTCACTGGATTTTTTTTCTTTTTCGGACCATTCTCTGTAAACCCTAGAGATGGTTGTGCGTGAAAATCCCAGTAGATCAGCAGTTTCTGAAATTCTCAGATCAGCCCTTCTGGCACCAACAATCATGCCACGTTCAAAGGCACTCAAATCACCTTTCTTCCCCATACTGATGCTCGGTTTGAACTGCAGGAGATTGTCTTGACCATGTCTACATGCCTAAATGCACTGAGTTGCCGCCATGTGATTGGCTGATTAGAAATTAAGTCTTAACACACAGTTGGACAGGTGTACCTAATAAAGTGGCCAGTGAGTGTGTGTGTATATATATATATATATATATATATATATATATATATATATATATATGGACATAAGGGACCATCGCAAAAAATTGATAACATATATGAGGAAAGAAAAAATAAGCGAACAAGGGGTCCAATAAAAAATTTCAAATTTTATAGCCATAATTTTATTCAAGTGTATCAGGATAGAAAAAAGGCGAATGATAGTCAATGATGATCACAGCAGGTACATGGGCAAAACACAATAGGGCACACAAGGGTATATGGACATGGGAATGTGCATAATTTTATAAATATACAACACCAAATTTAAATATTCCACATACACCCATAATACTAAGATTTACCAGTCACAGTATCCCAATAGAGGCCAGATAACACTGCCACGGGAGGTGGACCAGC
The DNA here is from genome assembly GCF_039654945.1 of Dendrobates tinctorius. Classification (NCBI taxonomy): domain Eukaryota; kingdom Metazoa; phylum Chordata; class Amphibia; order Anura; family Dendrobatidae; genus Dendrobates; species Dendrobates tinctorius. The sequence goes on along the minus strand of NW_027361757.1, from coordinate 11,548,523 downwards.
CACCACTCATGGCATGTTTTAAATCCAGATTTAACTACAAACAATATTACAGCATAGTATTACCTTCAGGCTGGTATGTAGTATAAGTCCACCCAAGTGTACCCTCCCAAACGCACGTTTCGGCTAGATGGCCTTCATCAAGGGGTATAGAGAGAGTGAAAGACAGGAAGTATTTAAAGGAGAAGCCCACCAATGGAATTGTAGCAACTGCACACATAATAAAGCAAGCCAATAGAATCACATATTTTGACTTCCTCCCATAAAATAGCCGCTGTTGTCATGGAGATATCAAAAGACAACACATTCCCAAAGGCTATTATTGTCAAATATCATATCCATACAAAAGGAAAAAAAAAGAAAAGAAAAAAAAGAAAAGGAAAAAAAGAAAAAAACAGCCTACTAAGAAAATCATTATCCACAACAATCAATCAGCCTGTGGATAATGATTTTCTTAGTAGGCTGTTTTTTTTCTCTTTTTTTTTTCCTTTTGTATGGATATGATATTTGGCAATAATAGCCTTTGGGAATGTGTTGTCTTTTGATATCTCCATGACAACAGCGGCCATTTTATGGGAGGAAGTCAAAATATGTGATTCTATTGGCTTGCTTTATTATGTGTGCAGTTGCTACAATTCCATTGGTGGGCTTCTCCTTTAAATACTTCCTGTCTTTCACTCTCTCTATACCCCTTGATGAAGGCCATCTAGCCGAAACGTGCGTTGGGGAGGGTACACTTGGGTGGACTTATACTACATACCAGCCTGAAGGTAATACTATGCTGTAATATTGTTTGTAGTTAAATCTGGATTTAACACATGCCATGAGTGGTGGCTGGTCCACCTCCCGTGGCAGTGTTATCTGGCCTCTATTGGGATACTGTGACTGGTAAATCTTAGTATTATGGGTGTATGTGGAATATTTAAATTTGGTGTTGTATATTTATAAAATTATGCACATTCCCATGTCCATATACCCTTGTGTGCCCTATTGTGTTTTGCCCATGTACCTGCTGTGATCATCATTGACTTTCATTCTCCTTTTTTCTATCCTGATACACTTGAATAAAATTATGGTTATAAAATTTGAAATTTTTTATTGGACCCCTTGTTCGCTTATTTTTTCTTTCCTCATATATTTTATCAACTTGTGAACATGGCCTAATGCGGTGTTCTGCAAGTCTTCAAGGCCCACCAACAGTTCATGTTCTAAGATTTCCTCGGTATTGCACAAGTATAGGGTACTTTGGTGTAATGTGTATGGCAAGACTTTAGGCAATGGAGCTATATGCAATGAAAACTAGCAGTTTATATCCCCTCCCTGCCCCTACAAAGCAGTCACTGGGAGATGTGACATTGGGAGGCACCATTTTAGTACATCACCTTTGCCAAGTTAAAGCCCCTTGTCAATACAGAGCAGGTTATTGGGACTACTCGGACTGATTAAGAATGTCAGACCACTTAGGCTCTGTTCACACCTGTATGAGCCTCCGATGCAGATTCTTTCATGTTTGATTGGATGAGAAGTGCAGCAGTGCAGAGCAATACTGCAAATGATGGAACCTGATGAACCATATAGTTTTTTAATGGGGTTCGTCAGATCCCAGTGGTGTGTCTCCCGTGCAACGCATTTAGTTTTTTAAAGTGAGCCTGTCAGCAGTTTTGGCTGCTATGAGATGCGGCCACTGCCTTTCAGGGTTTATCTACAGCATTCTATAATGCTGTAGATAAGCCCCCCGTCTGACCTCCAAGATAAGAAAAATATGTTTTGTTATACTCACCCGGGGGAGAGTGGGGCAGTCCTGTGCGGTCTGGTCCGATGGGTGTCGCAGGTCCAGGTCCGGCGCCTCCCATCTTCTTGTGATGACGCCCCCAGGGCAGATTCGTACGCCTGACCAGGAGCGCGATGCTGGGGAGCGATGAAGAAGCAGGAGGGCGTCATCACAAGAAGATGGGAGGCGCCGGACCTGGACCTGCGACACCCATCGGACCGGACCGCACAGGACTGCCCCCCTCTCCCCTGGGTGAGTATAATGAAACTTATTTTTCTTCTCTTGCAGGCCAGACTGGGGGCATATCTACAGTACAGCATTATAGAATACTGTAGATAAGCCCTGAAAGGCGCTGGCCGCATCTTATAGAGGCCAAAACTGCTGACAGGTTCACTTTCACCAATTTAGTTTTTCTGCTCGTATAACAAAGCAGAACATTTTTATGTACTCCGGCTACATACTGTAGATGCACAGCGAGCTGCTTGTGAAGATGATTCAGTTGTAGACTCGGAATATAGAAGGCCACTTTTCTGTCAGCTGTAGTCACTCTTCTAGCTCTTTTCCGAGTCACTTAACCTTTCCTGCCTCTTTGCCAATGTGATTGTTTCCATAGTATTTTGTTGTCCAGACTTTTACTGTAACTACTCTGCAGTGTTGGGTTATAGCCCGAGTGCCCTAAAGAAGAAATGAATCCTGCTCTACAATTATGATTATCTAGTATTGTGAGGTTAGAACTGTAACGTTTATTTGGCTGGGGTAACGTGGGAAAATTGGAGTCATCATTGGATTTTACAGCAATTCCTGTTGAAGTAAATGAAAACCATTGTGTAGTCTGAACCTTTCTTTTACACCCAGGCTGGCTTTAGAGGTCCGCTATCAGACTTCAATTTCCGGACTGACCGGAGTCTTCTGATCCGATCTAACAGTCTATGAAGCTGGGTCAGCAGACCCATAGTAGGTCTATCAACGGACTATGAAATGGTCATTAAAGGAAGAGTCCAGCATGATTTTTTTTCTCTTTATTAGCCATCAATAATGTATGTGTGGTGTGTTCCTTTCTATACGGGAACCACATTCTGAAACTCAAAGACTTTCTTTAAGACTGTTGGTCATTATATGATGCTGAAGGCTAAGTGAGTAAAAACAAACGCTGGAGTAGTTCTAATAATTTCAGCAGTATGAGGGGAGTTGTCTGACTTTAGAAAATCAGAGACTTTTCCCCAAAAGCTGTGCCTATCTTGCCTGGTATTCCACCTCAGCCATGTTAATTGATTCACGTCTTGGATGTCTACTGGTTGAGGTGAAACTTCCTTTTTTTTTTTCTAAAACCCTCACTTAAATGATTTTTCTGTATGCTAATTTTGTTGGATTAGAATGCAAAGACATACAATGCAAGTCAAAAACTGGATTTCAAACAAAATTTCAAGCAATAAGAGGCGAAGGGCACTAAAAGGTCTGGTGGCCATGCTTACATTAAGCTTTAAAGACTGGGGCTGCAATTTTTAGTGACTTAAAAGATGAAGATCCACAGAATGAGTTTTCTAAATATCTATTAACAAAAATAGTCAGAAGTATCCCTAAATGCCCCTTGAAAGAGCCTAAAGGGTCCTGTTACATTTAGTGATGCACCTTCGATCCCGACAACGATACGACCCGGTCAGGATCGCTGGTGCATCACTAAATGGTCGCTAGTGAGCTGCAAAACAGGCAGATCTCACCAGCGATGCAGCAGTGGTCGTTACTTACCTGTCAGACGGCAGCGATGATGACGACTTCCGCCCGCATCCATGCATTGCTCGTTGGCGCAAGCAGGAAGCCAACGATGAGAAATGAACTAGGACGATCTCGCACGATCAGCGATATCCAGCGGGGGAGCCGGTCGGAGATAAGTGTCACATGTAGCGAGATCGCAAGCAATATCGCTGTTGCGTTACAAAATCGGTGATGCTTTAGCGATATTGCTGTGTGTAAAAGGCCCTTATCTTTCTAGCAAGCGTCCAGACTTCTGGATTGTGCAATCATGGTGTGTAAAGTGAAGACAAATGCCCCCACACTTCACAGTCCCCAGAACTACTTTTGCAGTGAAAGAGCGACAGCTCACTCTTTACACTAACCCCACCTCTGCCATTTTCTTCACTGATTTAACACTGTTAGTGTACCGTTACACTAAGTGACGCATCAGCGATCCCGACAACGATACGACCTGGTAAGGATCGCTGGTGCGTCGCTAAATGATTGCTAGTAAGCTGTCAAACAGGCAGATTTACCCAACAACTCTGCAACGATCTCGTCGGTTGTTGGGACCTTATCACACAGCAGCAATTCTGACGACTCCCGCCTGCGTCCATGATTTCTGAGTCGCAAATGAGGTCGGTGTCAAACAGAGCGATGCGCGCTGGCCTGCGGGACACCAGCGATCAAAAAATGGCCCAAGACATTCGAGCACGATCAGCGACGTTGCAGCGGGGGCGTGGTCGCTGCTAAGTGTCACACGTAACAAGATCGCTGGCGAGGTCGCCTTTGCGTCACAAAATCAGTGGCGCATCAGCGATCTCGCTAGCGATCTCGCTTAGTGTGAAGTACCCCTTACCCTTCAGAATCTACTTAGTAAAGTACATGGTACTGACACTCCCGTCAACCTAATTGAGCCATCAATTTTATAGTGCTTAATATATTTCAAGACGGAAACAAAATAAACATATACCCTTCTGTAAGTATGGTACATAAGTAAAGGCATTAGTGCATATAAATAACATAGGGTACTTGTTAAACACCGTTTTTGATTTAAATAAAAAAAAAAAATAAAAGCGTAAGAGCCATTCACCAGCATCAGTGTACCACAGTCGGGATGGTCCTAAACCTTTTTTATTTTCTTGTTGCGTTTCAGGTTTCTGCATTTAGTGCCGGTAAGGGTGTGTGGCCTCCCTTTCTTAGAGCTGGACATAATGGTAATATAGCTTCCCATTTGTTGGGTATCCATTCAGGACCAGGTTCTGCTATGACCTTGTTCACTCTAACACAAGGGGAGGTTTTAATACTAGAGGTTAAGACCAGCCCAATTGTGGTGCACCTTGACATTGGTCGGATGGCTTTTACGCTTTTTTTTTTTCTTTTTTTAAATCGGTAATGCTGCTTACTAAGTACCCTACGTTATGTATATAAAATATTGCTTTTACTTACAGCTTGTTTTTTTTTTTTCCTTCGGTTTTGTCTGTTTAGTGGCCAGTGTGAACATGCTAACATATACTCCAAGACGTCTGCCTCACATAGGTGTATATGACCAAATATTGTGTGTAACAGAGCACATAGCGATGCCTTCTGCATCATTAAAGTCGGCTCCTGTTCACATTAATTTACATCTGGCCACTGACAGAGTGGAGACAAGCTTTTATTTCTGGGGATGTTGGCTGTACGACTCCCATTGATCAGCCGGTTATGGAGTATACCATGAATAGGCCATCAATATCGTAGTAGTAAAACAATCCTTTAAGACAGGTGTTTGAAGTCCTGGCCTAAGTAAATGTATCTAGTGTGTCGTCCATACAGCTGGGATTTGGACCTTTTGAATTTAAGAGGTGCAAGGGATTTCGGTAACCCCTGGTACCAGATTTTGGGTTCTGTTTTGCTGCTTTTCAGTCAACACATACAGCATTTAGCTGTGATAGAAATCCAGGCTGCAGATTTTCAGTTGAAGCCAGACGGCCGCTAAAAAGATGATTTGTCAGGAAAACAAATCCTTTCATAAATGTTCTGCTCGTGTTTTTCAGTATTTTGACGGCTGACATTTGGTTAGAAAATAGATTTGTGATCCGTAGCCATCAATCAGTCGCTGCTCACACCTACGGTGACTCGCTTCAGAGACCATAAATCTCATCCAGTAAAACATAAACATACAAATCATTTCTGGGATTTCTTAAAGTAATGTGAAAAGAAGCCATCTCTAGGAACATGGCACAAGCTGGGATGCTAATGGGAAATAGAACTAGGAACGATACATTTCCGCATTAAGGCTATAGAGGAGTCTGGTACACAGGGTGACTACATAGAGAAGGAGCCTTGTACTTAGAGATGCTGCTGACCACTCTCGGGGTATGTCCACAAGGGTCAGATACTCAATCTTACAAGAAAAATGACAGACGTCTGTGTATGTAAAATAACACGGACCTTTGTTCATCAGCGTTGTGGACCTGAGTTTCATCAGTTTTTGGTCTAGGTCATTTGTCACCATCAGTGTTTCATCAGTTAAATTCACTGATGAGAAGAAAAAATAAACCTCAAGGTTTGATTTTCATTAGTTGTTTTTAAATTTAAATTGAAAATTACCATTGTCAATTTCTACTTATAAGGCTAAGTGCCCACGTAGAGATTCTCATGCAGAATAAACCTGAGCAGAATCGCACACCCTGCTCCCGGGAAAACGCATGCGGTTTTTGACGCGCTTTCTTTTTAAGCTTTTGTCAAGCGATTTTGCCCATATAATTGATGGTATGCAGAATCGCGGGCGATTCCACAAAGTTAATGAACATGCTGCGTTTTTTACCGCTCAGCGATTCCTCAGCGGTAAAAAGCGCACCATTGGCACAACATGTGCGTTTTCTGTTAAAAAAGCATGGAATGCTTTTTTTTAAGCGTTTCCACAGCAGAATCGCGCTTTTAAAAACGCAGCGGAAACGCTTAAAAAAAGCGCTACGTGGGCACACAGCCTTACAGTGACCATTGTGGGGTTTTCCTTACTAAAAGAAGAGTACTAACAATTTTGGCCATGTGTGTAATAGTGTAATGGACTACTTTTCTGTGTCCCACTAAAATTACACCAATGTAAAGGAGATCCAATCAAAGCATTCTTCTTCTGGACTCCGATGCATCCATGTGCTCAGCGCATAGCACTTTTCTAGTATGAACGCTGCCTGATATGTGTGAGTTCTACCTTCTTCCAGGGCAGGGATAGAAGCTCGGCTTCTCCATTAGATGTATATGTTTAGTGGTGGAGTGTCATGGTGGTGTTGCCTGCAGCAGTCAGTTTCTGGCCTCTTTAGTTACATATAACCCATACAGATGATTCTGCTGTGGGTAGAAGTGACTACCACAGGGGAACATTGTATATGCCATAGTCCTGAGGGCCAAAAAAAATGTCTTTGGGTTTGACTACATTACTGGCAGAAGTGGCCTAGAACTTAAGCCCCCGTTACACATAGCGATATCGCTAGCAATATCGCTGTAACGTCACCGATTTTGTGACGTAGCAGCGATATTGCTAGCGATATCGCTATGTCTGATACTTACCTCCGACCGGCTCCCCCGCTGCTCATCGCTGGTCGCGCGAGAACGTCCTGGACCATTTCTCGTCGGGTGCTTCCTGTGGCGCCGACGAGCGACGCGTGGACGCGGGCGGGAGGACGTCAGGATCGCCGCGTCTGACAGGTAAGTAGCGACCCCCGACCCCTGCTATGTCGCTGGTGAGATCTGCCTGTGTGGCAGCTCACTATCGACCACTTAGCGATGCACCAGCGATCCATATCGTTGTCGGGATCGCTGGTGCATCGCTAAGTGTAATGGTACCCTTAGTGTAACTTTTGTTATACGGTAATTTGTTTTTACAAAAATTAACAGTTCACATGAAAATAAGACCCTTTTGTAATATATCTTATCAGAGAAATCTGTTTCTTTCTCTTCCTGGATTAAACTCTTGCTCTCAATTCACAGGTAAAATCTGTGTTAAGTGAAGACAGATTTTCCCATTGCTCAGATAGCAGATGTTGGTGCTTCTAAAATTCTATGGAGAAGGGAGGTACACACAGACATTCTGCTGCAAGTTCTCTTGAAACAACATATTCAGTTCTCCTTAGAACTCTCTGCACAACTGCCATCTCCTATCTCAGTACTGGAAAGCCTATAATCGCTGAAGGCAGATTATACCCATGAATTGAGAAGGAATGATCAGTGTAGGAGAAGAAAGAAATCCTACAAAAAATGTGCTAAAAAGACAAAGTACAAATGTAATAATATAAAAATATATTTTATTAAACAATAATAATTAAAAACTGATATACAGCTGAATCAGACTGGAGCACGTAAAAACTGATACATAAAATGCAGCCTCAGTGCATAACAGTAAAAAATCTCAATGCACACTGTCAAAAGGGCTTTATATATTCTACCAAGCTGCCCATATATTCATAAAAAATAAAATCACAAAAACACAAAGTGCTATATGGTGCAATTGTAAACAGTGTATAACCAAAGTGCTATAGTGCCAAATGTACCAAAATCGCTATGTTCAAGGTGCAAAAAAAAGAAGGAAGAAGGCTAGCACTGAAACGCGCGTAGAGACCCCGGCAGCACGTTATATGTAGGCAATTTAAGCCCATGCTCTCCGTTATTATTTGCGTTGCAGCGCTTTATCTTTTAGAGGCTATTTATCAGTCCCATATGTTTTGCACTTTTTTTTTTTTTTTTTTTTTACCTTGAACATAGTGTTATTGGTACATTTGGCACTATATTTTTATATTATAATCTTTGTACTTTGTCTTTTTAGCACTTTTTTTTGTAGGATTTCATTAATGGTTGTGCTGGACAATTTATTTATATACAATTGGTTTCTATTCTAATAGGAGAAGAAAGAAGCAGATTTCTCTAATAAGACCTTTTACAAAATGTCTTATTTTCACGTGCAGTAATAATTTTATTAAAACGTCGGTAATGTACATAACTTTTGCCAAAACATGTGTAAAGCTATCACCATGGTTGACAAATTA